>NC_083708.1:5000000-5625000 GCF_033118175.1 Dama dama | reverse complement strand
AGGATAATTCATTCAACATCAGAGTGATTCATATCTATGTCCCAACCACTAATGCCAAAGAAGCTGATGTTGAACAGTTCTGGAAGACATACAAGACCTTCTAGAACTAACACCAAAAAAAGATGTTCTTTTCATCATAGGGGTTGGAATGCAAAAGTAGGAAGTCAAGAGACACCTATAGGAACAAGCAAGTTTGGCCTCCAAAAGGAAGCAGAACAAAGCTAACAGAGTTTTAGACAAAGAACACACTGGACATATCAAACACCCTAGTCTAAAGGTGATGGAATTCCAGTTGAGCAATTTCAAATCATAAAAGATGATGTTATGAAAGTACTGCACTCAATATGTCAGCAAATTTGGAAAACTCAGCACTGGCCACAGGAATGGAAAAGGTCAGTTTTCATCCCAATCCCAAAGAAAGGCAATGCCAAAGAATGCTCAAACTACCACACAATTGCACTCATCTCACAGGCTAGTAAAGTAATGCTCAAAATCTCCAAGCCAGAATTCAGCAATATGTGAAGATGTTCAAGCTGGTTTTAGAAAAGGCAGAGGCACCAGAGATAAAATTGCTAACATACACTGGATCATTGAAAAAGCAAGAGGGTTCCAGAAAAACATCTATTTCTGCTTTATTGACAATGCCTAAGCCTTTGACTGTGTGGCTCAACAAATTGTGGAAAATTCTGAAAGAAATGAGAATACCAGACCACCTGACCTGCCTCTTGAGACATGTGTATGCAGGTCAGGAAGCAACAGTTAGAACTGGACATGGAACAGACTGGTTCCAAACAGTAAAAGGAGTATGTCAAGGATGTATACTGTCACCCTGCTTATTTAGTTTATATGCAGAGTTCATCATGAGAAACGCTGGGCTGGATGAAGCACAAGCTGAAATCAAGACTGCCAGGAGAAATATCAATAACCTCAGATATGCAGATGACACCACCCTTATGGCAGAAGGTGAAGAAGAACTAATGAGCCTCTTGATGAAAGTTAAAGAGGAGGGTAAAAAAGTTGGCTTAAAGCTCAACATTCAGAAAACTAAGATCATGGCATCCAGTCCCATCACTTCATGGGAAATAGATGGGACAACAGTGGAAACAGTATCAGACTTTATTTTGTTGGGATCTAAAATCACTGCAGATGGTGATTGATGCCATGAAATTAAAAGACACTTACTCCTTGGAAGGAAAGTTATGACCAACCTAGATAGCATATTAAAAAGCAAAGACATTACTTTGCCAACAAAGGTCCATCTAGTCAAGACTATGGTTTTTCCAGTAGCCACATATGGATGTGACAGTTGGACTATAAAGAAAGCTGAGGGCTGAAGAAATGATGCTTTTGAACTGTGGTGTTGGAGAAGACTCTTGAGAGTCCCTTGGACTGCAAGGAGATCCTACCAGTCCATCCTAAAGGAGATCAGTCCTGGGGGTTCATTGGAGGGACTGATGTTGAAGCTGAAAGTCCAATACTTTGGCCACCTGATGTGAAGAACTGACTCATTTGAAAAGACCCTGATGCTGGGAAAGATTGAGGGCAGGAGGAGAAGGGGATGACAGAGGATGAGATGGTTGGATGGCATCACCAACTCAATGGAGATGAGTTTGGGTAAACCCTGGGAGTTGGTGATGGACAGGGAGGCCTGCCGTGCTGCAGTCCATGCAGTCACAAAGAGTTGGACACAACTGAGGGACTGAACTGAACTAAAATGAAAAACACAAAGGATGACTCTACACATGGACATCACCAGAAGGTGAATACTAAAATCAGAGTTAGTATATTCTCAATAGCTCAATATACAGAAGCACTATGCAGTCAACAAAAAAGACCTGGGGCTGACTGTGGCTCAGATCATGAGCTCTTATTGCAAAATCCAGACTGAAGTTCAAGAAAGTAGGAAAAATCATAGGCCATTCAGGTATGACCTAAATCAAATTTTTCATGATTATTCAGTAAAAATGACAAAAAGATTCAAGCTACTACATCTGATAGAGTGACTTAAGAACTGTAAATGGAGGTTCATAACATTGAACAAGAGATCGTGACCAAAACCATCCCCAAGAAAAAGAAATGCAAGAAAGCAAGATGATTGTCTGAGGAGGCTTTATAAATAGCTGAGAAAAGAAGATCACTAAAGGCAAAAGAGAAAGGAAAATATATACCCAACTGAATGGAAACTTCCAAAGAATAGTAAGGAGTGATAAGAAAGCTTTCCTAAGTGAACAAGACAAATAAATAGAGAAAAACAATAGAATGGAAAAAACTAGAAATCTCTTCAAGAATATTAGAGATATGAAGGAAACAATCCATGCAAGAATGAGCACAATAAAAGACAGAAATGGTATGGACTTACCATAAACAGAAAAGATTAAGAAGAGGTGGTAAGAATATACAGAATTGTACAGAAAAGGCCTAGATAAGACTTAAAGGCCTAGATAACCATGATGATGTGGTCACTTACTTAGAACCAGACATTCTGGAGTGTGAAGTCAAGTGGGCTTTAGAAAGCATAACCAGAAGCAAAGCTGGTATCAGTCAGTTCAGTCTGTCAGTTGTGTCTGACTCTGCGACCCCATGGATTGCAGCACAACAGGCTTCCCTGTTCATCACCAAACTCAGAACTTGCTCAACTCATGTCCATAGAGTTGGTGATGCCATCCAACCATCTTGTCGTCTGTAGCCTTCTTCTCCTCCTTTCTTCTATCTTTCCCAACATCAGGGTCTTTAGCAATGATCCAGTTCTTCAAATTAGATGGTCAAATTATTAGAGTTTCAGCCTCAACATCATTCCTTAAAATGAATACTCAGGAATGATTTCTTTTAGTATTGATTGGTTGGATCTTCTTGCAGTTCAAGGGACTCTCAAAGTCTTCTCCAAGACAAAAGTTCAAAAGCATCAGTTCCTTGGTGCTCAGCTTTCTTTATAGTCCAACTCACACATCCATACATGCCTATTGAAAAAACCATAGCATTGACTAGACGGATTTTGTTGGCAAAATAATGTCTCTGCTTTTTAATAAGCTGTCTAGGTTGGTCATAGCCTTTCTTCCAAGGAGCAAGAATCTTTTAATTTCATGGCTGCAATCACCATCTGCAGGGATTTGGAGTCCCCCAAAATGAAGTCTGTCACTGTTTCCATTGTTTCCCCGTCTATGTGCCATGAAGTTATGGGACTGGATGCCATGATATTAGCTTTCTGAATGTTGAGTTTTAAGTCAACATTTTCTCTCTCTTCTTTCACTTTCATCAAGAGGTTTCTTATTCTTCTTCACATTCTGCCATAAGGGTGGAGTCATCTACGTATCTGAGGTTATTGATATTTTTCCTGGCAATCTTGATTCCAGGTTTTGCTTCATCTAGCCCAGCATTTCTCATGATATACTCTTCATATAAGTTAAGTAAGCAGAGTGACAATGTACAGATTTGACATACTCCGTTCCCAATTTGGAACGAGTGTTTTGTTCCACGTCCAGTTTTCACTGCTGCTTCTTTACTGGCATACAGATTTTTGAGGAGACAGGGAAGATGCTCTGTTATTCCCATCTCTCAGAATTTTCCACATTTTATTGTGATCCACACAAAGACTTTGGTGTAATCAATAAAGCAGAAGTAGATTTTTTTTTTTTTTTTTCTGGAACTCTTTCTTTTTTGATGATCGAACGGATGTTGGCAATTTGATCTCTGGTTCCTCTGACTTTTCTAAATTCAGCATGAACATCTGGAAATTCACTGTTCACATATTGTTGAAGCCTGTCTTGGAGAACTGTGAGCATTATTTTGCTAGTTTGTTAGATAAGAGCATTTCTGTGGTAGTTTGAACTTTCTTCGACTTTGCTTTTCTTAGGGATTGGAATGAAAACTGACCTTTTCCAGGCCTGTGGCCACTGCTGAGCTTTCCAAATTTGCTGGCCTATTGAGTGAAGCACTTTAATAGCATCAACCTATAGGATTTGTAACAATTCATCTGGAATTCATCACCTCCACTAGCTTTGTTCGTTGAGATGCTTCCCAAGGCCCACTTGACTTCACATTCCAGTATGTCTGGCCCTAGGTGAGTGATCACACCACGTGGGTCATGAAGATATTTTTAATATATTCTTTCCACCTCTCTCTAATATCTTCTGCTTCTGTTAGGCCCATACCATTTCTGTCTTTTATTATGCCCATCTTTTCATGAAATATTCCCTTGGCGTCACTAATTTTCTTGAAGAGATCTCTTATCTTCCCCATTCTTTTGTTTTCTCCTATTTCTTTGCATTGATCACTGAGGAAGGCTTTCTTATCTCCATGCCATTGTTTGGAACTATGCATTCAAACGGGTACATCTTTCCTTTTCTCCTTTGCCTTAAATTTTTCTCAACTATTTGTAAGGCCTCCTCAGGCAACCATTTTGACTTTTTGCATTTCTTTTTATTGAAGATGGTCTTGATTACTGCCTCCTGTACAATGTCACAAACCTCCGTTCATAGTTCTTCAGGCTGTCTGTCTATCAGATCTAATCCCTTGAATCTATCTGTCAATTCCATTGTATAATCAAAAGCAATTTGATTTAGGTCATACCTGAATGGTCTAGTGGTTTTCCCTACCTTCTTCAATTTAAGTTTGAATTTGGCAATAAAGAGTTCATGGTCTGAGCCACAGTCAGCTCCCAATCTTGTTTTTGCTGACTGTATAGAGCTTCTCCATCATTGGTAAAGAATATAATCAATCTGATTTTAGTATTGACCATCTGGTGATGACCATGTGTAGAGTCTTCTCTTGTGTTGTTGGAGGAGGGTTTCTGCTATAAACAGTGTGTTCTCTTGGCAAAACTCAGTTATCTTTACCTGCTTTCATTTTGTACTCCAAGGCCAAATTTGCCTGTTATTCCAGGTATCTCTTGACTTCCTATTTTTGCATTCCAGTCACCTATGATGAAAAATACATATTTTTTTTGGGTGTTAGTTCTAGAAGGTCTTGTAGGTCTTCATAGAATCATTCAATTTCAGCTTCTTCAGCATTACTGATTGGGGCATAGACTTGGATTACTCTGATATTGAATTATTTGCCCTGAAAATCAACAGAGATCATTCTGTCTTTTTTGAGAATGCACCCAAGGACTGCATTTCAGACTCTTTTGTTGACTACCATGCCTACTCCATTTCTTCAAGGAATTCTTGCCCAAAGTAATGGATATATTGGTCATCTGAGCTAAATTCACTCATTCCAGTCCGTTTAAGTTCACTGATCTCTAAAATGTCAATGTTCACTCTTGCTGTCTCCTGTTTGACCACTTCCAATTTACCTTGATTCGTGGACCTAACAATCCAGGTTCCTATGCAGTTGTGTTCTTCACAGCATCAGACTTTATTTCCCCCTCCAGTTACATCCACAACTGGGTGTTGTTTTCAATTTTATTCTGTCTGTTCATTCTTTCTCATATTATTTCTCCACTGATCTCCAGTAGTATTTTGGGAACCTGTCAAACTGGGGAGTTTGTCTTTCAGTATCATATCTTTTTGCCTTTTCATACTGTTCATGGGGTTCTCAAGGCAAGAATACTGAAGTGATTTGCCATTTCATTCACCAGTGGACCACGTTTGGTCAGAGCTCTCCACCATGACCCATCCTTCTTGGGTGGCTCTACATGGCATGGCTCATAGTTTCACTGAGTTAGACAAGGTTATGGTCCATGTGATCAGTTTGATTAGTTTTCTGTGATTGTTTTCATTCTGCATCGGTAATGGAATTCCATTTGAGCTATTTCAAATCCTAGACAATGATGCTGTTAATGTGCTGAACACAATATGCCAGCAAATTTGGAATACTCAGTGGTGGCCATGGGACTGGAAAAAGTCAGTTTTCATTCCAATCCCAAAGAAAGGCAATGCCAAAGAAAGTTCAACTATTGCACAATTGCCCTCATTTCACATGCTAACAATGCAAAGCTCAAAATCCCTTAAACTAGGCTTCAACAGTATGTGAACTGATATCTTCTAGATGTACAAGTTGGACATAGAAATTACAGAGGAATTAGAAATCAAATTGCCAACATCTGTTGGATCATAGAGAAAGCAAGAGTTCCAATAAAACATCTATTCTGCTTCATTGACTATGCTAAACCCTTTGATTGTGTGGATCACACACACACACACACACACACACACAAACCTTTATTCAAACAGAGATGGAAATATCAGCCCACCTTACCTGCCCTGTTTTCAGGGCAAGAAGTAACAATTAGAGCTGTATATGGAACAATTAAATGGTTCCAAATTGGGAAAGGAGCACATCAAAATTGTATGTTGTCGCCCTGCTTATTTAAATTCTATGCAGAGTACAAAATGTGAAACGTCAGGCTAGATGGAATCAAGATTGCCAGGACAACAATTAATAACCTCAGATAGGCAGATAACACCACCCAAATGGTAGAAAGTGAAGAGGAACTAAACAGCCTCTTAATGAAGGTGAAAAAGGAGAGTGAAAAAGTTGGCTTAAAACTCAACATTCAGAAAACTAAGATCATTGCGTCCAGTCCCATAACTTCATGGCAAATAGATGGGGAAACAGTGGAAACAGTGAGAGACTTTATTTGGGGGGGCTTCAAAATCACTGTAGATAGTGACTGCAGTCATGAAATTAAAAGATGCTTGCTCCTTGGAAGAAAAGTTATGACCAACCTAGACAACATATTAAAAAGCAGAGACATTTCTTTGCCGACAAAGGTCCGTACGGTCAAAGCTATGCTTTTACCAGTAGTCACATATGGATTTGAGAGCTGCAACATAAAGAGGGCTGAGAGCCAAATAATTCATTCTTTTGAATTGTGGTGCTAGAGAAGACTCTAAAGAGTCGCTTGAATAGCAAGAAGTTGAAACCAGTCAATCCTAAAGGATATCAACCCTGAATATTCATTGGAAGGACTGCTGCTGAATCTCTAATACATTGACCATGTGATGAGAAGTGCTGACTCACTGGAAAAGACCCTGATGCTGGGAAGGATTAAGGACATTAGGAGAAGGAGATGACAGAGAATGTTATGGTTGAATGGCATCACAGACTCAATGTACATGAGTTTGAGCAAACTGTGGGAGATAGTGAAGGACAGGGAAGCCTGGTGTGCTGCCGTCTATGGAAGTCACAAGAAAGCAGATAAGACAGAGTGACTAAACAATAATCATTAAATAAAATACCTTAACAACAATGTCCAGTCATGTTTGGCCAGATATCTGGGTTCTGTTTCTTGGCAAGTTGACACAATAAATTCACCATCACACAGGGCCAGAAAGGGGTGGGGGGGGGGGGAGGGAGGAATAGAGAGAGATTAGTTTTTAATCTATAATTATTTCTATTTCTCTGGATCAATTTACAAACCTTTCCTCTAAATTATTTGATCCTTGTCTATATTTCTGTTTCTTATTTGCAGTCTCCTCTGGAAAAAAAAAAAAAAAAGCGACAATGAAAAAAGCACTTCCTTTGAAATCTAGTCTCACCCTGAAACTCAGTTTTCATTTTAATTATCTATGATGAGAGTTTTTAAAAAAGAAAGGTGAAAAATATGATCTCCACACTAAATATGGAACAGGCAACTTTTTTATATCACAAACTGTTCTGCCTCATGTTATCTATTGCCTTCTATTAAAACTCACATAAAGTGTTGTATATTGCTACTGGAATTTCTCACACATCCTCATCATTCATTCATTAAGTGTTTTTACCCATCAAGTGTCAAGTTTTGGGAAAATAACGATAAATAAGGCAAAGTTTATCCCCTCAAGGAGTTGACATTCAAGTGAACGATAGAGAAAAAGACAAACGTTATACTACAGTATGCTACTGCAGTGCAACGATATTAGAAGTACGCAGAAAAGGAGTATCTAAGGCAGCTTAAGCCATTTTTAAAGGTGTTACTTACACTAGAAAAGGTTAAAGAAATGGCTAGAAGTATTCAAAGAGTAAGACATCACATAGTCCTAGAGATTGAATTTTCAGAGGAACTATAGACCTTCAGTGGCAAAAATATAGGGAAGTGATCTATTTAAACAAGGACATAGGAATTGGCCTTTAAGTTTGGTACATAGTGAGCCATTATTGGATAAATGAAAGTGGTTCATGTCATAAGCTACTTCACAAAGAAATATCTGAAAGATACATTGAATACCACTCATAAAAAAAAAATAATAATCCTTTGAACAGACTGGAAGAGAATGTCAATCACAGAAAGCATGTATTGGATTAGGGTAGTTTTTCATTTTAAAAGTGGTTTGTGTATCTTTGATGATTTACAGCATTCAGTCAAGAGAACCAAAGGAACTTTGTCAGGGTTAGAAGAAAATAATGATTAACAAATTTACTGCTGTATGATCCCAGAAGTTGTAAAATTATATTATTTTTATAACTGCAGATCTCACTGTGATCTTGATAATATTTGACTCTTGGCTGCTCGCATGACACAAGGATTGCATTCACTGTTGTCCTAGTGTAAATGTAGCTAACATTTAGTTACATGGATGCAGTTTATTTTGACAAAAGTATTTTCATGAATTTTATATTAATAAGTTAACAACTTTACAATTTTGAAGTCATTATTGTACTGCTATATTCTTTTAATGTAATTTCTTGAAAATACTATTTTGAAGTAATTTTATAATTAGATAGATGTTGCAAAATTAGAACAGAAAATTTGTATATACACTCCACTCAGTTTCCACTAGTGTTAATGTTTTCCATAATCATGGTGCACTTAAAAAAACCAGCATGTTAACATGAAGGGTGTCATCCTGTAGATGCTCTCTTAACTTTGCTTTTAAAAACAAACAAACAAAAAAAAACTTAAAAAAAAATTTAATTGGAGAATAATTACTTTACAATATTGTGATGGTTTCTGCCATTCATCAACATGAATCAGCCAAGGCTGATTCATACACATGTCCCCTGCCTCTTAAACCTCCCTCCTTCTACCCTCCCCATCCCATCTCTCTAAGTTATCACAGAATACCAACATTGAGTTTCCTGCATCATACAATAAATTCCCACTGGCTATTTTATATAAGGTAATGCGTATATTTTAATACTACTCTCTCAAGTCATCCCACTTTCTCCCTCCCCCACTGTGACCAAAAGTCTATTCCTTATGTCTGTGTCTTATTTGCTTCCCTGCAAGTTGGATCATCAGTACCATCTTTCTAGATGTCATATACATGCAGTGATATATGATGTTGGTATTTCTCTTTCTGACTTACTTCACTCAGTATAATAGGCACTAGGTTCATCTACCTCATTAGAATTCACTCAAATGTGCTCCTTTTTACATCTGAGTAATATTCCATTGTGTGTATGTACCACTTCTTTATCCATTCATCTGTAGATGGAGAGCTAGATTGCTTCCATGTTTAGCTATTGTAAATAGTGCTGCAATGAACATTGGGGTTCATGTGGTTTTTTCAATTATGGTTTCTTGATTGTATACACCCAGTAGTGGGATTGTTGGGTCATATGTTAGTTTTACTACTAGTTTTTTTTTAAGGAATCTCCTTACTGTTCTCCAAAGTGGCTGTATCAATTTGCATTCCACCGATGAGGCAAGGAGGTTCACTTTTCTCCACACCCTCCCCAGTATTTATTATATACATACGGCTTGATGATGTCCATTCTGATTATTGTGAGATGATACCTCATTGTAATTTTGATTTGTATTTCTCTAATAATGGGTGGTGTTGAACATCTTTTTCATGTGTATATTAGTCATCTGTATGTCATCTTTAGAGAAATGTCTCTTTTGGTCATCTACCCACTTGTTGATTGGGTTGTTTATTTTTCTGGCATTGAGTTGCATGAGCTACTTATAAATTTTAGAGATAAATCCTTTGTCACTTATTTCAATTGCTATCATTTTCTCACTTTCTGAGTGTTATCTTTTCACTTTGCTTATAGTCTACTTTGCTGTGTAAAAACTTTTAAGTTTAATTAGATCTCATGTGTTTATTTTTGTTTTTATTTCTATTACTCTAGGATGTGGGTCACAGAGAATCTTGCTGTGATTTATGTCAAAGAGAGTTCTGACTATGTTTTCTTCTAAGATTTATAAAGCTTCTGGACTTATATTTAGGTTTTTAACCCACTTTGAGTTTATATTTGTGTATGATGTTAGGAGGTGTTCTAGTTTCATTTTTTTACATGTAGCTGTCCAGTTTCCCCAGTATCACTTACTGAAGAGACTGTTATTTCTACACTGTATATTTTTCCCTCCTTTGTCAATGATAAGGTGCCCATAGATGTGTTGATTTATCTTCAAGCCAGTTGAAGCTCTTGTTCTATTTGTCTAAATTTCTGTTTTTGTCCCAGTACCATATTGTCTTAACAATTGTAACTTTGTGGTATAATATAATGTCAAGAAGATTTATTCCTCAAGCTTCCTTCTTCCTTCTCTATATTGCTTTGGCTATTCAGGGTTTTGTGTTTCCATACAAACTATGAAATTACTTATTGTACTTGTGTGAAATATATCATTGGTAGTTCAATAAGGACTGCATTCAGTCTATGAATGGTTTGGCATCAGTTCAGTTCAGTTGCTAAGTTGTGTCTGACTGTTGGTGAATGCAGACTACAGCACACCAGGCTTCCCTGTTCATCACCAGTCCTGGAGCTTACTCAAACTCATATCTGTTGAGTTGATGATGCCATCCAAACCTCTCATCCTCAGTTGTCCCCTTCTCATCCTGCCCTCAATCTTTCCCAGCATCAGGGTCTATTCCAATGAGTCAGTTATTCATATCAGGTGGCCAAAATATTGGAGTTTCTGCTTCAGCATCAGTCCTTCCAATGTATATTCATGACAGATTTCCTTTAGGATGGACCGGTTGGATCTCCTTGCAGCCCAAGGGACTCTCAAGTGTTTTTTCCAACACCACAGTTCAAAAGCATCAGTTCTTTGGCACTCAGATTTTTTTATAGTCCAACTCTCACATCCATACATGACTACTGGAAGAACCATAGCTTTGATTAGAAGGGCATTTGTTGGCAAAGTAATGTCTCTGCTTTTTAATATGTTACCTAGGTTGGTCATAACTTTTCTTCCAAGGAGCAAGTGTCTTTTAATTTCATGGCTGCAGTCACCATCTGCAGTGATTTTGAAGCCCAGAAAAATAAAGTCTGTTACTGTTTCCATGTTTCCCCATCTATTTGTGATGAAGTAATGGGACTGGATGCCATGGTCTTAGTTTTCTGAATGTTGAGCTTTAAGCCAACTTTTTCACTTTCCTCTTTCACTTTCATCAAGAGGTTATTCAGTTTTTCTTTGCTTTCTACTATAAGGGTGGTGTCATCTGCATATCTGAGGTTATGCATACTTCTCTTGGCAAACTTGATTCCAGTTTGTGCTTCATCCAGCCCAGCATTTCTCATGATGATATACTCTGTATATGAGTTAAATAAGCAGGGTGACAATATAAAGCCTTGAAATACTCCTTTTCCTATTTGGATTCAGTCTGTTGTTCCATATCCAGTTCTAACTGTTGTTTCTTGACCTGCATACAGGTTTCTCAAATGACAGGTCAGGTGGTCTGGTATTCCCATTTCTTTAAGAAATTTCCACAGTTTCTTGCAATTCACACAGTTAAAGTCTTTGGTGTAATCAATAAAGTAGTAGATGTTTTTCTGAAACACTTGCTTTTTCAATGATCCAACGAATATTGGCAATTTGATCTCTAGTTCCTCTTCCTTTTCTAAATGTAGCTTGAACATCTGGAAGTTCATGGTCCACGTACTGTTGAACCCTGTCTTGGAGAATTTTGAGCATTACCTTGATAGCACGTGAGATGAGTGCATTTCTGTGGTAGTTTGAACATTCTTTGGCATTACCTTTCTTTAGGATTGGAATGAAAACTGAACTTTTTCTGTCCTGTGGCCACTGCTGAATTTTCCAAATTTACTGACATATTGAGTGCAGCACTTTCACAGCATCATCTTTTAGGATTTGAAATAGTTCAACTGGAATTCCATCATCTCCACTAGCTTTGTTCCTAGTGATGCTTCTTAAGGCACACGTGACTTCACATTCCAGTATGTGTGGTTTTAGGTGAGTGGTCAAACCATCATGATTTTCTGTTTCATGAAGATCTTTTTTGTATAGTTCTTCTGTGTATTCTTGCCACCTCTTCTTAATATCTTCTGCTCCTGTTAGGTCCATACCATTTCTCTCCTTTATTGTGCCCATCTTTGCATGAAATGTTCCTTTGGTATCTCTAATTTTCTTGAAGAGATTTTTAGTCTTTCCCATTCCACTGTTTTCCTCTATTTCTTTTCATTGATCACTGATCAAGGCTTTCTTATCTCTCCATGGTATTCTTTAGAATTCTGAATTCAAATAGGTATAGCTATCTCTCCTTTGCCTTTCACATCTTTTATTTCTTAGCTATTTTGTCTTCCTACTTTTGCATTCCAGTTCCTTATGATTAAAAGGACATCTTTTTTTGGTGTTAGTTCTAGAAGGTCTTGTAGGTGTTCACAGAACCATTCAACTTCAGCCTTTTCCGCATTACTGGTTGGGTTATATAGAGTTGGATTGCTGTGATATTGAATGTTTTGCCTTGGAAATGAGCAGAGTTCATTCTATCATTTTTGAAAAGGCACCCAAGTACTGCATTTTGGACTCTTCTGTTGACTAAGATGGCTACTCCATTTCTCCTAAGGGATTCTTGCCCACAGTAGGAGATATAATGGTAATCTGAATTAAATTTACCCATTCCAGTCCGTAAGTTCACTGATTCATAAAATATCAGTGTTCACTCTTGCCATCGCCTGTTTGGCCACTTTCAAAATGCCTTGATTCTTGGACCTAACATTCCAGGTTCCTATGCAATATTGCTCTTTACAGCATCAGACTTTACTTCCATAACCAGTTACATCCACAACTTGGAGGTGTTTTTGCTTTTGCTCCATCTCTTCATTGTTTCTGGATTTATTTATCCAGTCTCCTCCAGTAGCATATTGGGCACCTACCAACCTGGGGAACTCATCTTTCAGTGTCCTATCTTTTTGCCTTTTCATAGTGTTCACGGGGTTCTCAAGGCAAGAATAATGAAGTGGTTTGCCATTCCCTTCTCCAGTGAACCACATTTTGCCAGAACTCTCCACCATGACCCGTCTGTCTTGGGTGGCCTTATACCGCATGGCTCATAGTTTCACTAAGTTAGGCAAAGGTTTGGTCTATGGTTAGTGGTAAAATTGGTTAGTTTTCTGTGATTATGTTTTTCGCTCTGCCTGCCCTCTGATGGAGAAGGATAAGAGGCTTATGGAAGCTTACTTATGGGAGAGACTGACTGAGGGGGAAGGTGGTCTTGTTCTAATGGGCAGGGCCATGCTCAGTAAATCTTTAATCCAATTTTCTGTTGATGGGCAGGGTGGTGTTCCCTTTCTATTATTTGACCTGTGGCCAAACTATGGTGGAGATAATGGAAATAATGGCGAACTCCTTCAAAAGATCCAGTGCAGGCACTGCTGTGTTCAGCGCCCCCAACCCTGCAGCAGACCACCGCCTACCCATGCCTCCACCAGAGGCTCCTGAACACCTAGGAGCAAGTCTGGATCAGTCTCTTTTGGGGGCTGGGCCTTGTGGGACTGGGTCAGTCTCTTGTGGCAAGTCTGGGTCAGTGTCCTGCTTTGGATAGTATAACCATTTTCACAAGATTGATTCTTTCAGTCCAAGAATATGGTATATCTCTCCATCTGTTTGTGACATTTTTAACTGTTTTCATCAGTCTCTTATAGCTTTTTGCATACAGGTCTTTTGTCTCTTAGGTAAATTTATTCCTAAGTATTTTATTCATTTTGTGGCAATGGTAAATGAGATTGTTTCTTTAGTTTCTCTTTCTGTTTTTCATGGCTAGTATATACAAGGGCAAGGGATTCTGTGTATTAATTTTGTATCCTGTGACTTTACTATATTCATTGATTAACACTAGTACTTTTCTGGTGGTATTTTTAGGGTTTTCTAAAGAATCATATCATCTGCAAACAGTGAGAGCTTTACTTATTTTCCAACCTGGAATCTTTTTATTTCTTTTTCTTCTCTGGTCGCTGGGGCTAGGACTTTCAAAACTATGTTGAATAATGGTGATAGGAGTGAGTACCCTTGTCTTGTTCCTGTCTTTAGAGGAAATGCTTTCAGTTTTTCATCATTGAGAATAATGTTTGCTGTGAGTTTGTCATATATAGCCTTTATTATGTTTAGATATGTTTCTTTTATGCCTGCTTTCTGGAGTGTTTTTATTATAAATGGGTGTTGAATTTTGTCAAAAGCATTCTCTTCAAATATTGAGATGATCATATGGTTTTTATCTTTCAATTTGTTACTATGGTGTAACATTTTGATTGATTTGCTTATATTGAAGAATCCTTGCATCTCTGGGATAAAGTCCACTTGATCATGATGTATGATTTTTTAATGTGTTGTTGGATTCTGTTTGCTAGAATTTTCGGTTGAGGATTTTTTAATCTGTGTTCATCAGTGATATTGGTCTGTGATTTTCTTTTCTTGTGGCACTTTTGCCTGGTTTTGTTATCAGGGTGATGGTGGCCTTATAGAATGAGTTTGGGAATTTCTATTCCGAAATTTTCTGAAACTGTACTGTTATATTCCTAATTGACACAATTTATCTTTCATGCATGGAATGCATTGAAAGTATACAATAATCAAAATTATGCATATTGCAGTGAATATGTTATATACATTTAATATTGAAAAATATATAATTATAAAAGTTACTATCTGTTTCTCTTTCTAGTAGTAATAAATCAAAATCTAATAAGTTGATAAAATGATATTTTCCTTCTACTGAAAAATATGCTATGATGAGGATTCATACAAGCAGCCAAAATTAAAGAGTATTTTTAAAGTCTGGACTTTATTGATTTTATTAGACTGGTGATAATTTTGCATCTATTTCTTACTGCATTTTTAATTTTTAAATTGGGGTCAAATATACATAAAGTGAAATGAGTATGTCTTAGGTGCACTATTTGTTAACTTTGATGTTTGTATGCACCCATGTAACCATATGGACATATCAAATATGTGGGCATATCAAATATGTTCATCATCCTAGAGATTTTCCTTCTAAACCTTCCTCTCACTCTTTATCTCCAACAGGAAACCAGTGCTCTGGTTTCTATCACCATAAGTTTATTTCACTTGGTTTGATCCTCCTAAAAACAGAAGTCACATAACCCTATTTTTTCTGGCTTTTTTACAAACTGAATATAATGATTTTGAGATTCATCTCCTTTGTTGTGAAGCTTAGTACTGAACTATTTTTATATTATTGAGCTGTATTCCACTGATTGTACCAAATTTGTCTGCCAATTATCTTGTTGACAAGTTTGTTTGTTAGTTATCCAGTTGGGTTGTTTGGTTTGGTCTGTTAAAACTTATATGGATATTCTTATATCTTAATTTCCAAAAATAATTTTCATGCCTTCTGTGTGAATACTTAAGAATGAAACTGGATAAAAAGATATATGTGTATTTAATTTTATAAAGCTGTAGGAACCAGTCAATTGTCCCATGTCCAGTTCTAACTGGTGCTTCTTGACCTGCTTACAGGTTTCTCAGGAGGTAGGTAAGGTGTTCTGATAGTCCTGTCTCTTTAAGGTTTTTCCACAGTTTGTTGTGATTCAACCAGCAAAATCTTTTGTGCAGTCAATGAGGCAGAAGTAAATATTTTTTTCTGGAATTCTCTTGCTTTTTCTATGATCCAACGGATATTACTAATTTGATTTCTGGTTCCTCTACCTTTTCTAAATCCAGCTTGAACATCTGGAAGTTCTCAGTTCATGTACTATTGAAACATATGTTGGAAAATTATGAGCATTATTTTGCTAGTGTGTGAGATGAATGTAGTATAGTAGTTTGAACATTCTTTGGCATTTTTCTTTGGTATCCTTTTTATTGGAATTTTCTAGTCCTAACCATTTCCAGTTCTGTGGCTAGTGCTTAGTTTTCCAAATTTGCTGACATATTGCGTGCAGCACTTTAGCAGCAGCATCTTTTAAGATTTGATATAGCTCAACTGGAATTCCATCACCTCTAATCGCTTTGTTTGTAGTGATGCTTCCTAAGGCCCACTTGACTTTGCACTCCAGAATGTCTGACTGTAGGTGAGTAATCATACCATCATTGTTGTCTGGGTAACCAAGATCTCTTGTGTATAGTTCTTTTACGTATCCTCACTACCTCTTCTTAATACCTTCTGTGTCTGTTAGGTCCATACCATTTCTGTCCTTTGTTGTGCCCATCTTTGTAGGAAATGTTTCTTTGGTATCTCTAACTTTCTTGAAGATATCTCTAGTCTTTCCCATTCCATTGTGTCCCTCTATTTCTTTGCATTGATCACCTAGGAAGGTTTTCTTATCTCTCCTTGCTAGTCTTTGGAACTCTGCATTCAGATGGGTATATCTTTCCTTTTCACCCTTGCCATTCCCCTTTTTTCTCAGTTATTTGTAAGACCTTCACAGACAGCCATTTTGCCTTCCTTGCATTTATTTTTTTGGGTCTTGATCACTGTCTCATATACAGTGTTATGAACCTCCATACATAGTTCTTCAGGCACTCTTTCTATCAGATCCAATCCCTTGTCACTTTCACTGTGTAATTGTATGGGATTTGATTTAGGTAATATCTGAGTGGCCTGGTGGTTTTCCCTACTTTCTTCAATTTTAGTCTGAATTTTACAAAAAGGAATTAATGATGTGAGCAATAGTCAACTCCCAGTCTTGTTTCTGCTTACTGTGTAGAGCTTCTCCGTCTTCAGCTGCAAGAATATAATCAATCTGATTTCAGTATTGACCCTCTGGTAATGTCAATGTATAGAGTGATCCCTTGTGTTTTTAGAAGAGGGTGTTTGCTATGACCAATGTGTTTTTTGGTGAAACTCTGTTAGCATTTGTGCTTCATCATTTTGTACTCCAAAAGGCCAAACCTCATACTTGCCAGAGATGCTTAGAGGATGCAAACCAAACCCTGTGGGCACCAGAGCCCAGGGAGAAGAGCAGTGACCCCCACAAGAGACTGAGCCAGATCTGTGTGTGAGTGTTTTAGTGTCTCCTGCGGAGGCACAGGTCAGCAGTGTCCTCCTGTGGAAACAGGGGCTCTGGCTTTAGCAGACCTAGGAGGTGTGGTCTGTGGCATAAGTCTTCTTGGAGGAGATTTCCATTAGCCCCACCATAGAGCCACTAAGCAGACAGTCCACACATGAGAAAAATTATACCAAAGGAGTTCCTGCCCTGTTGCAAAAGTTCTAGGGCCCACAACAGATTTCCCAACCTGGGGATCTGGCAAAGGGACTGAGAATCCTCAGGAAATTTAACTTTGAAGGCCAGTGGGATTTGACTATACAACTTCCACAGGACTGGAGAAATAGACTCTTGGAGGGCACAAACAAAACCTTGTGTGCACCAGGACCCAGGAGAAAGGAGCAGTGATCCCACAGGAGACTGAGCCAGGTTTGCCCGTGAGTGTCCAGGAGTCTCTGGTGGAGGCATGGATCAACAGTCAGGGACACTGAACACAACAGTCCTGGGAGCATAAGTTCTTTTGAAAGAGGTCACCATTACTGCCATTATCCCTACCATAGTTTGTCCTCAGGCCAAACTACAGGAAGATAACTGAGCCCCACCCATCAGCAGAAAATTTGATTAAATATTTACTAAAGCATGGCCCAGAGAAAGACCTGGTTTTCTCCACATCCAGTCCCTACAAGCTTCCACAAGGATCTTATCTTCATCCATTGGAGGGCAAACAGAATGAAAACCACAATCACAGAAAACTAACCAAAGAAGACTAAGCACCAAAGAACTGATGCATTTGAGTTGTGGTGCTGGAGAATACTCCTGAGAGTCCCTTGGACTGTCAGGAGATCAAACCACTAAGTCATACAGAAATCAAACCTGAGTATTCATTGGAAAGACTGATGCTAAAGCTGAAGTTCCAATACTTTGGCCACCTGATGCAAACAGCAGACTCAATGGAAATAAAACCTTGATGCTGGGAAGGGTTGAAGGGAAAATATAGCATTGCCAACTCAATGGACATGAATTTGAGCAAACTCTAGAAATAGTGAAGGACAGAGAAGTCTGGCATACTGAAGTCCATAGAGTCGCAAGGTGTCAGACACGACTTAGTGACTTAACAACAACAAATACTATTAAGAATGGTATTTCAGCATTTCTTGGGAAAGGAAACTATTACAGATGAGAATTTAACACTTTCTTAGCACTTGATATTTCAGTATGATTTGGGAAGCAAATATTTAAAATTTCATTGGTAAAGTTTTATTCGACCAAAAGTAGCCATTAGATTACCTCTACCAAAACATATTCAATCTCTAACTTTGAGAACAATGATAGTCTCCTAGAGTACTGAACAAATTTTGTGTGCAATAATAGAGATTTAAAATATTAAGTCGTTTGGCTCAGCTTTTAAAAATATAGTTCAAAACTTGGGGGGAAAAGTTCTAATATCTCCAAATAACATGCCTTTGACCCAAAGCACAAGTGTTTTGAGTGCACATTTATATTTTCAAGAAAACATAAAGTAGAAGGCAAAAGGAAAATTTCATTTTAGACATATGGAGAAACTAAAATGTTAATATAATTCAAATTAGGATCAACATTATTTCAAGTTGTATTTATGACATAATTTCATAATCTAAGTGAATTTGGTTATTTATTTGCAAGAAGATATTTGATTTTCTTTCACTTAACTGTAAATGTTTAGAGTTTTATTGTTGTCTTTTTAAATTTCTGCTTATTTAAATATTTATGATGGAGACAAATTTATTACAATTTCTTATAGAAAACTTTATAAAATATGACATTTAAATCATTATAGATGATCATATTAATCTCATTTGGCTACTTCACTTATATGTAAATGCTTTGACTTTTTAGCCAGACAAAATAAGTGTCTTGTGTTGTAAAGCTATCTTTTCTTACATGTCTTTTGGGAAGTATAAATATTGTTACTCAGATTCATTTCCAAGAAGCAAAGTAAGATTGCCTTGACAAGTAAGATATCCTTTCATAATTTCTGAGTCTATTAATATATCAAATCCAAATATCTTAAATTGCCTGACAAAACTGGCAGACCATTCCTGTCATTTTATATGAATGATAACTATAAGTTAGGATATTCTAATTTATTATATATAATGAGTAAGCAAAGGAATCTAATGAATGTCACATCAGATGAATGTTTGAAGTCATTCATCAACAATGTAGAAAGAAAACATGGAAAAAGATTGCAAACGTTATTAACTTCTTCCATTGAAACAACTAATAGTTCTTTTGATTTTCAACTGCTATATTTTATTTTTACAATTTAAACATTGATGGTATTTTTAATGAACATGAAAAATTGAAGTTTGCTTTTAAGTGAAATTTCTGGTAGAATGAGATTCACAAAAATTTTGCAAAATATGAGGTAAACACATAATTATAAGATGAAGATGAAATAGACCTAAATATATTTACAAGTTGAGGGAAATGGTTATTAAAGGAGGGAAGAGGTGAGGGGGACTGAGATAGAGATAAAAAAAGATAAGTATTGGAGCAATTACTGAGATCAGAATTCACTACAGATGCAAATTGAATGCCCTTGATTTTAAGAGACCTTCCTGTTGATTCCTGTTGTTCTATATTAGTTTAGGTCTGAGCCACAGATAGGTAGCAAAACAGAAGAGCTGTGGCTATTTGGAAAAGCCATGGAGAGGACTGGGGTTCCAAGCTGTTGAACAAATTAGGAGATAGAACTAAGGCAGGGGAAGTTAGAGATACTGTGAGGTTTTGTCTACCATCCTGCCAGGCCTAAGGGTGAAGGAAAAGAAAAAGCAGAGAGGACCCTGATTCGGGATTTGGGGAGTCTGTCAAAAATCCAAAACAAATTGTGAATTATCTTTCAAAACAATTTTATGTGTTTTCCTTATCATTAGTGATTTTTAACATAGTGCGTTTTAAGGCTAGATTAAGCATAAATAATATACCAAATGAATTATCCATATTGATAATTTAACTTTTATTTACATTATACTGACAGAAAACTGCATATTAAAAGAAACTCAGGAACTTCTCTGCTGTGCAGTTGTTAAAACTCCATGTTTCCAATAAAGGGGGCACAGGTTCAATCCCCAGGCAGGAAATTAAGACCCCACAGTATAGTAAAAAAAAAAAACAAAAACAAACAAACAAACAAAAAACTTAAAAGCAATTGGGAGAAAAAAAATGCATTCACATTAAGTCTATCAAGTATACTTTAGTAGGTTTATAAGTAGAATTCGTCTTTTATAGACAAAAAATATA
Organism: Dama dama; assembly: GCF_033118175.1. NCBI lineage: Eukaryota > Metazoa > Chordata > Mammalia > Artiodactyla > Cervidae > Dama > Dama dama. The sequence continues at coordinate 5,604,663 of NC_083708.1, read as the reverse complement.
TAAATGTTTGTGTTCTATAACCATGGGTCTAATCTTTGAGTTCAATTATGATATACAGCATTAAATTAGCTTAAAATATTTTTTTGTTAGTGAATGTTGAAAAACTTTTCAAGTGGTTAAATTCAGGAGAAGCTGATTTGATATAACTAATGGATTTTTGTTTATTAAATATAAAAACATAATCATACAATTGTTAATACTTATCTGTGTTGGTCATTTAATGGACCTGAACCTGGTGGTCCCAAGAGTAAGAGAGAGAAAGAGGCTGATAGCACTTGTTAGTCCTTTAATCGACCGGAACCTGGTGGTCCCGAGAGTAAGAGAGAGAAGGAGGCTGACATCCCCTGGCTTACGCGGAAAGCCAATAGAGTCCTGTGCTCAGGGCTCGCGCTGCTGCACGGAGGCACCAGGCGCCCTCTTGACTGGGTGAAGGCGCAGTGCGCCTTCTCGAGAGGGTCTTAGAAGCCCGGGCAAGAAAGTGAGCTCAGTGGGCCTCCGCGCTCCAAGGAATTAGCCAGAAATACAGAGAGAGAGAGAAAGACAGGAAGAATAGAAAGAAAGAAAGACACGGGGACCGAAGCTCTGATGGAGCAAAGGTGTTTTAATCAACATGACGTGGGCATATATACTGTCTTACAAGGTGGTTATTCTCAGCAAAGATAAAGATTAAAATTCCAGACTTACAAAACATAGGACGATCCCTATCAAAGAGAGAGTTGCAAACAATCACCTTTTACCACGTGGCTCATAAAAAGGAAGAGAGTGCTTATCACTGTAATGAGAAATGCCCGGATTCCTCAGCCCCAGGAAAGGCATGCCTCTCCTCTTAATTCCTGAATAGTCAGGAATCAATAAGGGCCAGAGGGTTTCTGCCAGATCCAAAATAGCACACAGGAAACCTCTTGTTAAATGCTTCCTGACAATCTGTATAACAATAATTGAGATTTTCCTAGTGGCTCAGATGGTAAAGAATCCACCTGCAGTGCAAGAGACCCAGATTTGATCCCTGGGTCCAGAGGATCCCCTGGAGAAGGGAATGGCAGTAAACTCCAGTATTCTTGCCTTGAAAATTTCATGGACAGAGGAACCTGGTGGGCTACAGTCCATGGGATCGCAAAGATTTGGAAATGACTGAGTGATTAACACTTTCACTTTCATTAAAATAATTAATAGTACTAAATGTGTTTAGCTGAACAGTGTAGAATTTGAGTACAATGAGTTTTCTTTTTACTTGGAACTACTATATGTAAGTAAGTTGTGGAGCTGTCAGATGTATAATTATATAACTGATTTTGTCTTTAAGATTATTAAAATTAATAGATCTTGAAATTACTTTGTATATATTATTAAATACAAATTGTATGATTTACCAAAATGCTTATTGAGATTCTCATGCCAAATTGTGTATATATATATACTGTTTTTATATTTCATGAACTAAAGGAGTTATACCAGATTATAAATTCCTGGAAAGAAAAAATATGTTCCTATATCTTCATAGCCATTAAAATTATACATTATGTTGCCAAGCACACAGAAGAAGCTAAAAAATGTTGAATGAAAATTCAATTTTTGTTCTTACCTGTCACACTTCATACACATTTTTACCATTAAAATTACTAATCATGATAAAAATATAAATATTCCCTGAAATTCTAAGTTAGTTTAGCACACTGGGAATCTCCTCCTGTCATTTTATCCCTAAAATAAGTTACGGGAAAGATTCCAGTGAAACGACTTGTATGTGTATGCACATCGCTATATCTGTTACCTAATCTAGCATAATTATCTTTTCAAAGTAGCCTTTGACTCTTCCTCTATCACCAGTCCCATCCACAACTGGGTATTGTTTTTGCTTTGGCTCCATCCTTTCATTCTTTCTGGAGTTATTTCTCCACTGATCTCCAGTAGCATATTGGGTACCTACTGACCTGGGGAGTTCCTCTTTCAATATCCTATCATTTTGCCTTCTCATACTGTTCATGGGGTTCTCAAGGCAAGAATACTGAAGTAGTTTGCCATTCCCTTCTCCAGTGGACCAGATTCTGTCAGACCTCTCCACCATGACCCGACCATCTTGGGTGGCCCCACACGGCATGGCTTAGTTTCATTGAGTTAGACAAGACTGTGGTCCATGTGATCAGATTGGCTAGTTGTCTGTGATTATGGTTTTAGTGTGTCTGCCCTCTGATGCCCTCTCACAACACCTACCGTCTTACTTGGGTTTCTCTTACCTTGGACGTGGGGTATCTCTTCACGGCTGCTCCAGCAAAGCACAGCCGCTGCTCCTTACCTTGGATGAGGGGTATCTTCTCACAGCCACCCCTCCTGACCTTGAACATGGAGTAGCTCCTCTTGGCCCTGCTGCACCGGCGCAGCAGCGGCTCCTTGGAGGTGGGGTAGCTCCACTCGGGCAGGGCCCCTGACCTCCAGGGTGTGGATCCTCTCAGCCACCACCTCTGACCTCGGGTGTGTGGTAGCTATTCTCGCTGCTGCCCCTGACCTCGGGAGTGGGGAAGCTCCTCTAGGCCAGTGCCCCTTAGCAAGGTCCGATGCTGTAAAGAGCAATATTGCATAGGAACCTGGAATGTTAGGTCCATGAATCAAGGCAAATTGGAAGTGGTCAAACAGGAGATGGCAAGAGTGAATGTTGACATTCTAGGAATCAGGGAACTAAAATGGACTGGAATGGGTGAATTTAACTCAGAAGGCCATTATTTCTACTACTGTGGGCAAGGATCCCTTAGAAGAAATGGAGTAGCCATCGTGGTCAACAAAAGAGTCTGAAATACAGCACTTGGATGCAATCTCAAAAATGACAGAATGATCTCTGTTCGTTTCCGAGGCAAACCATTCAATATCACGGTAATCCAAGCCTATGTTCCAACCAGTAATTCTGAAGAAGCCGAAGTTGAACAGTTCTATGAAGACCTACAAGACCTTTTAGAACTAATACCCAAAAAAGATGTCCTTTTCATTATAGGGGACTGGAATGAAAAAGTAGGAAGTCAAGAAACACCTGGAGTAACAGGCAAATTTGGCCTTGGAGTATGGAATGAAGAAGGGCAAAGGCTAATAGAGTTTTGCCAAGAGAACACACTGGTCATAGCAATCACCCTCTTCCAACAACACAAGAGAAGACTCTACACATGGACATCACCAGATAGTCAACACTGAAATCAGATTGATTATATTCTTTGCAGCCAAAGATGGAGAAGCTCTATACAGTCAGCACAAACAAGACTGGGAGCTGCCTGTGGCTCAGATCATGAACTCCTTATTGTCAAATTCAGACTTAAACTGAAGAGAGTAGAGAAAACCACTAGACCATTCAGGTATGACATAAATCAAATCCCTTATGACTACACAGTGAAAGTGAGAAATAGATTGAAGGGACTAGATCTGATAGACAGAGAGCCTGATGAACTATGGATGGAGTTTCATGACATTGTACAGGAGACAGGGATCAAGACCATTCCCATGGAAAACAAATTCAAAAGGCAAAATGGTTGTCCGAGGAGGCCTTACAAATAGCTGTGAAATAAGAGAAGCAAAAAGCAAAGGCGAAAGGGAAAGATATTTCCATTTGAATACAGAGCTCCAAAGAATAGCCAGGAGAGATAAGAAAGCCTTCCTCAGCAATCAATGCAAAGAAATAGAGGAAAACAACAGAATGGGAAAGAATAGAGATCTCTTTAAGAAAATTAGAGATATAAAGGGAATGCTAGTTGTTTGATGGAATTCCAGTTGAGCTATTTCAAATCCTGAAAGATGATGCTGTGAAAGTGCTGCACACAATATGCCAGCACATTTGGAAAACTCAGCAGTGGCCACAGGACTGAAAAAGGTCTGTTTTCATTCCAATCCATAAGAAAGACAATCCCAAAGAATGCTCAGACTACCACACAATTGCACTCATCTCACACACTAGTAAAGTAATGCTCAAAATTCTCCAAGCCAGGCTTCAGCAATACATGAATCGAGAACTTCCAGATGTTCAACCTGGTTTTAGAAAAGGCAAATGAACCAGAGATCAAATTGCCAATATCCACTGGATCATCTAAAAAGGAAGAGAGTTCCAGAAAAACATCTATTTATGCTTTATTGACTATGCCAAAGCCTTTGACTGTGTGGATCACAATAAACTGTGGAAAATTCTGAAAGAGATGGGAATACCAGACCACCTGACCTGCCTCTTGAGAAACCTGTATGCAGGTTAGGAAGCAACAGTTAGAACTGGACATGGAACAACAGGCTGGTTCCAAATAGGAAAAGGAGTATGTCAAGGCTGTATATTGTCACCCTGCTTATTTAACTTATATGCAGAGTACATCATGAGAAACGCTGGGCTGGAAGAAGCACAGGCTGGAATTTAGAATGCCGGGACAAGTATCAATAACCTTAGATATGCAGATGACACTACCCTTATGGCAGAAAGTGAAGAGGAACTAAAAAGCCTCTTGATTAAAGTGAAAGAAGGGTGAGTGAAAATGTTGGCTTAAAGCTCAACATTCAGAAAACTAAGATCATGTCATCTGGTCCCATCACTTAATGGGAAATAGATGGGGAGACAGTGGAAACAGTGTCAGACTTTATTTTTTGGAGCTCCAAAATCACTGCAGATGGTGACTGCAGCCATGAAATTAAAAGACACCTACTCCTTGGAAGGAAAGTTATGACCAACCTAGATAGCATATTAAAAAGCAGAGACATTACTTAGCCAACAAAAGTCCATCTGGTCAAGGCTATGGTTTTTCCAGTGGTCATGTATGGATGTGAGAGTTGGACTGTGAGGAAAGCTGAGTGCCGACAAATTGATGTTTTTGAACTGTGGTGTTGGAGAAGACTCTTGAGAGTCCCTTGGACTGCAAGGAGATCCAACCAGTCCATCCTGAAGGAGATCAGACCTGGGTGTTCATTGGAAGGACTGATGCTGAAGCTGAAACTCCAATACTGTGGCCACCTCATGCAAAGAGTTGACTCATTGGAAAAGACCCTGATGGTGGGAGGGATTGGGGGCAGGAGGAGAAGGGGACGACAGAGGATGAGATGGCTGGGTGGCATCACCGACTCAATGGGCATGGGTTTTAGTAAACTCTGGGAGTTTCTGATGGACAGGGAGGCCTGGCGTGCTGCGATTCATGAGGTCACAAAAAGTTGGACAGGACTGAGCAACTGAACTGAAGTAAACTTGACTCTTCCTCAGGCAACCAAACCACCTTTGCTAAATTAATACCAATTAGCATCTCCTCATTTCTACTGAAGAATGATTCACACCTCCAATCAAACCTGTAGAGCTGCAACTTTTGATGTTGAACCCAACAAATCTGGAAATATTGAAGAGTAAATAAATAATATAAATACTTTCTCTTCAAAACTGAGAATATAGAAAAAGGATTAAGACAAAGATGTGCGATCAGGAGAAAGTAGGCTGTATTCAAAATTCACTGCACTATCTTATAAAATTACCCACTTTGAGTGTAATTCAGAGAAACCATATTAGAAAAGACATTAGAAATGACTATAAGTTTTTATAATCTAGACAAATTCTTAGCCTGTTAACTATGACGGTGTTCTGCAGAAAAGAAAAAAAAAAAAAAAAAAACAGAGAAATCTGATTCTAGTTCCTCCAGTGTCTTATGGTAGAGTTAATTTCACACCTCAGTATATTTAAAGTCTATGACTAATGTCTTGCTGACTTTGTCTGGCACATAAAAGCTTGTCAGTAATGCAGGGATATATGATTTAATTATGTCAATACCTGTGTTCAGTGTGAAATGGGAATCCAAGTTGTAGTTTGTGGAGTCAAAGAATGAAAACTCATGATAGCAAGTGAATAGGATTTATTAAAGAGAAGGGAACTACAAAGCTCTCATCAGAGACCCTGAGAGGAGGTAAAGAATTCACCCAAAGGTGAGAATTACTTCAGTTTATACCTGTACATTTCTGGGTGGCTCCTGTCCTAAAACTATGCAATTTCTAACCAATCAGTTTAAAGGTCAAAATTGTTTAACTTCACCAGCTACTTCCCTCAGGCATATGGAACAGAAGTTAGTGACTCCCCTTCCCTGGATCTGAGTGCTGATAATTTATTAGACCAAGGACACATCCAAGGAATTTAGGATGTGGTTAATGGAGTTAATGGAGTGAGATGTTTAGGTTAATGGAGTGAGATGTTTATTGAAAACAAGACCAAAGTCTCAGAGGCCTATACTGACTGCCTAGCAATTTCTACCTCAAGTGTGTCCTAGCATTATTTTGATGCTGGAGATGTAGCTTTATCAATAAGGCAAATTTTCCTTTAAAGAGGACACAGATGGCATGATTTCTAAGACTGTGAGTTAATGCCCAGATTCACAAGGTGGCTAATATGGAATCTCTAGAATTATAGAAATGTCAGACCATCTAACTTGTCTCTACATTTAAAATTTTAATAATTTGAGAACACTTAAGTGACTTATTGTGTATACATTATGTTGTATATTAGCTATCTGAAACACCTAAATGTTGTAGGTGTTATAGAAATAATAAATAGAAATAATAAAACAATAGAAATAATAAAACTAGAAATAATACTAGATGTATTATAGAAATAATACATAGAAATAATGTATTTCTCATAGAAACAATAAAACCAGATGTAGTAATTAAAAGTGAGAAAGGCTTCTACATCTCAACATAAGAAAAAAAAAGAACTTCAAACCTGAATTTAACTTCTGTTTCAAAAATATAGCAGACTAGATAGTCTACAAACATTTGAAAAGCTTAAAGTATTTAACAACATCTGTTCAAATGCAAAACTGAACTTTATGTTACTTGGCTGAAGAGCTTCTAAGAAGGAGTTTGACAGTGAAATAAATGCAAATTATCAGAAAATGTCCAAAGTGAAAAGGCTATTGAAAAGAGAGAATAACAGTAAGATATGCCAGTTATTTAAATGTTAAATATACAGAGATATCTATGCTAACATCTAGCATCATGATGGCATGAGTTTCAGCAAACTCCAGGAGATGGTGAAGGACAGGGAAGTCTGGTGTGCTGCAGTCCATGAAGTTGGAAAAGAGTAGGACACGACTTAGTGCCTGAACAACAACAATATCATGATGGCAAAAACTAATTTTGTTAAATGCAATTTGATTTGTAAGGTCACATTGTGTGTGCTTATTTGCTCAGTTGTGGCCAACTCTTTGTGACCCCATGGACTGTAGCCTGCCAGGCTCCTCTGTCCATGGGAGTTCCCTGGCAAGAATGTTGGAGTGGGTCACCATTCCCTTCTCCAGGGAATCTTCCCAACCCAGGGTTCTAACCTGGGTCCCCTACACTGCAGACAGATTCTTTACAGTCTGAACTATCAGGGAAGTCCTATCAATTCACATGTTGCAAGTCAAACTCCTGATTTGCTCCTTAAACCTTTCTCCTTACCAATGTCATTTGCTAAAGAGTAATTAATTCCACCTTAATCATCATTGTACCTCTTTATAGCTCACATCCAAATATTTAGCTAATAGTTATTTTTACCTTCTGAGTATATACAAAAGAAAACCATTTCTCACCACAACACTGCTAACCATGGCTCAAGCTATGTTTTCAGTTCTTACTTAGTTTATTGCAATAAACCCCTAAATTGTCTCTTTATCTACTTGCATTTGCTTTTAATCTATTCTCACAACAAAAATTCTTTAAAAATGTAGATTGGATCCTGTCATTCTTTGCTCAAAAATCTTCCAATGGTTTTCCATCTAACTCAGTTTAAATTCCTGACCTCTGTCTATCTTTAAGAATTTTCCCTCATATCCACCCAGTTCTATTAGTACAGGGAACTTTAAATACAATCTATTTTCTTGCCTACTTTCTCCCAACCATGTGTATTTTCTTAATCCTTCTCCTTTCTTCTCAGTTTTTAAGAGAAAATAATCACATTTTATTTTTTTCCTTTACAGTATTTCACCTTTGTTGGTTTCCAACATCAGAGGCAACAGCTCTAAAGATTTATTTGGAGGAGTAAATCATGCTTCAGTAGAAATGAGGAGGCCTTAAGTGGTATTAATTTATCAAATATTGGTTAGATTACCTGAGGAAAAGTCAAAGACTACTTTAAAAAGATAATAAAACTAGGTTAGGTAATAGCCATAGGGAAAGGCATAAACGTATTTTCACTGGAATATTTTCCAAAACTTTTTTTTAAAACAAGCAGGAGGAGATCCCCAGTTTGCTAAACTAACTTAGAATTTTGGAGGATATTTATGTTTTTTATCCTGGTTATTAATTTTGATAGTACAAATGTGTATCAAATATGACAATTAAGAAAAATAATCAAGTTTTCATTTCAGTGTTTTTTTAGCAACTTCTATGTGCTGCACAAATTTGACTTATTCCACCAAAATGTATGTTTCTCTCTGACATTGTCTGTTTCACTGTTATTTTCAGATATATGACCATTGTGCTAGTCAGGTAATTTTTTGTTTATCCCAACTCTGAACCTCTCCAAATAGTGAGGTTTATCATGTACTTAGGGAGTATGGCATGTATAAATTTTAGCTAGAAGCTGATTTTCTAGAATTTTTTAAATGCTTGTATGAACAAATCTCCAGTAATTGGACTTGTCCTTATATATTCCATCTTCTAGAAAATCAATGTGAGTGAAGTAAAGGTCTTTATGTGTTAACCATAGTGAAGGCAAATATATCACTTTGCTGATAAAGGTCCATATAGTCAAAGCTATGATTTTTCCAGTAGTCATGTAAGGATATGAAAGCCATAAAGAATGTAAGGACTGTAAAAGATATTAAGTGTCAAAGAATTGATGATTTTGAATTGTGGGGCTGGAGAAAACTCTTGCGAGTCTCTTGGACAGCAAGGACATCAAACCAATCAATCCTAAGGAAATCAAATATAAATATTCTTTGGAAGAACTGATGCTGTAACTGAAGTTCCAATACTTTGGCCACCAGGTGTGAAAAGCTGACTCACTGGACAATACCCTGATGCTGGTAAAAAGCAGAAGCTTGTGACAGAGGATGAGATTGTTGGATGGCATCACCAATTCAAAACACATGAATTTGAGCAAACTCCAGGAGATAGTAAAGTACAGGGGATCCTGGCGTGCTGGAGTCCACAAAGTCACAAAGAGTCAGATAGGACTTAGTGACTGAACAATGACAACAACAATATCAGTGGTGAAGGGACATGTGAACTAGGCTTTCTGATAAAATATATTGGCATTCTTAAATACAACTTTCATGTTTAAAATATATTAAGATATTTCTTAGTGGGCTTTTTTGAATTAATAACTATAATATGGGCAGTTTTGTCCTTTCTTTAGAGTCAAGGCTCCTCCAAATTTAATCTCAAAAATTTGGAAAAACACCAACAGTTTTGAGTGTTCTCTGTCAATTCAATTCAGGTGAGAAGAGCCAGCCACAGAATTAATAGACATTGCATTTTAAATGGATGTTTGAAGTCAGGCTGTACAACCTCCTACTCAGAACAAGGCTGTACAACCTCCTACCCAGAACAACCTCCTACCACAAAACATGGTACTTACCAGGGGTACTTGAGTACCCCTGCACAGCATGTTCACTTATAGAAAAGTCACTCTTGCCCTGCATTCATCATTAATATGCATTTGTTGATTTTTCTATCAAGTGCCAGGATTATTTTAAGCTGTGTGGTCTCAGTTCTAGATGAGACAAAAAAAAAAAAAAAAAAGAACTGTCTTTAGGAGCTCACATGATATTAGGAAAAGAAAAAAAAAAAAAAAGTATATAGCGAATAGTATATAATTTTAGATTGTTGAGCTCATATAGAGAAGCCAGGAATTAGCTCTAGAACAGTTGTCTGAACAAGGCTCTTTGACAAGGGGACTTATGTGTTGATAATTAAGTAACAAGAAAAAACAGGTCACGAGAGATATGGGAGAAGAGTGTTTTAGTCAAAGTGTAAAGAGGGTGCAGAAATTTGATATAGTCATGCAACAAAAAATGTTTAACATGCCTGGAGCAAAAAGTAGTGCAATACAAGTTTGCTGAGCTGGATCTTGAGATGGTGATATCAAGTGCCATGTTAAGTCCTACTGAAGACCAAAACAAAATGAAAATCATCAGCAATATTGATCTTGCATTTATTTAAATATTTTTTGTATTTTGTTCATCTTGAATTTTACATTATTTGATCTTTTAAAATATTTAATAAATTATTATTTATCTAAATTGGAAATTTATTTGGTGAATCCATAAATTTACATATGAGGTGTCCACCTCACAAACCTTACCTTAGTCCTACGTAGAGAGCCAGGCTGCGACAGCGCAGGAGCGGCCCAGAGGCGCTTCCCCACATCTGCGGTCAGGGGCAGCAGCCGAGAGGAGCTTCCCCACGTTGGAGGTCAGGGGCGGTGGTCGAGAGGAGCTACCCCACGCCCCGAGGTCAGGGGCTGCGGCTGGGAGGAGCAATCCCACTTCCATGGAGCGGTTGCTGTACAGGTGCAAGAGGGGGGAGAGGAAGTACTCCACGTTCAAGGTCAGGAGGGGCAATCCTGAGAAGATACCCCTGGCCCTAGGCAAGGAGCAGCGGCCGCGCTTTGCTGGAGCAGCCGTGAAGGGATACCCCACGTCCAGGGTAAGAGAAATCCAAGTAAGACGGTAGGTGTTGCAAGAGGGCATCAGAGGGCAGACACATTAAAACCATAATCACAGAAAACTAGCCAATCTAATCGCAGGACCACAGTCTTGTCTAACTCAGTGAAACTAAGCCATGCCGTGTGGGGCCACCCAAGAAGGTCGGGTCTTGGTGGAGAGGTCTGACAGAATGTGGTCCACGGCCGAAGCGGATGGCAAGCCACTTCAGTGTTCTTGCCTTGAGAACCCCATCAACAGTAGGAAAAGGCAAATTGGAAGGAATCAAGATTGCCGGGAGAAATATCAATAACCTCAGATATGCAGAAGACACCACCCTTATGGCAGAAAGTGAGGAGGAACTAAAGAGCCTCTTGATGAAAGTAAAAGAGGAGAGTGAAAAAGTTGGCTTAAAGCTTAACATTCAGAAAACTAAGATCATGGCATCTGGTCCCATCACCTCATGGGAAATAGATGGGGAGACAGTGGAAACAGTGTCAGACTTTATTTTTTGGGGCTCCAAAACCACTGCAGATGGTGACTGCGGCCATGAAATTACAAGACGCTTACTCCTTGGAAGGAAAGTTATGACCAACCTAGATAGTATATTAAGCAGAGACAAGTGCTCGGGCCTGGTACACTGGGAAGACCCAGAGGAATCGGGTGGAGAGGGAGGTGGGAGGGGGGATCGGGACGGGGAATACATGTAAATCCATGGCTGATTCATGTCAATGTATGACAAAAACCACTACAATATTGTAAAGCAATTAGCCTCCAACTAATAAAAATAAATGGAAAAATAAATAAATAAATAAAAAGCAGAGACATTACTTTGCCAAAAATGGTTCATCTTGTCAAGGCTGTGGTTTTTCCAGTGGTCATGTATGGATATGAGAGTTGGCCTGTGAAGAAAGCTGAGCACCGAAGAATTGATGCTTTTGTACTGTGGTGTTGGAGAAGACTCTTGAGAGTCCCTTGGACTGCAAGGAGATCCAACCAGTCCATCCTGAAGGAGATCAGTCTTGGGTGTTCATTGGGAAGACTGATGCTGTAGCTGAAACTCCAGTACTTTGGCCACCTCATGTGAAGAGTTGACTTATTGGAAAAGACCGTGATGGTGGCAGGGATTGGGGGCAGGAGGAGAAGGGGACAACAGAGGATGAGATGGCTGGATGGCATCACCAACTCGATGGGCATGAGTTGAGTAAACTCCGGGAGTTGGTGATGGACAGGGAGGCCTGGTGTGCTGTGATTCATGGGGTTGCAAAGAGTCGGACACGACTGAACTGAACTGAACTGAACCAGACTGTATCTTTGTCAGTATTTAAACCTTATCTATGGAAAAGGCAATGGCAACCCACTCCAGTACTCTCGCCTGGAAAATCACATGGACAGAGGAGCCTGATAGGCTGCAGTTCATGGGGTCACTAAGAGTCAAACATGACTGAAGCGACTTAGCAGCAGCAGCAGCAATGTCACCTCTGTAAATCCTATGAAGCTCAGGCATAAACATCACTCCCTCCACATTCTAAATTTAGTTTAGATAGACCTAGTACTTAGTATTTCATTTCCAACAAACCATTTTATTTTTAAATAAAATACATAATTTTTTTTAATTTACATTATCTAATTTAAGATAGTGAAGGACAGGGAAGCCTGGAATGCTGTACTCCATGGTGTCACAAAGAGTTGGACAGGGCTTAGTGACTGAAAAACAACATATTATTATTATTTTTATTATGGTTTACAATGGAAAGATAAAATTTATAATCCTAGGACATCTCTGGCAGTCCTGAGGTTAAGACTCTAGGCTTCCAATGCAAGGTCTCAGGTTCAATCCCTAGTAGGGGAACTAAGATTCTGTATGCTGTGATGACCCAAAAAATTGGTTTTCTCACTGAGTCCAGAGTGACTTTGAAAGTTTTCTTTGATACAATATGGATTAGTAGGGCTATATATAAATTTGGGGAAACTGAAGATTTTACAATTCAGTGTTCTTCTTTTAAGATGTTCAGTTCAGTCACTCAGTCGTGTCTGACTCTGCGACCCTATGGACTGCCACACGCCAGGCTTTCCTGTCCATCACCAGCACCCAGAGTTTGCTCAAACTCATATCCATGGAGTCAGTGATGCCATCAAAGCATCTCATCCTCTGTTGTCCCCTTCTCCTCCTGCCTTCAATCTTTCCCAGGATCAGGGTCTTTTCCAATGAGTCCGTTCTTCACAACATATTGGAGCTTCAGTTTTAGCATCAGTCCTCCCACTGAATATTCAGGACTGATTTCCTTCAGTATGGAATGATTTGATATCCTTGCAGTCCAAGGGACTCTCAAGAGTCTTCTCCAACACCACAGTTCAAAAGCATCAATTCCTCAATGTTCAGCTTTCTTTATGGTCCAACTCTCACATCCACACATGAGTACCGGAAAAACCATAGCTTTGACTATATACTGACCTTTGTTGGTAAAGTAATGTCTCTGATTTTTAATATGCTGTCTATATTTCTCATAGCTTTTCTTCTAAGTAGCAAGTGTCTTTTAATTGCATGGCTGAGGTCATCATCTGCAGTGATTTTGGAGCCCAAGAAAATAAAGTCTGTCACTGTTTCCATTGTTTATCTGTCTATTGACTATGAAGTTATGGGACCAGATGACATGATCTTAGGTTATTTAATGTTGAGTTTTAAGCCAGCTTTTTTTTTTTTTTTTTAAGTCACTCACCTCTTTCACTTTCATCAAGAGTTTCTTCAGTTCCTCTTCACTTTCTGCCATGAGGGTGATGTCATCTGTGTATCTGAGATTATTGGTATTTCTCCAGGAAATCTTGATTGCAGTTTGTGGTTCATCCAGCCTGGCATTTCACATGATGTACACTGCATGCAAGTTAAATAGGCAAGGTGAAAATAGACACCCTTGATGTTCTCCTTTCCCAATTTGGAACCAGAGGGTTGTTCTATATCTTTTGGGAAAAATTCATACATACAGGAAAAAACAAAAAACTGCCATGAATGGAGATGATTATTTAAGATGAAAAATAAATTAAACCCAATTATCTGAGATGTAGAGATACAGGTTTCTTCCTTCTGAAATATTTTCAAGTCATTTTTCAGAAATCTTAGAAAGTAATGCTTTCAGGTTACCACTTTCTTTGCTTCAACACCCTAACATGTCCAGTAACTGCAGAACTTCTGGAGGCTTGCACAGGTGTAGGCCCCAAAGCTTAAACATCAATAGTTGGTTTAATGGTCAGTCTGGGTCAGCATCTCACATAGGGTTCAAGCAGAAAGTGGATGGAAATGACTGAGAGATGGCGATGTGGCTAATGACCTGCAAAGGGCTGAGAAGCATGCAGGGATAAGTGAAATACAAGAATCCACCACCTTCACCACCCAAAGAGGTGAGGGAAGAACAAATTGAACCAGATACTCTAAAGTGCTGAATCCTGGCGAGACTGAGTGTTGGAGGGGCTGGTTCTCTGATCCGAGGTCACTGCCTCCTTTAGTCAAACCTCAAAGAAAGTGGAGGGCAAGGGAGTCTGGATGATAAAGTGCAGAGAGGTCAGCTTTCCTGCCCAAATCAGGGCAGAGTGAAGAATAGATATGGAAAAATGAATGGCAAGCAGCCAAACTAAGTGATGATTGATCATTTTCACATCTGCTGATTTCAATTACCCTTCATATTGTCTGAAACACCATCTCCGGCAGCTTACCTCTTACCTGGGGAAAAATACTCTGACAATAAGAAGTGACTGTAAAAAGTAAATTTTATGAAAGAATACAACAACATTGGATTAAATTTTCTGATTTGAAGAAGAGTTTTTGATGGTGGTGGTGGTGGTGTGGTTCTCTAGAGATTAATCATAGAATAGATGTAATTATAAAGTAATAAAAATTAAAAGAATAAAAGCATTTTATTTCTAAACCACATTATTTTCACATATGATAATATTAAATAATACATTTTCATTCTTTCTGTTCTACATATTAGTTTTAGATCTTCATTTTCTTACTCTCTCTGATTTTGCCTAGAAATACTTGAATACATATAAGCTTATTGTTTCTGTGCAGTATACCACTGATTTTATAATGGTGGATTCTGGCTATCTGAGTCACTGAGAAGTTTGTACTAAGTAGTTTCAATCATTTGAATTTACTTATGAAACCACTAACTTGTTAATTATGTTACAGGCTTTGATTACTTCTGATGTGAGTTCAAGACCACCACAGAAAATAATCAGTTTTTCATTAACCTAAAAAATGCCTTTCTGGAAACAGAACATGAAATCCATGCCTTCTTCAAGTTCAGTTCCGTTCAGTTGCTCAGTCATGTCTGAATCTTGGTGACCCCATAGGCTGCAGCTTGCCAGGCTTCCCTGTCCATCACCAACTCCCAGAGCTTACTCAAACTCATGTCCATCAAGTCGGTGACACCATCCAACCACTTCATCCTCTCCTCCCCTTCTCCTGACTTCAATCTTTCCCAGCATCAGTGTCGTTTCCAATGACTCAGTTTTTCACACCAGGTGGCCAAAGCACCAGAGTTTCAGCTTCAGCATCAGTCCTTCCAATGAATACTCAGGACTGATTTCCTTTAGGATTGACTGGTTGGATCTCCTTGCAGTCCAAGTGACTCTCAAGAGTCTACTCCAACACCACAGTTCAAAGCATTAATTCTTTGGTGCTCAGCTTTCTTTATAGTCCAACTCTCACATCCATACATGACTACTGGAGAAACCATAGCTTTAACTAGATGAATCTATGACAGAATAGTCATGTCTCTGCTTTTTAATACGCTGTCTAGGTTGGTCATAGCGTTTATTCCAAAGTGCAAGCGTCTTTTAATTTCATGGCTGCAGTCACCATCTGCAGTGATTTGGGAGCCCCCCAAAATAAAGCCTGTCACTGGTTTCCACTGTTTCCCCATCTATTTGTCATGAACTGATGGGCCTGGATGCCATGATATGAATTTTCTGAATGTTGGGTTTTAAGTCAGCTTTTTCACTCTTCTTTTCACCTTCATTAAGCCAGAAGGGTGGTGTCTTCTGCATATCTAATTATATATATATATATATATTTCTCCTGGCAAGCTGGATTCCAGCTTGTGCTTCATCCAATCCAGCATTTTGCATACTGTACTCTGCCTATAAGTTAAATAAGCTGGGTGACAATATATAGTCTTGATGTACTCCTTTCCCAATTTGGAACCAGTCTGCTGTTCCATATCTGGTTCTACCTGTTGCTTCTTGACGTGCATGCAGATTTCTCAGGAGGCAGGTGAGGTGGTCTGGCAATCTTATCTCTTTAAGAATTGTCCACAGTTTGTTTTGATCCACACAGTCAGAGGCTTTAGCGTAGTCAGTGAAGCAGAAGTCAATGAATGCAGTAGTTTTTCTGCAGCTCTCTTGCTTTTTCGATGATACAATGGATGTTAGTAATTTGATCTCTGGTTCCTCTGCCTTCTCTAAATCCAGCATGAACATCTGGAAGTTCTTGGTTCATATACTGTTGAAGTCTAGCTTGGAGAATTTTAAGGATTACTTTGCTAAAGTGTGAAATGAGTGCAATTTTGTGGTTGTTTGAATATCATTGGAAAGACTGAGTTTGAAGCTGAAACTCCAATACTTTGGCCACCTGATGCAAAGAGCTGACTCATTGGAAAATACCCTGATGCTGGGAAAGATTGAGGGCAGGAGAAGGGGACGACAAAGGATGACATCATTGGATGGCATCACCGACTCAATGGACATGGGTTTGGGTGGACTCTGGGAGTTGGTGATGGACAGGGAGGCCTGGCGTGCCGCGGTTCATGGGGTCACAAAGAGTCGGACATGACTGAGTGACTGAACTGAACATTCTTTGACATTGCCTTTCTTTGGGATTGGGATGAAAACTAACCTTTTCTAGTCCTGTGGCCACTGCTGAGTCAGTCAAATTTGCTGGCATATTGAGTACAGCACTTTCATAGCATCATCTTTTAGCATTAGGAATAGCTCAGCTGGAATTCCATCACCTCCACTAGCTTTGTTGATATTGATGCTTCCTAAGGCCCACTTGACTTCACACTCCGGGGTGTCTGGTTCTAGATGAGTGATTACACCATCATAGTTGTTTGTGATAAATGAGTGAAGATGCAATATGAAAATATATATATAATAAAATATGTTTCCAATCTTACTATTAATTTTAGATATGGTGAATCAATATTGAATGTGAACTTAATCTAGAAAATTTATCAACATTAAAAACATGTCATAATCAAGGAGTCCTTCTTTAAGGAGCCTAATATGAGAAGGAAACTGTAAATTATAAATATAGTTAATCTAAAATTTATACTAAACCATTATATTATTTTATTTCTATTAAGCAATTATGATAGTTGAGATTTTATAGTACTAAATAATAAACTCCTGTTAAAAAGTCAATTTTTAACAAAATCTGACAGTCAGTTGGATCTATTTATACAGAATCTGTTAACTGAATTGATTTTGTGTGTGTGTGCTACAAACTTAACCTTGGCATCAAGGTTGGAGTCACTCACTGTAACTTAAATCTATCTCTGTTTTCAAATGCTTTAAGTGATTTTTTTCTGATGCACAGTAATATAACCAGGGAAAGATATATTAAATCTGACTTTATTCAATGAAGTGAAATAAAGAGATTGCTAGTAAAAACCTACAAATTAGTATGAAGATAGCAACTATCCTAATTTTAGTTATTCTCCAGAGGATTTTTCCCTCCTCATTTCATGCTTAGCACAGAATCCAAGCAGATTATTTCAAGACTGGTGGTGTGCACATGTGTAAGAGAATAACAGGAAATATACATTTTCATTTCCATCTAATTAAAAGCATAAAATATGGCACCACACTCATTTCTCAAGGTGGAATCCAGTGAGACAGAATAAATTTGACAAAGAAAAAAAAAAAAAAACACACACACTCACTATAGGTGAGTGAGCTAATATACTATAATTACAAACTGGGAATTTAACTTTCAGTTTGGCTGAAGTGCATGAATGTGGCTTAGCAGTAAAACTAGGAATCTGGTTCAGAATAGAATACACCACATATAATGTAACTTTTCAAAATTTGTTCACATGCCATTTGATCTTCACATTAATTTTTTTAGTTAAACAAATATTTGCTTTGAAGTTGATCCAGAAGACAGGTTATAATTAGGTCAATTAAAGACCTAATAATAACAAAAATCCTACATTTCCACCATTCTTATATCCCAAGCTTTAATGTATAGTATTAAAAACCTTGTAGTTACATATTGGGTTCATTGGGTTTATTGACCACCGAATTTCAAATCACATAGGAGTCTGAGGTATTTGCAGCATTCATCAGTAGAACAAAAGCAGTATTTTGTCTTTTTCCTCCCTCTGCCAGTCTAATGAAAGTGTGTTTGTACACTTGAGTATAGGCATATGCAAATATTGTACACACATAGCCTACAGAGCATCTTTAAGCAAAATAGAAAAGGGAGATCCCTCTTAGTGGATACAGGTTGGCAGGAACATGCCTTCGTGAATAGATCAAACCTTTTTGCAAAGAAGAAAATGTTCCTGCATTCACATAGACATAGTGTTGTGGTGTATGCCAGTCCTCCACCATCCCTTCAGTGGGGTAGCTTTGTAAAATGCATAGATTGCACTCTCATAAGCAGACTCACAGATATGAAGATCAGCCACTTCCTTATCTTACGGTCAATGATAACATGCCTACTGTAAATAGAGGCTAGAACAGGGTGGGAACTGTAAAGTCGGGGCACTTTGTTAATCTAACTGACTGGTCCTTGCAAAGGAGCAGTTACTCTTCTTGTAGTTCTCCTGTGTCCAGTTCCTGTGGAGAACAGGAAGGCGTTGGCTGCATCAGCAGCTCCCCTCCTCATGGCCACCTGACTTACCAGCTGGGCTTCCCTTGTGGCTCAATTGGTAAAGAATCCACCAGCAATGTGGGAGACCTGGGTTTGATCCCTGGATTGGGAAGTTCCCCTGGAGAAGGAAAAGGCTACCCACTCCAGTGTTCTGGCCTAGAGAATTCCATGGACTGTATAGTCCATGGGGTTGCAAAGACTTGGACACGACTGAGCAATTTTCACTTTCAATTTTGGCTTCCCTGGTGGCTCAGATGGTAAAGTGTCTGCCTGCAATGTGGGAGACCTGTGTTTGATCCCTGGGTTGGGAAGATACCTTGGAGAAGGAAATGAGAACCCACTCCAGTACTCTTGCCTGGAAAATTCCATGGACGGAGGAGCCTGGTAGGCTATAGTCCATCAGGTCGCAAGGAGTCAGACATGACTGAGTGACTTCACTTTCACTTATCTTTGTTAATTTCCCTTATATTGCTTTTTCCTAATACACCTATTTCCCCACCTTATGTTCTTGCCCATTTTAACTGTTCCCTGCTGGTTAAGGAGTTGGAAACTTTTGATCACACATGCTGGAAAAGAAGAGAGATTGAAGTGATCTACCATCAAATTGACCCATTGTTTCTTATTTGAGTGAGGATCACTCTAAGACATAGTGTTAGTTGCTCAGTTGTGGCCAGTTCTTTACGACCTATGGACTGTAGCTTGCCAGGCTCCTCTGTTTATGGAATTCTCCAGGCAAGAATACTGGAATGGGTTTACATTCCCTTTTCCAGGGAATCTTCCCGAGCCAGGGATTGAACCCAGGTCTCCTGCATTGCAGGCCAATTCTTTACCATCTGAGCCACAGATGGAGCTATAGCTATTGATACAGTAGTTTGTGTACTTATATTTTGTTCAGAAAATTTGAACAGCTGAATATCTAATTTGCCAGTGCCAGCCTTATAAGGGTAAAAGCATCTTCTTCCTGAAATTGTGTTTCACAATGAAGGGCTCTCTCTTTTTTTAGCCTTCACGGAAACTACCCAGAATTTCTCCTTCCCAATTCTTACTAGATTATGGATTGCTTTTGGGCAAAACATCCCCTTTACTTTTCTAATGGGTCCCCTGAAAACCTTCAGACAGACACAGCTGTCTCAGACAATTCTACTGTGCACTGCATGTACAAACTAGCCACTAACTAGTCAAAGGGGAGGTGGTCAACTTAAAATACAGGTGATCCTTAAGATAGAAAAGATAACAGGATTCTATTGTTTTCTACATGGAGCTACTAGGCTTTTTCACTTCAGAAACTACTACCAAGGCTAAGTACCAACCAAGAAAAATAGAGAAAGGATGAAGGTAAAGTCAGAAATTATAGTGGGAATATAACCACCAACTATAGAAATCTAAAAGATTATTAGATGATGCCATGAATAATTTTATGCCAACAAATTGGACAGCCTAGATTACACTGATAAATTAGTAGATACATATAGGTTACCAAACTGACTCTAGAAGAAATAGACAATATCAAAAAAAAAAAAAAAAAAAACTAAAATAAGCAAAGAAATTGAATCAGTGATCAAAAGTCTTCCAACAAAAATTAGTCCAGGATAAGACGGCTTCACTAGTGAATGCTACCAAATATTTAAAGAATAAACACTAACTCTAGTGAATTTCTTTCAAAAAATAGAACAAAATCTTTGTAATTCATTCTATGAAGCTAATATTACTCTGATACGAAAGCCAAAGACAACACAAGAAAAGACAATTACAAATTAACAATTCTTATTAAAATAAATGTAAACATCTTCAAAGCAACAATAGCAGACTGAATCCAGCAGCATATTAAAAGGATTATACACCATAACTGAGTTGAATATGTCCTAGTGCTGAAATTCATAATCCCTATAGTTCTAAGTAAGATAATACATAATACACTTTAGTAATGAAGAAATGAAATCACATGGCCATTCAATTGATGCAGAAAAAACATTTGACTAATATAACACCATTTCATGATTTAAAACAAAAAACAGAAACCTAGGAATAGAGGAACATTTTCTCAAACAGGTAGGAAGCATTCATGAAAACCTACAGCTAATATCATGCTCAATGGTTAGAAAGCTTTCCCTCTAATATGAGGAATCAGACAAGGAACTTTTATCAATGCTGTTCAACATTGTATTTGAAGTTTTATTCAGAGCCATTAGTGACATAAACAGAAAAAAAAAAGCATTCAGATAAAATCGTTGTGACATAAGACTAAGCAAAAATTACTTAGATACAACATAAACATCATGAAGAGTTGACTTCACAAAACAACAACAACAACAAAATCTAATATTCCAAACAAACTGTTAAGAGAATGTGTAGACACAATATAAAGTGAGAAAACATTTTTCAGATTTTATACTTGACAACTTTTATCCAAAATATATGAAATAGCTCCCCAAATTAAGTAATAATAATAAATATCCCAACATAAAAATGAGTCAAATATTTGAACAGAAATCTTACCAAAGAAGATATACAAATAACTAAAATATACAAAGATGACTACAGGAAAAGATGCACAGTAAATCATTAGGAAAAGGTTTACTTAATCATAGCAAATGGGAAAATAAAGAGGAAGCACTTCTATACATTTCTGATGAGAATGTGAAAAGGTAAAAGCACCAAATGTGAAACATTCTATCAGTTTTTAAAATAGGTAAAACATACATGCACTTTATGATCTATGCATTGTATCCTAGAGACAAAAGAAAGAAAATATACATATGAAATGTGTACACAAAAGTTTAGAACCTCCGTTTTTAATAGTTCCAAAATGGAGACAAATAAAATATACATGAAAACATGAATGATGTCAAGAAATATAAAAATGATTTGTCCTACTTTCAAGCTAAAGCCAGCCTGCTAGTTTAGCTAGCCTGCTAGTTTCATGGATACTAGCCAGAAGCACATAGATTCATGGATGCTAGCCAGTGACAAATAGATTTAAGGAATTAGATCTGATAGACAGAGTGCCTGAAGAACTATGGACAGAGGTTCATAACATTTTTCAGAAGACAATGGTCCAAGACCATCCCCAAGAAAAAGAAATGTAAAAAGGCAAAACGATTGTGTGAGAAGGCACTACAAATAACTGAGAAAAGAAGAGACATGAAAGGCAAAGAAGAAAAGGAATGATATGCCCATTTGAAGGCAGAGTTCTAAAGATTAGCACAGAAAGATAAAAAAGCCTTCCCCAGTGATCAGTGTAAAGAAATAGAGGGAAACAACAGAATGGGAAAGACTATAGATCTCTTCAAGAAAATTAGATACCAAGGGAACATATCATGCAAAGATGGGCACAAAAAGGAAAGAAATGGAATGAACCTAAAAGATGCAGAAGATATTAAAAAGAGGTGACAAGAATACACAGAAGAACTATACAAAAAAGATCTTCACGACCCAGATAATCACAATGGTGTGATCACTCACCCAGAGCCAGACATCCTGGAATGTGAAGTCAAGTATACTTTAGGAAGCATCACTATGAACAAAGTTAGTGGAAGTGATGGAATTCCAGTTGAGCTATTTCAGATCCTAAATGATGAAACAATCCTATGAAAGTGCCAATATGCCAGCAAATTTGGAAAACCCAGCAGTGGCCACAGGACTAGAAAATGTCAGTTTTCATTCCAATCCCAAAGAAAGACAATGCCAAAGAATGTTCAAACTACTGCACAATTGCACTCATCTCACACACTAGCAAAGTAATGCTCAAAATTCTCCAAGCCAGGCTTCAATATGTGAACTGTGAGCTTCCAGATGTTCATGCTGGATTTAGAAAAGGCAGAGGAATGAAAGATCAAATTGCTGACATCCATTGGATCATCGACAAAGCAAAAGAGTTTCATAAAAACATCTACTTCTGCTTTATTGCCTATGCAAAAGCCTTTGACTGTGTGGATCACAATAAACTATGGAAAATTCTTAAAAGATAGGAATACCAGACCATCTGACCTGCCTCCTGAGAAATCTGTATGAAGGTCAAGAAGCAGCAGTTACAACTGGACATGGAACAACAGACTGGTTCAAAATAGGAAAATGAGTACATCAAAGCTGTATATCGCCACCTTGCATATTTAACTTATGTGCAGGGTTCATCTTGTGAAATGCCAGGCTGGATGAAGTGCAAGCTGGAATCAAGATTGTTGGGAGAAATATCAAATAACCTCAGATATGCAGATAATACCATCCTTATGGCGGAAAGTGAAGAAGAATTAAAGAGCCTCTTGGTGACAGTGAAAGAAGAGAGTGAAAAAGTTGGCTTAAAACTCAACATCCAGAAACTAACATCATGGCATCTGGTCCCATCACTTCATGGCAAACAGATGGGAAAACAATGGAAACACCAACAGACTTTATTTTTTTGGCCTCCCAAATCACTGTAGGTGGTGACTGCAGCCATGAAATTAAAAGACTCTTGCTCCTTGGAAGAAAAGCTATGACCAACCTAGACAGCATAGTAAAAAGCAGAGATATGACTTTGCTGTCACAGGGCCATCTAGTCAAAGCTATGGTTTGTCCAGTAGTCATGTATGAATGTGAGATTTGAACTATAAAGAAAGCTGAGCACCAGAGAATTGATGCTTTTGAACTGTGGTGTTGGAGAAGACTTTTGAGAGTCCCTTGGACTGAAAGGAGATCCAACCAGAAAATCCTAAAGGAAATCAGTCCTGAATATTCATTGGAAGGACTGATGCTGAAGCTGAAACCCCAGTACTTTGGCCACCTGATCCAAAGAACTGACTCATTGGAAAAGACCCTGATGCTGTGAAAGATTGAAGGCAGGAGGAGAAAGGGACGACAGAGGATGAGGTGGTTGGATGGCATCACCGACTTGATGGACATGAGTTTGATCAAGTCTCTGAGTTGTTGATGGACAGGCAGGCCTGGTGTCCTGCAGTCCATGGAGTCATGAAGAGTCAGACACGCCTGAGAAACTGAACTGAATTGAGCCAGATACATGAAACTTCTGGCTCAGAAAAGTTTCTAAGATACAAACCTAGCCTGTCTTTTTTTAAGTTTAGCTGGATATGTGTCATTGGCAACAAGTTTTCTAACCAAATAGAGGCTGACATCAGGAAAGTGTGTTGAAAGTGATATTCTTTATCTAAACTGACTGAGTTGACTAATGGAAATTCCATCATCATAATTAGGAACTTGGTAGTCATGGGTTTTGATTTAATTGTACTCTTTTGGGAGGGGGAGCAATATATTACTCTTATTATTTCAAATGGGTAAAGTGCAAAGATATTGGTAAAATTCTGCCATCTTCTTAGGCTGTATTTTATAGAACTTTGCTGTGACAATTCAGATAAGAAGTAACAAAAGAAGTATCGTCATATTGCTAAGAGAAATTTTAGCCACTAGAAACCTTAAAGCCACTAGAAACCTTAAAGCCACTAGAAACCTTAAAGCCACTAGAAACCTTAAAAATACCTGAACTGAATTGTAACACTATACACAGGAAGGTCAAGACTTCTAGTCAATTGTAATAATATTACCAAGAACAAAAAAGCAAACAAACAAACAACAACAACAACAAAAAACCTGTTGTCATTGATCAAGTTGGAAAGCTGGAACATAGAAGCACAAAAACGAAGTTCTCCAATGAAGATTCAACATTGAGGGGCATAAGAGAATGTAATTGGCCAAGTATCACCAGAAGAACTTGCGGGCAAATACGCAGGGAAAGTGGTTGAGTACTGAAGAATGGGGTATGTAGGTAGAATGGTAGAATATAACACATGAATAGGGCTCAGACAGCTTTTAAAATGTCCACTCAGTCACTAAAAATGAGTTAAAATATTTCATAGGCTACTTTCTTGCTTTAGTGTAGATTTAAATGTTAATGGAGTATGATAATTTCAGACTTTCTCCCATTATGCCAAGCCAACCTCTTCAGGATTCTATCTAGTGCTTGCAATATTAAACATATGAACATTATAAACTTGCCATGTCACTTGGTAAATGAGATTTTTTTTTAAAGATGACATTAAAAATACAGACTCAAAGAGAAGGATAGAGGTAATGTTCATAAATGATTGAATCTCCAAAGCACTTACAAAGTTATAAGTAACCCACAATATTTCAGTAGAAAGAATCAGTTATATTATTTAATTTATTATCTGAAGTTCAGAATATAATTGTTTTACCAAGTAGCTCTTGCTCAAGATTATACTGGAATTAATTTATATTCTCTTAGAACACACAAACTGACAGATGTGCCTCAGAAGCAAGACAAATGAAATCTTAAGAATTCTTTCTGAAGCTAAATGTTTACTGTGGAATAATGTGCTTATAGTAGTAAAGAATCCACCAGCCAAGTCAAGAGATGCAGGGGACACATGTTCGATCCCTGGGTTGGGAAGACCCCCTGGAGAAGGAAACGGCAACCCACTCCAGTATTCTTGCCTGGGAAATCCCATGAATCAAGGGGTCTCCTGGGCTACAGTCCATGGGATCACAAAGAGTTGGACGTGACTGAGCAACTAAACAACAATGTGGTTACAGATTTTTGGTATATATTGAGCTATAAAACATAGGAAGATGGTTTCATGTGACTTTACCCTACTGCATTTGAAAGAATCTATTTTCATAGGATTAATTCACTTGGTCTCCCTGAGGCTGATGTATTTATAGAGAGCTAGCATAGGTAGATGAAGAAGGAAATGGCAACCCACTCCAGTATTCTTGCCTGGAGAATCCCGTGGACAGAGAAGCCTGGTGGGCTGCCGTCTGTGGGGTTGCAGAGTCTGACACGACTGATGTGACTTAGCAGCAGCAGCAGCAGCATAGGTAGAAAATGAAAGATGATAAGTTGAAGAGGATTATAGTTGATGTATAGGTAAGGCATTTATAGTTTACTTTGAAAATCCACTCTCATAAATAGAATTTGTTAACATCACTATCATCCCCTTCTCCTGAGTGCAATACACATGAAGTAACATTGTTTCCTTTCAGTATATTTTGCTTCTCCTGTTTTCTCTTTCCTATCCTGTTTTCCCTCCACCCCTCAGTTTGCACCATTCCCATCACACTACTCATGTGTCCTGCTTCTCATCCTACATACGAACAGCTGCTACCTTGATCCACGCTCTCATCTTTACACAGCCAGGCAAGTATTTCAACTCTAACTGGCTCCATTGTTGCATATACCTTTTCACATTTATCCCCTACTGAGTTTTCCTAAATAAACTTGTAAATTCTAATGGCAGGTAGTTAAAAATACTCATTTTAATGTTTAAAATGGTAATAGTAAGATCTAAGTATCTGTAATAAATAGATAGTGATCATGAAAAATGTTTCTCCAATGTGGACTAGAAATTTATTGCACAAAATTGTATCAAAATTTTTGCAAACTTGTACATTTTATGCTCATCTTTATACTCTCCTTATATTATCTTCATACAATTTTTTAAAAACTCAAAGCATTTTATCATCTCTTCATACTTATTTGTGGGAAATATAATTTCAACACAAATAGCCTACCAAAATAATTACCATGGCCTTGCTTCCAACTTGTTTGGCTATCCTGGGTGAAACTGCTTTCCTTTTTATTGATTTATATCTTTAAGAATTTCTTTCCTACTGAGAATTCAGGATTAAAAGACTAACTTGTTTGAGGTTTACATATCATTTCTCCTCAAATTGATTCTCAGTAAAAAAGTTTCAACACAATCTCTATAGAGTATGTAACAAAGAATACAGAAATAGATGAAATACTTTAAAATTCATAGTTGTTCTTTAATTTCTGTAATATATTCATTTTATTTAGACATAGTTGAAACATAAGTGATTTCCTCTACTGATCTGATTGTTAAACTAATTTTTATCCATAAATAAATCTATATTGAGAACTTAAAAAAAAATGAAACTCACAAAAAGCATTCTCATTGTTCCATTTTTTTTTTTTACACTATAAAATATACATAAAATACAAATCCACTTCTATCTAATTGTAATCTGTTCTAGGTTAGAAAAAGCTAAATATCTAACACTCTCAAAGAAGACAAAGAGAAAAAAAATAAAAATAAAAACATGCTCAAGGATGATACCTTAGAAACAGGCTGAAGAAAATATTTGAGAAAAAGATCTATTTTCAGGAGATAAAATTATACCATACTTTGCTAAATTAGGATAGAGACTTGGAAAGTAAGGAAAAAACACTGCAAGTATTTCATATATTTTGAATTTCTCTACATGTCACTGGCAAAATTTGACAAAATATCAACTAAAGTTAGCATTCTGGCAGATGATTTTTCTATCAATCCCATGAATACATGCACCATTTATGGCGTCAGTTCAATTCAGTTCAGTTGTTCAGTATGTCTAACTCTTTGTGACCCCATGGACTGCCACACACCAGGCCTCCCTGTCTTTCACTAACTCCCATAGCTAGCTCAAACTCATGTCCATCACGTCAGTGACACCATCCAAACATCTCATACTCTGTCATCCCCTTCTCCTCCTGCCTTCAATCTTTCCCAGCATCAGGGTCTTTTCCAAGGAATCAGTTCTATGCATCAGGTGACAAAAGTATTGGAATTTCAGCATCAGCATCAGTCCTTCCAACAATTATTCAGGACTGATTTCCTTTAGGAGTGACTGGTTGGATCTCCTTGCAGTCCAAGAGACTCTCAAGAGTCTTTTCCAACACCACAGTTCAACAGCATCAAATCTTTGGTTCTCAGCATTCTTCTGCTAAGAGAAGGACTCCTGACATTTCTGAATGTTACACTAAAATATAGTTCAAAGAGATGTACTGTATGAACAAGAAAAGAACCAAAATATAAAGTGGCAAGGTGATTATAGCTCCGAGCAGGACAAAAAAAGAATGAAGCATGAATCCTTTCATCATATCTTGTCTTCCCTGTGTTTAGAAGTATCTATAGAGTAATTTTGTTCATACCCTTGATTTCTTACCTAGCTCTGATAAAATAAATATTCATCAAACTATTCTTAAAAGTGACTAATATATTAAGAAATGTATTGTTGGGCCAAATCTATTACTAAATGTGTTGTGGATGTTTCCACAGAATAGGAATTGTAAACAGATAAAAAGTATTTTTTCTGCTAATTAATTTAGATGTTTGTAGAAAACAAACAGTTTATAAGCATCAAACTGTTATTTTATACAATATGTCCTATCTTCTTCTGGAAACAGAGACATTTTGTTATCAAGTTATTTATGGCGTAAGTCCAGGAATAGTTTTAGATGACTGTGTAGTTATAACATTCTGGTTTGAGATAACTATCTCTTTCCTAATTAACTCAACTCTTTTTCTTAGGAATGTCAATTCCTTGGTCTGTAAGTAAATAACACACACACATGTATACACACCTCCTTCAGAAGGAAGCTCCATTACTTCTTTCTCATTTCCAGGAAAGGACTTTTTCTTTGTTTACCCCTCAATTGATGTCAGTACACACTTTTGAAATCCATCTGGAGCAGTCACAAGTCTCTCACCGAGATCATCATCTCTTATTCTGGACTCGTGAATTTCATTGTTCTCTCAAAGAAATTAGGTATTCATGTCTTCAATTTCTTAATTAGGTTTTTTTTTAATTTAAGAAAACTATATAATATGAATTTCTTCTGTCATATGAACATAAAAATATAAAACTGTTTTAATACTTTGAGTTAAGATACTTTTGCTTTCACCATCATGTGATTTGTTCTGTTTCTTTTGATTATCCTATAAAGTGAATCAGACTTTTATTTTTAACTCTGAATATTTGTACACACATGTATATGAATACCTGTAATGGGTTTAGGTAGCCCTGCAAAAGATATTTCTATATTTAATTCCAAGGCTGTGTGACTATTTTCATTTTGGAAAGGAGCTTGCAGAAATATATATATATATATATATATATATATATATATATATATATTATATACATGTATATATTCATTTAGCCACACCATGCAGCATGTGGTATCTTAGTTCCTCAACCAGGGGTTGAAACTGTGCCCCCTGCGTTGGGAGAATGCAGTCTTAACCACTGGAATTCCAAGGACTATAAAGTACATATGACTACTACCTTAGATTTTAAAAGATACAGTTAAGAATTGTGATAGGAAGAGATTATCCTAGCAGTATATAGATAGTACCTAAAACATGACCCTCCTTATACTAGTAAGGCAAAGGCTGATTTGGTAGAGACACAGAGGAGGAAGCCATACGGCTACAAGGAGAGAAATTGGAATGACTTGACCAAGTCAAAGAATGCCAGCAGCCACTCAAACCTGGAAGAGGCAAACAGCAAATTCCTTCTTACATCCTTTAAGAGGGGCTGGAACCTGCCAAAATTTCAGAATTCTAGCATCCAGGACTGTGAGGGAATAAATTTATGTTGTTTAAAGCCACTAAGCTTGTGATAATTTGTTATAACAACCTCAGGAGATTAACACAGTAACTTGAAAAAAAAATAAGATTATGGAATTGTCACACATTTGGTAGCAGTAGTATAAAATTAAAGAGCAGAGATCTGGAGCCAAGATGGCGGAGGAGTAGGACGGGGAGACCACTTTCTCTCCTACAAATTCATCAAAAGATTAACTGAACGCAGAGCAAACTTCGCAAAACAACTTCTGATCACTAGCTGAGGTCATCAGGTGCCCAGAAAAGCAGCCCATTGTCTTCGAAAGGAGGTAGGACAAAATATAAAAGATAAAAAGTGAGACAAAAGAGCTAAGGACAGAGATCTGTCCCGGGAAGGGAGTCTTAGGCGGCATTGCTTAGGGTAGGGTCCCGGCCTGAGTGCCCTGAGGACAATCGGAGGGAGTTTCTGTGAGTTGCCAACTTGAACTGTGGGAGGCCAAAAGAGAGAAAATTAACCAGCACGAACACACTGCCGGCCTTTCGCAGAACAAAGAGACCGAGAAAAGCCAGAGAAGAGCTCGCAGGCTGCGGACCGGCCCAGCCCCGCCGGAGGCAGGAGGCAGGGGGGAGGGAAAGGTCGCGGCGAGACACAGGGCGCAGGCACCGGACCGGCACGGGCGGGGACTGGGGCTGGGGACGCGGAGGGCAGAAGGCGCGCGCACCCGACTGGCGCCAGCGGAAACTGAGACTGGGTCCGCGGAAGGGAGTGGGCGCGCCACACCTGGGGAGAGAGCGCCCACCAAGCCCCTGGCTGCCTGGACCGCTCTGACGGGGAAGGCACAGAGAGCAGGCGCAGCTTTTCATTCAGCGCTTTTGTGGAACACCCGAGGGCTGGAGCCTCGCGCAGCGCAGGGCGCGCTCCATATAGAACAGCCGGGAGCCTGAGCAGCGCAGACGGAGAAAGCAGCGTCAGCCCCTCCCCGCAACGCCAGCCCATCCCCGCGGCACCAGCCCCTCCCCGCAGAGCGACGGAACTAGCTACCTGAATAAGAGTCCACCTCCACCCGCCTGGGTCAGGGCGGAAATGAGGCTCTGAAGAGACCGGCAAACAGAAGCCAAATAAACAAAGGGAACCGCTTCAGAAGGGACTGGTGCAACAGATTAAAATCCCTCTAGAAAACACTGACTACACCGGAAGGGGCCTGTAGATATCGAGAAGTGTAAGCTGGAACGAGGAGCTATCTGAAACTGAGCTGAACCCACACTGACCGCAACAGCTCCAGAGAAACTCCTAGATATATTTTTACTTTTTTTCTTTTTTATTTTTTTTTCTCTTTTATTTTCCTTTAAAATTTCCTATTACTCCCCCATTACTCCTTAACTTTCATTTTCATAGATTTTTACGATTTTTTTAATTAGGGGAAAAAAATTTTTTTTTCTCTTTCTTTTTTTTTCTTTTTTCTTCTTTATTTTTTCTTTCCTTTTTCTCTTCTATTTGCTATTTTTATTTTTCTCTTATCTCTTTTAAAGTCCTCTAGTACTCCTCTACTACTCCTTAATTTTCATTTTCAATACACTATAACCTTACCAAAAAAAAAAAAAAAAGAAGAGAAGCCCTATTTTTAAACCGAAGATTATCCTCTCCCAATCTTGACTCTCTGTTTTCTACCTCAGAACACCTCTATTTCCACCTTTCCCCTCCTCTTCCCAATCCAATTCTGTGAATCTTTGTAGGTGACTGGGCTATGGAGAACACTCTGGGAACAGACAGCTGCGTAGATCTGTCTCTCTCCTCTTGAGTCCCCCTTTTTCTCCTCCTGCTCGTCTCTATCTCCCTCCTCCCTCTCCTCTTCTTCATGTAACTCTGTGAACCTCTCTGGGTGTCCCTAACGGGGGAGAATCTTTTCGCCATTAACCTAGAAGTTTTATTATCAGTGCTGTATAGTTGAAGAAGTCCTGAGACTACAGGAAGAATAAAACTGAAATCCAGAGGCAGGAGACTTAAGCCCAAAACCTGAGAACACCAGAAAACTCCTGCCTACATGGAACTTTAAGTAATAAGTGACCGTCCAAAAGCCTTCATACCTACATTGAAACCAACCACCACCCAAGAGCCAATAAGTTTTAGAGCAAGACTTACCATGCAAATTCTCCAGCAACGCAGGAACATAGCCCTGAACGTCAACATACAGGCTGCCCAAGGTCACACCTAACACATGGACCCATCTCAAAACTCATTACTGGGCACTCCATTGCTCTCCAAAGAGAAGAAATCAAGTTCCACGCACCAGAACACTGACACAAGCTTCCCTAACCAGGAAATCTTGACAAGCCAATTGTCTAACCCCACCCACTGGGTAAATCCTCCACAATAAAAAGGAACCACAGACCTCCAGAATACAGAAAGCTCACTCCAGACACAGCAATCTAAACAAGATGAAAAGGCAAAGAAATACCCAACAGGTAAAGGAACATGAAAAATGCCCACCAAATCAAACAAAAGAGGAGGAGATAGGGAATCTACCTGAAAAAGAATTTAGATTAATGATAATAAAAATGATCCAAAATCTTGAAAACAAAATGGAGTTATAGATAAATAGCCTGGAAACAAAGATTGAAAAGATACAAGAAATGTTTAATAAAGACCTAGAAGAAATAAAAAAGAGTCAATTAAAAATGAATAATGCAATGAATGAGATCAAAAACACTTTGGAGGGAACCAAGAGTAGAATAACGGAGGCAGAAGATAGGATAAGTGAGGTTGAAGATAAAATGGTGGAAATAAATGAAGCAGAGAGGAAAAAAGAAAAAAGGATCAAAAGAAATGAGGACAATCTCAGGGACCTCTGGGACACTGTGAAACGCCCCAACATTCGAATCATAGGAGTTCCAGAAGAAGAAGACAAAAAGAAAGGCCATGAAAAAATACTCGAGGAGATAATAGCTGAAAACTTCCCTAAAATGGGGAAGGAAATAGCCACCCAAGTCCAAGAAACCCAGAGAGTCCCAAACAGGATAAACCCAAGGCGAAACACCCCAAGACACATATTAATCAAATTAACAAAGATCAAACACAAAGAACAAATATTAAAAGCAGCAAGGGAGAAACAACAAATAACACACAAAGGGATTCCCATAAGGATAACAGCTGACCTATCAATAGAAACTCTCCAGGCCAGAAGGGAATGGCAGGACGTACTGAAAGTAATGAAAGAGAATAACCTACAACCTAGATTACTGTATCCAGCAAGGATCTCATTCAGATATGAAGGAGAATTCAAAAGCTTTACAGATAAGCAAAAGCTGAGAGAATTCAGCACAACCAAACCAGCTCTTCAACAAACGCTAAAGGATCTTCTCTTGACAGGAAATGCAGAAAGTTTGTATAAACGTGAACCCAAAACAACAAAGTAAATGGCAACGGGACCACACCTATCAATAATTACCCTAAATGTAAATGGGTTGAATGCCCCAACCAAAAGACAAAGATTGGCTGAATGGATACAAAAAAAAGACCCCTATATATGCTGTCTACAAGAGACCCACCTCAAAACAAGAGACACATACAGACTAAAAGTGAAGGGCTGGAAAAAAATATTTCATGCAAACGGAGACCAAAAGAAAGCAGGAGTCACAATACTCATATCAGATAAAATAGACTTTCAAACAAAGGATGTGAAAAGAGACAAAGAAGGACACTACATAATGATCAAAGGATCAATCCAAGAAGAAGATATAACAATTATAAATATATATGCACCCAACATAGGAGCACCGCAATATGTACAGCAAACACTAACGACTATGAAAGAGGAAATTAATAGTAACACAATAATAGTGGGAGACTTTAATACCCCACTCACAACTATGGATAGATCAACTAAACAGAAAATTAACAAGGAAACACAAACCTTAAATGACACAGTGGACCAGCTAGACCTAATTGATATCTATAGGACATTTCACCCCAAAACAATCAACTTCACCTTTTTCTCAAGTGCACACGGAACCTTCTCCAGAATAGATCACATCCTGGGCCATAAATCTGGTCTTGGAAAATTCAAAAAAATTGAAATCATTCCAGTCATCTTTTCTGACCACAGTGCAGTAAGATTAGATCTCAATTACAGGAAAAAAATTGTTAAAAATTCAAACATATGGAGGCTAAATAACACGCTTCTGAATAACCAACAAATCATAGAAGTAATCAAAAAAGAAATCAAAATATGTATAGAAAGGAATGAAAATGAAAACACAACAACCCAAAACCTATGGGACACTGTAAAAGCAGTGCTAAGGGGAAGGTTCGTAGCATTACAGGCTTACATCAAGAAACAAGAAAAAAGCCAAATAAATAACCTAACTCTACATCTAAAGCAATTAGAGAAGGAAGAAATGAAGAACCCCAGAGTTAGCAGAAGGAAAGAAATCTTAAAAATCAGGGCAGAAATAAATGCAAAAGAAACTAAAGAGACCATAGCAAAAATCAACAAAGCTAAAAGCTGGTTTTTTGAAAAAATAAACAAAATTGACAAACCATTAGCAAGACTCAGTAAGAAACAAAGACAGAAGAACCAAATTAACAAAATTAGAAATGAAAATGGAGAGATCACAACAGACAACACTGAAATACAAAGGATCATAAGAGACTACTACCAGCAGCTCTATGCCAATAAAATGGACAACTTGGATGAAATGGACAAATTCTTAGAAAAGTATAACTTTCCAAAACTGAACCAGGAAGAAATAGAAGATCTTAACAGACCCATCACAAGCAAGGAAATCGAAACTGTCATCAAAAATCTTCCAGCAAACAAAAGCCCAGGACCAGATGGCTTCACAGCTGAATTCTACCAAAAATTTAGAGAAGAGCTAACACCTATCTTACTCAAACTCTTCCAGAAAATTGCAGAAGAAGGTAAACTTCCAAACTCATTCTATGAGGCCACCATCACCCTAATTCCAAAACCAGACAAAGATGCCACAAAAAAAGAAAACTACAGGCCAATATCACTGATGAACATAGATGCAAAAATCCTTAACAAAATTCTAGCAAACAGAATCCAACAACATATTAAAAAAATCATACACCATGACCAAGTGGGCTTTATCCCAGGAATGCAAGGATTCCTTAATATCTGCAAAACCAATCAATGTAATACACCACATTAACAAATTGAAAGATAAAAACCATATGATTATCTCAATAGATGCAGAGAAAGCCTTTGACAAAATTCAACACTCATTTATGATTAAAACTCTCCAAAAAGCAGGAATAGAAGGAACATACCTCAACATAATAAAAGCTATATATGACAAACCCACAGCAAGCATCACCCTCAATGGTGAAAAATTGAAAGCATTTCCCCTGAAATCAGGAACAAGATAAGGGTACCCACTCTCACCACTACTATTCAACATAGTGTTGGAAGTTCTGGCCACAGCAATCAGAGCAGAAAAAGAAGTAAAAGGAATCCAGATAGGAAAAGAAGAAGTGAAACTCTCACTGTTTGCAGATGACATGATCCTCTACATAGAAAATCCGAAAGACTCTACCAGAAAATTACTAGAGCTAATCAATGAATATAGTAAAGTTGCAGGATATAAAATTAACACACAGAAATCCCTTGCATTCCTATATACTAACAATGAAAAAACAGAAAGAGAAATTAAGGAAACAATACCATTTACCATTGCAACAAAAAGAATAAAATACTTAGGAGTAAATCTACCTAAAGAAACAAAAGACCTATACATAGAAAACTATAAAACACTGATGAAAGAAATCAAAGAGGACACAAACAGATGGAGAAACATACCGTGTTCATGGATTGGAAGAATCAATATTGTTAAAATGGCTATTCTACCCAAAGCAATCTATAGATTCAATGCAATCCCTATCAAGCTACCAACGGTATTTTTCACAGAACTAGACCAAAGAATTTCACAATTTGTATGGAAATACAAAAAACCTCGAATAGCCAAAGTAATCTTGAGAAAGAAGAATGGAACTGGAGGAATCAACCTGCCTGACTTCAGACTCTACTACAAAGCCACAGTCATCAAGACAGTATGGTGCTGGCATGAAGACAGAAATATAGATCAATGGAACAGAATAGAAAGCCCAGAGATAAATCCACAAACCTATGGACACCTTATCTTTGACAAAGGAGGCAAGGATATACAATGGAAAAAAGACAACTTTTTTAACAATTGGTGCTGGGAAAACTGGTTAACCACTTGTAAAAGAATGAAACTAGAACACTTTCTAACACCATACACAAAAATAAACTCAAAATGGATTAAAGATCTAAATGTAAGACCAGAAACTATAAAACTCCTAGAGGAGAACATAGGCAAAACTCTCTCAGACATAAATCACAGCAAGATCCTCTATGACCCACCTCCCAGAATATTGGAAATAAAAGCAAAACTAAACAAATGGGACCTAATGAAACTTAAAAGCTTTTGCACTACAAAGGAAACTATAAGTAAGGTGAAAAGACAGCCCTCAGATTGGGAGAAAATAATAGCAAATGAAGAAACAGACAAAGGATTAATCTCAAAAATATACAAGCAACTCCTGCAGCTCAATTCCAGAAAAATAAATGACCCAATCAAAAAATGGGCCAAAGAACTAAACAGACATTTCTCCAAAGAAGACATACAGATGGCTAACAAACACATGAAAAGATGCTCAACATCACTCATTATCAGAGAAATGCAAATCAAAACCACAATGAGGTACCATTACACGCCAGTCAGGATGGCTGCTATCCAAAAGTCTACAAGCAATAAATGCTGGAGAGGGTGTGGAGAAAAGGGAACCCTCTTACACTGTTGGTGGGAATGCAAACTAGTACAGCCGCTATGGAGAACAGTGTGGAGATTTCTTAAAAAACTGGAAATAGAACTGCCATATGACCCAGCAATCCCACTTCTGGGCATACACACTGAGGAAACCAGATCTGAAAGAGACATGTGCACCCCAATGTTCATCGCAGCACTGTTTATAATAGCCAGGACATGGAAGCAACCTAGATGCCCATCAGCAGATGAATGGATAAGGAAGCTGTGGTACATATACACCATGGAATATTACTCAGCCGTTAAAAATAATTCATTTGAATCAGTCTTAATGAGATGGATGAAACTGGAGCCCCTTATACAGAGTGAAGTAAGCCAGAAAGATAAAGTACATTACAGCATTGTAACACATATATATGGAATTTAGAAAGATGGTAACGATAACCCTATATGCAAAACAGAAAAAGAGACACAGAAATACAGAACAGACTTTTGAACTCTGGGGGAGAATGTGAGGGTGGGATATTTCAAAAGAACAGCATGTATACTATCTATGGTGAAACAGATCACCAGCCCAGGTGGGATGCATGAGACAAGTGCTTGGGCCTGGTGCAATGGGAAGACCCAGAGGAATTGGGTGGAGAGGGAGGTGGGAGGGGGGATTGGGATGGGGAATACGTGTAAATCTATGGCTGATTCATATCAATGTATGACAAAACCCACTGAAATGTTGTGAAGTAATTAGCCTCCAACTAATAAAAAATAATAATAATAAAATTAAATTAAAGAGCAAAAGAGTACTAAAATGTTCAACACTTAGTATTTACAACTCACAAACATTTATTAGCACATATTATGTACAAAGCTCTGTGACAGCCACCTCAAGGATAAATAGCATGATCTCTCCTCTTCAGGATCTCAAGTAATAGTGCATGGCCCATCTGTACCTTATGCAAGAAATAGCTAGAAGGCCAAACACCAAGCTTAAACAAATTAAGAAGCACACAAAAATATAGGAAAATCCATTGAAAAGGACTTTTGGACAGTCTGGTGTGATGGAAAAATTATGGGTTTTAAATTCAAGCTCTTCTTATAATTGGCTGACCAAACATAAGTAAAATATTTCATTTTTTAACTTGTATATCCTCATTGATAGAACTGGTCAAATGGTAGTTAGGTATAAAATTGTGATGAGAACAAATGGGTTAATCTATATACCTCAAATATATTTTGCCTCAATATTGCCTATTCATGTAATAGCAGACCAGTATACCTACCCCCCATCAGCAAACTCTTCATTGGTTGCTTTATTTTTGAATGGCTAGTTAATTTCATTTTTCCTAGAAATATCCCAGTTTTAACACTGAAAATCTGATGTCCAGGGAACTCCCTTAATCCTAGAAAAAGTAGAACAGGCTTACTCTTTGTTCTATGGTCACTAAAGAGACGGCCTTCAGTGATGATGATCCTGGCATTCATGCCCTTGTATCATACTCATGGAATCTGATCCAGCTGTTGACTCAACTCACCAATAGAAAGCAATCAGACCAATGTCCTTAGACTTCCAACCCCAAGCATTTAGAGCTTGTTAGCATTTGAACTTGTGATGTTTTCTGGAAACCCACAGCAGTGAGAAATTTGGCCACTCTTCTGGGGAAAATATAGAGAGATGGTGCCTAGACAGATATATAGTCAAGGATGCCTTGAGGCAGTATGAAGAATGAGGAAATTCCAATCGACCCAGTGTTTCTGTTGAGCTTTTGATAACTCCAGGCTGAGCCACCATTTGATTACAAGTAGCTAAGCAATCCCAAGTGATATAGGCTGAATCCAGTTAGCACACAAGAGGTAAGGGATAATATAGAACACATTGCTTTTAGCTACTAAATTTTGTGATTATTTGTTTTGGAGCAGTAGATATGTAAAATATTCACTGTTATTTTTTTTTCCCCATGTCCACAAAACAATCACCTATGACACTCCTCCTATAACTTCGGTTCTTTGTTTCTCCTGTCTGTACAAGCTGAAAAATTGATTTCAAACTGATTGCCCGCAGTTGAATTTGAAAAGTCTTTACTGTTGTTTGTTGATATTTTTGCAGAAGATATAACATTGATTCTGAATATCTTGTAAACAACATCTGGCCTTTGCTTGAGGGGCCAGAACAGACCTGAATTTTGAGCAGAGCAACAGGAAAGCCTTCTCTTCTATTCTATGAGGTATAATAATGCCTGAAAACTCAAAGATTTGTGGTTTGACCTGTGCCAAATATTTTAATTAAGTTCCCTTCCCCACAGGAGCTCAGTCTAGTTCACCAGAAGGAGGGAGAAACAAATACCACATTCTAGATTTGTCATCTTTGCCCTCCCAAATCTTCCATCTGCAAAAAGTTCTTTACATTTCAAAAGTAGCAAAAGGAAAGCTCTTAAACATAACAAGGAAAGGAAATGATAAGCATATGCAATTGTAGTTGAATAATGGCCCTCAAAATATATGCACATCCTAATACTTTGGAGACTAAAAATATTACTCCATACAGCAAAAAGGATTTTGCCTACCCACATGGTTAAGTCAAGGATCCTGAGATGAGAGATCTTCTTATGGGCCTGATGTAGTCACAATGGTCCTTATAAAAGGGATGCAGCATCAGTGTAAGAGAAGAGGATATGATGATGGATGAGAATTAAAAGCTTTGAAGATGAAAGAAGGGGCCACAAACTGTTAGACCCTGATAAATGCAAGGCAGGGGTGGATTCTCCCCGCCAGAGCCTCCAGAGAGAACTAGCCCTAAAGACACCTTGAGTTTAGCCCAGGAAAACTTATTTCAGACTTGTGACATCCAGAACTATAAGAGAATAAATGTGTGTTGTTTTCAGTTTATAGTAATTTGTTACAGAATCAACAGTAAACTAATACAGTAAAGGCATGAATGATTACAGGCTGATGACTGCACCACCAGCAGCAAGTCTGAAGGTGTTTGGCTACACCTGCATAAAAGTACCTGACCCAGCACACAGAGTAAGGAGCCTATAATTGTTCATATTAAATTTCTCTTGGCAACTACTAAAAAACTGTAGTTGATCTGTAGTGAAGATGGTCTGTAATGAAGCTCTTTGCTTCTTTGAGTCAGCCTATGGTCAGGTCAGTCAGTCAGTCAGTTCAGTTGCTCAGTCGTGTCTGACTTTGCAACCCCATGAACTGCAGCATGCCAGACCACCCTGTCCAACATCAGCTCCCAGAGTTTACTGAAATCCATGCCCATCGAGTCGGTGATGCCATCCAACCATCTCATCCTCTGTTGTCCCCTTCTCCTCCTGCCCTCAATCTTTCCCAGCATCAGTCTTTTCAAACGAGTCATTTCTTCACATCAGGTGACCGAAGTATTGGAGTTTCAGCTTCAACATCAGTCCTCCCAATGAATATTCAGAACTGATTTCCTTTAGGATGGACTGGTTGGATCTCCTTGCAGTCCAAGAGACTCTCAAGAGTCTTCTCCAACACTACAGTTCAAAAGCATCAATTCTTCAGCACTCAGCTTTCTTTATGGTCCAACTCTCACATCCATTTATGACTACTGGAAAAACCATAGCTTTGACTAGATGGACCTTTGTTGGCAAAATAATGTCTCTGTTTTTTTAATATCCTGTCTAGGTTTGTCATAGCTTTTCTTCCAAGGAGTAAGCGTCTTTTAATTTCATGGCTACAGTCACCATCTGCAGTGATCTGCAGTCCGGTTCCTTGTTTTCAAAGGTAAGCCAAGTACTAACAATTTCAGTTTTTGCCTCACTTCCTTTATGTAAAAATCAGCTCTGATACTCAATAAGAAGTCAGTCTAAGTAACTCTGGCTCATATAATTAGGGGCTCAGATATATATTCTTCCTCAGACTTTGCCTATGTACCCTGCTTATAGCTCTTGAGAGAGGAAGTGATTAAGTTCTTTATATTCTGTTTTGGCAGCTTAAAACAATAGGCAAGTAGCCAGTAACTCAGAAATACACTTGTTCAGTGAGTTGGCAGGGGACTTCACCTCTTTAAAGAAGCCCAAGAAGGCTGTTGTGTTTTTCATAAATAAGCCTGATTGCAGAAGCACAATATGTTTTGATGCAAAGGCAGCTGTTTCTTGCCAGGAAGACCAGCTTATCTTATGCAAAGAAGAGAATACAGTTTATTCCTCTTAATATGTTAATTGAAATTAATTTCAAAATTACATTATAAATGATAATCTTATCTATCTACAGTCAAGATTACTACATTGTTTATCAAGTTTCCTCTTCTATTAGACCCTAAGTTAAGTTTAGATATGTGCTATGTAATGCATGCAGATTTTCACAACTCAGAAGCTAGTCTAGATAACAAATGTGTGCAGCTTTTCTAAAGTCCTTTCCAAGTAGAAACAGAGGGACAGAGGGTGTTGGTTGCATTCCAGATTCTGGATGCCTAGTGTCAAGTCTTCACTGGCATGTATTCACTGTGTGATCTCCAGCAATCTGTTTCACCAGGATCTTGTTTCTTCACCTGTAATATCAGGCCAATAATACTATGTGTCTCATAGGAATGTTACAATAATTGTATTCATTCATAATTTTAAATTGCTTAGAACCATGTGTGGACCTTAGAAATTTACATTTAAAGTAAAGAATGAAAAAAAAAAAAGGCAGAAATTGCAAAAAGATTAGAATTATCAAGGTTGTTAGTTGTAGCCAAAACCAGACATGGGTGTCAATCAGAACCACTTGACTACCATACTAGAAACCACTATTTCACTACTTCAGCTCACAAGGAGATATTCCACAAAATCAAATAGAAAAAAATATAGTCATCAGTGACTGAACAATAATTGTAAGATTAGAATAAGAATTTTTCTTTCTGAATGTTCATGGACTTTTGTCTTTGGTTCTTTTAGAATGCTTTATAATTTTCCCTTAACAGATTGGCTTTGTTTTTCATATCCTTTACAGAAAATTACTACTCAGTTTTCACTCTGCATGGCATTAAATCACCCAAACAGGGTAACTGAAATAACTTTTTCATAGGGAAAAACTTTTATAAGTTTTTAAAAAACTTTTGGTTTTATATATACACTTTTGGTCAGATTTTCCTTTCAGTTTCATTAAAACCTATAAACATTAGGAAGATAGACAGGAAAGGCTTCCCTAGGCTATCCACGCAAAAATTACCATTCAGTTTCATAATGGTAAGCTTTTGAATGTAACTTCTGGCTGTTAAAAAAAAAAAAAAAAAAAAAAAAAAAAAAACATCTAATTTGATTCTCTAAGCTGGAAGAAAATTTTTAAAAAATGAAAATTTTCATGGATTTAATATATTTAATAATCTTCAACTTGTAAAATAACTTAGGTGTTTTAAATGACAAGGTGGGAGGAAAGAAATGCAGCCTGTCGTGTATTTAAATAAAAGTAACTACTTTCATTTTCTAACATAAAAGGTCATGAAATCAAAATGTCAATTATTTGCACTAATAAAAAAGGAAACAATTGAAAAAAATGACTACTATGTAACTATTAAATATGACCACTGGAGTTTATATATTAGAATGCTTGATATTTCAACCAAGTGAGTGTAGTGGTTACATACCTCAACATAATAAATTCTATGTGCAGCTAACATCATATCCAATGGTGAAAAGCAGAAATCATTTCATATAATATCAGGAAAAAGACAGTCTTTCCAGTTTTACTCAATAGAGTATTGGAAGTCCTAACCATGGCAATCAAAAAAGAAAGGCATCCATATTAGAAAGAAAGAAGTAAAGTTGTCACTCTTTACAGATAATGTGATACTTACTATATAGGAACTCTTAAAGACCCACCAAAATACTGTTAGAATTAATAAGTAAATTCAGTAAAGTTGCAGGATAAAAAATTACTATACATGAATCTACTGTGCTTTTATATACTAATAAACAGCTATCAGAAAGAAAATTAAGAAAACAAATCCATTTACAATTGCACAAAAAACCTAGGAATTAACCTAATTGTGGAGGCAAAAGATCTGTACTATGAAACCTATGATATTCATGAAAGAAACTGAAGATGATACAAATGAATGTAGAGATACACAATGCTCATGGATTGGAAGAATGACTATTATTAAAATAATCATGCTACCCATGGCAATCTACAGATTCAATACAGACCCTGTCATTTTGTCAATGGAAATTTAAGCTGAAATAGAGTAAATAAACCACAAATTTATACAGAACAAGATCTCAAAACAGCCAAAGCAATCCTGAGGAAAAAAAAAAAAAATAACAAAACTGGAGATACCACACTGACTTCAGACTATACTACAAAGCTACAATAACCAAGAGTATGTTACAGGTACAAAAACAGACACATGGTTACATGAAACAGCATAAAGAGTCCAGAAATAAACATATGTACCTGTGATCAATTCATGTATGACAAAATAGGAAAGAATATACAATGGGGAAAAGATAGTTTCTTCAATAAATGGCATTAGGAAAACTGCAAAACTACAAGCCAAAAATGAAACCGGACAACTTTGTCATACCAAAATAAACTCAGAAATGAGTTAAAGATTTGAACGTAAGATCTGAAACTCTACACTTCTAGACGAAAACATAGGAAGTATGCTCTTTGACATAGGTTGTTCAGTTCATTCCAGTTCCATCGCTCAGTTATGTCCAACTTTTTGTGACAGCATGAACCGCAGCACGCCAGGCCTCCCTGTCCATCACCAACACCTGGAATTTACCCAAACTCATGTTCACCAAGTCAGTGACACCATCTAACCATCTCATCTTCTGTTGTCCCCTTTTTTTCCTGGTTTCAATCTTTCCCAACATCAGGGTCTTTTCAAATGAGTCAGCCCTTCACATCAGGTGGCCAAAATATTGGAGCTTCAGCCTCAGCAGCAGTCCTTCCAGTGAACACTCAGGACCAATTTCCTTTAGGATGGACTGGTTGGATCTCCTTGCAGTCCAAGGGACTCTCAAGAGTCTTCTCCAACACCACAGTTCAAAAGCATCAATTTTTCAGCACTCAGCTTTCTTTATAGTCCAACTCTTTTGTAGTCCAACTACAAAAGCTTTCTTTATAGTCCAACTCTTTGTAGACAAATTAATGTCTCTGCTTTTTAATATGCTGTCTAGGTTGGTCATAAGTTTTCTTCCAAGGAGTAAGCATCTTTTAATTTCATGGCTGCAGTCACCATCTGCAGTGATTTTGGAGCCCCCAAAATAAAGTCAGCCACAGTTTCCACTGGTTCCCCATTTATTTGCCATGAAGTGGTGGGACCGGATGCCATAGGTTGTAGCAATATTTTTTTGGATCTGTGTCCTCAGGCAAGGAAAACAAAAGCCAAAAAATAAACAAATGGAACTCATTAAACTAAAAAACTCTGCACAGCAAAGGAAACTATCAACAAAACTAAGGAAGCACACTGAATGGGAGAAGATATTTGACAATGATGCATCAGATAATAGGTATATGTGTAAAATATTAAAAAAAAATCATACAACTCAGAAAGCAAATAACCCAAACACAAAAATGGGCAGAGGGCCTGAATAGACATTTGGTGGTTCAGACAGAATGACTCAGACAGAAAAGAATCTGCCTGCAATACAGGAGTCCTGGGTTGGGTCCCTGGGTCAGGACAATCCCCTGGAGAAGGGAATGGCACCCTACTCCAGTATTTTTGCCTGGAAAATTCCATGGAGAGAGGAATCCGGTGAGTTACAGTTCATGGGGTCACAAAGAGTTGGGCATGGTTGAACTATTTACACACAAACACATACACAAAAAAGGCAGCACTTGTCAACAGATGCATGAAAAGATGCTCCATATCACTAATCATCCAGGAAATGAAAACAAAACCACAATGAGGTATCACCTCACACCTGTCAGAATAGCTATTATCAAAAAGATAACAAATAACTTGTGTGGTGAGGATATGGTAGAAAGGCAATCCTTATGCCCTGTTGATGGGATTGTAAAGCAGTGAGGCCACTACTGAAAACAGTATGGAGGTTTCTCAAAAAATTAAAACTAGAAGTACCGTACAATCCAGGAATTTCCCTTCTGGTATTAACCTGAAGAAAAGAAAAACACTATTTCAAAAAGATATGTGCATCCCATTGTCACAGTAGCATTTTGCAAATACCAAGTTATGGAAGCAACATAAATGTACA
This sequence comes from Dama dama, assembly GCF_033118175.1. Lineage (NCBI taxonomy): Eukaryota > Metazoa > Chordata > Mammalia > Artiodactyla > Cervidae > Dama > Dama dama. The sequence continues at coordinate 5,560,841 of NC_083708.1, read as the reverse complement.
TGGATGAAAGATGCGACACACACACACACACACACACACACACACACACACACACACAGAGGAATGCTACTCAGCCATAAAAAGAAAGAAATCTTGCCATTTATGAAAACAGATGGCTATGGGGGTATTATGCTAAGTGAAATAAGTTAGTTAGAACAACACAAATACCAGTGATCTCACCTATATTTGGAACCTAAAAAGTAAATCAAACACAAATACAAGCAAACAAAATAAAATCAGACTCATAGATACACAGAATGAATAGGTAGTCGTCATAGGGAAGGGAAGTGAGGGATGGATTAAATAAGTGAAGGGGATTTAGAGGGACACAAGTCCAACTTAAAATAAGCCATGGATATATAACATCCAGCATAAAGCCAATAATACTGTGTTATCACTGTATGGGTACAGAAGTTTAGTATACTTATTGTGGTGATCATATTGTATGCTGTTGCTGCTGCTCAGTTGATAAATTCTGTCAGGCTGTTTTTGACCCCATGGACTGCAGCTTTCCAGTCTCCTCTGTCCTCCACTGTCTCACGGAGTTAGCTCGAATTCATATCCATTGAGTTGTGATGCTATCTACCCCTGACGCCCTGTTCTCCTTTTGCCTTCAACCTTTCCCAGCTTCAGAGTCTTGTCCAGTGTGTCAGCTGTTTGTATCACGTGGCCAAATTATTGGAGATTCAGCTTCAGCATCACTCCTTCCAATATATATTCAGGGTTGACTACCATCGAAGAGATTCTCAAGAGACTTCTCCAGTACTACAATTTGAAAGTATCAGTTTTTTGGCACTCAACTATCTTCATGGTCCAACTCTTGCATCCATACATGACTACTGGAAAAACCATAACTTTGAATATATGGGCTTTTTGATTATAAAAAGTGATGTCTTTGCTTTTTAATATGCTATCTAGGTTTGTCATAGCTTTTCTTCCAAGGAGCAAGTGACTTTTAATTTCATGGCTGCAGTCACCAACCTGAGTGATTTTGGAACCAAAGGAAATAAAATCTGTCATTACTTCTACTTTTTCCCATTTATTTGCTGAGAAATGACAGGACCAGATGCCATGATCTTAGGTATTTCAATGTTGAGTTTTAAGCCAGCTTTTTCATTTGCCTCTTTCACTTTCAATCAAGAGGCCCTTTAGTTCCTCTTCACTTCCTACTATTTGAGTGGTATCATCTGCAGTATCTGAAGATGTTGAAATTTCTCTAGGCAAGCATGTGATTCATCCAACATGGCATTTTGCATGACTTATTCTGCATAAATGTTAAATATACAGATTGACACTATATAACCTTGTCATACTTTCTTTCCAATTTTGAACCAGTCCTTTGTTCCATGTCCAGTTCTAACTGTTGCTTCTTGACCTGCATACTGGTTTCTCAGGAGGCAGGTCAGGTGGTCTAGTATTCCCATCACTTAAAAAATTTTCCACAGTTTGTTGTGATCCACACAGTCAAAGGCTTTAGTATAGTCAATGAAGCAGAAGTAGATTTGTTTTTTTTTTTTTTTTTTTTTTTTTCTGGAATTTCCATGCTTTCACTATAACCTAACAAATGTTGGCAATTGATCTCCGGTTCCTCTGCCTTTTCTAAGCTCACTTTGCACATCTGGAAGTTCTTCATTCATATACTGTTGAAAGCTTTAAGGATTTTGAGGATAACTTTGCTAGCATATGAAATAAGTAGTTTTATCTTAGTTGGAGCATTTCTTGGCATTGCCCTTCTATGGAATTGGAATGAAAACTGACCTTTTCCAGTCCTGTGGCCACTGCTGAGTTTTCCACTGACATATTGAGTGTAGCATTTTAATAGCATCATCTTTTAAAATTTTAAAAGGCTCAGCTGAAATTCCATCACCACCACTAGCTTTGTTCTTTGTAATGCTTCCTAAGGCACACTTGAGTTCACACTCCAGGATGTCTGATTCTAGGTGAGTGACCATACCATCATGGTTATCTGGGTCATTAAGACCTTTTTTGTACAGTTTTTCTGTGTATTCTTACCATGTCTTCTTAATTTCTTCTGCTTCTTTTAGGTCCATACAATTTCAGCATGCCCATCATTGCATGAAATGTTCCCTTGATATATCCAATTTTCTTGCAGAGATGTCTAGGGTTTCCCATTCTATTGTTTTCCTCTATTTCTTTGCATTGTTCATTTAAGAAGGACTTCCTGTCACATCTTGCTATTCTCTGGAATTCAGTTGGGTATATCTTTCCCCTTCTCCTTTGCCTTTCACTTCTCTTTCCTCAGCTATTTGTAAGGTCTCCTCAGAGAACTAATTTTGTCTTCTTGCATTTCTTTATCTTTGGGATGATTTTGGTCACTATGTCTTGTACATCGTTATCAACCTCTCTCCTTAGCTCCTCAGGAACTCTGTCTACCAGATCTGTTACCTTGAAACTATTTGTCACCTCCATTGCATAATCATCAGCTCAGTTAGTCCCTTTGGGACCCCATGGACAGCAATATGCCAGCTTCCCTGTCCTTCACCATCTCCTGGAGCTTGCTCAGACTCATATCCATTGAGCCAGTGATGCCATCCAACCATCTCATTCTCTGTTGTCCCCTTCTCCTTCTACCTTCAATCCTTGCAAGCATCAGGGTCTTTCCCAATGAGTCAGCTCTTTGCATCAGGTGGCTAAAGTATTGAAGCTTCAGCTTCAACATCAATCCTTCCAATGGATATTCGGGGTGGATTTCATTTAGGATTCACTGGCTGGACCCCTTACTGTTCAAGGAACTGTCAACAGTCTTCTTCAAAACCACAGTTTGAAAATATCAATTCTTCAGTGCTCAGCTTTATTTATGGTACAACTCTCATACCTGTGCATAACTACTAGAAAATTGCTTTGACTACATGGACTATTGTTGGCAAAGTGATATCTCTGCTTTTTAATATACTGTCTAGGTTTATTTAGCTTTTATTCCAAGGAGCAAGTGTCTTTTAATTTCAAGGATGCAGTCTCCATCCACTGCAATTTTGGCTCCCAAGAAAATAAAATCTTTCACTGTTTCCATTGTTTCCCAATCTGTTTACCATGAAGTGGTGATTGGACACCATGATCTTGGTTTTATCAATGTTGGGTTTTAAGCCAGATTTCTCACTCTCCTCTTTCACCTTCATTAAGAGGCTCTTTAGTTCCCCTTTGCTTTCTGCCATAAGGGTGATGTCATCTGAATATCTGAGGTTATTGATATTTCTCCCAGCAATCTTGATTCCAGCTTGGGCTTCATCCAGCCTGGCATTTTGCATGATGTACACTGCAAGCAGGATGACAATATACAGCCTTGACATACTCCTTTCCCAATTTTGAACCAGACTGTTGTTCCATGACCAGTTCTAACTATTGCTTCTTTATCTGCTTACAGGTTTCACAAGAGGTAGATTAGCTGATCTGACATTCCCATCTCTTTTCCACAGTGTGTTGTGATCCACACAGTCAAAGGATTTAGCATAGTCATTGAAGCAGAAGTTGATGCTTTTCTGTTATTCTCTTGCTTTTTCTATAATCCAGCAGATGTTGGAAATTTTATTTCTGGTTCCTCTGTCTTTTCTAAATCCAGATTGTTCATCTGGAAGTTCTTGGTTCACACTGTTGAAGCCGAGCTTGGAGGATTTTGAGCATAACCTTACTAGCCATGGCTCATAGCTTCATTGAGTTATGCAAGCCCTTCCACCATAACAAGGCTGTGATCCATGAAGAAGGATCATATCATAATGCCTGTAAATGTTGAATAACTGTGTAGCTCACCTAAACTTAAGAAAATCTTATACATCTACCATATTTAAGTTAAAAATAAATGCTTAATGTTCTTGGAGCACTCCCTTTTTTGCTAACTTAGAAGGTTTTATCAGTTTGCCAAAATCTGCTTCTTCTATCTTGCTAATTTTCTGCTTCTTCTCCAGGGAGAGTTGTTTGAGAAAACTATTTTACTGTCTGCCTTTGGTCTTAGTATAGCTCTCACCATGTGATTACTGTTTTACTTGAAATAGGAAAATGAATCTGTTATTGTTAATATATTAAAAAGTACTTCTGTACATAGTGTGGCAAATATATTCTTTTATCAGCAAACATCTATGTAGTGGTACTGTGTTCTGAACACTGGTTCCCAAAGTTGAGTATCGGTGATATCTGCTGTTGAAGATTTCACAACAGACTAAGATAAAAATAATCAGAAGCATTTCCAGATGGAGGTCAGTAATGGTTGCCTGTGATTCACCATCTAGATGACCACAATCAGATTTGCTAATGGAATATTTATCTCAGTTAGGGGGCATAGAAATAGTATAAGTGTTATAGGAGAAAAAAATACAGCTGGAGAGCACACAATTGATAGTCTAGCATGATTGAGATACTGAATACAACGGACAGGCGTTAATGCGATTACATTTAGGAAACAAGCAGGAGTAAGCCAAGAATGGCCTTGCTACAGGAACGAAAGTAGGGCACAAGAGGATGTTCACATTCCAAGTCTCAGGCGAGTCCCTGGGACAGCCTCCAGGGGTGAGTTCTTGGCCTCACACAGGAAAGAATTCAAGAGTAAGCCTAGTAAAGTGAAAGAAGGTTGGTTCAGGAAGATACACACTCTACAGGCAGAGTGTGAGCCATCCCAGAAGGTGAGAGGAACCAGAATATGGGGTTGTCAGTTTTTATTGGGGTTGGTAATTTCATAGGCTAATGGATGGGAGAATTATTCCTGGTAGAGAAGGGATGGGGGTTTCCAGGAATTAGGCCATTGCCCATATGTTGACCTTTTATGGTCTGGCCTTGAAACTATCATGGTGCCTATGGGTGTGTCATTTAGTGTGTTGATGTGTTACAATGGTGCTTCCCAGGTGGCACTAATGGAAAGAAATCTCCCTGCAAATGCAGTAGGCACAAGGGATATGGGTTCTATCCCTAGACCAGGAAGAAACCCTGGAGTAGGAAATGGCAACGCACTCCAGTATTCTTGCCTGAACAATTTCATGACAAAATACTGAGGCTCCAGGTCCACTGGAATTTGACCCATCCACCAATTTGGTTAGTTGTAATTAGTTTAGGTTATATCCCCAACAGTCATGTCATTCTTTTAAAGATTACATGATTCCCTTTTCCTATTTCAGTCTTAGTTATTAAGATTTTAGGTTTCATGACTCAGACAACAAAGCTCTGGAAGTGTTCCAAACAGAAAACTGGCAAAATTAGATACCATTTTTTTAAGTGATCCCTTGGAAATGTCTGATTCAGTAACGTCAAAGGGTAGTTTTCATGTGGCTAGTGATGAGAATTTTAGGGTAACACACAGAGGAATGTGGTGTTAGGGAATGTTTCTGGGGATGAGATAATGGGATTAAGGGTGGAAATAATGGGGTCTTCTGCCAAGGTGAGGTGTAGAGAATGTGAAGTAGTTTTAAGGAAAGAAGCTTTTTTTTTTTTTTTTTAATTTGGATACATTGAGCTTTGACATAATTGCATTCTATGCTTAGGACAGGCAAACAGGAATGCAGGAGCAATAGCTGTTATAGAAGCATGTCTCTTTCAGTCTCCCTCCTGTTAAAATGCAGGGCATATTTTGCATCAGAGAAAACAGGAGAGGACAGTGCCAACAATTTTGTTTTTACGTTTCTTCTTTAAAAAAGTACCACTTTTCTTCTTAAAAAAAAAAAAAAAAAAATCATTGATAAGAAAATACATTATCTTCCCAAAGAGAAAACTTATAAAAGTTATACATGTATGTTTCCAATTGAAGTCTTGAAATGCCTTTATATACTGCCTGGTTGTTCCTTCCATGTAATCAGTTCAGTAACTCAATCGTCTCCAACTCTTTGCGGCCCCATGAACAGCAGCACGTCATGTCTCCCTACCATCACGAACTCCCGGAATTCACCCAAACTCATGTCCATTGACTCGGTGATGCCATCCAACCATTTCATCCTCTGTCATCCCCTTCTCCTCCCGCCTTCAATCTTTCCCAGCATCAGGGTCTTTTTAAATGAGTCAGCTCTTTGCATCAGGTGGCCAAAGTACTGGAGTTTCAGCTACAACATAAGCCCTTCTAATGAACGCCCAGGGCTGATCTCCTTTAGGATGGACTGGTTGGATCTCCTTGCAGTCCAAGGGACTCTCAAGAGTCTTCTCCAACACCACAGTTCAAAAGTATCAATTCTTCAATGTTCAGCTTTCTTTATAGTCCAAAAATCACATCCATACATGACCACTGGAAAAACCATAGCCTCAACTAGATGGACCTTTGTTGACAAAGTAATGTCTCTGCTTTTTAACATGCTATCTAGGTTGGTCATAAATTTCCTTCTAAGGAGTCTTTTAATTTCATAGCTGCAATCACCATCTACAGTGATTTTGGAGCCCCACAAAATAAAGTCAGCCACTGTTTCCACTGTTTCCCCATCTATTTGCCATGAAGTGATGGGACCGGATGCCATGATCTTATTTACAGGAATGTTGAGTTTTAAGCCAACTTTTTCACCCTCCTCTTTCACTTTCATTAAGACCCTCTTTAGTTCTTGTTCACTGTCTGCCATAAGGGTGGTGTCATCTGCATATTTGAGGTTATTTATATTTCTCACGGCAATCTTGATTCCAGCTTGTGCTTCTTCCAGCCAAGCATTTCTCATGATGTACTTTGCATATAAGTTAAATAAGCAGGGTGACAATATGCAGCCATGGTGTATTCCTTTCCCTGTTTGGAACCAGTCTGTTGTTCCATGTCCAGTTCTGACTGTTGCTTCCTGACCTGCATACAGATTTCTCAAAAGGCAGGTCAGGTGGTCTGGTATTCCCATTTCTTTCAGAATTTTCCACAGTTTATTGTGATCCACACGGTCAAAGGTTTTGTCATAGTCAATAGAGCAGAAATAGATGTTTTTCTGGAACTCTCTTGCTTTTTTGATGATCCAGTGGATTTGGCAATTTGATCTCTGGTTCCTCTTCCTTTCCTAAAACCAGCTTGAACATCTGGAAGTTTAGAGTTCATGTACTGCTGAAGGCTGGCTTGGGTTATATTGAGCACTACTTTGCTAGCGTGTGAGATGAGTTCAATTGTGTGGTAGTTTGAGCATTCTTTGGCATTGCCTTTCTTTGGGATTGAAATGAAAACTGACCTTTTGTAGGCATGTAGCCGCTGCTGAGTTTTCCAAATTTGCTGAGATATTGAGTGCAGCACTTTCACAGCATCAACTTTTAGGATTTGAAATAGCTCAACTGGAATTACATCACCTCCACTAGCTTTGTTTGTAGTGATGCTTCCTAAGGCCCACTTGACTTCACATCCCAGGATGTCTGGCTCTAGGTGAGTGACCACACTATCGTGATTATCTGGGTCATGGAGATCTGTTTTGTACAGTTCTTCTGTATATTCTTGTCACCTTTTCTTAATGCCTTCTACTTCTGTTAGGTCCATATTATTTCTGCCCTTTATTGAGCCCATCTTTCCATGAAATACCTTGTTATCTCTAGTATTCTTGAAGAGATCTCTAGTCTTTCCAATTCTATTGTTTTCCTCTATTTCTTTGCACTGATCACTGGGGAAGGCTTTCTTATCTCTCCTTGCTATTCTTTTGAACTCTGTATTAAGATGCTTATATCCTTCCTTTTCTCCTTTGCTTTTCACTTCTCTCCTTTTCACAGTTATTTGTAAGGCCTCTTCAGACAGCCATCTTACCTTTTTGCATTTCTTTTTCTTGGGAATGGTCTTGATCCCTGTCTCCTGTTCAGTTCAGTCACTCAGTCATGTCCGACTTTTTGCGATCCTATGAATTGCAGCACGCCAGGCCTACCTGTCCATCAAAAACTCTCGGAGTTCACTCAAACTCATGCCCATCGAGTCGGTGATGCCATCCAGCCATCTCATCCTCTGTCATCCTGTTCTCCTCCTGCCCCCAGTCCCTCCCAACATCAGGGACTTTTCCAACGAGTCAACACTTTGTATGAGGTGGCCAAAGTATTGGAGTTTCAGCTTCAGCATCAGTCCCTCCAATGAACACCCAGGACTTATCTCCTTTAGGATGGACTGGTTGGATCTCCTTGCAGTCCAAGGGACTCTCAAGAGTCTTCTTCAACACCATAGTTCAAAAGTATCAATTTCTCAGTGCTCAGCTTTCTTCACAGTCCAACTCTCACATCCATACATGACCACTGGAAAAACCATAGCCTTGACCAGACGGACCTTTGTTGGCAAAGTAATGTCTCTGCTTGTTAATACGCTGTCTAGGTTGGTCATAACTTTCCTTCTAAGGAGTAAGCGTCTTTTAATTTCATGGCCGCAGTCACCATCTGCAGTGATTTTGGAGCCCCTAAAAATAAAGTCTGACACTGTTTCCACTGTCTCCCCATCTATTTCCCATGAAGTGATGGGATCAGATGCCATGATCTTAGTTTTCTGAATCTTAATACTGAAACCTGATGTCTCCTGTACAATGTCACAAAGCTACATCCATAGTTCATCAGGCACTATGTCTATTTCTCACTTCTACTATATAATCATAAGGGACTTGACTTAGGTCATACCTGAATGGTCTAGTGGTTTTCCCCACTTTCTTCAATTTACACTTGAATTTGCCAGTAAAGAGTTCATGATCTGAGCCACAGTCAGCTCCCAGTCTTGTTTTTGCTGATTGTATACAGCTTCTCCACCTTTAGCTGCAAATAACATAATAAATCTGATATCGGTGTTGGCCATCTGGTGATGTCCATATGTAGAGCCTTCTCTTGTGTTGTTGGAAGAGGATGTTTGCTATGACCCCTGTGTTCTCTTGGCAAAACTCTGTTAGCATTTGCCCTGCTTCATTTTGTACTCCGTCAAATTTGCCTGTTACTCCAGGTGTTTCTTGACTTCTTACATTTGATTCCCAGTCCCCTTCAATGAAAAGGATATATTTTTTGGGTGTTAGTTCTAAAAGGTCTTGTAGGTCTTCATAGAACTGTTCTACTTCAGTTTCTTCAGCATTACTGGTCAGGGCATAGACTTGGATTACCGTGATATTGTATGGTTTGCCTTGCATACAAACAGAGATCATTCTGTCCCTTTTGAGATTGCATCAAGACTGCATTTCGGACTCTTTTTTTTTGACTATGGTGACTATTCCATTTCTTCTAAGGGGCTCCTGCCCACAATTGTAGATATAACGGTCATCTGAGTTAAATTTACCCATTCCAGTCCATTTTAGTTTGCTGATTCCTAGAATGTCAACATTCACTCTTGCCATCTCCTGTTTGACCACTTCCACTTTGCCTTGGTTCATGGACCTAACATTCCAGGTTCCTATGCAATATTGCTCTTTACAGCATCAGACCTTGCTTCTATCACCATGTAATGTGCATGGGTAAATGTATACTCATTTATCAGTGAAAGTACTTCCCCCAATTTCACATGCACTCTGTATACACCTGAAATGTGCGAACAGGTTCCTATGAATTTCAGTTGTAGGCAATGGGTAGAAGGAAATGTTTAACAACCAGTTCCCCAGAGGGAACAAATTCTGATTTATAGCATTTGCCACTGTCTGAGAGGTAAACACTACACTATTGTTGATATCAAGCTTCCAATGACATGTCACTGCACACAGAACAGGGCAGTGATATGCACAGACCTGCTCCAGCATTGCACGTATTTTAGGCCAGTGGTAATCTCTTGGACAGAAAGTCAGTTTATACTTAAGAAAAGCATAAAAGGAGGAAGTCTTGTATCTTGCAGATAGGTAATATGAATTCCCAGGGCCAAAAAGAATAATAAACAAAATAGATACATAGTAAGAACAAATGAAATTTGCAAAAATTTTCATATATCTACAAAGACACCTAAGTTTTCCATTAATACATGGATATTACCATGTATTAAAGTTAAAATTAAATGTCTCAGTATATTTATTCTAGTATATATATATATATATATATATATATATATATATATATGTGTGTGTGTGTGTGTATAATACATGTATTTTAAAATGCTTATAGTTGAGCATAAATCAAGCTTATGTTTTCCTCCCAGTTTCATAGCTTGCCAAATAAGTAAGAAATAAATCACTTGATAAAATATAATTGACATTGGTTATAGCAAATTGATGTATATGGTCTCTGGGTGTGTGCATGCTAAATAGCTTTAGTCATGTCTGACTCTTTGCAACCCTATGGACTGTAGCCTGCCAGGTTCCTCTGTCCATGGGATTCTCCAGGCATGAATACTAGAATGAGGTGCCATGTCCTCCTCCAGGGAATCGTCTCAACCCAGAGACTGAACTCACATCTTCATTGGCAGTCAAATTACTTACCACTAGTGCTATCTGGGAAGCCCTATATAGTCTCTGAGATTCCAACTATATTCAGCTTAAAGAAAGAGACAGAACAACTACTGCAAGGAAAAAATGAAAAAAAAAAATTGTTTATTATTCTAATGCACGTATACTTGAATAAAACTTTAGTCTACAAAGCCTCACTTATGTGAGGCTTTGGTCTCACTTTGGTCTCACTTATGATGTTGTGTTATGATGCCACCAAGAGTTCTCAAAGCATTCAGGCTATGTAATTAATGTTAAACTGTCTAACACTTATGCCAAAGAGCATTTTCAATGTCCTCAAAACTAAAATTAATAGTTTGCAATGAACAGTTTTTCTAAGTTTTTTGCAATGTTTTATACATTTTGTATTATTAATTTTCTCAAATTATTTTGAGATTGGAAGAATATTCTACCATCCCTTAATATTGGAATAATAAGCTCAAAGAAGACTTGTGACTAATGGTTGACTAATGTTGTGATACTCGAAATATAATACTCAGTATTTTTGCAAGAATTTAGAGGTTTTAGTTTGTGCCAGGAACAAGTGGAACCAATAAAGGGCAAGACAAAATGAGAGTCCATCCTCTAAAGTGAGTGACATCAGTGGGCCAGATGGGTGCTAAATGAACACTCATTACTGTGGGAGATGGTAGCTTTTAGGAATCTTAGATAATTTGTTTAGAAAAAAGCTGAAAGTTTTGACATGATATTAAATATTCAATTTATATTTTGATTTTAGCTGCTAAGAATGTTCCTTGTGCAAAGATTAGAACACATTTTTTTTCCTCCTTTCACATTCTCTCTCTTTCACATTCTCTCTATGAATGATAAGTACATTCACCTGCTAACTGCAGGATATATATCTACCTACCTACATGGACCAACAGACTGGTTCCAAATAGGAAAAGGAGTACATCAAGGCTGTATATTGTCACCCTGCTTATTTAATTTATATGCAGAGTACATCATGAGAAATGCTGTGCTGGAAGAAGCACAAGCTGGAATCAAGATTGCTGGGAGAAATATCAATAACCTCAGATATGGAGATGACACCACCCTTATGGCAGAAAGTGAAGAAGAACTAAAAAGCCTCTTCATGAAAATGAAAGAGGAGAGTGAAAAGTTGGCTTAAAGCTCAACATTCAGAAAGCTAAGATCATGGAATCTGGTCCCATCTCCTCATGGGAAATAGATTGGGAAACAGTGGAAGCAGTGTCAGACTTTTTATTTTTTTGGGCTCCAAAATCACTGCAGATGGTGACTGCAGCCATGAAATTAAAAGACGCCTACTCCTTGGAAGGAAAGTTATGACCAACCTAGACAGCGTATTTAAAAGCAGAGACATTACTTTGCCAACAAAGGTCCGTCTGGTCAAGGTTATGGTTTTTCCAGTGGTCTTGTATGGATGTCAGAGCTGGCCTGTAAAGAAAGCTGAGCACTGAAGAATTGATGCTTTTGAACTGTGGTGTTGGAGAAGACTCTTGAGAGTCCCTTGGACTGCAAGGAGATCCAACCAGTCCATTCTAAAGGAGATCAGTCCTGGGTGTTCATTGGAAGGACTGATGCTGAAGCTGAAACTCCAATATTTTGGCCACCTCATGGGAAGAACTGACTCATTGGAAAAGACCCTGATGTTGGGAGGGATTGGGGGCAGGAGGAGAACGGGATGACAGACGATGAGATGGCTGGATGGCATCACTGACTCGATGGACATGAGTTTGAGTAAACTCCAGGAGTTGGTGATGGACAGGGAGGCCTGGTGTGCTGCAATTCATGGGGTCACAAAGAGTTGGACATGATTGAGCGACTGAACTGAATTGAACCTACCTATCTACCTACTTTTACCTATCATATACTTATCTCTATCACCTGATAGAAAACAACCCTGGAATAGTTTCCCCTTATTATCTCAAATAGATAAGAAGACAAGCAAGCAGACAAATAACAAACAAACAAACAGTCTCATTTTTAAATTAGAATCACTCAGTCCACCCTTTGCAATCATCCCACCACATCTTTTAAACAGCAGCTAGAAACTTTTCTATGGAGAGAAAGAAGCATCTATCCAATAGCATTCTAACTCAAAAAGTATACCATGTATGTAGTAGGTATTTAATGACAATATGCACTTGAGAATTCCTTCACTAAATATTGCATTTATACTTTTGAGCCTGAATTATAGAAGTTTTAACTAGAAGATATATAAAAGCACATATTCCAAATTATATATTCTTTTTCAAAAATGAGATATTAAGTGCATCCTGAACAATACGGTTAAACATTTGCTCCTATTTCTTAAAAAGCAAGGTATTTAAATTAAAATGTTCTTTTGAAATGTCATTACTGAAGAATTTTGTTTCCCTTATATTAACCTTTTCAAAATAAGTCTAAGATTTTCTTCCATACAAATTCAACTTCTCTTTGATTTAATGAGGGGAATGACAGACATTTAAATGTAAAATTGGGTAGCAGTATGTGTGAATTAACAGTTTTTGGTGACAATTTCAATGATAAACACAGTAAATCCTCTGAGGCTGTCATGCTTCACTAGGTGAATAATCTGCTTTTAGTGCTTCCCCAAATACATATTTACATGAATGATTGTAATGGCTACAAAGAAGAAATTATATTAAGGAAGTCAATAATATATGTTTGTAAAGGTCTTAATCTGGTAGAATATATTATGTCAGTTTCTGCATGATAGCTCTCAATGATGCTTTCAAATAGAAAAATGTCTAAATTTGAAAAGATAAACTGAAGAGACCATTAGTTATTTAGTTGTGCCAGATGTATTAATAATAATGTTCCTTATCTAAGACAAAAAAAAACTGTTATTTTATTAACATCTCATTGCTATTTTAGATGATCACAGCTGTTATCTATTTTACTTTGCTTTTGAAATTTATAATTTAAGTACTATTTTGATGAGAGCCAATAAAGATGAAGGAATATAAAAGCACTATTTAATCAAGTCATATTTTAAAGCCACAAGGGGACCTCCAAAATTAATATATCAATTGACTGAATGCATTTATAGACCTACAATTGGAAACATGTATATATTAAGTCTACTTTTAGACTTCTTAAAAATAACACCCTGGACCCATCCTGCTTCTATATATTATGGGAAGCACATCATAAATATGGGCCCTGTGTTTGGAAAGAAAATAAGGCAGACTACACTGCACTTAGCTTTTCTTATTATGAACACATTTGCATATATATTTTTGGCAGCTGAATCTAAATCTTAGAATTCTTATAACTATATCTATTACAAATGTTTAAATAGTTGTATTATGTTAGCCAAGGATCTGTTAAAACAAAATATGTGTATTTGTTTAGTTCCGTCGGACTTCTTGCGACCCGCTAGCCTCTGTTCATGGGCTTCTCCAGGCAAGAATACTAGGGAGAGTTGTCACTTCCCTCTCCAGGGGATCTTCTCAACCCAGGGATCGAACCTGGGTCTCCTGCATTACAGGCAGATTCTTTACCGTCTGAACCACAAGAAACAAACATACTGAACACTAAAAAATATATCTTCAAAGTAAAGATACTCTCCTTTACTGCTTACTTTTCACAGGAAGCACTAGTGGTAAAGAATCCACCTGTCAATGCAGGAGATGAAGTTTCCGTTCCTGGATTGGAAAGATCCACTGGAGGAGGGTGTGGCAACCCACTCCAGTGTTCTTGCCAGGAGGATTCCACGGCAGAGGAGCCTGGCATAGGGTTGCAAAGAGTCAGATATGACTTAAGCGACTTAGCATGCACACACTGTTACTACTAATAATGAAGACTAAAAGTAATCCATATGCTACAATCTCAATAAATTTGTGACATGACACCATGATCTCCATGTCATACAACAAGAAGAGCTCGGGGTTGAGGTAAATGATGCACATCAAGTCACCAGGAAGGAGGTCATCATTTCAACCAAGGTCTTTTCACTTCCAAACGCTTAAATATGTTCAATCTGACAAACAACCAAGAGCTTTTCAATTGAATAATTTATGCTAATATCTAAATTAAATTATCTCATCCAAGTAATGTGATGAGTTTTATCTGTGATGAAGTCATTTTGTCACAGTATTATCCATGGATTCTTTTTTTTTTTTTTTTTAATTTTTTTCCTTTCTCATCTTTCCAAGATCAACTTTGTAAAATAACAATTGACAGAATAAGTCAAGACACAGTGCTGAAATGTTTTCAAAGCATAATGTTCATGTCTAGGGTATACACCCATTTTTCTATACTCTATAGCCATAAATTCTTTCCTAAATGACTTATACTACTTACACATTCTCAAGATTAAAAATATGTTTCTTTATTCATTACCATTTTTTTCTTAACTGTTGACCTGAATCAACAAGTTTAATAGAAAAGTGATAACCATTTCCAGGAAGTTGAGGCCATTATAAGGCTGTCCTGCAAAGCAGCTGAGAACATTTGTAAAATTTAACTATAGCTTAAAACTGGAGAGATGAATAAACTATACAATAGATCTCAAAGTTCAGCAGTATATATATATTGCAATGTATATATATATACACACACATATATATATATACATTGTGTATATATATATATACTATATATACAAAGTTCAGCAGTGTATACACACACACACACACACACACACACACACACACACTTACCTAATACAATTATTCCCAAAATAAGTATTTGTCATTTTTAAAGGCCGGCCTTATACTAGTTTCTGTTAAAGTAATATTTTTCAATGAACCCTTGAAAGCAAATATTTGTGTCAGGAATATTCTTTTTGAATGCTTTTTTTTTTTTTTTTTCATTCAAAAATATTGAAGCAATAACCATCCTTTGGTTTGGGATATTACTTGATTTGGGTAGCCATGTTATTGTAAAATACAGTTCTGAAACTGGGAAATCCTTTCTGGTTAGTGATTTTCCACATAATCTGCCATTTGTAACTATTTGCACACTTGGGAGTTTTGTATGCTGCCTTGCTGAAAGTCTTCATTCATAGTTTTCCTGGATTTTATAAAAGGAGAAAAAAAATCTACTTTTTGTTTTTACTTTAACTGCTTCCCCTAATGTACATGCATGTTTGCAATAGTCAATAGGTATGAATTTCACCTCCTAGGCCAATGAGCTGAGCCTTTATCCATCAGATCCATTAGAATTTGGGGAGTGCTGATCAACACAGCAGATATACTCATCTGATGTTTTTCCAGCCTGCTATGACTCAGCTTTTAACTGACATCAACATCGTGTGGCAAAATTGCTTTCAACCTCATTTAAACAGCTGCACATTGGAAAAGGACTAAATGATGGGCTTTAGTCAGTTAGTGAAGCATAAGTTTAGAGGTGTATAAATTAACCTGGACACAAGCCAACTTTCAGAAATGTGATCCCTTTTTGTCTTCCTAAATGTACGTATGTATGTATGTATGTATGTATGTATATATGTATATTGTTTCCCAGGATGAGGACAGTGGGTTAAAAATGGAGACTCATGAATCATGTGCAAGACGCTTTTGTCTGACCGTGTGACTTGGACCTATATGGGCTCTCAGCCATTGCGCTGACCTCTGGAGGGACAGGCACTTGAAAGAGCTCGATGCTACCCTATTCTTATTTTCAGAGCCATGCAGTGACAGAGAGCATCCACTGCTGCTTCCTTTCCATTGATGTGCAACTGTCCCTCTTTTTTGTCTTTCTTTTTTTTCCTTTTCACGAATGCCAACTCATGCAGACTCTATTATCATTGTTAAAAGTTGTCATTTTCTAATGTTAATAGTTGCAGTATTTCTTCATTCTCAAAATCTCACAAATGCACAGTGATGTTGGAAAGTGTATTAAATCAGAGGAGTTAAAGAATGCCACTGAAAAGTCATTTTACAACATCATTGCTGTTTTTTCTTTGATTAAATTCTAATCTTTACCTTGCATATCAATTTGGATAGCCTAAAAATGATGTTTTACAGTAAAATAATCATATATTATTGATATGATTTTGTCAATAAAAGTGAAGGAAAATGTTCTTTGTCACAGTTTTTATATCTATCCCCTTTAAAATCTATTTAAAAAAACAAACCAAACCAGAACAAACCCATGAATTTAATTCAAGAGCTCTCTCTAGTGCTGAATGCTCCATCTAGTGGCATAATTGAGCCCTGCCAAAATGTATTACACTTGAAATAAAGTAAGTTTGTTTACCTCCTGATATCAGTGACATTTATTGTTGAGACAAAAGTGCTCAGAAGCAGAAAGCAGCTTCAAAATATATCTACCTTCACTTGATATTTTACTTAAAATATTCTAACATTTGAACTATATATGTATTTAATGTTTTTAAGAAGAGCAACATATATTTCTACTAGCAGTTTAAATAACTCATTATCAAGATAGTGGGTAATTATAACTGTCAGGGGAATTTATGTAGAATTAAAATCTAAGGATGAATGAATTAATCCAAACATTTTAGGAATGGCAAGTAATTTATAATATTTGCCATATATCTACCTTTTTATAAACTACATTTTCTACAAAATATAAAAATACATTTAAATTAATTACCATCTTAATCATGTCCATGACTCTTATATTTAATTATCTAAATCAGGGGTCAGTAAAACTATTTTATGAACAGTAACTTATTTGTGTTCCATAAGGTATACTACTTATATTTTCCTTTGATTGTTGTTTTATAACACTTTAAAATAGATATACTTTTTTTTTTTTTTTTTAAGTTTTAGGTCTTAGATTATAAAAGACAGACAGTGGACCAGATTTTGTCCCCAAGCTATATTTTGCTAATTATGATATAAATTAATTATATTTTGAATATAAGAATTTTTATGATTCTTTAAACAAATAGTGATAAAATGACATAGTCTTAATCTTTCATTTAGTTATTGTCTGGAAAAATCACTGTTGGGATGAAGAGTAGTCAATGACCTTATGGAAGACAATTTTTAAATTACATTCATCAAGACTTTTTTTTTCTTTCAGTTTTTTTTTTTTTTTTAGAGTACCATGATGTGATGTTGAGTAACATAACAAGACCTGTCAAACTTGAGAGAAAACTGAGGCAGCTCTAAATAAAGCTTAAAATAACACCATGATATTATAACAGAAGTCTTGAGACCAAAACCAAGTTTAATTTTTTGCTTTATAAATTATTAAAGTTTTATGAGAGTCACAATGAGGATATTTCATCTATTCTTAAATGGAAGATTTGTTCACACATTTTGTTGTGAAAGCCATAAAGAAAGTAACCATTGGGCCATTGGGAATGGCGTCTGCCTGACCTTGAGATCAAGTATGGTCATGTGAATTGCTTTGCCCAATGAAACATGAGCAGAATTGAAATATGTCATTTCTTAATAGAAACTGTCAAATAAAAAAGCAAGATTCAGTAAGGAGAGACTTAAGAAAGGATTATGCAAGGAGGCAGAAGGGGCCATGGCAGTAGGAAAAGGGGAATTATTAAAACAGGGAGAACATTTGGATCCTAAAAGATGCAAATATCTCAAGGGTTAGGCAAAAATAAATAAATAAATTGTTTGTTTCATAGGTAAGAGTAAACAGGAAGGCAGTGTGGGGAGGTAGGATCGATGACAAGGCCCAGGTGAGATAGCCCAGTGAATGCTTTACCCTGAGGCTAGCTTCCTTTCCCTATGAATTTAAGGAGGGCCGAATCCTTTTTCAAGCTGAGAATGGGTCAAGTTCAGGAGCCTGGAGGAAAGGGAGAATTTTATCTAAAGTTTGGTTGATAAGTATTTCTTTCCAGTTGATGAATAGGGACAACCATTTCAGCCATTCATTTATGAGATGAACAATGGGGATTTGGAGAGTCCATGTTATAAGCATATTTCTTTCCAATAAGCTGTTTTCTGGAACAAGGTATAGGGGCTTTCTTTGACTGTAGATGTTTTCTATAATAGGCTCTCAGGGCTTGGATGAAATTCACCATTGTTAAAGAGCCCAATTGCCTGTGCCATAATAATTGTTAGAAGAAAAAGTTCCACAGTTTACTGACCTAGTAGGCTTTTATTCAAAGATTCATGAATTGGGTGTCATGCAACCTATTAGATAGAAAGGAGTTCCAGAGACTTGTACAAGGTGAGAGATTTCCATAGACCAAAGTAAGCAGGAAGTTATACTAGGCACCTGCAGTTGGTTAAGGCAAGGTCACTTTCCTTACATGGATCAAAGGGGATTCTTAGGACCCTGTTAGGTAACTTGTATTGAGCAAGTGGACCTAAGCTTTCCTTTTCAGGAAGAGCAAATCAAAGAAACTTAAGTTACATTTTGGTTTGCTGAACAAGGGCCTTAGTGTGAGGGTCTCCATCTGGGGGAGTAGTATGGTTACTTTTAGATAATTGTGGCCTTTCTGACTGGTGTGAGGTCTCACTGTAGTTTTGATTTGCATTTCTCTGATAATGAGTGATGTTGAGCATTTTTTTTGTGTGTGTGTTTGTTAGCCATCTGTATGTCTTCTTTGGAGAAATGTCTGTTTAGGTCTTTTTCCCACTTTTTGATTGGGTTATTTGTTTTTCTGGCATTGAGTTGTATGAGCTGCTTGTATATTTTGGAAATGATTCCTTTGTCAGTTGTTTCATTTGCTATTATTTTCTCCCATTCTGAGGGTTGTCTTTTCACCTTGCTTATAGTTTCCTATACAAAATTTAATAGTGATTCACTGGGATAGCATGTGGAGATTATAGTTTTTATACAATTTGAAAAATAAAAAGAGTTGAAGTTTTCATTCTATTTTGCCTCATTAAGCATAGTCTAATAATCTATTTAATGTAACACTTACAAATAATATTATGTATAATATTTAATACTAATGAGAAACACAATAATTTTAACAAAGAAATGTAAGCACTCTGATCGTCTTCAAATGGAAGATTTGGTGGCCAGGACACACATCAATATCTTTTCATGGGATAATATAAATGTAAAATTCCATATTTATTGTTCTTAAAAAATTTAGGGAATGAATATTTTAAATAAGAAGGTTGAAGAAAGACTATCAGTTAGGGATATTTAATATTTAGTTTCTTTGGATGATGCTTCTTGACTCAAAAGTTATATACAATGGATCTGTTTTTTGAAGATGAAAACGATTGACTATGTGTGAGAGTAAAGATGCCTGAGCACATGACAAATGTTTCACTGTGTCTATATAGGTAATCCAAGAACACTCACAGATATTTACCTAAGAATTTAATAAAATGGTAATGTTTTAAATTAGGAAATATAGTTTAAATACCATGTGGATTATAAATAATATACTAAGAAGTTATAATATATGTGCAACATAAGTACATATTTATTATTCTTTAAGATAAACTGGAAAATCAATACAATACAATAAAAATAATAAAATTATTTTTAGAAAATTCTTGATAAAGACACTTTCAAAATTATGTAAATAACCTGGCCTAGATAGGAAACTGGATCTTTTTTTTTTTTTTTAATGAGTGAGGATATTTTGAAATTTTTGTAGTTTCTATTATGATCCACAGCAGATATTTGAGATATAACTGCTCAGGATTATGGCTAAATGCAGCTTATCATGTTAGAACACTGTGTGAAGCTTACTAGTCTCCTGTAGAGATTGAAATAAAAACTTTGACCTCATTAACTCTGCACACAAATCAATAAAATTAGCCAGTTTCAGTATGCAAACATTAGCTATCATATTATTTATTAAAAGTATGGTATTTGGAAAAGAAATCTGTACACAGAACAGTTAATATTTTGACTGATTGCGATGTACCTCCTACAACATTTTACGTACATGGAAACATAGATCATCAAAACTAAGATAATAGATAATCTCTCTAACGTCACCTGCTTGGAACAGAGTTAAGACAGAATGTTGGTCTTGGTAGCTTCTTTTGATTGCTTACGCTTTCTGGCAACAAATTTTACCATAAATTTATGTGCTAAAATTCATTTCTATCTTCTGTGTGTCTAACAGAGCTATTAAACAGCACTATAAAATAATTTCTTTTAGGATTTAGTAGGAAGAATGCACTGTGATTTATTGCTCATGAGTGATGTCTGTTTTCTCCCATGTGCTCTCGCTTGCTTTGGCTAGGCAGAAATTTCATTCACCTTGTGCCAGGACATAGCTTTATCTTCTGGAGTGTGAATTGTCACAAAAGAATAATGATTCCATAATTCCATGCAGATGTGAATTAGTTCCCAGATACATAAAATGAGTCAACACACTGAACTTACTAGAAGCTGTTTGCTTTAAGGTTGAAGTTCTGCAAATGATTGCTCAGACAGAAGTATGGTTTTAAAAGATTTTATCTTCAACTGGTATTTTAAACAATTTGCATATTATGAGGCAGATGTCAAGCTATCTTACAGATGTACTGAAGAATCCAAAACTTTCCCAGTTGTGGAATCCAAAATCCTTTCCAATAAAAGAAGTTAAGATGGTCGATGGAGAAACTACTTGCCTGTCTTTGGGATTTATTTAACATAAAAAATGACTAGAATCTGAGAACAGAAGAGGTGACTGATCATAATCTTTGAAAACTACAACAGATGACTTTTAAAACAAAATATTTAATCATATAAAGTCAGGTTAATATTTTACTTAAATTTTCAATAAAACCATGCTATATATTATAATAACATGTTAGATGTAAGGCCTTACCTTCAAATATTGTTTTCAGATAATGAAAGAAACAATATAGATCTTTACCAGAAGACAGCATAGATCATTATCACCAGTGCTATTAAAACTTATTAGTGGATTATTAAGCTAGATAAACTTAAATTCTTGAGTAAGTCATTCAAGGTTCAAAAGAAAGAAAAATAGCTGAAAGACAAACAGAGATGGTTTTAGAAAAGTGCTCTGATTTTCACACTGTATTTACACTGAGGAAATTGTGGATTCAGTTATTGGAGATATTTAACATTAGCTGGACAGCAGCAGTCACAGAATCCACAGACACGACTCAAGCATCTGTTGATGGTTAAACTGATATTTAAAAATATATTATTGAACTCTGATATTATAGGTTGTTTTTCATGATTTTCTCACCTGTTTTGTGATCTAAAGGAATAACATAAAGATGACAGGTTGTTTTGTTGAAGTGTAATAATCCTGTGGTCCCTTCAAAGATTTATGATGAAAGATGTCTTCCAGAATATTATATCCTTTATTCAAGTGCATCTGGTTCAACACTTAACAGTCTACACATTATAGAAAATATGATGGTTGTCATGACAACTGAATAGGAAATTTAGTCAATATAATTCATTTCACATAATGCAGTATTCTCTCCCTTCTTGTTTGTTAAAAAAAGTAACAATTCCATGCAAAATCTATGCTCTGCACTAAAAGAGTCTAAAATATGTCTGACAATATACATTGCAGATACTTATAGGATGAATAAGGCCTGGTAGAAAGGCCTGATATTTTGTTCTATCAGATTCTGCCACTACTGTGCTGGTCCTGTATTTCTTTCACCAAGTCAAATCAGTGCTTGGACACTGAATGGACAGTACTCAGGATCAAACTGAATTCAGGAAAAAGTCTCTCTTTATATAGGGAGCTTGATGAGCATAAAGAATAGGTTAATTCTAAAGAAGAAAAAGTTCAGAAGCAAGTTTGATATATCAAAGTGAAACACATAATTCAATTTACAATGCACACAGAGGGCAGACTGAGGCAGTCATGAGATGAAAGCCTGGAATGTGAGACCACAGCAAGAAGGATTACAAAGGGTGTCTGCTTGTGAAAGTATTTAATGAATAATTTTAAGTCAGTTTCAGGTCATTTCATTCAAGTTGTTTCATAAGAAAATAACATACGAAATATCATTCATATCATACCAACTTGTATAATTATAGGTGACTATGTTATTGGAATCAACACTATTTTGTAATTTTTTCAGGAACTATTATATTTCCAATAATGGGAACATGCAGCAACCTAGGTAAAGACTACATACCATTTTTGCTATAATAGTCATTCATTTTATCTCTTCTTCCAGTGAGTAAAATATAAAAATTCAGTGGACTGAGAATGCAGATGTGCTGACATATACTTCAGTCTTTTCTCAGCAATTGTAAAATTTAATAAATAGAAACCAAAGTTAAAATAGTATCAGGAAGGTGTGGCTGAGATGGCTAGCCTCTTACCAAAAAGAAACCAAAATTGCAACTATTCTAAAAGATGATGCTGTGAAAGTGCTGCACTCAATGTGCCAGCAAGTTGGAAAACTCAGCAGTGGTCACAAGACTTGAAAAGTTCAGTTTTCATTCCAATCCCAAGGAAAGGCAACACCAAAGATTGTTCAAACTACCTCACAGTTATATTCATCTCACACTCTAGCAAAGTAATGCTCAAAATTTTCCAAGACAGGCTTCAGAAACACATGAACCGTGAACTTCCAGATGTTCAAGCTGGATTTAGAAAAAGCAAGGGAACAAGAAATCAAATTGGCAACATCTGTTGGATCATAGAAGAAGTAAGATAATTTCAGAAAAACAATTACTTCTGCTTCATTGACTACACCAAAGCCTTTCATTGTGTGGATCATAAAAAAAAAAAAAAAAAAAAAAAATAGTAGAAAATTCTCAGAGACAAGAAAACCAGTCCAGCTTACCTACCTCCTAAGAAATCTGCATGCAGGTCAAGAAGCAAGAGTTAAACAAAACATGGAACAATGGACCACCTTGCATAGCACATCTATGCAGAGTACCTCAAGCAAAATGCCGGGCTGCATGAAGCACACACTAAAATCAAGATTGCTGGGAGAAATATCAGTAACCTCAGATATGCACACGACACCACCTTTATGGCAGAAAGTGAAGAGGAACTAAAGAGCCTCTTGATGAAGGTGAAAAGGAGAGTGAAAAAGCTGGCTTAAAGCTCAACATTCAAAAAACAAAGATCATGGCATCCGTCCATGCCATCACTTCATGTCAAATAAATGGGGAAACAATGGAAACAGTGACAGTCTTTATTTTCTTGGGCTCCAAAATCACAGCAGATGGTGACTGCAGCCATGAAATTAAAAGACACTTGCTCCTTGGAAGAAAAGCTATGACCAACCTAGAGAGCACATTAAAAAGCAGAGACTTTACTTTGCTGACAGAGGTCTATCTAGTCAAAGCTATGTTTTCTCCAGTAGTCATGTATGGATGTGAGAGTTGGGCCATAAAGAAAGCTGAACGCTGAAGAATTTGAAATGTTGTTGCTGAGCCATGAAAGACACCAAGATTCTTGGCCTCCAGAGGAGAGGAATTCAATCTGGGGCCTGTGACAAGGCTTGATCGCTCAAAACTTATGTGTAAGAAAGTTTTATTAAAGTATAAAAGAGATAGAGAAAGCTTCTGAAATATACATCAGATGGGGGCAGAAAGATTGCCCCCCCCCCCCACTAGCCTTTAGCAGCTATTAATTAGAGAAAAGAGATGCATCAAAACTCAGAGTGGCACCAGGCCCCTCACTCACAACATAGATTTTGAGATAACTTTGGCACCAGGTGAGTTATCCCGGGCCATAAAACGACTACATGAATCTTGTAGAAAGGCAGGTTTCCAAGTAAATATATGGTTTCATTATCATACATTAGGAGAACAGTGTATGAGTAAAGCATACAGGCTTGTTGATTCCTTAACAGCTCTGAGTCTTAATCTGAACGGACAGAATCTGGGGTAAATACATACTTCATTAACATAGCTTAAGAAAAACATTTCCATAAGGAAAACGCATTTCTTCGCTCAAAGTTTGAGAAAAGTTCAGTTCAGGTGGAGCTGGGTTTTATCAAGGCAACACAGAATTTTAAGAGAAATCTCCTTTTAAATGTGTATAGAGAAGGGGGGGAACCTAACATTTTTTGTTTCCTCCTGCTGCTTAAGAGAGATAAAAAATGTCTGACACTTGCAGCCTATTTCCTCTGTTTGGAAACCCCTGGCCTTCCTGCTTGTTACCCTCTCAAATTGATGCTTTTGAACTGTGGTGTTGGAGCAGACTCTTGAGAGTCCCTTGGACTGCAAGGAGATTAACCCAGTCAAACCTAAAGGGAATCAGTCCTGAATATTCCTTGGGAAGACTGATGCTGAAATCAAAGCTCCAATACTTTGGACACATGATGCAAAGAGCTGACTCATTAGAAAAGGCTATGATGCTGGGAAAGATTGAAGGCAGGAGAAGAAGGGGACAACAGAGGATGAGACAGTTGGATGGCATCACTGACTGGATGGACATGAGTTTAAACAAGTTCCAGGAGCTGGTGATGGACAGGGAAGCCTGGTGTGTTCCAGTCCATGGGGTTGCATAGAGTCAGATGTGACTGAGTGACTGAACTGAACTGAACAAAATAACTGTTGATGAGAAATATTGGAAGTCTAGGAGAAAATATCTTCCACAACTAAAAATATATGGAAGGAACCACAAGGAGACAGTTAGGAGGGGCAGAGATGCAGTATAGCCAAGTTCTGTACCCCTGGGTAATTGACCCACAAAAAGGAGGGTAATAACAACTGTGGTGAGTCTCCCAATGAGTGAGCAGTCCTAGACCTACATCAGGCTCCAAAGACCAGGGGTCTTGCATTGAGACAATGAGCTCTTAAGACACTTTGCTTTGAAGGCCAGTGAAGCTTGCTTTTGGGAGAGTCAGGGGGTTGTCGGACATAAAGATTCCATTCTTAAGGTGTGCATACCAATATCTCACATGTCCCAGGACCTAGGACAAAAAATAGGAATTCGAGAGGATTCTGGGTCAGACCTATGTGCTGATCTTGGGGAACATTCTGAAGAAACAGGAGGAAACTGGGGCTCACCTTTGGGACACGGGCACTGGTGGCAGCCATGTTTGGAAGCTTGATCTGCAATGAAGACACTGGTGTTTGCAAACACAAATTTGGACTCCTCCCTCTTGCTTATTACCACAGGGGCCCAGCCCGATCCCATCCACCAGCCTATAGGCTGAGATGCCCCAGGCCAAACAACTAGCAGGCGAGGTGGAGACATAACTTTTCCAGTCAGCAAGTCAGCTCCCTTAAGATCTGTTGAGCCTACCACCGCCCCATTCAGAGCCCTATTTACCAGAAGTCCCAGGACATGGTCTTTCACACCAGTGCTCTGGCACTAGCCCCAGAAACCCCAGGGCCCTGCAGCCAGAGACAAGACACTGAGAGCCAAACAATTAAAAAAAAAAAAAAAAAAAAGGTAAAACTCTGAAAAAATAATTAAATGAGTTGGAGATAGGAAAACCACCCAAAAAATAGTTCAAAGTAATGACTATGAAATTTTAGAAAAACTTGGGAGAAGGTTGGATGAGCATAGTGACAAGTTAAATGTTCTTAATAGAGTTAGAAAGTATAAAGATGATCCAAAAAAATGACGAAGAAAATAATAAGTAAAATGCAAAAATCTACTAGGAGGAATCAGCAGATCAAATGATACAGATAAATTGATGAGGAAGCTGGGGGACTGAGTACTGGGAATCAATGAAGTTGAAGAGGGGGAAAAAAGGAAAAGAGAGAAGAAAAAAAAAAAAAAAATGAGAATAGCTTTGGAGACCTCTGAGATGATGTTAAGAAAACTAACATTCTCATTATAGGAGTCACAGTAGGAAAAAAATAAAAATGAGCAGAGAACATAATTAAAGACATAATAGCTGAGAAGAAATACGTCTGAACTAATTCTATGATGTAAGGCTTACCCTGATATGTAAACTAGGCACGGATATCACACACACAGTAAAGAATATTACAGACAGAATCATTGATGAACATACATGCAAAAATCCTCAGCAAAATATTAATGAACCAAATCCAACAATATATTCGAGACATAATACAGCATAATGGAGTGGGATATACCCCAAGGATGCAACCATGGTTCAATATACACAAATCAATCAATATGCCATATCACATTAAGGAAAATAAATGAAAAAAATTTTTAAAAAATTAAAAATTAAAGGCTAAAAACTATATGATTGTATCAATAGATACAAAAAACCAAAAAATAATAAAAAAAAAAAACTTTTTTAAAAAATTGGCATCCATTTATGATTAAAACTCTCAACAAATTGGAGCATACATACTTCAACATAACACAGAACTATGCAAAGCAATGCCATACACAGCTAATGCCATATTCAACTGTGAAAAGTTGAAATCATTTCCTCTAAGATCAGAAACAGGACAAGGATGTCCATTCTCACCACTTCTGTTCAACATAATGTTGGAAGCCCTAGCTACAGCAGTCAAACATAAAAAGGAAGTAAAGTAATCCAAATTGGAAAGGAAGATGTGAAACTGTCACTATTTGCAGTGATACTAAACCCAGAAAATTCACCCAAAGATGAATAATTCAAAGATATCACCAAAAAACTACTAAAATTCATCAGTGAGTTTTGTAATGCTGTAGGATACAAAATTAATATACAGAGATCAGCTATATTTCTGTACACTAGAAAACAACTATCAGAAAGCTAGACTGAGAAAATCATCAAAGTCATATCAAAATACAGAAAATATCTAGGAGTAAATTTAACTTAGGAGGTAAAAGACTTGTACTTGCAAAACTATAAAACATCAATGAAAGAAACTGAAGACCATACAAATGGAGAGAATTTAAATAATGGGAAGAATTAATATTACTATAGTGACCATACTACCCAAGGCAATTTACATATTCTCTGCAAGTTCTATCAAGATGCCAATGGTGTTTTCCACTCAACTGGAAAAAAGTAATTCTAAAATTTCTAAGGTAACAGAAAAGATCAAAACTGTCTTGAAAAAGAGCAAATTTGAAGGTATCCTGCTCCCTGCTTTCAAACTATACTACAAAACTACAGTAATCAAAACATTATGAAATTGGCACAAAAGTAGACACAGATCAACAAAACATAATAAAGATTCCAGAAGTAAACCTACTCTTATATGGGTAATTAATATGAAAAAGGAGGCAAAAATATGAAATAAGGAAAAGATGGTCTCAAATAAAAGGTATTGGAAAAGTTGAACAGCTGCCTTCAAAAGAATCAAACTGGACTATGAAATCACACCATCCACAAAATAAAGTCAAAATAGCTTAAAGAACTAAATGTAAGACCTAAAACCATAAAATTTCTAGAAAGAAAACTATGCAGTAGGCTTTCCACTATTGGTCTTAGTAACTTTATTTTTTGGGGTAGGGGGCATACTTCCTCAGGCAAGAGCAAAAATAAATGATACCTAATCAATCCGAAAGAATGCTCAAACTACCGCACAATTGCACTCATCTCACATGCTAGTAAAGTAATGCTCAAAATTCTCCAAGCCAGGCTTCAGTAATACATGAACTGTGAACATCCAGATGTCCAAGCTGATTTTAGGAAAGGCAGAGGAACCAGAGATCAAATTGCCAACATCTGCTGAATCATCAAAAAAGCAAGAGAGTTCCAGAAAAACATCTATTTCTGCTTTATTTACTATGCCAAAGTCTTTGACTGTGTGGATCACAATAAACTGTGGAAAATTCTGAAAGAGATGGGAATACCAGACCAACTGACCCGCCTCTTGAGAAACCTATATGCAGGTCAGGAAGCAACGATTAGAACTGGACATGGAACAACAGACTGGTTCCAAATAGGAAAAGGAGTATGTCAAGGCTGTATATTGTCACCCTGCTTATTTAACTTTTATGCAGAGTACATCATGAGAAACGCTGGGCTGGAAGAAGCACAAGCTGGAAGCAAGATTGCCAGGAGAAATATCAATAAACTCAGATATGCAGATGACACCACCCTTATGGCAGAAAGTGAAGAGGAACTAAAAAGCCTCTTGATGAAAGTGAAAGAGGAGAGTGAAAAAGTTGGCTTAAAGCTCAACATTCAGAAAACTAAGATCATGTCATCTGGTCCCATCACTTAATGGGAAATAGATGGGGAGACAGTGGAAACAGTGTCATACTTTATTTTTCTGGGCTCCAAAATCACTGCAGATGGTGATTGCAGCCATGAAATTAAAAGACACTTATTCCTTGGAAGGAAAGTTATGACCAACCTAGATAGCATATTAAAAAGCAGAGACATTATTTTGCCAACAAAGTTCCATCTGGTCAAGGTTATGGCTTTTCTAGTGGTCATGTAGGATGTGAGAGTTGGACTGTGAGGAAAGCTGAGTGCCGAAAAATTGATGCTTTTGAACTGTGGTGTTGGAGAAGACTCTTGAGAGTCCCTTGGACTTCAAGGAGATCCAACCAGTCCATCCTGAAGGAGATCAGTCCTGGCTGTTCATTGGAAGGACTGATGCTGAAACTCAAACTCCAATACTTTGGCCACCTCATGCAAAGAGCTGACTCATTGGAAAAGACCCTGATGCTTGGAGGGAGTGGGGGCAGGAGGTGAAGGGGACGACAGAGGATGAGATGTCTGGATGACATCACTGACTCGATGGACATGAGTTTGAGTAAACTCCGGGAGTTGGTGATGGACAGGGAGGGAGGCTGGCATGCTGTGATTCAAGGGGTCGCAGAGTCAGATACGACTGAGCGACTGAACTGAACTGAGCTGAATCGAATCTAAAAGCATTTGAGCAGTGAATGATGCTATCAACAACAGCAACAAGAACAAAAGGGCTGCCTACTGAATGGGCAAAGATACTTGCAAACAATGTATCTGATAAGAGGTTAATATCCAAAATACAAAAAGAACTCACAACTCAAAATCAAGACAACAAATAACCTGATTAAAAATGGGCAGCAGATCTAAATAGACTTTTTTTTTTTCAAGACAGACGACCAACAGGTAAATAAAAGGATGCTCAACCTCACTAATCATCAGGGAAATGCAAATCAAAACCTTAATGAGATATCAATTCATAGCTCTCTCAATGGTTATCATCAAATAGGCAACAAGAAACAAGTATTGGAGAGAATGTGGAGAAAGGCTCCCTCATGAAGTATTGGTTCAGTTCAGTTCAGTCACTCAGTCGTGTCAAACTCTTTGCGACCCCATGGACTGCATCATGCCAGGCCTCCCTGTCCATCACCAGCTGCCAGAGTTTACTCAAACTCATGTCCATTGAGTTGGTGATACCATCCAACCATCTCATCCTCTGCCGTCCTCTTCTCCTCCTGCCTTCAGTCTTTCCCATCATCAGGGTCTTTTCCAATGAGTCAGTTCTTTACATCAGGTGGCCAAAGTATTGGAATTTCAGCTTCAGTATCAGTCCTTCCAATAAATATTCAGGACTGATATCCTTTAGGATGGACTGGTTGGATGTATTATATTGGTATCACTATGGAAAACAGTATGGAGTTTCCTCAGAAAAATTAAAAACTGAACTACCATATGCTCCAGCAATTCCATCCTTGGGTGTATATCTGAAGAAAACAAAAACACTAATTCAAAAAGATAGATGTCCTGATACTTGTTCCAGCATTATTTATTAATATAATAGTCAAAATATGGAAGTAACCTAAGGGCCAATAAACAGATGAGTGGATAATAAGATGTGGCATATATTTATTGTTTAGTCACTAAGTTGTGTCCAGCTATTTTGCAAACCTATGGACTGTAACCCACCTCTCTCCTCGGGATTTCCAAGGCAAGAATACTGGAGTGGGTTGCCATTTCTTTCTCCAAAGGCTCTTCTCAGTCCAAGGATTGAACCCACATCTCCTACATTGTCAGGTAGATTAGATTATTTGCAATTGAGCCACTTGGGAAGCCTGTTGCATATATTTACAGAGCAATATTAATCATCTATAAAAAGGAATGAAATTCTGACATTTGCAACAATATGGTTGGACCTAGTTGGGCCTATATTATGTTGTGCTTAGTGTAATAAGTAAGACAGAGAAAGGCAAATACTGAGGGATTTCACATATATGTGGACTCTAAAAACAAATGAACAAATTCAGAAAACCGGAAAAAGAGTTATAAATTCAGAGAAGAATCAGATGTTTGCCAGAGAGGAGGGTGATGGGCAGATGAATGAAATTGATGAGAGAGATTCAGAGACACAAACTTCCAGCTACAAAACAAATGAGTCATGAGTACAAAATGTTCAGTGTGAGAAATATAGTCAATAACTATGTAATATTTTTGTATTATGACATATTGTATCCAGAAACATAATAATCATACTTATGTTATTATTTTGAACTGTATAAAAATACCAAATCACCATGTTATAAAAGAGGAATTTACATAGTGTTGTAGGCCAGTTTTACTTCAAAAACAACAATCAAAGTGTCTCACAGATAAAGAGATAAGGTTTGAGGTTATCAAAGACAGGGGAGGAGGGATAGTAATTGAATGAAAATTGTCAAAAGGTATAAGTTTCCAGTTATATGACAATAAGTACTAGAATGTACTGTACTATATCATAACTGTAACACTGCTCTATGTTACATATGCAAGTTGTTAAGAGAGTAAATCCTTAAGAGTTTTCATCACAAGACAAACATTTCTTTTCTGTTTCTTTAATTTCATATCTATATGAGATGATGTATGTTCAATAAACTTTTTGTGATAAGCATTCCATGATGTACATAAGCCAAGCCATTATTACACCTTAAACTTATACAGTGCTGTGTACCAATTATATCTGAATAAAACTTGTAGGAAAAAATATACAATCAGGAGGTCAGAAGAGGGAGTTATTCTCTACAATGATAGCAGAGTCCAGCAGGAAGAAGAGACTCCCTCTTGTTTCCTGGCAAGGGCTCAACCAATAAATGATGGGCACCATTCAGCCAATGAAAAGCCATGGGCTCTATGTTTGCTGTAGTCCTCCCACTTCCTTTCCCCTCTATAAAGGAGTTCTCCTCTACATTTTTGAAAGAGATTTGCACTTAACTCACCATGGCCATAAGCCTGAATTACAATTATTTGCTGATATAGAATAATCCAATATTTGCTGGAGAAAGAACTGGTAGTATGTTTTAGATCAACATTTTTGTGGCCTATATGGGGACCGGAGAAGACTTCCCCCTGCCCAAGACAACTGAGGGTGTTATCATGTCTGACTGTCTGTGACCCTATGGACTGTAGCCCACCAGGCTCCTCTGTCCACAGAATTCTCCAGGCAAGAATACTGGAGTGGGTTGCCATTCCCTTCTCCAGAGATCAAACCCAGGTCTTCTGCATTGCGGGCAAGTTATTTACCCCTTGAGCCCCCAGGGAAGCCAACCAAGAAATCCGAGACTAATGAGCAAACAGGTATAGTGCCTATACTGAGTTCACTGTGCTCACTCCTTTTCTCACTGATATTGGGACTTGAGGGTGAGTTTTCCCCCTGAATCTGACATTCTGCCATTTTTGTTTTTTTTCATATAGAAGTTCTCCATGTTTTATTTGGAATCTTTTTTAAGGTTTTGTTCTTTCTGGTTAAGACCTTGTTCTGTGTACAAGAATTTGTTTGGCATTTTAGCATGGTTTTTGAAATTAGGCTGTTCCATCTGCATCTAACTTGGCTTTGGCCTGTTCCTTTTGAAACTAAGGGCTATTTAATTGGAAATGTGCTGGTTCAGCCTTCAGACCGTCCCTTTGGAACAGTGGCTGTTCTACTGGAACTCTGATGATGCCTTTCACCTGGCAGTTTTGGGGTCAGATGGTTGTCTTAGAACTGGCTGCTATTAGGCCTGCAGGCTATTTGAGCTGTTTCAGTTGTTTAAACTGAAAAGTATTCTTATACATTAGAGAAAATCCTGAGACGGATCTCAGTAAATTAAATGTTTTGAGGGCATGTCCCTTACAGAGACCCCAACCTCTTTTGTTTGAAAATTATGGTGCATTTCTAACCAAATAGACTGACCTGAACAAAGGCAATTTGGAAAATATAAATAGCTCTTGTGGGGAACTTAATTTTATTACAACCAAATTGGACAATCATAGCTCTAAAATATCCAAAACTGAATAGAATGCCTATTTCAATTGGCATTTTGAGGTCTCCAAATATCAGAAATCTAACATTGTGTCTCTAAAAAATGAAATCTTTAAGATTAACTGAGGCAAATAGTTAACAATCAAAGAATGAAAATGTCTCTGAAGCCTGAGTCTCATCCTCTCTCACTTCTGTGACTCAATCCCCATCTCTTTGCCACCTTCCCCCCCCCACCCCCCCCACAACCCGCCATGCTGCCTACACCTCCTCTGGACCTTCAGTTCTCACATAATAATTCTTGCACCGAACTTCAATCTTTCTCTGAAATTCTCCCCACACACATCTCTGAACCCAGCAGGACTTGAGGACCAGAGGCTGAACTTGTCCTCTGAACCAAATTGGTCTCTCTGAACCAAAGCTGAACTTGGAGCCATAGCCAAAGATTTTCCCAAAGTATCTGATGATTCCCACAGATTTGCTTGGGGATGTAATCCACACATATCAGCCTGGTTTCTCTGACTTATATCAGCAAGTTCATGTACTTCTCAGTGAAAGCCATAACCACCATTGGATGACAATTGCTAAGTGGGAAAATCTTGAAAGCTCTACAATGACAACTGGAAGGCAATAACATAAAGATGTCACTGAGAATTCCTAGGGCTTTTCCAAAGCCTGTTGATTAGAACAAGTCAGGCTTGGACACAAAGATCTTATAAACCTGTTCATGACTATTCCAACTGACTTCAATTTGTTTTTAAAGAAAATTATAGTCTTCCTTTCAATGTTGACTCCACTTAGGTAGCTTTTAAGTCTATGTTTACTAATGTGTTGAACAGGGACCTTTCCCTTCTAGTAAAATGGAATCAGAAAAAAGTGTCTGCTCTAAATTTAGTTAATCTGGTGAACCAGACTCTAGGTGAGCCACCACAAAGGGAGCCCACCAAAATTCTTAATCTCCAACTCCAGTAAATGGAGGCTACTAAATGAAACCAAAACACTTCCTTTTCTGCTATTATTGCAAAGAGCAAGAGCATTGGAGATGAGATTTTTACAAATTCAAGTGCTTTAGACACTGTTATTCCTCTAACAAGCCATTCAAAAAACAGACACAGTCACTCAGTAGTGTCCGACTCTCTGTGACCCCATGGACTGTAGCCCACCAGGCTTCTCTGTCCATGGAATTCTCTGTCCATAGAATTTTCCAGGCAAGGATACTGGAGTGGGTTTCCATTTCCTACTCCAGGGTTATCTTCCCAACCCAGGGGTCTAACTCTTGTCTCCAGTGTCTCCTGCATTTGCAGGCAGATTCTTTACCTGCTGAGCCATCGGGGAAGACTTTCCAATGACCTCCCAATTCTGTGATAGGGCTTAAAGGAATTGCAGTGGCTCTTCCCAATGCTCCTTCATAAATGACTTGGAGTAACATTTCTCCAGATTGAGGATGAATTTCTTCTAGTTGTAACTGACACCAGAACCATAAACTGGGTACTTAACTACACTGTTATAAAAAGCCCTTGCCTCAGAGTTCAAATAGTGGGGATCTCTCAACCTACTCCATTCTGTTTAAGTCCTTTGATAAATACACATTCTTTTTACCTTAACCCCAACAACCTATACATCTAGGCCAAGACTTTTAAAGGAAGTATCATGTAGAAATGTCCTTTTACAAAAAGACAGAGATAATTATAGAACTTGACAGTAATGAAGTAATCAACTAGATGAGTTAAAAGACTCTTTGAAGTTCATTATCCCTTCTGCCCACCTCTGATGGTACTAGATCTGATTTGGGAACAATGATCACTTGTTTCTATTGAATCAGCTACCAAACGCCTTATGGGCAAAATTTCCACCTGATATTAACAAAATTCATGGCACATCTCCCACCAAGATTCAAATAGATCCCTCTAAACTTCTTCTAACAATTGATCAATATCCTATAAGTAAAGAAGTCCTTTGAGGCACAAAGACTATGATAGAAAATTGCAGGGTTCAAGCTGTCATTATCCCTATACTACTCCATGTAATATTCCCATTTTATCAGTAAGAAAACCTAAGGGCTTAGGAAGGACACTTGTCCAGGACCCTGAGCAATAACCAACACTATTATCCCTCAACACCATGTTGTGCTAAGCCTTGTCGGTGCAACTAACATCATCCCACCAGAAGCATATTCTCTATTATAATTGATTTATGCAGTGCATTCTTTAGTATTCCAGTTGAAGCTAGTCAATGCATTTTTTGACTTTATATCAGAAGAAAAACAATTTACCTGGATAATAATGCCCCAGGGTTTTACTGAGAGTCCTTATTTCTTGCAAATCCTGATGTTTGATCTGGATAATACAAAATTCCCTAGGGGTTCTACTTTCTTGAGGTATATGAATGACTTTTTTTGCTCTTCTTCTCAAGCCTCTTCACTTGCTAAAACTTTTAACCATAAAGGGACATGAAGTTGGCAAAGAATAATTGCCCAAACCCATTTTTAATATTTAGAGTATCAGGTATGAGAATAAAGGCTACCCCTAGATCTGGATAGACTTCTTGGTGTCCTAAGTTACACCAAACCCAAAACTAAGCCCCAACTGCAAGGGTCTCTCTGGCTGTTAATTATTGCTGAAACAGAACCCCAAATTGCAATCTTACAACCAAACCTCTGTATATTTTGCTAAAGAAAAGCAATCTGACCCAATTTTATGTGAAGAACCTGATGACATAGACTTTAAGGATTTGAAGTAGAATTTGTGAGCCCACTTGCTCTTGGGCATCCCAATGATTGATTCCTTTTTCCTTTCTGTATATGAAAAGGAAGGGAATGCCCTTGGGGTTACTCACTCAAAACCATGGAGATTGCCATCAACTTGGACCCTACTGAATCCTCATCATGCTCAATATTTCTTAGCTAGCAGTCTTACCTCCTAGGAAGTCCTTTTGTTAACTGTTCTTCACGTAACACTTTAATTTCACTGATGATTCTTTTTTAAAAGTTGACAATTAAAAATATTGTGCTGTGTATGCTAATACAACTCCTTTCGATGTTAATCATGTGACATCTTTAACTATGATTGTTATTTTGACCTAACAGGCTGAATTATACTCTGTTACACTGGCTTGTACTTTAGTCAGGGGCAAATCTGCCACTATTTATATTGGTAGTATATATATTTTTTAAGTAGCTCGTGATTTTGGAATGTTGTAGCAACAACCAGGCTTTCTTGCTTCCAGCAAAAATAAAATGTAAACTGGCCCTTATGTTCAGGAACTATTCAGTCCAATTCAGTCTCTCAGTCGTGTCTGACTTTTTGCGACCCCATGGACTGCAGCATGCCAGGCTTCCCTGTCCATCATCAACTTCTGGAGATTGGTCAAACTCATATCCATCAAGTTGGTGATGCCATCCAACTGTCTCATCCTCTGTCAGGAACTACTGGATGCAATAATTTTGCTTTTCAGAGCCCACATCCCTCAATTGTTGTTTAGTTGCTCAGTCACGTCCAACTCTTTGTGACCCCATGGACTGTAGCCCACCAGCTCCTTCATCCATAGGATTTTGCAAGCAAGAATATTGGAGTGGGTTGCCATTCCCTTCTCCAGGGGATCTTTCTGACTGAGGGATAGAGCCCATATTTCCTGCACTGGCAGGTTGATTTTTCACCACTGAGGCACCAGGGAAGCCCAAGTCTTTCAATACGTGCTGACAAAAAGGCATCAGAACACACACACAGGAAGTGTGTATATCCAAACAGAAAGTAGCACCACAAAAATACAGCCTTCTTTCAGCCACTCTTTATTAATAGGAAAGGAAATCTACCTAGAAACTGGGGCTTCCCAGGTGGCTGAGGGTAAAGAATCTGCCTGCCAATGCAGGAGACACAGCTTCCATCCCTGGGTTGGGAAGATCCCCTGGAGGAGGAAACAGCATGGTGGTCCAGTATTCTTGCCTGAAGAACCCAATGGATAGGGGAACCTGATAAGCTACAGTCCATAGGGTCACAAAGAGTCAGACACCACTGAGCATGCACACATGAAAGTAATTTAACATCCTTAATATCAAGAGATTCTGAACTATTCCTTAAACAAAATCCAAACTTTTTTTTTTTTTAAGCAGGAAAGAAAAAGAAATGTTCACCGGGTAACAAGTAACATCCACCACATCTGTATGCTGACTTGCAAGTTTTTGCCTTCACTACTGTACTTAGTATGGACCCATCATTCTTTTCTTTCTTTCTTTTTTTTTTATTTTTTATTTTGGTTGCTCTGGGTCTTCGTTGTGGTACATGGGCTTCTCTAGTTGCTGCATGCAGGCTTAGTTGCCCTGCAGCATGTGGGATCTCCGTTCCCCGAACAGAGATCAAACCCACATGCTCTGCTTTGGAAGGCAGATTCTTAACTGCTCAACCACCAGGGAAGTCCCAGGCTCATCATTTTTTTAAGCTCATATATAATGAAAAACTTCTTTTTACTGTGGCAACACTGGCGGGAATAATTTTAAGAGGATAATCTTTTAGTGTAAAAATAATGCCCATTATTTTAAATTGTAATGGGTTTCCTGAATTTGGTATGAAAACAATGCCTCATAGAAGCATAGTCGGGAAAAACAAAAGAAAAAAAAAAAAAAAATGAGAGAGAAAGTAAATGGGGTAAAGACTGTCACTCATTTTACTTGCTTTTCTTAATTATATAGAGTGTTAGATTTTCTATATATTTGGGTCAAGTTAAACTTTCACTCTAAGAAATAGCCTCAACCATAAATATTATAATTGCATGAAAATAATGAAGTACTCTGGGGTCAAGTAGGTGGCAGGAAGTTAGAAGCTACACGGCAGCAGCTCTCAACTTGTATCCTACAAATCCTTGGGGATTCTGCCAGAGGCAGTATCTGTGTGTACAGTTTATTTTTGTTTCAACTGAATACATATATACTTATGGCACTATCAGTCAAATGATATGTTTAAAGGTATAGTTTTGAGATGCAATTTGCTGCATGCAAACACTCATGCCATAATATCATGACGTATGCACTGTGTGTATGTTGTTTTCTGGTTGCTGAAAGAAAAAGAGAAATATCTGGCTCATTCAAGAGCTGGTCACAAGTCCATATCTACATCTCAGCTTGGGTAAGATATAGAGTCTGTAGCTAGGAGGTCACTTTCCAGAACAGCTTCACATTAAAGAAAAATATGTATGAGTTTTGTTAGTACAATAGCCATGTGTGTGTGTGTGTGTGTGTGTGTGTGTGTGTGTGTGTGTGTGTTAGTCACTCAGTCATTTCTGACACTTTGCAACCTCATGGACTGTAGCCCGCCAGACTCCTCTGTCCATGGACTTTCCCAGGCAAGATTCTAGAGTGGTTTGTTATTTCCTTCTCCAGGGGATCTTCCAGACCCAGGGATCAAACCCAAGTCCCCTGCATTTCAGACAGATTCTTTACCATCTCCCGGGGTCCAGCCCCCGCAGGATCCAGGGGAACCCTCAGGATGAATGGCGTCGGCGAGAGAAGACACGTAGGACCGGCCTTGATAGGGCCAAGTCTGCGAGGAATAGAGAGAGAGAGAGAGAGAGACAGAGATCAGACCAGGATATGCAGCAGAGTCTGGCAGTTGCTTTATTTTTCACCATCGCCTTTATACCCTAAGTTGGTACATTTCTAAGGGGCAGATAAGCACACAGACTTAGTTTAACATTACATCAGCTTGTCCTTCACAAAACCAGGTGTGCTCTGTATATTTTTTTTGTTTATGAGAGTCTTTTTCCATAGATTTTTTGTACATTATCTTCTGGCCTTGAGGTTAACAGAAAACAGAAAAGTGGCAGTCTCATGGTACAGCAAGTTGCAACATAATAGAAATACAATCCTGTTAACATAAAAGTCAGTCTATTTGCAGAAATTTTCAGCTAAATTTATCTAAAAAGTTTAACACACAAAGACTGCGCCTCTGGTGAGGCAGACCCTGTTTAGCACTCCTGGTTAAAATTAACAATTATCTTATTGTTTTTACAC
Source organism: Dama dama (assembly GCF_033118175.1). Classification (NCBI taxonomy): domain Eukaryota; kingdom Metazoa; phylum Chordata; class Mammalia; order Artiodactyla; family Cervidae; genus Dama; species Dama dama. The sequence continues at coordinate 5,522,705 of NC_083708.1, read as the reverse complement.
TAGGGCTAACCTCTCATTTTTCTAGATCTCTAACTATATTAACAATAGTTTCCACTGCACAACCTCAGCACATTAACATCAATCAAACGTTGATTCAATAACCACTTTTAAAACAATATGTTTTGTATTTTCTAATAGGGCTTCCTCACCCCCCAAAGGGCTCTGTGCCTATTAGGGCCTTTTTAATGGTTAATCTCTATGTATAATATCTTTTGGCTTTCAGGCCTGTTGACAATTTATGGCTTGCACCTGGTGCAACTTTAAGCAACTTCAGTAGCCGACCCTGTCTTTTTTGTGATTAATCTATTTTCTTTCTATTAGGTGTCATCTCCATGAGAACTAGATATGATTACATTTTTATAGAACAGAAATGCAAAGGACTGCAAAATCAGCAGATATGGCACAAAACAGGCTCTTAGTCTAAAAGTTAATTACCTGCAAGAAGTCACCAGCTAATCTCTATCTAAACTATTTTCTATTAGACACATTTGTGGCTATAATATTTGTGGGGCTTTTCTCACCCCGCGGAGGGACCTATGCTTAATAGTTTCTTTTGTTAGCGTACTGTGCTTAAGATGTTTAGAACAATCATGAGCATTTTTTGCGATGAGAGCACACATTTATCAAACAAGCCAGAATGCCAGCAAAAGGGTTTGAATTGAAGCATTTCCTTCATCCCTGGCCCTTTCATAGGGTACCAGCATGTAGGACATTTATTAATTAGGGTTTTAAGTTGGTCCTCATTCAATAAAAGAGGAGCAGGAGAACTCTTGGCAGGCAACACAAGGATCTGTAACAGGGCAAACAAGAACAACCGCAGAAAAGGGCGGAGGATACAGGGTGGGGTAGAGGCCGAGGCCAACCTGGAGGGTCCCTTATCCTAGACGGCCTTACCCGCCCGGTATTTTCTTCATGACCTCGTCACAGGCGGAACCTCCCATAATGGCTCCCGGCAACCATCTGTTGATGTTTTGCAGTCACTAAGTCATGTTCAACTCTTTGTGACCCCATGAACTGCAGCACACCAGGCTTCTCTGTCCTTCACTGTCTCTCTGAGTTTGCTCAAACTCATGTCCGAGTTGGTGATGCCATCCAACCATCTCATCCTCTGTCGTCCCCTTCTCCTCTTGCCCTCAATCTTTTCCAGCATCAGGATCCTTTCCAATGAGTCAACTCTTCACATCAGGTGGCCAAAGAACTGGAGTTTCAGTTTCAGCACAGTCTTTCCAATGAATATTCAGGGTTGATTTCCTTTAGGATTAACTGGTTTGATCTTTTTGGTGTCCAAGGGACTCTCAAGAGTCTTCTCCAGCACCACAGTTCAAAATTGTCAATTAGGCACTCAGTCTTCTGAGCCACCAACAAAGCTCATACAATAGCTATATTGCTACACCATCCATATCAAAAACTCTTTCTTCAATGTTTACCATTATACCATTAGCTCCAGATGTGAAGTGCCTTCCTATACTAGTTATCATAAGGTAAGTTTTCATAAATTCAACAAATCCATTGAATATTCATTGCGTGTCATGTATGCATTGCAGACAGATTCTTTACTGTCTGTTTTCATTGTTCAGTTGTTAAGTTGTGTTAGACTCTGTGACCCCATGGACTGTAGCTTACTGGACTCCTCTGTACATGGCCTTTTCAGGCAAGAATACTGGAATGGGGAGTGCCATTTCCTTCTCCAGTGGCTCTTCCTAACCCAGGGATAAATTTGCATCTCCTGCATGGCAGGTGGATTTTTTACCACTGAACAATCTGGGAAGCCCATGTATGTATATAAAACATGTATTAGGCTAAGTATACCATGGTGTGTGCATATATATATGCACATTATATATATAAAATGATGCCCAGAAACTTATAGTCCAGTCCAGGGAATGACAAACTTGCTTGAATGAACAGGTGATAAATATTTTAGGCTCTGTAGGCCACATGTGAACTTTGTTGCATCTTTTTTTGTTTTATGATATGTTGTTTATTTTTTGCAACCTTTAAAAATGTAAAATGTATTCTTCGCTTGAAATTCATACCAAAAATGTGTGAGAAGGGTTTGGCTTTGTTTTTCTAGTTTGCTGACCCCTGGCCTAGTTAACAAAGCTAAAGGAAGGTGAGATTGGACAAAACACACAGAAATTTAGAGACAAACAATGATTGACCAAATGCTCCTTACTACTTAAAACAAACACAGGTTTGTTGTTGGTGGTGTTTAATCTCTGAGTTGTGCCCAACTCTTTTGTGACCCCATGGACTATAGCCCGCCAGACTCCTCTTTCCATGGCTTTGCTCAGGCAAGAATACTGGAGTGGGTTGCCATTTCCTTCTTAACTCAGGGATCAAATCAGTGTCTTTTGCATTGGCAGGTGGATTTTTTACCACTGATCTACCAGGGAAGTCCTTTTTTGCTTATATTTGGTGCTTTTTAGGCTAGTTCATAAGGTAGGTCAAAGCTTTATATATTAATAAAATGTCACACTACCTACAATAATATCTTAATTTTGGCTTAATTTTTTTTTTTACTATTCCAGTACTGTCATGCTTTGTGGAATTATATAGCATTTTAATATTTCAAGGAAGAAAATATATAACTTCTACTCTCGTTTTGTTTCAGTGTTAATGATACTGAAAATCTGAATAATACATTATCATTATATTAGTTTGAAAAGCACCATAGAATTTTATTGCTGAATCAATTTAGCTTTATCTTTCATAATCCTTAATGGGCATTAAATAGGTGTGAAAAAATGTAAGATAAGCTTTGGATTCTGTTTCTTGCACTTGGGTTTTGAAAAGTACTCTCACACCACATTACGTGTGTAATTTTGATTAAAGTTTGAACCATTGTTTTCTGTCATAGAACAAAATCATTTTTCTTTGGACAAATATGTATTTTATGATCCACCTACACAGTTCATGATTACTTCTACTAAAAATATTGTAGCAATGTTATGGTGTATACATGTCTTTACTCAGATTATCCTGTAAAGACATTAAGGGGTTATCAAGAAAACAAAGCCAGATATTGACAGAAAATCAAAGTGAACACAGAGTACTCAGATGCTAATATATCAATAGTTCAGAAGTGTATTCAGCAGCATGTTTTTCTTTCCCTGAATATGATCTGTTAATGTAATATAGTTTTTTAAGTAATACAATACCTCACATTAGTAGACTGATATAGTTAGTCTCAGGATTTGATATTTCATGGTTCTTTTTAAAGCAAATATAGACTTTTATAGTAACTTCTTTTTAAAATTCCATTGAGCAACATATATTCCTTATTCATTTTAGAAATACCTACTCTGAGTTAGCTGAGCAGAACTGGAGCTAGGTTTTCAGCTCCATTTTTCTAGGTCTCATGGGCCACAAGGTACATTGTGTATGGTGTCTGGAAGACAAAAGGGAAGTAGCAGCCAGGTTGTTTTCAGGCTCAGAGGGCAGTGAACGAGCAGGTGGTGTTGTAGTTCACGAATATCATTGCCGATTTGCTGCTGACTGACCCTGTTAGCTTGGGACACAGCCAGGCCCAACCATAGCTCCTTCAGCTTCCACCAGACCTTCACTTTCTGCAACTCCTGGGCACCAGTTTCTCTACCGTGTCACCTGATCATCAAAACTGAGACCAGTGCAGACCTAGCTGACCTCCATGGGCTCCAGGTTTCCCTTTTTGTCCTCCATGTTGCACCCAACTTTCCTTTCTGAAAATCTGCCCTGCTCTCCAGACCCAAAGCCAAAGGCAAAAATAATAATGATAAACTGTTACTAGCACCTTGCAGTTATATAAGTTCAATTCTTTTGTATAAATTCCATACCGCTGTCATTTCTAGTAACTGTATTTTTTGATGAACTCTTTCATGAAAAACTATCTTGACTTATTAATTGGTGTTATTCTCAATTATTATGCAGTAGCATTTAAATTTGCCCCATAATGTTGTAAAACATAATTTTGCTTTACAGTGTATTTCTTTAGCTTTACATGTTAACACTGAAGAGCAAATTCATGTATAGTTCATAAGTCAATGTGCAAATGTTTCACAGCATAAACTTTTTAAAAAAATGCAATTCATTTTGCATTTCAAAATGTAAAAGGTGTAATGGAAAGCCTAAGGAGCAACTTTCATTTATTTTTTTTAAATATAGTAAGTGTGCAGTGAGAGGGTTAGAAAAGTATATTTTAAAAAGTAATGTGAGGCTTTTCCTTGACAAGATGGCGCAGTACAACTTGATCACTCGCATGGAGCATTTTTTAGATCGGCATTTAGTCTTTCGTTGCTTGAGTCTCTCTCCGTAAAAGAGATATATAATGAAAAGGAGTTGTTACAAGGGAAATTGGATCTTCTTAGTGATACCAACATGGTAGACTATGGATGTGTACAAAAACCTTTATTCTGATGATATTCCTCATGCTTTGAGAGAAAAAAAGAACAACTGTTGTTGCACAGCTGAAACAGCTTCAAGAAGAAACTGAACCAATTGTGAAGATGTTTGAAGATCCAGAAACTACAAGACAAATGCAGTCAACCAGGGATGGTCGGATGCTGTTTGACTACTTGGCAGACAAAAATGGTTTCAGGCAGGAATATTTAGATACACTGTACAGGTATGCAAAATTCCAGTCTGAATGTGGAAATTGCTCTGGAGCAGCAGAATATCTTTACTTCTTTAGAGTATTGGTTCCAGCAACGGATAGAAATGCTTTGAGTTCACTCTGGGGAAAACTGGCCTCTGAAATCTTAATGCAGAATTGGGATGCAGCCATGGAAGACCTGACACGGCTAAAAGAGACCATAGATAATAATTCTGTGAGTTCTCCACTTCAGTCTCTTCAGCAGCGGACATGGCTCATTCATTGGTCTCTGTTTGTTTTCTTCAATCACCCCCAAAGGGCGTGATAACATTACTGATCTCTTCCTTTACCAGCCACAGTATCTTAATGCAATTCAAACGATGTGTCCACATATTCTTGGCTGTTTGACCACAGCAGTCATAACAAGCAGATGTTCGAAAACGCCGGCAGGTGACAAAAGATCTGGTCAAAGTTATTCAGCAGGAGTCTTACACATATAAAGATCCAATTACAAAATTTGTTGAGTGCTTATATGTTAATTTTGACTTTGATGGGGCTCAGAAAAAGCTAAGGGAATGTGAATCAGTACTAGTGAATGATTTCTTCTTGGTCGCTTGTCTTGAGGATTTCATTGAAAATGCCCTTCTCTTCATATATGAGACTTTTTGTCGCATCCATCAGTACATCAGTATTAACTTGTTGGCAGAAAAATTGAACATGACTCCAGAAGAAGCTGAAAGGTGGATTGTAAATTTGATTAGAAATGCAAGGCTGGATGCCAAGATTGATTCTAAATTAGGTCATGTGGTTACGGGTAACAATGCAGTCTCACCCTATCAGCAAGTGATTGAAAAGACCAAAAGCCTTTCATTTAGAAGCCAGATGTTGGCCATGAATATTGAGAAGAAACTTAATCAGAATAGTAGGTCAGAGGCTCCTAACTGGGCAGCTCAGGACTCTGGCTTCTGTTGAAGAACTGTACAGGAAAATTGAAAAACCTTTAAAGGAAAGGTGAAATAATAAAACCATTATATAAAGGTGAATCCTTTTAGAAACAATGTATTTAGTATAAATTTTGAAGGATTTGAATAAAATTGACCGTTTCATTTAAAAAAAATAAAAAATAAATAAATTAATTAAAAGTAATGTGAGTATGGAGGATTCTGGGAATACACAGCCAGAACATAATTACCAAATCCTCCTCATACTGTATCTTCTTCTTTGGAATAATATGCCGAGGAAGTAAGCATGCTTGCTTAGCTTAGATAATACTCTGAATGTCTCTTTTATATTGATAAACTCTAAGGATGAACCTTATATTTAGAGTATAAAGAGAGCTGGAAAACAACAAAAGGAAAGGTCCCCCCCCATAAATAATGAAGTGAAATTTATAAATTTCATGAAAAACTCAGGGGGGCCCATCTGTACAAGTGGACCCACTTGAATGGGCCAGGGAGTCAATCTTCAATCCTGCAATAATTGGGATCCAGGGGGACTCGGGCATTAATAAATGGAATTATTCAGTCAATGAGAAATGAAGCAGGTGGACTCTTATATACAGAGAGGGCTGTTAACAAGGGGCTCTTCTTATGTATCTCAGCACAGAGACAAATAGTTACCAGTCCCTGCAATGTTGCACTCCTCAACACTGAAAGAGTACCAAATAGATAGAGATAGGGACACTGATAATAAAAGTGACAATCATCAAGGAGTTGCTATTGAAGGATTTTCATAATATGTCCCAGAACTAAAAACCAGATTAAAATTGAAAAAGTAATAATAATTTATGATAATTAACAGGTTACTAATGATGAAAAATAAGATCAAGTAAGTCAGTCAGTCAGTTCAGTCGCTCAGTCGTGTCTGACTCTTTGCGACCCCATGAATTGCAGCATGCCAGGCCTCCCTGTCCATCACCAACTCCTGGAGTTTACTCAAACTAATGCCCATCGAGTTGGTGATGCCATCCAGACATCTCATCCTCAGTCATTCCCTCCTCCTCCTGCCCCCAACCCTTCCAAGCATCAGGGATTTTTCCAATGAGTCAACTCTTTGCATGAGGTGGCCAAAGTGCTGGAGTTTGAGCTTCAGCATCAGTCCCTCCAATGAACACCTTGGACTGATCTCCTTCAGGATGGACTGGTTGGAACTCCTTGCAGTCCAAGGGACTCTCAAGAGTCTTCTCCAACACCACAGTTCAAAAGCATCAATTTTTCGCTACTCAGCTTTCTTCACAGTCCAACTCTTACATCCATACATGACCACTGGAAAAACCATAACCTTGACCAGATGGACCTTTGTTGGCAAAGTAATGTCTCTGCTTTTTAATATGCTATCTAGGCTGGTCATAACTTTCCTTCCAAGGAGTAAGCGTCTTTTAATTTCATGGCTGCAGTCACCATCTGCAGTGATTTTGGAGCCCAAAAAAATAAAGTCTGACACTGTTTCCAATGTTTCCCCATCTATTTCCCATGAGGGGATGGGGCCAGATGCCATGATCTTAGTTTTCTGAATGTTAAGCTTTAACCCAACTTTTTCAGTCTCCTCTTTCCTTTCATCAACAGGCTTTTTAGTTCCTTTTCACTCTCTGCCATAAGGGTGGTGCCATCTGCATATCTGAGGTTATTGATATTTCTCCCGGGAATCTTGATTCCAGCTTGTGCTTCTTTCAGCCCAGTGTTTCTCATGATGTACTCTGCATATAAGTTAAATAAGCAGGGTGATGATATACAGCCTTGACATACTCCTTTTCCTATTTGAAACCAGTCTGTTGTTCCATGTCCAGTTCTAACTGTTTCTTCCTGACCTGCAAAGAGGTTTCTCAAGAAGCAGGTCAGGTGGTCTGGTATTCCCATCTCTTTCAGAATTTTCCACAGTTTATTGTGATCCACAATAAAGTCGAAGGCTTTGGCATAGTCAATAAAGCAGAAATAGATGTTTTTCTGGAACTCTCTTGCTTTTTCGATGATCTAGCGGATATTGGCAATTTGATCTCTGGTTCCTCTGCCTTTTCCAAAACCAACCTGAAAATCTGGAAGTTCTCTGTTTACGTATTGCTGAAGCCTGGCTTGGAGAATTTTGAGCATTACTTTACTAGCATGTGAGATGAGTGCAATTGTGCGGTAGTTTGAGCATTCTCTGGGATTGCCTTTCTTAGGGATTGGAATGAAAACTGGCCTTTTCTAGTCCTGTGGCCACTGATGAGTCTTCCAAATTTGCTGGCATATTGAGTGCAGCACTTTCACAGCATCATCTTTCAGGATTTGAAATATCTCAACTGGAATTCTATCACATCCACTAGCTTTGTTCGTAGTGATACTTTCTCAGGCCCACTTGACTTCACATTCCAGGATGTCTGGCTCTAGGTCATTAATCACACCATTGTGATTATCTGGTTTGTGAAGATCGTTTTTGTACAGTTCTTCTGTGTATTCTTGCCACCTCTTCTTAATATCTTCTGCTTCTGTTAAGTCCATACCATTTGTGTCCTTTATCAAACCCATCTTTGCCTGAAATGAGAAAGCAAAATGATAGGAAACTGAAAGAGGAACTCCCCAGGTCCGTGGGTGCCCAATATGCTAATGGAGATCAATGGAGAAATAAGTCCAGAAAGAATGAAGGGATGGAGCCAAGGCAAAAACAATACCCAGTTATGGATGTGACTGGTGATAGAAGCAAGGTCCAATGCTGTAAAGAGCAATATTGCATAGGAACCTGGAATATTAGGTCCATGAATCAAGGCAAATTGGAAGTGGTCAAACAGGAGATGGCAAGACTGAATGTCAACATTCTAGGAATCAGGGAACTAAAATGGACTGGAATGGGTTAATTTAACTCAGATGACCATTATATCTACTACTGTGGGCAGGAATCCCTTAGAAGAAATGGAGTAGCCATCATGGTCAACAAAAGAGTCTGAAATGCGGTACTTGAATGAAATCTCAAAAACGGCAGAATGATCTCTGTTCGTTTCCAAGGCAAACCATCCAATATTGCAGTAATTCAAGCCTATGCCCCAACTAGAAATGATGAAGTTGAAGTTGAACGGTTCTATGAAGACCTACAAGACCTTTTAGAACTAACATCCAAAAAAAGATATCATTTTCATTATAGGGGACTGGAATGCAAAAGTAGGAAGTCAAGAAACACCTGGAGTAACAGGCAAATTTGGCCTTGGAGTATGGAATGAAGAAGGGCAAAGGCTAATAGAGTTTTGCCAAGAGAACACACTGGTCATAGCAAACACCCTCTTCCGACAACACAAGAGAAGACTCTACACATGGACATCACCAGATGGTTAACACCAAAATCAGATTGATTGTCTTCTTTGCAGCCAAAGATGGAGACACTCTATACAGACAGCAAAAACAAGACCAGGAGCTGACTGTGGCTCAGATCATGAACTCCTTATTGCCAAATTCAGAGTTAAACTGCAGAGAGTAGGGATAACCACTAGACCATCCAGGTATGACCTAAATCAAATCCCGTATGACTATACAGTGGAAGTGAGAAATAGATTTAAGGTACTAGATCTGACAGACAGAGAGCCTGATGAACTATAGATGGAGGTTTGTGGTCTTGTACAGGAGACAGGGATCAAGACCATCCCCTTGGAAAAGAAATGCAAAAAGGCAAAATGGTTACCTGAGGAGACCTTACAAATAGCTCTGAAAAGAAGAGCAGCGAAAAGCAAAGAAGAAGAGGAAAGATATTCCCATTTGAATGCAGAGTTTCAAAGAATAGCCAGAAGAGATAAGAAAGCCTTCCTCAGAGATCAATGCAAAGATCAAGTAAAGTATTTGGTAAAACTGAGCAGATATACAAAGAGGAATAATAATCTCAGACAAAGAAACATGAGAGATTGAAGAACACCTAATCCAGTAACAGAGAACAGGGAGGTTAGAGTCATCATACTGCCTGACTCTACCATTCACAGCTATGTCAACCTGGCTTATGGCTCATTAAACAGAATCACCCCAGATGGTGACTGCAGCCATGAAATTAAAAGACTCTTGCTCATTGGAAGAAAAGCTATGACGAACCTAGACAGCATATTAAAAAGCACAGATATTATTTTGCCAAAAAATGTCCATCAAGGCAAAGCTATGGTTTTTCCAGTAGTCATGTATGGATGTGAGAGTTGGACTATAAAGGAACCTGAGCACCGAAGGATTGGTGCTTTTGAACTGTGGTGTTGGAGAAGACTCCAAGAGTCCCTTGGACAGCAAGCAGATCCAACCAGTCCATCCTAAAGGAAATGAGTCCTGAATATTCATTGGAAAGAGTGATGCTAAAGCTGAAACTCCAATACTTTGGCCACCTGAAGAGAAGAACTAGCTCATTTGAAAAGACCGTAATGCTGGGAATGATCGAAAGCAGTAGTAGAAAGGGATGACAGAGGATGAGATGGTTGGATGGACTCATCGAATTAATGGACATGAGTTTGAGTAGCTTCCGGGAGTTGGAGATGGACAGGGAAGCCTGGTGTGCTGCTGTCCATGGGGTCACAAAGAGTCGAACAACACTGAGTGACTGAACCAAATTAACTTCATCTCTAAAGTCAGAAGAATCATATCAACAGTATCTATCTGGCGAGCTGTTCCCCTAGAGTATAAATGTCATAGGATTGAGTATACAGGCTATTGACTGGGAAATATTTAAAATAGTTATTGCTGTTGTTCAGCCACTCAGTCATGTTTCTGATACTTTCTGACCCCATGGACTAAAGCACACTACACTTCCCTGTCCTTCACCATCTCCTGTAGCTTGCTCAAACTCATGTCCATTGAGTCAGTGATGCCATCCAAACATCTTGTCCTCTGTCTTCCCCTTCTCCTCTTGCCTTCAATATTGCCCACCATCAGGGTCTTTTTCCAATAGGTCAGCTATTTGCATCAGTTCAGTTAAGTTAAGTTGCTCAGTCGCGTCCAACTCTTTGAGACCCCATGGACAGCAGCACACCAGACCTCCTTGTCCATCACCAGCTCCCAGATTTTACTGAAACTCATGCCGATTGAGTCAGTGATGCCATCCAACCATCCTATCCTCTCTCATTGCCTTCTACTCCTGCCTTCAATCTTTCCCAGCATTAGGGTCTTTTCAAATAAGTCAGTTTTTCGCATCAGGTGGCCAAAGTCTTGGAGTTTCTGCTTTAGCATCAGTCCTTCCAATGAATATTCAGGACTCATTTCCTTTAGGATGGACTGGTTGGATCTGCTTGCTGTCCAAGGGACTCTCAAGAGTCTTCTCCAATACCACAGTTCAAAAGCATCAGTTCTTTGTCATTCAGCTTTCTTTAGAGTCCAACTCTCACATTCATACATGACTACTGGAAAAACCATAGCTTTAACTATATGGACCTTTGCTGGCAAAGTAATATCTCTGCATTTTTAATATGCTGTCTAGGTTGATTATAACTTTTCTTCCAAGGAGTAAGCATCTTTTAAATTTATAGCTGCAGTCACCAAATGCAGTGATTTTGGAGCTCCAAAAAATAAAGTCAGTCACTGTTTCCATTGCTTCCACATCTATTTGCCATGAGGTGATGGGATCAGATGCCATGATATTAATTTTTTGAATGTTGAGTTTTAAGCCAGCTTTTTCACTCTGCTCTTTCACCTTCTTCAAGAGGCTCTGTGGTTTATCTTCACTTTCTGCCATAAGGGTGGTGTCATACGCATATCTGAGATTTATTGATGTTTCTCCTGGCAATCTTGATTTCAGCTTGTGCTTCATCCAGGCCAGCATTTCACATGATGTACTCTGCATATAAGTTAAATGAGCAGAGTGACAATATACAACCTTGACATATTCCTTTCCCAATTTGAAGTCTGTCTGCTGTTCCATGTCCAGTTCTAACTGTTGCTTCCTGACAACAGGGATCTCAGGAGGCAGGTAAGGTGGTCTGGTATTCCAATCTCTTTGAGAATTTTTCAGAGTTTGTTGTGATCCACACATTCAAAGCCTTTAGCGCAGCCAATGAAGCAGAAGTAGATGTTCTTCTGAAATTCTCTTGTTTTTTTTTATGATGCAATGGATGTTTGCAATTTGATTTAGTTCCTTAGCCTTTTCTAAATCTAACTTGAATATCTGGAACTTATTGGTTCAAGCACTATTGAAGTCTAGCTTGGAGAATTTTGAGCATTATTTAGCTAGCAATGAGTGCAATTGTACATTAGTTTGAACATTTTTTGGCACTGCCTTTTTTGGGATTGGAATGAAAACTGACCCTTCCCAGTCCTGTGACCACTGCTGAGTTTTCCAAATGTGCTGACATATTGAGTGCAGCACTTTCACAGAATCATCTTTTCATATTTGAAACAGCTCAGCTGGAATTCCATCACCTCCACTAGCTTTGTTCATAGTGATGCTTCCTAAGGCCCACTTGACTTCACATTCCAGGATGTCTGGCGCTAGGTGAGTGATCACACCATCATAGTTATCTGGGTCATTAAGATCTCTTTTGTATAGTTCTTCTGTATATTCCTGCCATCTCTTCTTAATATCTTCTGCTTCTCTTAGGCCATACCATTTCTGTCCTTTATTGTGCCCATCTTGGAATGAAATATTCCCTTGGTGTCTCTAATTCTCTTTAAGAGATCTCTAGTCTTTCCCATTCTAGTGTTTTCTTTTGTTTGTGTTCACTGATCACTTAGAAAGGCTTTCTTATCTCTCCTTGTTACTGTTTGGAACTCTGCCTTTTGATGGATGTATCTTTCATTTTCTCCTTACCTTTCTTTTCTCAGCTATTTGTAAGGCCTCCTCAGCCAATCATTTTTCCTTTTTCCATTTATTTTTCTTGGGGATGACTTTGATCACCACCTCCTGTACAGTGTTACAAGCCCTCATCCATAGTTCTTCAGGCACTCTGTCAGATCTAATCCCTTGAATCGATTTGTCACTTCCACTGTAAAATCCTAAGTGATTTGATTTAGGTTGTACCTAAATAGTCTAGTGGTTTTCACTACTTTCTTCAATTTAAGTCTGAATTTTGGAATAAAGAATTCATAATGTGAGCCACACTCAGTTCTCAGTCTTATTTTTGCTACTTGTCTAGACTTCTCCATCTTCACCTTCAAGGAATATAATCAATCTGATTTTGGTATTGACCATCTGGTAATTTCCACGTGTAGAGTAGTCTCTGGTGTTGTTGGAAGAGAATATTTGCTATGACCAGTGTCTTCTCTTGGCAAAACTGTTTTGCGTTCTGAGGCCAAACATATCTGTTTCCCAGGTATCTCTTAAATCCCTTCTTTTGCATTGCAGTCCCCTATGATGAAAATGACACTTTTTGTGTGTGTGTGTGTGAGGGGGTGTTAGTTTTTGAAGTTCATAAAAGTCTTCACTCAATATGCCAACAAATTTGGAAAACTCACCAGTGGCCACAAGACTGGAAAAGATCAGTTTTCATGTAAGTTCAGCTTCAAATTCTTCAGCATTAGTTGTTGGAACATAGACTTGGATTACTGTAATATTGAATGGTTTGCCTTGGATACAAATGGAGATTATTCTCTAGTTTTTGAGATTGCACCAAAATACTGCATTTTGGATTCTTTTTGTTGGCTATGAGGCCTTCTCCATTTCTTGTAAGGGTGTCTTGCCCACCATAGTAGATAAAATGGTCACCATAATTAAATTTGTCCATGCCAGTCCATTTTAGTTTACTGATTCTTAAAATGTCAATGTTCACTCTTGCCATCTCCTGTTTGACCACTTCCAATTTACCCTGCTGCATGAAACTGATATTGCAGGTTCATATGCAGTATTGTTCTTTGCAGCATCGGGCTTTACTTTCACCACCAGACTCATCCACCCCGAGTGTTATTTTCACTTTGGCTCTCTCTCTTCATTCCTTCTGGAGCTATCTCTCCACTCTTTTCCAGTACGATATTAGGCACCTACCCACTTGCGGAGTTCATCTTTCAGGGTCATGTCTTTTAGTCTTTTAATACTGTTCATGTTGTTCTCAAAACAAGAATGTAGAAGTAGTTTGCCCTTCCCTTCTCCAGTGGACCACATTTTGTCATAACTCTCCACCATGACCTGTCCATCTTGGGTGGCCCTACACAGCATGGCTCATAGTTTCTTTGAGTTACATGGGGCTGTGATCCATGTGATCAGTTTGGTTAGCTCCCTGTGACTGTGGTTTTCATTCTGTCTCTCCCTCTGATGAATGAGGATAGGAGGCTTGTGAAGCCTCCTAATGGGAGGGACTGGCTGTGGGAAAAATGGGTCTTGCTTTGGTTGGGGCATGCTCAGTAAATCTTTAATCCAATTTTCTACTGATGTGTGGTGCTCTGTTCCCTCCCTATAGATTGGCCTGAGGGCAAACTGTGGTAGAGGGTAATGGCAGTAATGGCAACCTCCTTCAAAACGACTTACGCCAGCAACTCCCAGGACTTCTGTGTTCAGTGCCCCTGACTATTGACTCACACATCCGCTGGAGTGTCCTTTACAGTCATAGGCAAGTCTGGCTCAATCTCTTGTGGGGTCATTGATCCTTTCTCCTGGGCCCTGGGGCACACAAGGTTTTGTTTGTGCCCTCCAAGAGTCTATTTCTCCAGTCCTGTGAAAGTTCTGTAATCAAATCTCACTGGCCTCCAAAATCAAATTCCCTGGAGGTTCTCAGACTTTTTGCCAGATTCGCAGGTTGGGAAATCTGCTTGTGAAACTTCTGTGGTATAATTGTTCTCCGGTTTGTGAATTGTTTACTTGGTCGCTCTGTGGTGGGGCTACTGGCGACCTCCCCCAAGAGGACTTATGCTCTGTGCTTCACCTCCTAGATCTGCTGTAGCCAAAGCCCCTGTCCCCATGGCAGGAAACTGCTGACCCATGCCTCCACAGGAGATACTCAAACACTCACAGGCAGATCTGACTCAGTCTCTTGCGTGTGTGTGGGGGGGTGGGGGGCGGGTGGTCACTGCTCCTTTCCCTGTGTTCTGATGTGCACAAGGGTTTTGTTTGCACCCTTTAAGTGTCTCTGGTGTGTATGATGTTTGATTCTAAATGTGATTTTGCCCCTCCTCCCATCTTATTGGGGCTTCTTTTTTGCCCTTGGATGTGTGATATCTGTTTTTAGTGGGATCCAGCATTCTCCTGTCATTGGTTGTTTTGCATCTAGTTGTGATTTTGGTGTTATTGCAGGAGAAAATGAGCACATATCCTTCTACTCTACCATCTTAGGAGCAACATAACATGTAGTAGTAGATTATCAATTAGGCAGTTCCCCAAACCAGATAACAGACACACAGGAAAATGAAAAGGTTTATGATTCTTGAAGGACTCAGAAAAAAAGACATCTGTGTACACAAAATTTAACAAAAACTCATCAGAAGATAAGGATCCTGACTGAGAGTTTATCAGAGAGCTATGGGTTCGACTAAGAATCCCAGAGGCAAATGTAGAAATACGTGTGTTCACTGATGCTAATTAGAAGAACAATATGGCCATTACAATGCATATGAACCTCGACATAATATATCAGATAGAACATAACAATTGTTATTAAAAGGCAAAACTGGATATCTAAATTTGTAATGCTGACCCAGTTCAAGGCAGAATAAAATAAGCACAAACCTCCTTGATCTTCCACTGAAGGTAACTATAAAACATGGACAGAATGCATGAATCAATTATCTGAGGGCTCTGAAAAATAAATAATAGAAGGAAGGCTGGAGAAAAAGATGAAAATTCTAAATGCTACAGAACCAGCAGTAAATTTTACCATTTTTGCCTGCTGTCATTCCCAAGCTAGAATGCAAAATAATCTGAAATCCTGATGTGGATATGATCATGAACAGAGAAAGCTCCAGGAGTGGCTGGCCAGTTTTGACTGAATAGTAGGATATGGAGACAGTGTAGACATATCATTACCACCATGTTTTTCTTTTCTATGGTCTTTCAAGGCAATGTTGGCATAAGTTTAGGTGCAAATGAAATCTGTAGGATTGAGACCCTCAGCCATAGAATCTTCTCCTCCCACAAGTGGTACTCTTATACAGGTGCATATGATGCATCCCTTAATTTTTGTTTGTCTCTCTCTCTGTATTCCATCACTTGATCTTGAATGAAGGGAGAATTACAGAAGTATGTAACAAAATGGAATAATTAAAGCCTTAGCTTTCTGGCTTGAGAAATAAGAGGAGCTGCAGATAACTGAAAACCACACAAAGAGGTGGTATTTGGAATACAACCCCATGAAAGTTCTCATGAGATCTTAGAAGTCATTCCCAAACTATGCATGTGTGAATCTGATCCTAACTAACATGCCAGAGATTAAGAACTGAACTAAGCAAATTACTTGGGTCTCAGGATAATTGGCAATACATGCAAAGGATAGAACCAAATGGAACCACAAGTTCTTTGAAAATTAAATGGACATTGTAACTATAGTTGAAAGAATTTGAGTTGAAATTTGCAGCCTGATGCTAATCAGATCAATTACAAGAGAGGGGAAAGGCTTCAATAATAATTGAAGAAATAATAGTAGAAAATTCCTAAGTTTGGGCAAAACATACACCAGCAGATTCAAGGAATCCAGAAAACTTTAAACAATATAAGCACAAAGAAGTCCACTCCTTGTCACATCACAATCAAAAAGTTTAAACAGGATAAAACTATATAGAACATAATCAGAGAAAATAAAGCTTTATTTGTAGGGAAACAATGTGACTATACATAGGCCACAAAGAAGTGGAAATAATTGTTAATGAACAGAAATAAGAGAATCATTAATGCAAAATTACATATCCAGTGAAAATAACTTTTTAAGAAAGAACCTGAAATAAAGAAATTATCAGGTGAAGGGAAACTAAAATTATTTTTTGCCAGTAGACATGCTGTAAAAACTGCTAAAGTAAATTGCTCAGACAGGAGTTAAATGATAGAAAAGAAGCATCATGATACATCAGAATGAAAGGTGATCAGCGAAGATAGTAGCTCTCAAGGCGTATAACAAAGATGATTCTACTTTAAACATCTTAAATTATACTTATTGATTGTAATCAAAATCTATAACTAATGTAGCTTTTAATATGTACAGATGTAATATATAAGAAAACTATAATATTACAAAAAAGATTGAAGGGGTATAAGTGTTAGTCGCTCAGTCATGCCCCACTCTTTGTGACCCCATGGACTGCAGCCCACCAGGCTCCTCTGTCCATGAGATTTTCCAGGCAAGAATACTGGAACGGGTTGCCATTTCCTTCTCCAGGGGATTTTCCCAACCCAGGGATCGAACCCCAATCTCCTGCACTGCAGGCAGATTTTTACCAACTGAGCTGTATATATGGAAGTAAATTTTAAAAATTCTACTTTAAGTGCTAAATGAATGATTCTAAGTATTCTAACTTTGAAAATTAGTTTTCCTTATGTGGGTCTACAGGAAACAATGGAACTAATACAAAAAGATGTAATAAAATAAGCTGAAATACTAAAATATCTCAAATATTCCAAAATAAGGCAAAAGTGTAAATATAGGAACAAAAAAATAGAGGAAACAACAAAAGACAGATAATAAAATGGTACATCTATATCAAATGAAATATATCAATAAGTACATTAAACATATATATAGGAAGAACACTAATTGAAAGACAACGATTTTAAGAATGACTGAAACCAAACGAATCAAAAATAAAGTATTGCCATACAGCATTCTGTCTCTTAGCAATTCGCTTCCAATGTAATGACATCAGTTCAGTTCAGTTCAGTCGCTCAGTCGTGCCTGACTTTTGCGACCCAGTACACTGTAGCACGCCAGACTTTCAAAGAATATTCCAATGGATATTCAGGAATGCTTTCATTTATGATTGACTGGTTGGATCTCCTTGCAGTCCAAGGGACTCTCAAGAGGCTTCTCCAACACCACAGTTCAAATGCATCAATGCTTCGGTGCTCGGCTTTCTTTATAGTCCAACTCTCAAATCCATACATGGCTATTGGAAAGACCATAGCTTTGACTAGATGGACATTTGTAGACAAAGTGATGTCTCTGGTTTTTAATATGCTGTCTGGGTTGGTCAAAGCTTTTCTTTCAAGGAGCAAGTGTCTTTTAATTTCTGGACTGCAGTCACCATCTGCAGTAATTCTGGAGCTCCCCAAAATAAAGTCAGCCACTGTTTCCATTGTTTCCCCATCTATTTGCCATGAAGTGATGGGACCAGATGACATGATCTTAGATTTCTGAATGTTGAACTTTAAGCCAACTTTTTCACTCTCTTCTTTCACTTTCATCAAGAGGCTAGTTAGTTCTTCTTTGCTTTCTGCCATAAGGGTGGTGTCATCTGCATATCTGAGGTTATTGATATTTCTCCTGGCAATCTTGATTTCAGCTTCATCCAGCTTGGCATTTCTCATGATGTACTCTGCATAGAAGTTAAATAAGCAGGGTGACAATATACAGCCTTGATGTACTCCTTCCCTGATTTGGAACAGTCTGTTTTTCCATGTCCAGTTCTAACTGTTGCTTCTTAACTTGCATGCAGATTTCTCATGAGGCAGGTCAGGTGGTCTGGTGTTCCCATCTCTTTAAGAATTTTCCACAGTTTGTTGTGATCCACAGTCAAAGGCTTTGGCATAGTCAATAAAACAGAAGTAGATGTTTCTCTGGAACTCTCTTGCTTTTACACAGTGATTCAGTGGATGTTGGCAATTAAATCTCTGGTTCCTCTGCCTTTTTTAAATCCAGCTTGAACATCTGGAAGTTCATGGTTCGTGTACTATTGAAGCCTGGCTTGGAGAATTTTGAGAATTACTTTGCTATCATGTGAGATGTGTGCAATTGTGCAGTCGTTTAAGCATTCTTTGGCATTGCCTTTCTTTGGGATTGGGGTGAAAACTGACCTTTTTCTACATGTATTACATTTACATAAAACTTTGAACTAAGTACAGACATGAAACCACCTCAAACTATTGTTGTTCTGTTCTTTCATCCAAAACTGTACAATTGAAATATATAATACTATAGATTTAGATTTACTAAATTTAGATTATTATAGAAATACTATAGATTTAGCATTCATTTATTTACAATTTAATGCTTTCATTTTTAGCTAGCCAAGAAACGGTTAGAAACTCTTAGCATTTTAATATGTACAAACTTGCATGAAGAACAGTAAAAATTAGCATTCCCTATTGCCCTCAAAACAATTGAAAGGAAACATCTTGCTCCCCCATATATATATGTGTGTATATATATGTATAGTATGTAAATATATATGTAATATATTAGTAAATATATTTGTTAATTTGTATATTTGTAAAATATATATGTAAATATATGTTTATATGTAAATATATATATATATTTATTTACAGTAAAGGTGCAAATCAATTTAAATTTTTTGGAGGCCATGCTATGTACTGGAAAGAAAAAAAAAGCACAAACACATAATTTAAAACACAAACATATTTTATTCATTTGTTTATAACATTTTAATGTATGTTCCTATTTTGTAATATTTTACATTTCCATCTTGTACAACTATTTTAAAAACCAAAGAATTTAAGACATAAACAGTGTATTGAACATTCTGAAAATGAATTACTTCATTTATTTGGCAGTTAAAATATTATTTTTGCTCTCAGCACATGTGCCTTTTCAGTTTCACCACTTGATTTCCCCTCATCTATCTTTGAGCCCTTTCTAGCTCCCAGGTGCTAGGGCAGCCATGGAAATACCATCCAGTGCAGAATAGTGAACAAAACATCATTTTTAAATGTTATGTGGGCACATATCTCAAAAAAGAAGAAAAATTTTCCAGGTACCAACCAGCGAGTTTAATATGTGTTTTTTTCCCCCAATCTCTTTCTCAGCACACAAAGTATTGAGCTTAATTTTCTTATTTGAAAACCATTCACTTCCTCAATATCCAATACTAGTTGTCATATGAAATATTATCTTGGCTAAAATTTTTCCAAATATAACTTATATGAATGTGAAAAAAAATATTTTGTTTGGGTGGCATGTTTACTTATAGATAGTTATTCATGGATCCTGAAATATTTCAAATCACATAAATCAAGGGACTTTTCAGGTTTATGCTATAACAGTATGATATAAATATATATATATATATATATAACTTTTTTCTAGTAAGTTTTGTCTGTTTCTAATGAGTAAAATATCAAATTAATTTGTGAAAACATAAACATATTGAGGAATTCAAATGTAGCAAATCAAAAACCTATGAAATATGTGATTTTTATATTGAGAGAATTTAAAATAAAAACAACTGAAATAACTATTTGGATTATTCAGATGGATTTTGTATTATTTGTAGGCAATTTCACATTTAATTATATACATAGAACTTGACATTTACCATCATGTATGTGATACATACCTACATATATACATACATATGTATTTATAATGTGGAGCCAATTTAGATAACCTACATATAACACTGTACATTTATCATCCAGTTTATTCCATATCATCACCATACATTCTATGCTTTAAGAGCTGTTCCTAATTTCTTTAAATCTTAGTTTCTTTCTCCTTAAAGGGATACATCTTATCAGACAGTCTGAAGACTCATTTTGTGTGGTGAAATATCACCCAATGAGTTGAAGTCATAAGCAAATAATATTTGATTGTTTATAAAGATGGCTAACCAATGTTGTTTTAGGGCATTTTGTTGGCAGGGAGAGTCTCTTGACCAGAATTATTCAAGGAGATTGTATAATAGCAAATAGCAATTATATCTCTTTACTCCACACAGTGTCAGTTTGGCAAGCTATTTCATTTTATAAATGAGAGTTACTAAAGCTAGGAAGACTTAGAGAGGTCACTTGGCTGGTAAATAGTCCGAATTCACATTGTTCTGTGATTCAGGAACTGTAAACCTTTTAGTTACATATTTTTTCTCGTGACCCTGAATCAAGAATCACATGTCAATGATGGCAGTGAACCTTTAAGTTTCATTTCTAAACTTCTACTGAAATTCTTATCCAAAGCCTGGTATCTCTTACTACTACTTTAAAGAAGATAAAGAGTTTATCTTCTAAAGAAAACTCAAAATGGGGGGGGGGGGGGAAATTGATGCAGTTTTCAAAGAAATATATTTAGCACAATACCTTTAAGTTATGATTTTTGATAGGGTCATAGAACTGAAAATTACATAAAAATGCCAGTTTGGGAGAAAAACATAAGCAGAAATGGTAGTTTGGTTATCTAGAAGTGAGTAAGAAGTAGAACGTGAGAGAAGATGGTCAAGATTTTGTTTTATTTTTTAAATTATTTATTTATTTTACTTTACAACATTGTATTGGTTTTGCCATACATTAACTTGAATCCACCATGGGTGTACATGTGTTTCCCATCCTGAACCCCCCTCCCAAACCCCTCCCCATCCCATCCCTCTGGGTCATCCCAGTGCACCAGCCCCGAGCATCCTGTATCATACATCAAACCTGGACTGGTGATTTGTTTCACATATGATAATTAACAAGTTTTAATGTCATTCTCCCTTATAAAAATGCCAGTTTGGGAGAAAAACATAAGCATAAGTGGATGTTTGGTTATCTAGAAGTGAGTAAGAAGTAGAACATGAGAGACGATGGTCAAGATTTTATAGTAAAGAATCTCTGTAGATAAAAAATAAGAGTTTACTTTCGTTTTTCAGGAAAACAGAGAAGTATAGTCATATCTACAGGAAAAAAAGTGAGATTTTTTTCAATGAAGAGAAATGTTGATTTTATGTTTTAGAAAAACACTCTAGATGTAGGTAAGTGATAATTCAGGTGGTGGGGAAGCAAAATGTACTAATAACAGTTTAACTGTTGAATTTAAAGGAAACAACTTTTTGGTGTGCTCTTTCTGCGGACTTTCTTATTGCCTTTCACTATATTGGATACAAGCTTGGTAATGTCAAGAATAATTGCTTGTCACTAATAAAGATACCACTATAATCTGAAGTCAGAGTTCACTCACTTTTACCATATACAATTATAAACCACCATAAGGAACTTTGATTATTTACAGGGGGTAACAAAATATAGGTACAGTTGCAGAAGCTATGGGTTGTAGAAATTTGTCCTTTTATACTGATCTAGTGTTGTGGTTGTTCTGTTTCATATATTTTATTCCTAACTTGATTCTCTGGATTACAGTCTCTAACCATGATTATGTGAATTGCTTTTAAGCTATATAACTCTGAAATTTTACAGGGATTTAGAAATTAAATAAAACCATTGAATGCCTTTAGAGGAAAACTATATATGCATTTTTAGAGCATATTATTCTAGTTTTACTGATCCTGGGTTTTTTGTGCCTTTGAGCTACTTTAAATCTTGTAAACTGTAGATAATTATAGTATTTTCTATAATGTGCAAACACAGTTTCAAACAGTGGAATTTCAATTGACTTTATCACCTCTAAAAAAGTAAGTTTGATGTTTATTAATTATTTCTATATTGCATAGTAGATATTTTCCCTTTTGATTCCTCCTTAGTACTTGAAATATCTCACTTATTTCCTAATTAATAATGAATTAAAATCTATTAAAGCATGTTCATTTTATCTTTCTGTGAATCACCGTTTTACCTTCTGAAAATATTATTTTTTTTTAAGCAAATTAAAAAGAAAATTTAGCTAAACAATGAAAGGAAATTATTGGATGATTTAGTAAGAAAATGTTTACATTTAAAATGTAACCTTAAAGGTTTACTTTTCTTCATGATGGAAAATTGAGAGGGTGCTGATTTACCCTGATTCTTATAGCTGGATTTGAAAACATATGATAATTGATGAAATAGTGAAGCAGGAGGGAAGTGGGAAAATCACAACCGTTAAAAGAATGACAACCATTAAGAAGAACAGGAGGAACAGAACATAACAGAAGCTGGTGGTTAGAACTGATTAGGACCAAGATGGGAGAAGATTTGACTTCAAGTGGATCAAACCTCAGTATACCTTCATGGTAAAACATCTGATAAATGACACACCCACAGGTTCCACTACAGCTCTGAGGGCAACCATAGAAGACCAAAAGTGGGCAGTGGCTCAGTTTTTGGAAATCTCCACCCCTTTCTCACAATAGTTGAAATAATCCTTCTTGTTATTAGTCTATTAAATTGAACAGCCCATACAAACTAACCATGTCGTGATACAAGGCCTCTTTCCTCATGAGATGGCCCACACTCTGACTTATGGAAGGTATTTCTCTCAGAGATACTCTTGCCTTTTGAGACAGACAATATTCTGCCTATGGGATATGTACTTCTCCAAATAAGCCTATTTTCACTTCCCTATGGATTTTTCTTGAGCTCTTTCTTGCATGAAGCCAAGAATCCTCATTTGGCAGGCTGTCCTAGAGACTCACCTCGTGGGATGTGACCATTCCCCTGTATCTTATTATCCTGTAATGATAGCATAATTATTCACTCCCTATATATAATTTGGGAAGAATTCCATATATATATATGTGTGTGTGTGTGTGTGTGTGTGTGTGTGTGTGTGTAATATGTATTATTTGGGAAGAAGAGGTGGCAAGAATACACAGAAGAACTATACAAGAAAGATCTTCATGACCCATATAATCATGATGGTGTGATCATTAACCTAGAGCCAGACATCCTAGAATATGAAGTCAAGTGGGCCTTTAGGAAGTATCACTATGAACAAAGCTAGTGGAGGTGATGGAATTCCAGCTAAGCTGTTTCACATCTGAAAAGATGATGCTGTGAAAGTGCTTTACTCAATATGCCAGCAAATTTGGAAAACTCAGCAGTGGCTATAGGACTAGAAAAGGTCAGTTTTCATTCCAATCCCAAAGAAAGGCAACGCCAAAGAATACTTAAACTACTGCACAATTGCACTCATCTAACACGTTAGCAAAGTAATACTCAAAATTCTCCAAGCCAGGCTTCAGCAATACGTGACCTGTGAACTTCCAGATGTTCAAGCTGGATTTTGAAAAGGCAGAGGAACCAGAGATCGAATTGCCAACATTCGCTTGATCATCGAGAAAGCGAGAGAGTTCCAGAAAAACATCTACTTTTGCTTTATTGACTATGCCAAAGCCTTTGACTGTGTGTTTCACAACACACTATGGAAAATTCTTAAACAGATGGGAATACCAGACTACCTGACCTGCCTCCTGAGAAATCTGTATGCAGGTTAAGAAGCAACAGTTAGAACTGGACATGGAACAACAGACTGGTTCCAAATCGGGAAAGGAGTACATCAAGGCTGCATATTGTCACCCTGCTTATTTAACTTCTATGCAGAGTACATCATGAAAATGCTGGGCTGGATGAAGCACAAGCTGGAATCAAGATTACAGGGAGAAATATCAATAACCTCAGATATGCAGATGACATCACCCACATGGCAGAAAGCAAAGAAGAACTAAAGAGCCTCTTGATGAAAGTGAAAGAAGAGAGCGAAAAAGTTGGCTTAAAACTCAATATTCAGAAAACTAAGATCATGACATCTGGTTCCATCACTTCATGGCAAATAGATGGGGAAACAGGGGAAACAGTTGCAAACCTTATTTTGGGGGGCTCCAAAATCTCTGCAGATGGTGACTGCAGCCATGAAATTAAAAGGCATTTGCTCATTGGAAGAAAATCTGTGACCAACCCAGACAGCATATTAAAAAGCAGAGACATTACTTTGTCAACAAGGGTCTATCTAGTCAAAGCTATGGTTTTCCCAGTAGTCATGTATGGATGTGAGAGTTAGGCTATAAAGAAAGCTGAGCACTAAAGAATTGATGCTTTTGAACTGTGGTGTTGGAGAAGCCTCTTGAGAGTCCCTTGGACTGCAAGGAGATCCAACCAGTCCATCCTAAAAGAAATCAGTCCTGGATATTCATTGGAAAGACTGATGCTAAATCTGAAACTCTAATACTTTGGTCACCTGATGTGAAAAACTGACTTATAGGAAAAAACCCTGGTGCTGGGAAAGATTGAAGGTAGGAGGAAAAGGGGATGATAGAGGACGAGATGGTTGGATGGTATCACCATCAATGGACATGAGTTAGAGTAATCTCCGGGAGTTGGTGATGGACGGGAGGCCTGGCGTGCTGCAGCCCATGGGGTCGCAAAGAGTTGGACACACTGAGCGACTGAACTGAACTGAACTGATGTATTATTTGAAACCATGATCACACACAATAAGCAGTACTCTGGTTTAAGTCACCATCATCGCTCATCTGAATTAATGAGGTTGGCTCTTCACCCCCACCTACTTTGAACTTGGCTTGCCTTCCATTTAGACTTAGCATCGTATCAGAATCCTCTTCACTGATCAAAGCCTTATCATGGCAAAGAGGCTCACATAACTCAATGAAGCTCTGAGCCATGCTGTGCAGGGTCACAGAAGATGGATGGCTCATAGTGAAGAATACTGGCAAAATGTGATCGACTGGAGGAAGAAATGGTCAACCACTAAAGTATTGCCACAAGAACCCCATGAATAAGTATGAAAAGGCAAAAATATATGACACTGGGAGATGATCCTCCAGTCAGAAGGTTTCAAATATGCTACTGGGAAGAGCAGAGAGCAATTACCAACAGCTGCTGAAAGAATGAAGCAGCTAGGCCAAAGTGGAAATGATGTTCTGCTGTGGATGAGTCTGGTGGTTAAAATCAAGTTCAGTGCTGTACAGAACAACACATAGGAGCAAGGAAGTTTAGGTCCATGAATCAACATAAATTGTATGTGTTCAAACAGGAGATGGCAAGATTAAATATTGGCATCTTAATAATCAGTGAACTAAATTGGAAAGCAATGGAGGGATTTAATTCAGATGACCATCATATCTACTACTGTGGGCAGGAATCCCTTAGAAAAAATGGAGTAACCCTCACACTCATCCAAAGAATCTGAAATGTAGTACTTGAGTGGAATCTCAAAAATGGTAAGAATAATTTCAGTCCATATCCAATGCAAATATTCAAATTCACAGTAATCCAATTCTATGTGCCAACCACTAATGCTGAAAAAGCTGAAGTTGACCAGGTCTATGAGCATTCACAAGACCTTTTAGAACTATTAAAAAAAAGTCAACAACAACAACAAAAAAGAGATTTTATTTTCACTATAGAGAACTGGAATGCAAAAGTAGGAAGTCAAGAGATACTTGGAGTAACTGCAAGTTTGGCCTTGGATTACAAAATGAGGCAGCACAAAGGCTAACAATTTTGTGAAGAGAACATGCTGGTCATAGCAAACACAGTTTTCCAATAATACAAGAGACATCTCTACACACAGACATCACCAGACGGTCAAAGCTGAAACCAGGTTGATTATATTAGTTGCAAAACAAAGATGGAGTAATTCTATACAGTCAACAAAAACAAAACCTGGAGCTGACTGTGGCTCAGATCATGGGCTCTTAATTGCAAAACTAATGTTTAAATTGAAGAAAGTAAGAAAAAGCACTAGGCAATTCAGGTATGACCTAAACCAAATCCCAGAATTATCACTTTATATGGCAAATCATATCATGGAACTCCTCTGCTCAATAGTTTCCTTAAGCCAGAATCTTTACAAGCCCTATACAAATTAAATCATAGGTCTGACTCCATCTCCTTCCAAATTCTATATAGGTCTTCTTGTTGCTCCTAAGACCTCTGTACTTCTTTCTTCTGCCTTGTGATCCTTCTCTCCTCACCCCCAGAAAACAGTAGGATTAGCTTCTCAACCTACTTCATATCTTTCCTCAAATGCTATATTCTTACTTCCCTGATGAATCTTCAGTTACCCTATTTGAATTAATGAATCACAACTTCCTCTGAATCACAAATTCCCTCTGAAGCAATTTTAAACCTAATTCTCTGCATTATATGCCAATCAGCTTTGGGAAGCTCTCTTTAATCTTGTCTTTTTCTCTCTACTGCATTTTCATATTGCCTGAGAAACAATGAATGAATTTTTTTTTTCCTTCTTATCATTTTCCCCTGATTTACAGTGATCTTTTTGTTGTTTGCTTCCTTTATGGTTTATTGTTATTGTATCCAACTAGTCCCCTAATCACTATTCAGAATGTGATTTTATAAAGGTCAATCAAGCTTCCTACCCTAACATGATCTTGGATATACTATTTATCTAGTTAGAGACTCATAGATGACTTTCTTCGCTTCCTGGATTTAATTTTTCCCTGTCTTTTGTCCTTCCTAGACCCAGGAACAGTAATGATGAAAAAAAAAAATATATATATATATATATATGTTTTATTCAAGCTCAGATCATATGAAGGGGAGTTGTTTTATAGCCCCAGTATAAATCAATTGTGCTGGCTCAGACCACATCTCACATGGATCTCTTGTAGCCTCATTTTCCTTCAGAAATAAAACCTTTCTTTGTCACTTAAATCTGCACCCATGTGGCCCCTGGACTCAAGATCAATCCCTCCTTCCTTTTTAGGCTGATTCCATAGGACTTCTTTCTCTCCTAAGCTTGAGTAGTTTTAGACTTACTTCTTCCAGCCTCTAGGTCCTTGATTCCCTCTTATATTGACCCTTACAGAATCCAGATGGCTTAATATAAACGGTCTTTTCTCCTTTTTCTTAAAAGTATTTGCTTCATAAAATGTGTTCTTGTAAATTCTTTATTTGTCCCTTTGAAATGTGAATATTTTTAAAAGACTTTTGAAAAATTTCCAGTCAAGTACTACTTTTCTCAAGTAGCTGGTAGCCAAGTTCTTGAAATGCAACCACGAAGGAAGACAGCCCCATCTCCCAGTCTGTGTGGGAGGTGGAGTTATGCATTTGATGTACTCTTAACTCCAAGTTGTAAAACTATCTTCTGTCCTGAAGATACAAAAAAGATTATTTTTCCTTTGGATCAGGCAAGTTTGAGACCACAAATGGCCCAGAGTGCACCCATGCCGTCCCCAGTGAGATTTGTCTAGACAATTGTTTCAGTAGAGTTGAGTTCAGACAACATTCTGATTTTTTTCCCTAGCCAAGAATAGTTTCCCTTGCTCATTTAACTTTGTCCACTTCTACTTTTGCTTTGATAAGTCCCAATAATTTTTTTTTTTTTTAATATTTCAGGTTTTTTTTTTTTTTTTTTTTCTCGTCATTTTCATTTTCGTTTCAAAGTGAAAGTGATAGTGTCAGTCATTCAATCGTGTTTGACTCTGTGACCCTTTGGACTGTAGCTTGTGAGACTCTTCTGCTCGTGGAATTCTTCACGCAAGATTACTGGAGGGGATTGCTATTCCCTTCTCCAGGGTATTTTCATGACCAGGTCTCCTGCACTGTAGGTAGATTCTTTACTGTCTGTGTCACCAGGGAAGCCCAACATCATTTTCATATTTTCCATGTATTTGGCAGAGATTTATGAGGGAATATATATACTCTATTGTTCACAAAGTCCCTGATTTTTCTTTAGAGTGTTCAACTCTTAAGACATACGTTTTAAAATCAGATAAATGATACATATTTTTATTTATTTATTGGGAATGTATTTCAAATTCAACTTCTTTAGGAAATATGTCTGCAGTAGTGTAACACAAGTCACCAAATGTGAGATAGCTCAGAATAAAATGAATTGTGGATAGACTTCTTTAATGGGAATGATGTTTGATACTTGGCTAACAGCTTCTCCTGAGATCTATGAGTCATCCAAAACCCTCAATTTATTTCCATGGAAGGAAAACTGGTGCTAAAATAAAGATCATTACTCATCTACCTCAAAGAAAAAATAAAAAGAAAAAAAGTTTGTGGTTCATTTTCCCCTGGGAGAGGAAACAGACTAATCAATGAATCAGAGATTCTTTTACTCCACAGTATGAAATTAGTGACCCATTTTTCCAAAAGACAATGCATTTGTTTTGCAAACATTTTGCTAACAATATCTTATTTTATTTATTTATTTATTTATTTTAAATTAATGGTAGGTGTCAACAGCTTTCCTAGGCTATACTGACACAGCTCAGAAAGTAGTGGAAGGAAATGTTAGCTTTGTATCTTCCTGTATTTGTGCGAATCTCTTATCTGAAAAAAAAAAAAAAAAAAAAAAATGTGATCTGAAGACAGAGTAGAGAAATTAACAGAATGTTTATCTTGAGATGTGTTTTCAATTCTCTTCGCTTTGACTCATCCTTAATTTTCAAATCAATAGACTAATTGCAACAGTGTTTGTTCTTAAGATAGTTTTGGGTTTTTTTGTTGTTGTTTTTTGTTGTTTTTTTTTTTTTTGCATTGAAACCGGTATGAATAAATTAAAAATTCACATGAAATTTAGAGATAATATCACATGTTTTGTTGAATCTTGAGCTTAAGATGGATATTCTTCAACAAATTCCTCAAATTTACTATTGGGAAAAGGCACCAAGATGACACTTGAGCAATTATGTGCTACATGGGGCTATTTTTCTACCTGTTTATGTTTGACATACGGCAGGTGGACATTTAAAAATGTTCTCTTAATATTGATTTGCTAGTCTTTTACTATGCAATGAAACTTTAGTGAGGGATTAAAAAACCTAGTTAAATAGTGCAAAAGGCAAAAAATATAATTATCAGTAAGTGATGTCTTGTTTCTCAAAAGTCATCAAGGAAATACTGATTTTTTCACTTGAACTATGCTATGAAATTCTGTGAATTTTTAATTATCATCTAATTATTTGCATGAAACAATATTCACTTGTAAATATTTTCAATATTTGTCAATATGAGACTCAATATTTACAGGATTTCTTGATTAAGTGCTCCTTTTCACAGACAAAGTAGAGGTGCTTGACCAAGCTGTTTGAAATGTAATAAGAGCTATCTAGTGACAATTATGAACTTGGAATCCAGAACTAGAAGGGTTTGAGTCTGAATCTTAACACTTGGGAGTTGCGGACCTGGGGCAAATCTTTCATTCCACTGATCTTTAAGTCTAAAATTGGTAAATTGGGACTATTTCCTTACAGTATTGTATCATAGAAGACATCTAATCAATGAAGTCAGCCTAGCACAATGTCTGGCCCATAATAGAATTTCAGTAAAAGTTAGTCTGATTTTTCTCACATATGGTTAATCTCTGGAAGAAGAATAAACATCATTTCATATTTCACATTTTTACCAAATTCAAGTTCATGTGTCTGACAGTGAGCCCAAACAAGTTGAACCATTGGAGTTTGGAGCAGAGAAATGTTTGTCGCAGGTCCATGCAAGGAGATAGGTGGCTTGTGCCCCCCAAACTCTAAATTGAAGGGTTTCAGTAAAGCATTTTTAAATGCAAGGTGAGGGAGGGGCATGGTTTTGATTGCACACTTCTTGCTGTAGGAATCCTTTGTTCTTGCATCTGTCGAGGTAGTTGCAGCAACAAGAACAACATTCCTGTAAACCTCCACCAAGACAAATGTTACTGTTTGTTCTGCAACTTTTTATCTCTATATGAATGGTAAAATATTGTATCCTTAAAAGTCAGAGTCTTAAGGATGGGCCATCCTATACATTTCAGGTGGTTGACAACATTCTTGATTTGTAGCAAAAGGAATAAAATACAAAGGTTAAAGGAAAATAACCCACATGGAGTTAGATTTGTTGTCCCTGTAACAATACCATTCATCACTTGCTTTGATATGGTGATCAACAGAAAGTCTGGACCTATGTTTCTTAAACTGTTCTAAGCAGCAGTGTCACATGAGCTCTTCATAGATGCTTTGAGGGACTCTCTTGATCAGATAATTTCACAAAGTACTGAATATTATAAATTTCCCTGTTGGAGAACTCTATGCATATTAGTGTACTACTGGTTTCTGTTGTTTTCATCAATTTCTTTCTGTTGTTCATTGAAGGACTTCTTGTCTCTCCTTGCTATACTCTGGAACTCTGAATTCAGTTGAATATACCTTACCCAGGTTTAGCTGGGTCCTCTGCTTGGAGTATTACAAGGCTGCAACCAAGGTGTTGACTACATTCTGGTCCTCATCTGAAGCTTGACCAAGGAAGGATCTGCTTCTTAGATCTCTAAAGGGACTGGGATACTCTGCCTAGAAGTTAAATAAGCAGGGTGACAAAATACAACTTTGACATACTTCCTTTCCCAATTTGGAATCATTCCCTTTTTCCATGTCCAGTTCTAACTTTTGCTTCTTGACCTGCATAGAGATTTCTCAGAAGGCAGATAAGGTGGTCTGGTAGCATCATCTTTTAGAATTTTAAATAGCTCTGCTGGAACTCCATCATCTACATTAGTTTTATTGGCAGTAGTGCTTTGTAAGGCCCACTTGAGTTCAGACTCCAGAATTTCTGCCTCTCAAGTGGGCCTTACAAAGCACTATCCTGGTTATCTGGATTGTTAAGTTGTTTGTTTTTTGTACAGTACTTCTGAACTTGACTTCTCTCTTGATATCTTCTGCTTCTATTAGGTCTTTACTATTTCTGTCCTTTATTGGGCCCATCTTTGAATGAAATATTGCTTTGCTATTTCCAATTTTCTTAAAGAGATCTCTAGTCTTTTCCCTTCTGTTGTTTTCATCAATTTCTTTCTGCTGTTCATTGAAGGAGGACTTCTTTTCTCTCCTTGCTATACTCTGGAACTCTGCATTCAGTTGAATATACCTTACCATTTCCCCCTTGCTTGCTGCATCTCTTCTTTCCTCAGCTATTTGTAAAATCTTCTCAGACAACCACTTTGTCTACTTGAATTTCTGTTTCTTTCAGATTTTTTTTTTTTTTTTTGCCACCTCCCATATAATATAATGAACCTCTGTCCATAGTCCCTCAGGTACTGTCTTTACTAGATCTAATCCCTTGAATCTATTCATCACCTCCACTGTGTATTCATAGGAGATTTGACTTACATTTTAGCTGAATGACCTAGTGGTTTTCCCCACTTTGTTTAGTTGAAGCTTGAATTTTGCTACAAGGAGCCAATGATCTGAGCCACAGTCAGCTCCGTATCTTTATTTTGCTGACTGTATATAGCTTCTCCATTTTCAGCTACAAAGAATGTAATCAATCTGATTTTGATATTGACCATTTGGTGATGTCCATGTGTAAAACAGTGTCTCCTGTGTTGTTGAAAAAGTTTGTTTGCTATGACCAGTGAGCTGTTGGCAGAATTCTGTTAGCCTTTGCCCTGCTTCATTTTGTACTCTAAGGCCTAACTTGCCTGTTACTCTAGGTATCTCTTGACTTACTACTTTTGCTATGATGAATAGGGCATCTTTTTTATGTTGGTTTTAAGAGTTCTTGTAGGTATTCATAGAACTGATCAACTTCAGCTTCTTTGGCATCGTTGGCTTGGGCGTACACTTGAATTACTGTGATATTGATTGGTTTGCCTTGAAATGAATGTAGGTCATTCTGTCATTCTTGAGGTTGTACCCAATTACTGAATTTCAGACTCTTATTGATTATAAGGGCTACTCCATTTCTTCTATAGGTTTCTTTCTCACAGTAGTAGATGTAATGGTCACCTGAATTAAATTCGCCCATTCCCATCCATTTTAGTTCACTGATTCCTAAGATGTTGATGTTTAACTATCTCCTGTTTGACTGTTTTATTTACCTTGATTCATGGACTTAGCATTCCAGGTTCCTGTGCAGTACTGTTCTTTGCAGCATCAGATTTGACTTTCATCCCCAGACAGATAAACAACTAAGCATCACTTCTGCTTTGTCCCAGTCACTTAATTCTTTCTGGAGCTACTAGTAGTTGTCTTCCTCTCTTTTCCATTAGCATATTGGACACCTTCTGATTTGGGGAGCTCATCTTTTGGTGTCATATAATTTTGCCTTTTCATACAGTTCACGGGGTTCTCATGGTAAGTATACTGGAGTGGTTTCCCATTTTCTCTCCAGTGGATCATGTTTTGTCAAAACTCTCTAGTAGGAACATCCATCTTGGGTGGCCCTGCATGGTATGGCTCATACCTTCATTGAGTTAGGCAAGCCCCTTTGTTAGACAAGGCAGTGATCCAGGAAGGGGTAAAAGCTCTTAATATACATTTTCTGAAGTGGAATTTGGGTATTTATATATATATATATATATATATATATATATATATATATAGATACAAAGATATGGTAGACTACATAGATATATTTGTGAATATTTAAACAGTAGAATATATTTATATTTTTCCTGTAGTGAACCACCTTTGCCTTTCTAAAAACACTAACAATAGTGGTTTATTCTAATTGGATAAGTTAATTGAACTAGTCTCCGTTTAATTGATTAGGAAGATTAACAACGATTCTTCAATCTCAATACCCAATACTAAAATGACTATGCTATAGAACACTGAAGCCTTTTGACAACTAGACATTTCTGTAGATGCCAGTTGACTTTAGCTCCTACTGGAGGAGTATTAGGACTTCCCAGGTA
Organism: Dama dama; assembly: GCF_033118175.1. Lineage (NCBI taxonomy): Eukaryota > Metazoa > Chordata > Mammalia > Artiodactyla > Cervidae > Dama > Dama dama. Next base: position 5,489,847 of record NC_083708.1, on the reverse strand, counting down.
GCACTAGTAGTAAAGAACCCACCTGCCAATGCAGGAGACATAAGAGATGTGGGTTTAATCCCTGGGCTGGAAAGATCCCTTGGAGAAGGGCATGGCAACCTACTACAGTATTCTTGCCTGGAGAATCCCATGAACAGAGGAGCCTGTCAGGCTATAGCTCATAGGGTCACAGAGAGTCAGAGATGACTGAAACAACTTAACATGCATGCACAAAAAAGTATTAATCTGAGAATAAATTTGGCTTCCAAATCTTGTAATTACCATAGAAATCTTTATAGTTAAATAAGTATTTACATTAAGTACGCTTATGAGAAAAGAATAACAAAATTATTTCAGTGAAATCTTCGGAAGCATTCAAAAATGCTACAAATTTTGGAATGGAAAAAACGATAATATTTGGGGAAAAGATGAGGAATTTTGTAAACAGTGGAATATTTGGATGGGTATTATTTTTATATGCTATTAGATGATCTCCCTGCTCTAAAGAAAAAAAAAAAAAAAAGTAAGTTTTGAAAATTCCTGAAATAATAGGGCTGTGTTTCATGTTAAAAGTAAAGACAAGAAGTAGCTGTGGAATGTGATCAACAATATGGATCATGGCCACATGTATAAAGAGCGCTGAATTAATGAATCCGGGTCTCAGATTTAAATTAAAGGCTTATGCATATGGTTGTCATCTATTATAATTGTCTTCTTTAACTAAGGTTTAGTTAAGTAAACAAATTTGTGGATTAACCAATTATATCAAATAAGAGATATGAAAAGACTTTTAAAATGTTTTAATTTTATGCTAGTGTAACAGAAAAGAGAAAGTGATTATAATTTTGTGGTTACTGTGAATGTTGAAAATTGGAGAAAATTGTTGAGGTGTACCACTTTATAAAAGTCTGCTAGGACTATGTATGTCAAATTATCTAAAAGATAGCTACACAACACACCCCATCACCCACTTCTAGCTCATAAAATACCAGAACTGTTAAGAGGGACTTGAAGAGTCACAAAAGTACAAAGCTTTCCACTCAGAAGGATGTGCTGTCATGGAGTGGGGAGCTTGGGATATAAAAGCATCCATAGAGAAAGAGGGCAAAAAGGGACATTGTCATCTCACCTTCAAGTGTGATGGTTTCTACCCTTCAGAGTTCTGTAAGCACACCCTTGAATTCAGGAATTTAAAGAGTTTGTGGGAAAACCTGATGTTTGTCTCCCAGAGTCATCTATTCCAAGTGTGGTCTGTGAACTATTTAGAATGGATAAATAATAAAAAGTTAATCATAAATTTTGGCAGTTTGACAATGTCTGTTGTGTGGTACAGTTCTTAGTTGCTCAGTTGTGTCCAACTCTTTGTGACTCTATGGACTGTGTCCTGCTAGGCTTCCCTGTCCGTGGGGTTTTCCTGGCAGTAATACCAAAGTGGGTTACCATTTCCTTCTCGAGGAATTCTTGTATCCAATAGCAATAAAGAATCTGACTTATATTAATGCATGCTTTTTCTCTGTGTTTTAATTTTTGTAAACACAGCCTGTTTCTCCTGGACCCAACAGAATTGGCAGGGTTTGGTCACAAGGAGGCAGTTGCCACAGAGGGCATCACTGTCTGCAGGGGACTGTGCAGAGCATAACTAATGAATTTCAAATAACAGGTGCTTATGCTTTAGGCCTCATAAAAACTGATGCTTAGCTTGGATCATCACAGACTTCCTGGTTGATTTTTTTTTTTTTTTTCATAATCTTGGTTAAAAAATCATTAGTACAGAAAAAGTCAGCAACAGGTCCTGATAGCATATTTCCCAGTAAATATATATATATATATAATTAACCAAATATTTTAGAATATACTCTTGAAAGACAAAATATTGTTAGGGAATTACATATACTAAGTCTATCCTCATGGAGCTGATGTTGTAGAGGGGAAATGGATGTTAAACTTAAGAATATAGTACATGTATTCCCCATCCCAATCCCCCCTCCCACCTCCCTCTCCACCCGATTCCTCTGGGTCTTACCTTTGCACCAGGCCCAAGCACTTGTCTCATGCATCCAGCCCGGGCTTGGGAATACATGTAAATCCATGGCTGATTCATGTCAATGTATGACAAAAACCACTACAATATTGTAAAGTAATTAGCATCCAACTAATAAAAATAAATGAAAAAAATATATATAAATAAAGTAGGGCCTTCCCTAGAGACTACCAGGAAACCTTGTCAACAACGTCACAAAAAGACATTGTGTTGCATACAACAGGCAAGAATTGCTAGTTATTAAGCACTAAAAAAAAAGTGAAAAAAAAAGAATATAGTACAGATCATTTGTTATTCTGAGAATTTAGTAATATAGTCACTCACATTCACCCCAACAGCTTTAAAGAAATTCAAACTCAAAGTAGTAGTAACATAAGAATCAGATTTATTGCAATAAAAATGAGTTTGAGAATATGGCTCAGGCATATATTCTGCTACTTTGCCCAAAGGCTATAGTTTAGGTACTTCCTTGATAATCCAGTTTTTGAGAGTTTGTCTTCCAATGCAGGGGATGCGGGTTTGATCCCTGGTTAGTGAGTTAAGATTCCACATGCCTCAGGACCAGAAAACCAAAAAGAAAGAAAGAAAGAAAAAAAAAAAAAACAACAAAAAAAACACACAATTAGAATAACAGAAGCATTGTAGCAAATTAAAGACTTTAAAAATGGCCCACATCCCAAAAGATTTTTAAAGACAAGTCCAAATTTTGGAAACTATCTAAAGACAGAGAAGGATTTGAAATAAAGTTGATCAAACAATGTGGATGTCTTCCAGATCTAAGGTTGCTAGCACTAAAAAGGCCCTAGAAAATTTTGCCATTTTCATGTAATACAAGCAGAATTTTAATATAGTCAACTGTGGATATCTAAGAGTTCAGAAGATAGCTCATTTGATCAGAAGCCAGGTCAGTTTCTTTTTCTTTGAACCTCTTTCAAGCTATATTACAAGTATCTCTTCCAAGTTAATTGCTGCAATGCAGACTGAGTTTGGATGATATCCATTGCTGTCTTTTAAATTGCTCAGTCCTAAAGGAGTTCACTGGGAAATGTGCTGAAGCCTTACTCTAACTGAATTACCAAAATCTTGGGCAGTAATATCTAGTGGTTTAAGCCAATTCTTTCGAAAAAAAATTTGGTGGCATGCTTCTGCAGTGATTAACTACACCTCTTCATGAAATGGCATTCTCTATAGTCATAACACATCTTCCCAAACTATCTACTGTCTGGTCACTGATAGGTTAAAAAATAATAAAAATTAGCATGTAGTGGATTCAAACATTTTAATAAGTGACAACATGGGAATGTGCTATGCAAACCATAACCGGCTGCATGGCTTATTAAGACTATTGTTACATCTCAATACACTGATATGTAAGTATATAAACAAACTAAAAATTCTAAATGCCAATGAGATGAATGCTTTTGAGAAATTTAAATTTTATTTATACCATTTCCATCTGTTCAGTGCAGAAATTGCAAGGCTTGCATTTTAGTCATTAATCTGCCACAGGCATGTCTTACAAATTTGGTCTAGTCAAACTTATTATTTGGAAATGGTTTCAATTTACTAGAGGAGTTGTTTCACATTGGCTTCTCAACCATCTTAGGGATCACTAGGTAGAGAGAGGAAGGAAATCCTGGGAGTCAAGAATACAGGATTGCTCCCGGTGTGAGTCACAGGAGACTTCATTTACCTGCTGTATATATAGGTCTTGGATGTAAGATTGCTTAGAAAGATCATTTTGACTATGAGCTACAACTGAAAATCCCTGGATTAGCAGTTAATTAAAGTATTTTCTTATTCTAAATAGAACTTCAGATTGAAATGCATGAGATTAATGTTATGACATCACTTCATATTCTCTTTTAGTTGTGTTGTGCTTAGCTGCTCAGTCATGTCCAACTCTTTGTTTGCAACCCCATGGACTGTAGCCTGTCAGGCTCCTCTGTCCATGGGGATTCTCCAGGCAAGAATACTGGAGTGGGTTTCAGTCCAGGGGATCTTCCCCACCCAGGGATCTAACGCAGGTCTCTCACATTGCAGGTGTATTCTTCACCATCTGATCCACGAGAGAAGCCTATTTTATTTTAGTTGAAGTACGTTAAACAGAGTTTGTAGATCAAAGATGGTTGAATAATATGATTCAACTTAACACACTGCGCTATGTTTGTAGTCATGCTTTCCCTATCTTGAGAGATGTTAGTCCTTACTCTACTTTTACATAAACAAATTGAATAAAATAAATATTTGAAAAATTTAGCAGCTAAGGCTTATTTTTGTCACATCTGCACTGACTTTAGTAAATAATAGGAACAAAATGGGAAAAGGAGGCATGTAAACTTTACAAGAATATCATATTGAAGTTAAAGATTATATGCACATTAAAAACAAAAAGAGACAATGTAGTTGTAATTTTAAACTTCATTTATCCATAGGGCAGTTATTACAATTTGGTTTCATGATGAAAATATTAGCTCAGAAACTGTGCATAACTTTGGATGAATAACTTATTAAAGATATTTATCATAATATCAGCCACAGTATTCTCTATTTACAAAGTCACATTGGTTAAGTTTCTCAGATTATACTTGGACCAATTGAACCTAGTTGTAGAAGAGAGCTTGAGGGCATCAACAGTGTTAATTCATATTTGAAAACTACCAAAATACCACTGCTAAATTTAATGTAGTTTCCTGGATGAAAACGGACACATTCATGAGAGAAGCAGAGGTTATGCCAGAAGTGCCTAACAGCAGGAATTATACACAAGCAGAATTGCAATTAAAATCACAACTAAATAGAAGGACACCATAAAAACATAATTCTAAGGTGATGGGAGGCACCAAATCACAGAAACAGCATTCTCCGCAAATAGACCGAGTAATGAGAACCCTATCATTAATGTTGACCCTATCAGGTGTCAGAGGGCCCTATGCCTTTGACATCGCAGTCAGGATCTGTATTCCTTTTTCCTCCCCATGTCTTAGGACTTGGAACCCTACAGATTTATTTCTTGTATGGCTACCTTGATTTTGTGTCCAGTCCATAGCTGGCATTAATTCTCATATCAAGGCTAGCTATCCATGAAAAATTACCACTAGACATTAAATGATGTCTTAGTCCAAGCTCCAATTAATAGAAAAGCAAAGTTGAATGACATTTACAATGGTGATAAAATTAATGAGGTCCTGCTGCTTTCTATAGCACAGCTTGTAAAGACACTGCCTAAGACAGAATAGGGCTCTGCTGCCCCCAGGTCCTCAGCGATTCTTGCCACTGGGTGCTGGTGCTGCCAACTCTGCCACTGCTTCTGCGATGGGGCTGGCCTGTGTGTTAGTATGAACCATTTCATACCCCACCAAATAAGGGGCAGTTCTCACATCAAGGATGATAGTTGTTTAATGTCATTCTCCAAAGGGGGGCCTGGATCTTTACCTGCAGTCTTCTTTTTGTTGCTGATTTGGACCTGAAATAAAAGCCCCAGTTACTGACACTGAGTGTCACCCACTCTCGTTTCTATCACCTCTGATCCACAACCTTATCATGGAGTATAATTCACAAGGCAACAACCCCACCTCATTCTCGGTTCTGTTTCCCAAGTTTCAGGTACCATGGCCAGCTGCAGTCTAAAGATATTAAATGGAGAATTCCAGAAATAATAAATCTTAAATTGCAAGCTGTTCTGAGTAGTGTTTTGAACCCTTCCACCATCCTGCTCTGTCAACCCCAGAACGTGGCTCATTCTTTTGTCCAGCATGTTCACTCTGTATATGCTACCTGCCTGTTAGTCATTCTGCAGCCTTCTCCCTGATCAGATTGCCTGTCATGGTATGTGCTTGTGTTCAAGTGACGCTTCTTTTACTTAATAAGGGCCCCTCAGAGCAAAGATGGAGATGTTGGTAATTCAGATATTATCCAATTGTGCCTAATATAAGTTAAACTTTACATGCAATTCTCCAGGCAAGAATACTGGAGTGGGTAGTCATTCACTTCTTTAGGGGATTTTCCCCACCCAGGGATTGAACCTGGATCTCTCGCATTGCAGGCAGATTCCTTACTGTCTGAGCCACCGGGGAAGCCCCAAACATTTTCACATGTATGCATGTATAAGAAAAGACATAGTATGTATAGACTTTGTAGTATACATGGTTTTGGGCACCCACTGGGAGCCTTTGAACATACTCCCTTGGACAAAGGGTGTAGACTCTGCTATCTATTTCACTGATCTCATCCACAACCACATTTTTCCATGTCCTCCCTGAAGTTATGAGAGGGTAACAGGTAGGAAGACTAGAGGGCCCTAAGAGGAAGGAGGTTTATTTCAAGTGGCAGACACTTCTTTTTTTTTTCCCCTTCTCTACACAAATTTAAGAGACTTCTTTTAAATCTGTGTTGACTACACCTGGTTCTGCCTTGAGCAAACCAATGAGATTTTCTTATGGCAATGTTTTTCTTAAGCAGTACTAATGAAACTATATATTTGCTTTGGAATCTGCCTTTCTTCAAAAGACTAACTTTTCTTCTTTTCTCAAACCTTGGACTGATAATGGCTCAATAAGCCAGTATTCATGTCAATTGTTTTATGGCTAGGGATTTCACACCTTGTGACATCCTATCTCAAAAATTCATATTGTGGGAGAGGGGCCTGGTGAAACTCCCTCAGCCTTGAAGTGTTTCTTTTATCTGATTAGAAGCTCACTATCTTGCCTGGAGAATCCCATGGACAGAGGAGCCTGGTAGGCTACAGTCCACAGGGTTGCAAAGAGTCAGACACAACTGAGCGACTTCACTTTCTTTCTTTCTTTTCCTTAATAGAGATAAAACACCTTGCTAAACATTAGTAAGGGGGCATTCTTTCTGCCCCCTTCTGTTGTCTATGTCAGAAATTTTCTCTATCTCACTTACACTTAAAAAAAAAAAGTATTTTACACAAAAAGCTCCAAGTGGTCAAGCCTGGTCTCTGGCCCTGGATCAAAATCCTCTCCTCTGGAGGTCACAGATCCTGGTTTAGCTCACTGCAGCAACATTTCAACTACATCTGGCTTTCTTAGGACCTCTTAAACATATACAAAATCCCCCCATGTGTTGGCTTATTTAGAGTTCCTTTGTCTTGTGTGTGTTCTAGCCAGATATCCACAAGACTCCCCCCACAACTGAACCCTTATTTTAAGTTCACTGAATGTTTTCTTATCAGTACTTCATTCTCTGATCACCCTATATAAATTATAGTCTAACCTGGTACTTTAGGCTCTATTAACCTATCTTGTTTTACTCCATAGCATTTATCACTAATCATATTATATATATATATTGCTTACTTATCTATCCCTCCAACAGAAAGCAAGCTAGAAGAGGGCATAAACACCATTTTCCCAACTACATAATCTGTACTCAGTTCAGTGTGGTGATGGACAAATTGTCAAAATTCAATAAACAAGGCAAAATAAATAGATGGCCATCTTGAGACATGTCTAGAAACATACTATTCTGTGTTTTATGTTTCTATATAGAGTTGAAAATTGTCCCAGAGTTTACATTAAGCTTTTCTAGTTTTATTAATAGAAGCAACATTTGTAATCCAAAACACTTTCTAAACTTAGACAACAATCAATGGTTAGTCAAAGTATTTGTTTAAAGTTTTCATTTGGAAGCTAATTTCTTTTCTCACAAAAGAGTTCAGCAAAAACACTTTTCCAACCATATTTCAGAATATTATTGTGAAAGAAATTCAATAAAAAATGGAACTGGAAGAAATAAAATGGAAAATCTCATACTTGTGCCCTCAGAAAAAGAAAATCTAAGGACTGAGACACTGCTTTCCTGTAAATGACTGACTTACAGAAAACTGATAATACTGAAATTTTCTTAAATGATAGGGAGTTGGCCATGGGTTGTCCAATATCAACTTTGGAAACTTTGCTTATGGTTTGCACAGACATGAACAAAAAAGAATGAACCAGGTCTATTGGTCTCACATAAGGAGCTGAATTGAGTATTGTGTGTATAACTGCCTAGTTTTGTATACTCAGGGAATTTTAAAAGCTAGCCTCCTTTTGTTTTACTTTTAATAGACTTTCACTGAACTCCCCCGTGAACCACACCATCCCCCCCTTCCATCCTTTACATTTCTTGCCCATAGTCTACCCCAAACCCTGAAGGGATTTGCCAGTTTGCATATCCTGAGTAGCAATTCCCTTGCTATTACCAAATAAAATCTTTTTGACAATGTTGAGCTTGCCTCAGTTTATCTATTTAGCTAAGTCCATATTATGTAGCCCCAAATATTTGTGCTTTCTGTGGAAAATTAACCTGAATTAGGAACTTAGTGGCATATCTCAGTTTACTTCAAATATTTTTCTTTTTAGTGATATAAATAAATATATAAAAGAAAGTGAAATAAGGAGATTCCCCACTCTCCAATTTTTCCCCCCAAGATTAAGACAGCCTGGAACAATTTTATCTGCTAACAAAGTTTCCACAATAGACTCTTTCACCTGAGTTACAGGCAGCATGACATTTGAATGTTCAGTCAAATATGATTTTGCCTCAGGGGATCAGTTCAATTCTGTCGCTCAGTCGTGTCCAACTCTTTGCGACCCCATGAATCGCAGCACGCCAGGCCTCCCTGTCCATCACCAACTCCCAGAGTTTACTCAAACTCCTGTCCATCGAGTTGGTGATGCCATCCAGTCATCTCATCCTCTGTTGTCCCCTTCTCCTCCTGCCGCCAATCCCTCCCAGCATCAGGGTCTTTTCCAGTGAGTCAACTCTTTGCATGAGGTGGCCAAAGTATTGGAGTTTCAGCTTCAGCATCAATCCTTCCAATGTACACCCAGGACTGATTTCCTTTAAGATGAACTGGTTGGATCTCCTTGAAGTCCAAGGGACTCTCAAGAGTCTTCTCCAACACCATAGATCAAAAGCATCAATTTTTCAGCACTCACCTTTCTTCACAGTCCAACTCTCACATCCATACATGACCACTGGAAAAACTATAGCCTTGACCAGATGGACATTTGTTGGCAAAGTAATGTCTCTGCTTTTTAATATGCTATCTAGGTTGGTCATAACTTTCCTTCCAAGGAGTAAGTGTCTTTTAATTTCATGGCTGCAATCACCATCTGCAGTGATTTTGGAGCCCCCCAAAATCAAGTCTGACACTGTTTCCACTGTTTCCCTATCTATTTCCCATGAAGTGATGGGACCAGAGACCATGATCTTAGTTTCCTGAATGCTAAGCTTTAAGCCAACTTTTTCACTCTCCTCTTTCACTTTCATCACTCAGGGGATATTCAGGCTTAAAATCTTACTCAGAGACATTTGATCATCCTGTTTAAAGTAACATCATCCCAGGTGTTTCAAGTGGTAAATAATCTGCCTGCCACTGCTGAAGAGGTCGGCTGAACCTGTTCCAGGGAAGATCCCTGGAGAAGGAATTAGCAACCCACTCCAGGATTCTTGCCTGGGAAATGGACCAGAGTGAAGGAGTCTTTTGGGCCTAGAAAAGAAAACAAGAGTCTCAAAGGCTCTTGCTGAATCATCTAACTTTGACGAAAACAAAACAGAACTTTAGTTCTCACCCTGATGCTCCAGGCCAGTTGCATCTATCTGGGACTTATCACCCCCCTGTCCAGAAACCTTCCACCCCCTACACCTTCCCAGAAGACTTATCACCCCCTGCCCAACTACAAATGCCATCTCAGCTAAATACCCAAAACATCCCACCTGATTAACATTTCCCTTATCACTTCCACAAACCTCCCTATAAATATGGAGACTCCCTGATCCCTCTCGGTGCTCAGCCTGGTTGTTAGGCCAACTGTCACCCCTCCTTGCCTGAATAAAGGTAACCTACTTCTGTTGAGGTCGTCTTTCTTATTTCTGCTTCGGCCCAAACTATACCTTACACAGAGGAGCCTGGAAGGCTACAGTCCATAGGTTCACAGAGAGTCCAATTCTACTGAACATATTTGCACCTCCATTTAAACTAACTCCACCTCCAAAAAAGGAAAAAATAAATAAATAAATAAAATAAAATAAAGATTCTTCATCATTCAGTTGTATCATTCAAACCCATTGTTTTATGTTATCAAAATCAACATAACAAGAGAGGCAAACAGCACATTGTGGGCAGAGGATGCAGCTCAGATAAATATGTCCTCAGTGGAAATATTCTACATATAATTCCCCCCTTTCCTCACTTAGCTATGACCTATCATGTATGTCAGGTGTCAGCATTCCAATGTCATCACCTAGAGATTAATTAATCATTTAAGGTTCTACAGTAAAAAGGCAAACATGTACTAAAGGTAACAGAGAGCCCAGATAATATTTTGGAACCTTGACCTGTCACTTGAGTTTAAGAAATGATGCTGTCATATTTCTGTAGGAGACAACATTTGGTATGTAAGTTCAAATGTTCTTTCTCTAATATATTCCAACCCCAAATAACCAGCTGAGTAGAAGCCAGGATGACACGTTTAGGTGTTTTCTTGCCTCTGTGAAAATTAAATTGTCATTCTGCCAAGGGTATACAGAAAATATCCATTAGCGATTGATGCTACTATGTTTGTAGAATTTGAATTGACTCTTTATACAGATCAAAACTATCTTTGAGGAAAGAAATAGAGATCAATTATACATTCAGAACCTACATTTTTAAAATAAATATCAAGGAAAAGAGAGGATAAATTTAGTTTGTATCTTGTTCCTACCCTTAAGCTCTGATAAGGATCATTTCTCTTTTCTTATAAGAAGAATGATTCTATTTTCTGCAGAGAGATTGTGAAACAAACAAACAAACAAATAAACAAAAAACTGAGATTTTTATGTATGAAAATGCTCTGAATTATTGAGTTGATGGCAATGTTGGTCTAAATCTATAACACAGTAACAGTTTTGAAGAACTGATCACAACATGATGTATGCATTCTACACAAGATTTCTTGTTAGTGTATGTCTTTAGAAGTGCACATGTGTATCTGGACAATGATATTTGTTAATTATCACTTCCAGTTTCCTATGTTCACAATCATGACAAGTTGCTCTCACTTATTTCCTCTTTTGAGTTGGGTTACTGGAAGTAATATTGCTGTAGCCACACGTTCTGGAAAACAAACCCACTCAAAGGACAATGCAGATAGTGGAGTGCAGTTTATTGCACAAGCGGGCCCAAGGCAGAGTCTCCTCTTAGCCAAGGACCTCAACCAGTTTTTGTGAAAACCTTATATGCCCTAGGCATACATGCCCAAATCCACCTCCCCCAAATTCCCTGAAACTAGTCTGAACAAAGGAAAAAGAAAGATACAATCAAAGTCAACCCATGATTCACATGCCTTAAACCTAGGTAGTTAACAGTGGACAATTATCAATAGGCTTGTGGTCATTCCCCAATAAGCATAATGGAATGTATGATTCTATTCGGTCACACAGATAATTAGGGTATTCTTTTAGGCAATGGAGAGCCCTGGGGCTCTTCCTTCTGGGGGCCTGGTTTTCCAGGTTGTAAGTCGTTTCCATAGATACTGGGCATAAAGCTCAAAGTGCATAGTCTGGCCCAAGATGGAGTCCTGCTTTCAAGGCTCTGCTTCCTCCTTCAAAATATTTCCTGCTTTTGCAGTATGGGGACAGTAAAGACTGAAAACAGGAAGAATTTTTGTTAACATGACCAAAAGCTGGATGGTGAAAAATAATGTGCCAAAGATTGGAAAAGGTTTGTATAAATTTGAAAAGAAATCCTCAGAAAGCTGACATTTTTCTACTTGTATCTTTCATGTTAGTTGGAAGATTGACATACTGTACTTTTGATTATTAGAGGAATAGAGAAAAGGATATGGGTTTTGAAACCAACATATGCTAGGTAATAATTTGGCATATTTTTATGACTAGATAAAAGTATTTTATTCAAATACTATGCGAATCAAAATGGAAAAGTTGAACACAATATAGGAAGGAACTTCAGGAAATTACACAGATGAATCTAGATGTTTTATCAAATTTATAGATTTCATTAAATAAAACATTTGAGTAACACTTTACTAATGAAGTTGTAATATTCAAACAACGTTAGACCTAGCATTTACTTCATTCCTTTTTTTAAGCAAATTTTTGAGAATATGACCATAAATTTAAAATGCTCATTTATTTCTGTATAAGCAAAAATAATGTATGTCTTAATTCCCTAATTCTTGTTATTGTTTATCATATTTCTTGGGTTTTAAGTTTTGATTCTGTATTGCTGATCCTGTTCACAGCGTCAGTTGTCTTGCTCTATCATATTGTTCATACTGTTTGCTGAACCCATGGTAAGCAAGGCACGAGTTAAGAAGCTGGAAGAAAATGCAAGAGGCTGTAGGAACTGCAGATGCATTTATTCTCTCCTGGGGGCCCAGCAGTCATAGCAGCAGACATAACATAACACAAAATAACCACACACAACCCTTCAGGGCTTTTCCAGGTGAAACTTATATGTACTTCTATAACAAAAGCAGCCCATGGTCAAGAGACTACCTCCTGATGCGCATGCACAGTGCCATAGGCAATCTCAGCTGTTATACAAAAGTGAAAAGGCATTGTTTACAGAATATGGGGCAAGATGGCATGACAGCGTGGCGAGAGAGCCTGACTGGCGCCCTCTTGTTAATTTCCCCACAGGTGCTATCCCAGTGTTTACTGTATTATTTCATATTTCTAGATTTTCATTTAATGTTCTATCTATTTATATCTTTTTCAAAATACATTGGAAGAAAAAGCTTTAACAAATAAAGTACAAACTTGCAGAAGTGCTTGACAACCATAATGAGCCAAAGGAAATATCTATGCTGAAATGAATATCTTCCATTTTTATATCTAAAGTTAATAGTGGATGAGCAAAAATTATGACCCAAATAGAATAAAATTTAATTACATCATATTTATTTTCAAGTAAATGTAAATATGAGATTACTAAAAATTTTATCATGATTTTTTGAGTATTTAAATTTTACAATGACTGCATATTGATTTAGTTATTAGCAAAATGATATAAAATCATTTCATCAGATTTGTGTTGCTCTCATGAACTAATTGACTAATATTCTTAAGTATTCTATTATATCTGACAGATATAGTTACTATAAGTCCCTATGTAGGACAGCTGTCAATCTTCTGTTGGGGGATAGCATTTAATAAGTCATTTATAAAAAACACAAAATGTTTAAGAATAAAAATATTTAATGGTAAATTTTTTTATTCAAACAACAACTAAAACTGGAAAGAAGTCTGTAGCTAGGTTTGAAAAAGAAAACACATTTTACAGCTCTTTGTTTCAAGCATTTACACTATTCTTCATTTTACCTTTAAGCCAAAATTTCTCAATGTTACACTCAGTTTCAAGGTACAATATTTGGAAAGGTTAGTAAAATTCCATTAAGTCATTTTGAGTTATTTAAGGGTGAACTTTAAGAAATTGTTCAGACAGCTTTAAAACACTGGAAGTTGAAAGGTAGTTTTGTTTTTAAAGTTCACACTTGGCACATATTTAGTGTGAAGAATTGTTGCCAGAATCTCTCAGGGCAAGTGGAGACACTTTAAGAGAAAGACTGAAAATTTCTGTACCTTTTGTCTAGATCCTAAGTTAAAGGAGACTGACTGTAACCCATGTGGAACTGAGAGCAAAGGATGTTTTATTTCTGGCCTACTAATGTCTTTACATCTTTCTATCTCTTTTCATATATTTACTCTTATATTCATTGACTCTCCCTGGGTCATTCTGCTGACAGTCTGAAATTCGATAATGGAAGCAAAAATTTTCAAATGAAAGGAAGCTATTTTTTAAAGACAAACTTATTTATCTCTTGATATGCTTTAAATTCCCAGGGTTTCATTTATTTTTACTTCTTATTTACTCATATCATAATCTATGCATGCAGGGAGCCTTGTCACATATAATTTGAGTGAAAGAATTGACTTAACTAAGAAGACAAGAGACTAGACTTCCCTGGTGGTCCAGTGGTTACCTCTGTGGGGGGCAAAAATATCTCTTGGAAAGTGACAAGTCATTGATCAAAGTCACCATATATAGGATCAATAAAATAGCAATAAAAATTATATATACTAAGAAAAAACACATCAAAACTAAAATCAAAACCATTATCTACAGTTTCTCCAAAGAAAATGAAATATTTTAGTATAATTTTATCAAAATATGTACAGGATCTGTATCCTGAAAATTATAAAATACTATGAAAAAGACCTAATAAAGACCTAAATCAAGTAATATTATTTTCATGGATTGAAAAACATGCTAAAGATTTTAATTTTCCCAAATGTATCTACATATTTAATGCAATGCTTATAAAAATTCTATCTTCTTCTTCTTCTCTTTTTTTTTTTTTGGTATAATTAGATAAGCTCATCTGAAAATGTATACTGAAAAGCAAAAAAAAACTAAAATGGTTAAGACTACCCAGGTCGGGGGCGGGGGAGTGCTGGTGGAGGGAGAGATAAACGTGAAATGAATTGTTCTACTCAATATTAAGGCTTAAAATTCAGCAGTATGGTAATGAGGGAAGGATAGGTACTTAGACCTGTTAAAAAGAATAAAAGAAACAAATACAGACCCGCAAAAATATACCCAAATGTCTTTTTACTGAAGTGCAAAAACAATTGAATGGAGAAATGATAGGCTTTTCAATGACTGAAGCTGGAGGAATTGAATATAGGTAAAAAACTGAACTTCAGTTTAAATCCCACAACTCTTAACAAGTATTGATTAAAAATGAATCAGTTGTAAATATCAAAGGCAAAGCAATATTTCCTTTAGAAAAAACACATAGGATAAAATATTCAGGGTCTGAGGCTAGGCAAAGTATCTTTAAATTTGACAACAAAAGCACAATCAGTATAACAAACTGATAACTTAGACTTTATCAAAATTAAAATTGTGCTCTGTGATAAGCCCTGATATAATGATGAAAAGATAAGCTGAAGACTGAGAGAAAATGCTTGCAAACCACACAACTGAAAAAGAATTAGTATCTATATGAAGCGTTCTCAAACAGCAAACAGTTCAATTATAAAATGGGCAAAAATCATAAATAGATATTTCATGGAAGAGGATGTACAAAATGATCAATAAGCACATGAAAAGAAGTTCAACATCATTAACCATGGGAATAAAATAAAAACCACAATAAGGTACCAGTGCACATCTATAAAAATGGATACAAACTTTTAAAATACAGAAAACTAAATACAAAGATGCAGAGAAATTTCATCATTCACCTATTATTCAAGAGAGGGTAAAATGGTGCAGCCACTCCAAAAATGAAATTTGATGATGATAACAGCATAAGACATCAATAAGACAATAAGATCTTGAAGAAATAAATGAACCTCTATCATCATTAATGTATTATTCAGAATATAAAAGTAACGCCTAGTCACCCATCAATAGATGAATGGGAAAGAAGATGTATGTATATGTATGCATATATACTCACACAATAGAATAATATTCAACACCAAGAAGGAGAGAAACCTTGTCAGTTAATGCAACATGGTTGAAACCTGAGGGAAATTTGCTAAGTGAAATAGAGAAAGATACTACATGGTATCCCTTAAATGTAGAATCTTAAAAAGTTAAATGTGTGGAGACAGGGATGAAGATGATAGTTATCTGGAGTTAGGTGTGGGAGGATATTGGGGAGATATGGGTCTAAGAATACAAACTTCTGCCTAAAAGATGAATAAATTCCAGGAATCTAATGTACTGTATGGTGACTGTACTTAACAATACTGCACTATGTACTTGAAAGTTGATAGTATATTAAATTTTAAATGTTCTCACCAAAATAAAAGGTAATTATTTGAGGTAATAGAGGTTTTTACTTAAGCCACTGATATAGTCACTTTGCAATATATGTGTATTAAATCATCACATTGTAACCTTAACAAATACTATTTATTATAGTAACAGTATAGTAAACAGTATAAAAATACTGTTTATTATATCTTAATATATCTGAAAAAATAAAGTAGTAAAGTATTTGGTAGTTTCTTATATTAATAAACACGTCATTACTACACTATGGAGCAATTACACTTAGTCATTTATGCCAGAGGAATGAAAATTGTCCACTCAAAATTTTGCACATGATATTCATAATAGTAAAAAATCAGAAACAGCCCAGATGTCCTTTGGTGGGTAAATGGTTGAGTAAACTGGGTTATTTTCATACCATACAACACCACTCAACAGTAGCAAGGGATGAACCATGATACAGGCAACAACTTGGATAAAATGTAAAGAAATCATATTGTGTGAAGAAAAATCTATCCCTAAATATTCCATGCTGTGTGTTTTCACTTATACAACATTCCAGAAATGATAAAATTATACAGATGGAGAAAAGATTAGTGGTAGCCAAAACTGTGCTGAGATGGGGTCACAGAGGTGGGAGGGGGTGGGTGTGGTTATTAAAGGCAAATAGGAAGGCTCCTTGTGGTGAGGGAACCCTTCTGTATGCCGACCGTGGTAGTAATTAAATGGATTTACGCAATGATAAGACGCCACAGACTAATACTCATAAACACACTCAAATTAGTACATATAAAATTGATGAAATCTGAATATACTGAAGGTTTATGCTAATGTTTGTGCTAATCATCTATAGTTTTGTCAGACATTAACATCCCTGATAGCTCAGTTGGTGAAGAATCCAACTGCATTGCAAGAAACCCCAGATCAATTTCAGGGTCGGGAAGATCCCCTGGAGAAGGGATAGGCTACTCACTCCAGTATTCTTGGCTTTCCTTTGTGTCTCAGCTGGTGAAGAATCTGCCTGCAATGCGGGAGACATGGGTTTGATCCCTTGGTTGGGAAGATTCCCTGGAGAAAGAAAAGGCTACCCACTCCAATATCCTGGGGGTGGAGAATTTCATGGAATCCATGGGGCCGCAAAGAGTCGGACACGACTGAGTGACTTTCACTTCATAACATTAGAGAAAACAGAGTGAAAGTGTACAAGGAATCCCTACATATGATGTTTTACTGAAAAATGTAAGTCTAAAATGTTGTCAAATTAAAATTAAATGAAAAATAGAGTGTAGTACCTACTATTTATGTTTAAAAACTGTTAGACTTTGTCCTGCTTTATTTTTTATTCCAAGAAGAAACTTGCCTGTTACTCTAGGTATCTCTTGACTTCTGACATTTTCATTCCAGTCCCCTATGATGAAAATTACATTTTTTTGTTTTTTTTTTTTTTTTTTGGTGTTAGTTCAGAAGGTCTTGTAGGTCGTCATAGAACCATTCAGCTTCAGCTTCTTAAGCATTATTGATTGAGGCATAGACTTGGATTACTGTGGCATTGGATGATTGCCTTGGAAAGGAACAGAGATTATTCTGTCATTTTTGACATTGCATCTAAATACTGCACTCTGGACTCTTTTTTTTTTTTTTTTACTACGAGGGCTACTCCATTTCTTCTCAGGGATTCTTGCCCTCAGTAGTAGATATAGCAGTCATCTGAATTAAATTTATCCATTCCAGTCCATTTTAATTCACTGATTCCTAAAATGTCAATGTTCACATTTGCCATCTCCTGTTTGACCACTTCCAATTTACTTTAATTCATAGACCCAACATTCCATGTTCCTATGCAATATTGTTCTTTACAGCATCAGACTTTACTTCCATCACCAGTCACAGCCACACCTGGGTGTTGTTTTGCTTTGGCTCTATCACTTCATTCTTTCTGGAGTTATTTCTCCACTGATCTCCAGTAGTGTATTGGGCACCTACTGACCTTAGGAGTTCATCTTTCAGTGTCATTTCTTTTTAACTTTTCATACTATTCATGTGGTTCTCAAAGCAATAATACCAAAGTGGTTTTTCATTACTTTCTCCATCAGTTTGGTTAGTTTTCTGTGATTGTGGTTTTCATTCTGTCTGCTCTAATAAATAATGATAAGAAACTTATGGAAGATCCCTGATGGGAGAGACTGACTGTGGGGGAAACTGGGTCTTGTTTTGATAGGCAAGGCCATGCTCAGTAAATCTTTAATCCAATTTTCTGTCGATGGGTGGGGCTGTGTTCCCTCCCTGTTATTTGGCCAAACTGTCAACCCACTGGAGACTCCTGAACACTCACAGGTAAGTTTGGCTCAGTCTCTCATTGTCCTTCAAATTCAAATAACTTGGGTGTTCTAAGTCCCATTATGGGATCATCAGGTTGGGGAATCTGTTGTGCATCCTAGAGATTTCTTAACAGTGCAAGAATTTCTTTAGTACACTTGTCCTCCTGTTTGTGGTCATCCTCTCGGTGCTTTACAGTGGGGTTAACAGCAACCTCCTCAAAGAGGGTTTATGTCACATGTTGTAAGACCCAGGTCTGTTGCAAACAGAGCCCCTGTCCCCATGGCAGGCCAGTGACCTGTGCCTCTGTAGGCAAACACTCAAAGGCAGGTCTTGTTCACTCTCTGTGGGGCCTCTGGGTCTTGCACACAAGGTTTTGTTTCAGCCCTCCAAGCATCTCTGGCGAGCATGGTGTTGGCCTCTGCTACCGACTTGTTGGGGCTTCTCCTTTGCCCTTGAAGGTGGGGTATTCATTTTGGTGGGATCAAACATTCTCCTGTCAATGTTTGTTCAGCAGCAAGTTGCACTTTTGGAGTTCTCACAGGAGAAGATGAGTGCACATCCCTATACTCCACCATCTTGCTTTCAGATTGATTATATTCTTTTCAGCTGAAGATTTAGAAGCTCTATACGGTCAGCAAAAACAAAGCTGGGTGCTGCCTGTAGCTCAAATCATGAAGTACTTATTGCAAAATTCAGACTTAAATTGGATAAAGTATGGAAA
This sequence comes from Dama dama, assembly GCF_033118175.1. Lineage (NCBI taxonomy): Eukaryota > Metazoa > Chordata > Mammalia > Artiodactyla > Cervidae > Dama > Dama dama. The sequence goes on along the minus strand of NC_083708.1, from coordinate 5,470,986 downwards.
ACCATTAGAATATTCAGGAATGACCTAAATCAAATCCCTTACAATTATACAATGGAAGTGATGAATAGATTCAAGGCATTAGATCTGATAGAGTGCCAGAAAAAAACTGTAGAAAGAGGTTCATGACATTGTACAGGAAGCAGTGATCAAGACCATCTGAAAGCAAAAGAAATGCAGAAAAAGAAAAATTGTTCTCAGAGGAAACTTTATAAATAGCTGAGAAAACAAGAGATGCTAAAGGCAAAGGAAAGATATACCAACTTGAATGCAGAGTTTCTAAGAATAGTAAGGAGAGATAAGAAAGCCTTCTTCAATGATCAATGCAAAGAACTAGAGGAAAACAATAGAAAGGGAAAGACTAGAGACCTCTTCAAGAAAATTAGAGATACCAATGGCACAGTTCATGCAAAGATGAGCACAATAAAGCACAAAAACAGGATGGACCTAACAGAATCAGAAGATATTAAGAACAGGTGACTAGAATACACAGAAGAATTATACAACAAAGATCTGTATGACCCAGATAGCCATGATGGTGTGGTCACTCACCTAGAGCCTGACATCCTGGAATGTGAAGTCAAGTGGGCCTTAGGAAACATCACTACAAACAAAGCTAGTGAGAGTGATGGAATTCCAGCTGAGCTATTTCAAATCCTAAAAGATGATGCTGATACAGTGCCACACTCAATATGGCAGCAAATTTGAAAAACTCAGCAGTGGCCACAGGACTGGAAAAGTTCAGTTTTCATTCCAATCCCAAAGAAAGACAATGACAAAGAATATTCAAACTATTGCACAGTTGAACTCATCTTACATGCTAGCAAAGTAATTCCCCAAGCCATGTTTCAACAGTACATAAACCAGGAACTTCCAGATGTTCCAGCTGGACTTAGAAAAGGCACAGGAACTAGAGATCAAATTACTAACTTCTCCTGACTCATAGAAAAAGCAAATGAGCTCCAAAAACGCATCTTCTTTTGCTTTATTGACTATGTCAAAACCTTTGACTGCGTGAATCACAAAAAGCTGTGTAAAATTCTTCAAGAGATGGGAATACCTGCCTACTGAGAAATCTTTATTCAGCTCAAGAAACAACAGTTAGAATTGGACATGCAACAATAGACTGGTTCCAAGTTGGGAAAGAAGTATGTGTAGGCTGTATATTGTCACCTTGCTTATTTAAATTATATGCAGAGTAAATCATGCAAGATGGTGGCTGGATGAAGCACAAGCTGGAATCAAGATTGCCAAGAGAAATATCAGTAACCTCAGATATGCAGATGACACCACCCTTATGGCAGAAAGTAAAGAGTAACTAAAAGCCTCTTGATCAAGGTGAAAGAGGAGAGTGAAAAAGCTGGTTTAAAGTTCAACTTTAATGGTCACTTCATGGCAAATAGATGGGGAAACAATTGTAACAGTGACAGACTTTATTTTCTTCATCTCCAAAATCACTGAAGACGGTGACTGCAGCCATGAAATTTAAAGATGCTTGCTCTTTGGAAGAAAAAGTTATGAAAAATCTAGACAACATATTAAAAAACAGAAATATTATTTTGCCAACAAAGGTCCATCTACTCAAAGTTATTGTAAAGCAGAGACATTGCCAACAAAAGTTCATATAGTCAGACCTATGGTTTTTCCATTAGTTGTGTATGGATGTGAGAGTTGGACCATAAAGAAAGCTGAGCACTGAAGAATTGATACATTTGAACTGTGGTGTTGGAGAAGACTTTTGAAAATCCCGTGGATTGCAAGGAGATCAAAGCAGTCAATCCTGAAGGAAATCAGTTCGAAATATTCATTGGAAGCACTGATGCTGAAGCTGAAACTCCAATACTTTGGCCACCTGATGGAAAGAACCGACTCTTTGGAAAAGACCCTGATTCTGGGGAAGATTGAAGGCAGGAGGAGAAGGGGATGACAAAGGATGAGATGACTGGATGGTATCACCGACTGGATGGGCATGAGTTTGAGTAAGCCCAAAGTGTTGGTGATGGACAGAGAAGCCTGACATGCTGCAGTCCAAGGAGTTGAAAAGAGTTGGATACAACTAAGAGAGTGAACTGAACTGAATTGAGCTACCTATGTTTAACAGTGTAAGAAATGTGAATTCTCTTTGGTTTCAGTGTTTAGAAATATAGAAGTTAAAAAAAAATAACAATAATAAGGATTAGTGACTAGTCTAAGATAAAAAGATTTCCATTGTCTCATTTCCAGTGGTCTTAAGATATGAATATATCTGCGTAGTAGAAAGAGTAAATATGCACAGATATCACATTGATATTTATGAAATAAATATCTAGAATGTTGAAGACATAACTTCTGTTACTGGGTGCTTCACAATATAACCTACATTTGCATTAGATACCTGGAATGCATTCTGTATACCTATTATTGTGCGTATCATAGAAGGCTGGCATCATATGACAGAGGAGAGAAAGCTAGGGTTTGTATTTCAGTTGTTAAAGATTGGAATTTTCAAAATGCTCATACTGGAAGTAAATATTTAAACAAGTTAAATTACAGGATCCAGAGATGAGGTCAAATGGAATCATTTGAAATTTGGGTATAGATGCAAAATATGCTAGTATAAGCCTGAATTCTATATCTTAGCATGTGATTTACCTGCTTTGTCCAAAATACATGATGTAAACTTCCAGTACAGTATTGTTCTCTACTTTTGGAAAAATGTACTGGAAACATGTCATGAAAAAACTATGGTAAGTTTTTACTGAAGATCTTCTTTGATTTATGTGAATCTAGGTCCACACTTCAGTTTAAGAATGAATTTGGAAATAAGGAGTTGATGATCTGAGCCACAGTCAACTCCTGGTCTTGTTTTTGCTGACTGTATAGAGCTTCTCCATCACTGGCTGCAAAGAATATAATCAATCTGATTTCGGTGTTGACCATATGGTGACGTCCATGTGTAGAGTCTTCTCTTGTGTTGTTGGAAGAAGGGGTTTGCTATGACCAGTGCATTCTCTTGGCAAAACTCTCTTAACCTTTGCTGTGCTTCATTATGTAATCCAAGGCCAATTTGCCTGTTACTCCAGGTGTTTCTTGAATTCCTACTTTTGCATTCCAGTCCCCTATAATGAAAAGGACACCTTTTTTGGTTGTTAGTTCTAGAAGGTCTTGTAGGTCTTCATAGAACCATTCAATTTCAGCTTCTTCAGCGTTACTGGTTGATGCATAGGCTTGGATTACTGTGATATTGAATGGTTTGCCTTGAAAATGAACAGAGATCATTCTGTCGTTTTGGAGATTGCATCCAAGTACTGCATTTCAGACTCTTTTGTTAACAATGATGGTTACTCCATTTCTTCTAAGGGATTCCTGCCCACAGTAGTAGATATAATGGTCATCTGAGTTAAATTCACTGATTCCAGTCCATATTAGTTCACTGATTCCTAGCATGTCGACATTCACTCTTGCCATCTCCTGTTTGACCACTTCCAATTTGCCTTGATTCATGGACCTAACATTCCAGGTTCCTATGCAATATTGCTCTTTACAGCATTAGACCTTTCTTCTATCACCAGTCCCATCCACAACTGGGTGTTGTTTTTGCTTTGGCTCCATCCTTTCATTCTTTCTGGAGTTATTTCTCCACTGAGCCCATTAGCATATTGGGCACCTAATGACCTCGGGAGTTCCTCTTTCAGTATCCTCTCATTTTGCCTTCTCACACTGTTCATGGGGTTCTCAAGGCAAGAATACTGAAGTGGTTTGCCATTCCCTTCTCCAGTGGACCACATTCTGTCAGACCTCTCCGCCATGACCTGGCCGTCTTGGGTGGCCCCACATAGCATGACTTAGATTCATTGAGTTAGACATGACTGTGGCACAGTGATCAGATTGGCTAGTTTTCTGTGATTATGGTTTTAGTGTGTCTGCCCTCTGATGCCCTCTCACAACACCTACCGTCTTACTTGGGTTTCTCTTGATTTGGACGTGTGGTATCTCTTCACGGCTGCTCCAGCAAAGCACAGCTGCTGACCCTTACCTTGGACAAAAATTCAGACTTAAACTGAAGAAAGTAGGGATAACCACTAGACCATTCAGGCGTGACCTAAATCAAATCCCTTATGACTATACAGTGGAAGTGAGAAATAGATTGAAGGGACTAGATCTGATAGACAGAGAGCCTGATGAACTATGGACGGAGGTTCGTGACATTATACAGGAGACAAGGATCAAGACTATCCCCATGGAAAAGAAATACAAAAAGGCAAAATGGTTGTCTGAGGAGGCCTTACAAATAGCTGTGAAACGAACAGAAGCAAAAAGCAAAGGAGAAAAGGAAACATATTCCCATTTAAATGCAGAGTTCCAAAGAAGAGCCAGGAGAGATAAGAAAGCCTTCCTCAGCGATCAATGCAAAGAACTAGAGGAAAACAACAGAATGGGAAAGACTAGAGATCTCTTCAAGAAAATTAGAGATACCGAAGGAACATTTCATGCAAAAATGGGCTCAATAAAGGACAGAAATGGTATGGACCTAACAGAAGCAGAAGATATTAAGAAGAGATAGCAAGAATATACAGAAGAACTGTACAAAAAAAAAGATCTCCGTGACCCAGATAATCACAATGGTGTGATCAATTACCTAGAGCCAGACATCCTGGAATGTGAAGTCAAATGGGCCTTAGAAAGCATCACTACGAACAAAGCTAGTGGATGTGATGGAATTCCAGTTGAGCTATTTTAAATCCTGAAAGATGATGCTGTGAAAGTGCTGCACTCAATATGCCAGCACATTTGGAAAACTCAGCAGAAGCCACAGGAATGGAAAAGTTCAGTTTTCATCCCAATCCCTAAGAAAGGCAATGCCAAATAATGCTCAAACTACCGCACAATTGCACTCATCTCACACGCTAGTAAAGTAATGCTCAAAATTCTCCAAGCCAGGTTTCAGCAATACATGAACTGAGAACTTCCAGATGTTCAAGCTGAGTTTAGAAAAGGCAGAGGAACCAGAGATCAAATTGCCAATATCTGCTGGATCATCGAAAAAAACAAGAGAGTTCCAGAGGAAAAAAAAAAAAAAAACATATATTTCTGCTTTATTAACTACGTCAAAGCCTTTGACTGTGTGGATCACAATAAACTGTGGGAAATTCTGAAAGAGATGAGAATACCAGACCACCTGACCTCCCTCTTGAGAAACCTGTATTCAGGTCAGGAAGCAACAGTTAGAACTAGACATGGAACAACAGACTGGTTCCAAATAGGAAAAGGAGTATGTCAAGCCTGTATATTGTCACCCTGCTTATTTAAGTTATATGCAGAGTACGTAATGAGAAATGCTGGGCTGGAAGAAGCCCAAGCTGGAATCAAGATTGCCGGGACAAATATCAATAACCTCAGATATGCAGATGACACCACCCTTATGGCAGAAAGTGAAGAGAAACTAAAAAGCCTGTTGATAAAAGTGAAAGAGGAGAGTGAAAATTTTGGCTTTAAAGCTTAGCATTCAGAAAACTAAGATCATGGCATCTGGCCCCATCCCCTCATGGGAAATAGATGGAGAGACAGTGGAAACAGTGTCAGACTTTATTTTCGGGGGTTCCAAAATCACTGCAGATGGTGACTGCAGCCATGAACTTAAAAGACGCTTACTCCTTGGAAGGAAAGTTATGACCAGCCTAGATAGCATATTAAAAAGCAGAGACATTACTTTGCCAACAAAAGGTCCATCTGGTCAAGGTTATGGTTTTTCCAGTGGTCATGTATGGATGTGAGAGTTGGACTGTGAAGAAAGGTGAGTGCTGAAAAATTGATGCTTTTGATCTATGGTATTGGAGAAGACTCTTGAGAGTCCCTTGGACTGCAAGGAGCTCCAACCAGTCCATCCTAAAGAAGATCAGTCCTGGGTGTTCATTAGAAGGACTGATGCTGAAGCTGAAACTCCAATACTTTGGCCACCTCATGCGAAGAGTTGACTCATTGGAAAAGACCCTGATGCTGGGAGGGACTGGGGACAGGAGGAGAAGGGGATGACAGAGGATGTGATGACTGGATGGCATCACCAACTCGATGGGCATGAGTTTGAGTAAACTCCAGGAGTTTGTGTTGGACAGGGAGGCCTGGTGTTCTGGCATTAATGGGGTCGCAAAGAGTTGGTCACGACTGAGTGACTGAAGTGAACTGAGGTCCACACTTAGTGACCTTTCATAGAAGGAAGTTTCTAGTAGACAGCCATCATCAAAGACTGGAAATATATCTTCTTGCTTTTTTCATTTATAATCTGAAGTATATATACTCCAGTTTTTATCATCAAATAAATCAGTGTGATGAGATATATTAATTTCATTATACTATTTTACAAGTGCAAACAGAAAAAAAAAATATTGTTTAGTTACATGGCAATTTCTGTATGTAAATTTGAAGATTGCAGTAAACACTGGTTTGCTTTCAGTCAAACTCTTTCAGTCACAATACTTATTTACTGAACAAATATATATTGAGTTCATTTTAAGTTAACCTCAAGAAAGGTCTTATATTCTTTCATAGTTTTTGACAGATAGAAATTGCAGTTTCTTCTTGTACAAACTAATAAAATATGCCAGGAACTCTGCTAAGTAATGGGGATGCTCAGCCAGAAAAGCATAACTTCCTGAAACTCATAATTTAGAGGTGCAATAAAAACATAAATCAATTTCAGTGACTACTGCAAACTACTCTATTACTCTGAGAAGAGGGAAAACCAAAGAGGACTTGGAGATAATGAAATTTTCACTCAAATGCCAGATTTCAAAATCCACTTTACCCAAACTTCTGCTCCATATTCTTATACAGAGAAAAATGCCAATTAATGCTGCATCCTTCAGGACCAGGTTGTATTGCTTTTGGGGTAGTGGAAAGAGATGTTTCTCTCATTGATATTTGCCATCTCATAAATGGAACCATCTTCCTTCTGCATTGCTGATGGCTATACATGGACTCATTCTTGTTTTTTTTTTTTTTTTTTTGCCAGACCCCAAATCATTCAACCCTGTTAAATCTACCATCAAAACATTCTGGATACAATAGCTCATTCAATCCATTAGCACCAAAAGGCAACAAAACTTTTTTTTTTTTTCATTTATTTTTATTAGTTGGAGGCTAATTAGTTTACAACATTGTAGTGGTTTTTGCCATACATTGGCATGAATCAGCCATGGATTTACATGTGTTCCCCATCCCAATCCCCCATCCCACCTCCCTCCCCATACCATCCCTCTGCATCTTTCCAGTTCACCAGCACTGAGCACTTGTCTCATGCATCCAACCTGGGCTGGCAACAAAATTTTTATTGGATTATTTCAATACCTTCCTAATTCATCCCTGTGTCCCCACTTTTGCAATTCTGCAATTTAGTCTTCATATAATAGCCAGTGATAATACTACATAGCAGGGTAATGATACCACTTCCTTGGTCCTTAATAATCTAGTAGTTTCTTCTAAAACATAGAACAATTGTTCAAGAGTTACTAGACTTTACTTAATGCCACCTCCCTCTCCTTTCCTGCATTTCCTTGCTGGCTTCCTTGTTTCTTCTCAAATACAGCAGTGACTGTCCTTTTCAGTGAATGTACACATGCTAACAAAGAAATGCTCAAAATTCTCCAAATGAGGCTTCTACAGTATGTGAACCAAGAACTTCCAGATGTACAATCTGCATTTAGAAAAGGCAGAGGAACCAGAAAACAAATTGCCAACATCTGTTGGATCATAGAAAAAGCAAGAGAATTTCAGAAAAAAAGCTACTTCTGCTTCGTTTACTACACTAAAATCTTTGTGTGGATCACAACAAACTGTGGAAAATTCTTAAAGGATGGGAATACCAGACTGCTTTGCCTGCCTCCTGAGAAATCTGTATGAAGGTCAAGAAGAAACAGTTAGAACCAGATATGGAACAACAGGCTGGTTCCAAATTGGGAGAAGAATACTTCAAGGCTGTGTTTTCCTCACCCTGCTTATTTAAATTTTATACAAAGTACATCATGCAAAAAGCCAGGCTGGATGAAGCACAAGCAGGAATCAAGATTGCTGGGAGAAATATTAATAATCTCAGATATGCATATAACACCACCTTTATGGCAAGAGTCTCTCTCCTTTTTTTTTTTTTTTAATTGAAGGATAATTGTTTTACAGAATTTTGTTGTTTTCTGTCAAACATCAGCAAGATTCATCCGTAGGTACATCCATGTCCCCTCCCTCGCAAACCTCCCTCCCATCTGCCTCCCCGTCCCCCCCTTCTAGATTGTCACAGAGCAATTGTCATATAGCAAATTCCCATTGGCTATCTATTTTCCATGTTACTCTCTATATACATCTCACCCTCTCCCTCTTGCCCTCCCTCTATGTCCATAGGTCTGTTCTCTATGTCTGTTCCTCCATTGCTGCCCTGCAAATAAATTAATCAATACCATCTTCCTAGATTCCATATACATACACCAGTATACAATATTCATATTTCTCTTTCTGACTTACTTCACTCTGTAAAATGGACTCTAGTTTCATCCATCTCATTAGAACTGACTCAAATGTGTTCCTTTTTATGGCTAGGTAGTATTCCTTGTACATACATACCAAAGCTTCTTTATCCATTCAATTGTTGATGGACATCTAGGTTGCTTCCATGTTCTAGCTATTATAAATAGTGCTGCAATGAATACTGGAGTACATGTGTCTTTTTCAATTTTGGTTTCCTCAGTGTATATGCCTAATAGTGGGATTGCTGGGTCATATGGACATTTTATTCTTAGTTTCTTTAGGGAATCTCCATACCGTTGTATGTAGTGGCTGTATCAATATACATTCCCACAAGCAATGCAAGAGGGTTTCCTTTTCTCCACACCCTCTCCAGCGTTTATTATTTCTATACGTTTTGATGATGGCCATTCTGACTGGTGTGAGGTGATATCTCATTGTAGTTTTGATTTGTGTTTCTCTAGGAATGAGCAAGGTTGAATATCTTTGCATGTGCTTGTTATGTCTTCTTTGAAGAAATGTCTGTTTAGGATTTTTTCCCAGTTTTTGATTGGGCTGTTTGTTTTTCTGGTATTGAGTGGTATGAGTTATTCGTAGGTAGATTGATAGGTAAGCTTAGTCACTCAGTTATGTCCGACTCTTTGTGAACACATGGACTGTAGCCCAACATGCCCCTCTGTCCATGGGATTTCCCAGGCAAGAATACCAGAATGGGTTGCCATTTCCTTCTCCAGAGGATCTTCCCTATCCAGGGATTGAACCTGGGTCTCCTGCAGATTGAGTTGTATGTGTTGCTTGTATATTTTGGAAATCAATCCTTTATCAGTTGCCTTGTTTGTAGTTTCCTTTGATGTGCAAAAGCTTTAAAACTTAATTAGCCCCCACTTGTTAATTTTTATTTCCATTACTGTAGGAGGTGGGTCATGGAAGATTTTGCTTTGATTTATATCATCAAGTGTTCTGTCTATGAATTCCTCAAGAGTTTTACAGTTTCTTGTCTTACATTGAGGTCTTTAATCCATTTGGAGTTTATCTTTGCCTATAGTGTTAGGACATGTTCTAATTTCATTCTTTTCATGTGGCTGTTCAGGTTTCCCAGCACCACTTATCAAAGCAGCTATGTTTTCCCATTGTATATTAAAGAGCCTCTTGATGAACATGAAAGAGGAGAGTGAAAAAAACAACTTAAAACTCAACATTCAATAAACGAGGATCATGGCATCTGGTCCCATCACTTCATGATATATGAATGAGAAAACATTGTAAACAGTGACAGACTATTTTCTTGGGCTCAAAAATCACTACAGATGGTGACTGCAGCCATGAAATTAAAAGATGTTTGTTCCTTGGAAGAAAAGCTATGAGCAACCTAGACAGCATATTAAAAAGCAGAGACATTACTTTGCCAACAGGTCCATCTAGTCAAAGCTATGGTTTTTCCAGTAGTCATGTACAGATGTAAGTGTTTGACCATAAAGAAAGCTGAGCATAAAAAAATAAATAAATAAAATAAATTTTAAAAAATTGATTATTTTGAACAGTGGTGTTGGAGAAGACTCTTGAGAGTCCCTTGGACTGCAAGGAGATCAAACCAGTTAATCCTAAAGAAGTCAATCCAGAATATACATTGGAAGGACTGATGCTGAAGCTGAAGTGTCGATAACTTGGTCACCTGATGTGAAGAGCTGACTCATTAGAAAAGACTCTGATGCTGGGAAAGACTGAAGGCAGGAGGAGAGGGGACAACAGAGGATGTGATGGTTGGATGGCATCACTGATTCAATGGACATGAGTTTGAGGAAGTTCTGGGAGTTGTTGAAGGACAGGGAGGCCTGGAGTGCTGCAGTCCATTAGGTCACAAAGGGTCGGATATGACTGAGCAACTGAAAAACAACAACATATATTTTTCCTTCTGCTTGGGTTATTCTTCTAGAAATATTTGCATATAGTCCCTCACTTCATTTAAGATGTCTCTTACTTCATTTTTGTTCAGATGACACATCTCCTTAAAGAGTCTTCTGAGATCCTTCTTAAATAGAAATTTCTGGTTCTATGACTGCATTAGGACTGGCAGATAAAAGAAGATGCCTAGTTTAATTTGAAATACAATAAATAATGCATTTTTGTGAAAGTATGCCTAGATTTTTTTTTAATGGATTTGTATGGCATGGGTTCTGTTTATAGTAAAATAATAATAATAATAATAAATCATAGTTTCTTCTGAAATTCAATTTTAAATGAGTGTCCTGTATTATTATTGACTAAATCTATCATTTCTATCAAGCTATTTTTCCTCATAAAATTTCACTCTACAGGACATTGTGTTATACACTTGTTTGTTTGCTTCATATCTGCTTCTGTCACTAGACTGTAAGAGCCATGAGAGGAGGCAATGAGTTTTCTGTGTTCAAAACTAAGTGATTAGAGCCTAGAGCAGGAGCTTTGCATAGGCGATGCTCAGTGAATGGTTGCTTGTTAATAGAGAAATAATTATGTTCTATTTTTTTAAATATTATATGAGGAGGGCATGACTACCCACTTGGGTATTCTTGCCTGGGGACTCCCCATGGGCAGAGGAGCCTGATGGGCTACAGCCCATGGGTTCCCAAAGAGTCAGACACAAATGAGTGACTAGAAACAGCACAGGGCAGCACATACATATATAGAACTAAATACATGTGAATGTTCCATATTCTCAATAAAAGAACATCTAGAAGATCAAAACAGAAAGTACAGACTGTGGGTGCTCAGTCATATTCAACTCTTTGTGACCCCTTGAACTGTAGCCCAAGAGGCTCCTCTGTCCATGGAATTTTTCAAGTAAAAATATGGGAGCAGTTTGTCATTTCTTACTCCAGGCGATCTTCCCAAACCAGGGATTGAAATAGAACCCAAGTCTCTTGTGACTCCTACATTGGCAGGTGGATTATTTACCGCTGTGCCACCAGGGAAGGGAGTTTCACAAGTAATTTGCAGAGCCTCTGGTAATTGAAACATGAGAATATTTAATTAGAAAACACATTAAAAATCAAGCCAGTTAGGGCAAGTTAGAAAACACTTTTAAGTTTTGTTCTACATAAAATGATCTGCTCTAGCAGATGAATATATTGAAGCAGTGTCAGCCATGACTGAAGATGATTGAGAAAGCTAATGCTAACAAATCTGCCTTCATTAAGAAGTAACCCTTTCATAGCAATACAAGCTTATCTCAAGAAACAAGAGAAAAGTTAAATAAACAACCTAACTTTACACCTAAAGCAACTAGAAAAAGAAGAAATGAAGAACCCCAGGGCTAGTAGAGGGAAAGAAATCATAAAAATTAGGGCAGAGATAAATGAAGAAGAAACAAAGGAGACTATAGCAAAAATGAACAAAACTAAAAGCTGCTTCTTTGAGAAGATAAATAAAATAGACAAACCATTAGCCAGACTCATCAAGAAAAAAGGGGAGAGGAATCAAATCAACAAAATTAGAAATGAAAATGGAGAAATCACAACAGACAACACAGAAATACAAATAATCATAAGATACTACTATCACAACTATATGACAATAAAATGGACAACTTGGAAGAAATGGATGAATTCTTAGAAAACTATAACCTTCAAAAACTAAACCAGGAAGAAATATAAAATCTTAACTGACCCATCACAAGCAGGGAAATGGAAACTGTAATAAAAAATCTTCCAAGAAACAAAAGCCCAGGACCAGATGGCTTCACAGCCAAATTATACCAAAAATTTAGAGAAGAGCTACCACCTATCTTACTCAATTTCTTCTAGAAAATTGCAGAGGAAGATAAACTGCCAAACTCATTCTATAAGGCCACCATCATCCTTATACCAAAACCAGATAAAGACACTACCAAAAAAGAAAGAAAGAAAGAAAAAAAAAAAAAACAACTACAGGTCAATATCACTGATGGACATAGATACAAAAATCCTAAACAAAATCCTAGCAAACAGAATCCAACAACATAGTAAAGAGATCATACATCATGACCAAGTGGACTTTATCCCAGGGATAGAAGGATTCTTCAATACTTTCAAATCAATCAATGTTATACACTGCATTAACAAATTGAAAGATAAAAACCATATTATTTTCTCAATAGATGCAAAGAAAACCTTTGACAAATTTCAATATTCATTTAAGATAAAAACCCTCCAGAAAGCAGGCATAGAAGGAACATAGCTCAACATAATAAAAGCCATGTATGTTAAAACCACAACAAACATTATCCTCAGTGGTGAAAAATTGGAAACATTTCCCCTAAAGTCAGGAACAAGATAAGGGTGCCCACTGTTACCACTACTATGGAACATAGTTTTGGAAGTTTTGGCCACAGCAATCAGAGCAGAAAAAGAAGTAAAAGGAATCCAGATTGGAAAAGAAGAAGTGAAACTCTCACTGTTTGCAGATGACATGATCCTCTACATAGAAAACCCTAAAGACTCTACCAGAAAATTATGAAAGCTAATCATTGAATATAGTGAAGGTGCAGGATATAAAATTAACACACAGAAATCCCTTGCATTCCTATACACTAACAATGAGAAAACATAAATAGAAATTAAGGAAACAATTCTATTCACCTTTGCAATGAAAAGAATAAAATATTCAGGAATGAATCTACCCAAAGAAATAAAAGTCCTATATATAGAAAACTATAAAACACTTATGAAAAAAATCAAAGATGACACAAAAAGATGGAGAAATATACCATGTTCATGGATCTGAAGAATCAATATAGTAGAACGTGAGTATACTACCCAAAGCAATCTATAGATTCAATGCAATACCTATCAAACTAACAAAGGTATTTTTCAGAGAATTAGAACAAATAATTTCACAATTTGTATGGAAATTTGCCGGGGTCCAGCCTCGGCAGGATCCAGGGGATACCCTCAGGATGAATGGTGTCAGAGAAAGAGAGAGAGAGAGAGAGAGAGAGAGAAGACATGTGAGACCAGCCTTGATAGGGCCAAGTCTGTGTTTTACTTTTTGACAACCGGTTTTATACCCTTTCACAGAACGTTTTCAAGGTACAAGATGCTTACTCATAATTACACAGGATTAGTATTACATCATTTTGTTTTTCAGGAAAAGCAGGATGATTTTTGCTTTCTAATTCTCTAGTAATTCTTAGCACATGATCTTCTGGCCTTGGGGCTATTAATATTTTATGCAGGTCAGGTGAATGTAAACCTATTTTATGTTTTTATGGTGACCTTAACTGAAAGGTAGCAGTCTCATAGGGCAATAGTACAGAGTAGAATTATATCTTTGTTAATACAAAAGTTAATCCTTCTGAAAAAGTTATCAGTTGCATTTATCTAAGAAGTTTACCCCATACTGATTCTGTGACTTTGGTGAGGCAGCTTCTGCCTAGCACTCCTGGCTGACAATTAACAACCATCTCATTGTTACCACAATAGGGCTAAGTTCTTATTTCTTTAGATCTTTGACTATATTAACTAACAATGGTTTCTATAACACAGCCTTAGCACATTAAAAGCAAAAGCACAGCAAGCAAAACACAGCAAGCAAATCTCAACCCAATAGCCACCTATAGAATAATTTTTCTTATGTTTTCTAATAAGACTCCTTTACCCCTTAAAAAGGCTTTATGTCTATTAGGGCTTTTATATAATCAGGTTCTTTATGCTATTTTATGATTAGGATATTATAAGCAATCATGCATATTAGTACATAATATGCATGGCATACATGCATGCATGGCATAATGTACATAATATGCAAGGGTATAAATGCATTTGGCTAACAAACTACCAGCAAAGGAGTTTAAATTAAAACACTCCTTTCACCCTGGATAATCTCATAAAATACCACCACCTGGGAAACTTATTGATTAAATTTCTAAATTGATTCTTATTTGGGAAGAGATCAGGGAAGGCCTTCTGCCTGTGTCACAGAAATTAGGGAGTAGTCTATTGAGGCAGGCATCAGAAAGACAAATATCATCTTTAAGGTGAGCGCCAGGGACAGCTTTTTGAAACCCCTGAAAACCTGATCCGCCTTTCCCGTCAGGTTTTCTCCCTCATGGCCTTGTCATGGGTAGGGTCTCATGTGTTGGCTCCCGGCAGAAATTAAAAAACAAAACAAAATGAAACAAAACAAAAAAAAAAAAAAAAAAAAAAACCTCGAATAGCCAAAGCAATCTTGAGAAAGAAGAATGGAATTGGAGATATCAACCTACCTGACTTCAGACTATACTACAAGGCTACAGTCATTAAGACAGTATGGTACTGGCACAGAAACAGAAATATAGATCAATGGATCAAAATAGAAAGCCCAGAGATAAATCCATTCACCTATGGACACCTTATCTTTGACAAAGGAGGCAAAAATATATAATGGAGCAAAGACAATCTCTTTAACAAGTGGTGCTGGGAAAACTGGTAACCACTTGAAAAAGAATGAAACTAGAACACTTTCTAACACCATACACAAAAATAAACTCAAAATGGATTAAAGATCTAAATGCAAGACCAGAAACTATAAAACTCCTAGAGGAAACATAGGCAAAACACTCTCTGACATAAATCACAGCAGGATCCTCTATGATCCACCTCCCAGAGTAAAAGAAATAAAAGCAAAAATAAACAAATGGGACCTAATTAAATTTAAAAGCTTTTGCACAATGAAGGAAACTATAAAGAAAGTGAAAAGACAGCCTTCAGAATGGGAGAAAATATTAACAAATGAAGCAACTGAAAAATAATTAATCTCAAAAATATACAAGCAGTTCATGCAGCTCAATTCCAGAAAAAAAATAAATAAATAAATAAAGGACCCACTCAAAAAATGGGCCAAAGTACTAAACAGACATTTCTCCAAAGAAGACATACAGATGGTTAACAAATACATGAAAAGATGCTCAACATCACTCATTATCAGAAAAATGCAAATTAATGCAAATTAAAACCACAATGAGGTACCAACTAACGCTGGTCAGAATGGCTGCTATTAAAAAAATCTACAAACAATAAATGGTGGAGAGGATGTGGAGAAAAGGGAACCCTCTTACACTGTTGGAGGGACTGCAAACGAGTACAGCCACTATGGAGAACAGTGTGGAGATTCCTTAAAAACCTGGAAATAGAACTACCATATGACCCAGCAATCCTACTCCTGGGCATACACACCGAGGAAACCAGAATTGAAAGAGACAAGGGTACCCCAATGTTCATCGCAGCACTGTTTACAATAGCCAGGATGTGGAAGCAACCAAGATGTCCAGCAGCAGCCGAATGGTAAGAAAGCTGTGGTACATATACACAATGGAATATTACTCAGCTATTAAAAAGAATGCATTTGAATCAGTTCTAATGAGGTGGGTGAAACTGGAGCCTATTATACAGAGTAATGTAAGTCAGAAAGAAAAACACCCATACATTAACACCAATATATTAACACATATATATGGAGTTTAGAAAGATGGTAATGATGACCCTATGTGTGAGACATTAAAACAGACACAGATGTAAAGAACAGACTTCTGTACTCTGTGGGAGAAGACGAGGGTGGGATTATTTGAGAGAATAACATTGAAACATGTATATTAACAAATGTAAAATAGATCACCATTCCAGGCTGGATGCATGAGACAGGGCACTCAGGGCTGGTGCACTGGGATGATCATGAGGGATGGGATGGGGAGGGAGGTGGGAAGTGGGGTTCAGAATGGTGGACACAAGTACACCCATGACTGATTCATGTGCATATGTGGCAAAAACCACTACAATATTATAAAGTAATTAGTCTCCAATTAAAGTAAATAAATTAATATTTAAATATTTATTTATTTATTTTTAAATAACCCTTTCTACAATTTTACAAAGTGTTTACCATTTTGATTGTTTTTTCCAAAGTTCCCTCCATATTTCTATGAGGACATAATCCCAACAGTCTAGTTTTTGTAATCATTATATTTTCAAAGGACAAGCCCTTGCTTGGGTAACTCTCTTGGTAAGATAATTGCATATGGGGCTAATGCAAGCTGTGCTTCCAGGTGGCACTAATGGTGAAGAACCTGCCTGCCAGGGCAGGAGAGGTAAGAGATGCAGGTTTGATCACTGGGTCAAGAAGATCCCCTGGAAGAGAGCTTGGTAACCCATTCCAGTATTCTTGTCTGGAGAATCCTATGGACAGAGGAGCCTAGAGGGTTACAGTCCATTGGGTTGCAAAGAGTTGAACACAACTGCACACATGTTAATACAGGCTAATTCAGGGCCTCACATGTGTTGGCCACATTCAAGTAAAGTGACCAGTGGAAATGAACTAGTGCTGGGACCTGAAGGATGGGAGAAGGTAGAAAACACAAGAAGCACTTTGAGTTGAATCTATAATTATTTTAATAATTGAAACTACAAACCTAAAGTATAACTTTACACCAATGCCATTAGTAAACCAGGTGCAAAGAGCTCTCCAAGAGTTGGCTTACAATCCCTCAGGTTTTCATAGCACTTTACTACAAAAATAAAGATCTAAGGAGTTAATTTTGAAACAGACTTCAAATAATGTTTGAATTTCAAGGTGATTTAAAAACAATCCTCACGACAATAATCACATTGTTTGATTTTTCCCCCTCTTTCTTTCATTAACATGCCTGATATAACTTCATGTACAGATATTCTAACATGCTTTGTGGGGCAGGAATTTTGCAAGTACAACTTTACAGACATTGAAAATAAATAAATTAGGGAACAAGGACAATGCTTTAAAGGGCATCCTCAGTCAATGTCATTTCTTTTAAAGAGGGTTCCAAATTGTGACAACAGAGATTTGAACATATTTTTTTCTTAAAGCTTTGTGGCGTCTAAGACATTTTTCTGAAGACTCAAAGCTTCAAGTAATTGCTAATTATAAAATAAAAACATTAGCACTACACTTACTAAATGATAGACTATTTGGATTTATTCTCTTAGAATGTTTAATATTTAATTTATAAACCTTAGTAAAAGTTGAAATAACAAATATGTTGAAGTGTTTACTTGTTCTTCCAGTCATGGTATTGAATAGGTTATTGCGCAGGTCACAACTCTCATTCACTTCCTGATGTTTCAGTAAATAAAAAAATTCAAATCATTGACTTTCTTTCTAATTCCTGGCGTTTTTGCGGACACTATTTACAAGTTATTTGATGATACAGTAAATTATTTTAAACATATTTTTGTTATATTCATCAAAGTAATTTTTTTCAATGAACAAAGCTTGATTTTCACAAGTTAAATGGAAAAAAAATGAACTCAGAGATTAAAATTGAAAATACATTAGAGAAATGATATAAAGTATAAGTAGTACAAGAAAGATAGGGATGATTGATACAAGGAAAAAACAGATAAAATAGATACTTAAATTATTCACATAAATTTTATTATCATAAAACATGGTTTTGTAAATCTTTCATTAGAAAACATACTGAAATTCAGTTAAAATCAACACCAAGTTAATACAAAGTTTAGTTACTTATAATATTATTATTATTATAACTGTGTACATAAATGAACACTTGCTTACTAAAACACTAACCTCATAAATCTAGGACAGTGGAATACTTTTAACATTGATGATTGACAAATTCTATATTCAGCTTACATTGTGAATTGATATTGCAGTTTTCATCATTAGTTTTCAGTGTTAGCAGAAGTAGTGTAAAAAAACAGACTACAAAATATTGTATTTCCTCATTAAGTATATTGGAAGTATAAAACATTATCTGTGTTTTGCTACCAGTTTTTTAAGAAAGTTTTTTTTTTTTTTTTTTTTAATTTGGCCCCATTGCCTGTTGACTTACAATTAACACAGCAATAGAAAAACATATTTAAACGATTTGTATTTTAGTCAATCTACAGTAGTTTTATTCATAAAGTCATTTACACAACCAGAAGTCACTAACAATGTTATAAAGCTTCATAACAGACATTATTTCATGCATATTATTCTCCAATACCATATCTTAAAGATTAATAGTCCACTTTATTCTACAGTATTTAAATGTATTTAGATGCTGATTTCAGTAGCCATGAAATTTAGGAGCTATGTACTTAGGATGTACTTGGATGTACTTAGGAGCTATGTACTTAGGCCAAGCACTATTGTTGCTGGATGCAGATGGCTACGGACCAGTATTTAGATGCTGATTTCATTAAAACACTAAATGACCAGAGATGTGTGAGTTTTATCTGAATTTTCCTTTTCTTTCATACGTCTATCTATTCATAAACTAAGAGTTTAATTTATTGAGAATTTATACTCTTTTTAAATATCAGATACAGCTTCTGGTTACACTCAGTTCTCTTTACTAAGAATTTTGTCTTTTTTTTTTTTTTTTTTGGTCTGTTTTTCATATGAATATGAGAGTGTATCTGTTTAGAAAAGATATTTCAACATTTTGCTGGGAATATACTATGTTTGTAAATTAACTCAGGGAAAACTAACATTGTTAAGCTATTGACTCTCTGATAGAAGAATGGTTTGGATTTTCATTTGTGTGCTTCTTTTACTGTGTCCTTCAGGAAATTTCTAGTTGGTGTCAGTTGGTAACTTCTCCATTTTTTCCATTTATCTTTCATAATGTCTGTTTCTATTGTAGACTTTTTTATACATATATATTTCAGAGACTCTATTAGTCTATTTTATTATCTAAACCTTACAGTATGTTTAACCTTCAAATCTTACTCATATAAATCATTCCTATTATATCTTTAATGTTAAGCTGAATCTGATTTACAAGTGTGCTATTACTGAAAATCCTATATAATTTTTTTTGAGTGCTTTTTCCTCTATGGTGAGTTTTCTTTCTTTTCTACATAGAATTATCGCTTCTATAGGGATAATTTTAAATTATAGTTTCTATGTCATGGGAGTATGGTAAATCTATATGAGTTATTTCTTTACTTACGAATTGTCAGATGATTTATTTTTTTCATTCAGATCTCAGGGAGAGATATAAAAATTTCCTCCTCTTCTACTATATGTATGAGAATAATTGTTTCTCTGACCTTAATAAGGTTGCAACATTTCAAGGCATTTAGTTATTGCAAAGGTCAAATTTTCAATGTTAAACTGATATATACATTCTTGTCCCTGTTTGTACATCAAAACATAGAATATTTGACATTAATTAGTAAAGCCAGTGGATAATAGATATTATACAATTATATATGTAATGATATAACCATTTATATAATTAATTCAATTACTTCATTAATTAGAAATAATTCACATTGATACACCATTACCAACCTCTCATCAGCTCATATATTCACAGTTACAGCTATAATTTTCATACTTTTTTTTTTTTTAAAATCTATTATCTATTGGGCAAACTCTAAGTCTTAGAATTATTTTCAGGAGTCCATAGATGTTTCTACAGAAGGAAATATTCTCAACTACCATATGCTTTCTTTCCTTCCAATTTTGCTGTCATTACTTTAGTGTATATCTGCCTTCAGTACCTTTTCCAGCCAATGAAGACACAGGAGACACTTGCCACAACAAGCCCGTACAACAAGCCCATATGTGGCGACTGGCGACCATGACTGGCAACCCCAGGCCTGGCCTCTCACTGACACCAGCAGAATGGAGTCACTACTGTTGCTGGATGCAGATGGCTACAGACCATTTAAGGCAAAACTTCATCATGTTGCCCTTGTGTACGTGTGTGCACATATGTGTGACTCTTCTTTGTGCAAAATAAATATTCATTTGTATCTGTCTTCCACAATGAGGTTGAAAACTCAAACATCCCAGTGCTACACAATTATTCTAGTCTCACAGACGTGTTTAGTGTTATACTGTAGAGCCCCTACTGCCATTAAACTTGGGTTTAGAAGAGTCCATACAAGGGCTATGCTCCTCTCCAGTTATCAGATTTTACCTGTAGTTTTTCATCTCTGTAACAATTTAGACATTATTATACTGCATTGGACACTTTCTGTACAGTGGAAAGTGCCTCTTTGCCCCAGGTGTGTTGGTTTGGGCAGTTCACTGGACCATGCCTGACTCTCAGTACTGAGCCTCTCTTAAGTTAGATCTGGTATACAGACTGTTTCAGAGCACATGCATTCATTTTGTAGTATAATATTAGTCTAGATATTTATATTTTTCATTTAAATTAAAATATATTTATTTTTTCTGCTGGTTATGCTTTATCATAAATTGGAGTTTAGTTATTTAGTGGAAGAAAAGTATATTATATTTTCAAAAAATGATTTCAATAGAAGTTAATTCTCAGGATATGCAGAAAGAATTTTTGTTTTTCTATGCATATTGCATTATAAAAATGGAATATCTTTGAATTATGTATTTCCTCAAATTCATTTGGCAAAAATTTAATAAAAATGATAAAAAATGCCTATTATACATTGTTTCCTATTGTATTAGCACCAATCAATTGTCACATCTCTAGTTTCATATTAAATTAACATAAATCAATTGTTAAATTTCTTCTAATCTGTTTAAATACATAGTATAAAAAGAACATTTTAATGATTTGCATGTTATATTTATAATAGCCAGCATATAGAGACAGCCTAAATGTCCACTGATAGATGAATGGATAAAGAAAATGTAGTACATATATAAAATGGAATATTTTTCAGTCACAAAAAAAGAGTGAGATAATGATATTTACAGGAACATAGACTGACCTAGAGATTATCATACTAAGTGAAGCAAGTCAGAAAGAGAAAGACAAATGGCTTTTGATAAGTACTCAGTCCAGTTCAGTTGCTCAGTCGTTTCTGACTATTTGCGACCCCATGAACCACAGCACGCCAGGCCTCCCTGCCCATCACCAACTCCCGGAGCCCACCCAACCCATGTCCATTGAGTCAGTGATGTCATCCAACCATCTCATCCTCTGTCATCCCCTTCTCCTCCTGCCCTCAATCGTTCCTAGCATCAGGGTATTTTCCAATGAGTCAGCTCTTGGCATCAGGTGGCCAAAGTATCGGAGTTTCAGCTTCATAATCAGTCCTTCCAAGGAACACCCAGGACTGATCTCCTTTAGGTTGGACTGGTTGGATCTCCTTGCAGTCCAAGGGACTCTCAAGAGTCTTCTCCAACACCACAGTTCAAAGGCATCAATTCTTCAGTGGTCAGCTTTCTTTATAGTCCAACTCTCACATGCATACATGACCACTGGAAAAACCATAGCCTTGACTAGAGAGACCTTTGTTGACAAATATCTCTGTTTTATAATATGCTCTCTAGGTTGGCCATAACTTTCCTTCCAAAGAGGAATTGTCTTTTAATTTCATGCCTGCAATCAGCATCTGCAGTGATTTTGGAGCCCAGAAAAAAAATAAAGTCAGACACTGTTTCCACTGTTTCCCCATCTATCTACCATGAAGTGATGGGGCTGGATGCCATAATCTTAGTTTTCTGAATGTTGAGCTTTAAGCCAACTTTTTCACTCTCCTCTTTCACCTTCATCAAGTGGCTCTTCAGTTCCTCTTCACTTTTTGCCATAAGGGTGGTGTCATCTGCATATCTGAGGTGATTGATATTTCTCCTGGCAATCTTGATTCCAGAGTGTGCTTCTTCCAGCCCAGCGTTTCTCATGATGTACTCTGCATACAAATTAAATAAGAAAGAAAGAAACTGAAGTTGCTCAGTCATGTCCGACTCTTTGCGACCCCATGGACTGTACCCTACCAGGCTCCTCAGTCCATGGAATTTTCCAAGCAAGAATACTGAAGTGGGTCGCCATTTCCTTCTCCAAGAGATCTTCCCGACCCAGGGATCAAACTCTGATCTCCTGCACTACAGGCAGACGCTTTACCGTCTGAGCCAGCAGAGAAGCCCACCAGGGAAGTTAAATAAACAGAGTGACAATATACAGCCTTGATGTATTCCTTTTACTATTTGGAATCAGTCTGTTGTTCCATGTCCAGTTCTAACTGTTGTTTCCGGACCTGCATACAGGTTTCTCAAGAGACAAGTCAGGTGGTCTGGTATTCCCATCTCTTTCAGAATTTTCCACAGTTTATTGTGATCCACACAGTCGAAGACTTTGGCATAGTCAATAAAGCCGAAATAGATGTTTTTCTGGAACTCTCTTGCTTTTTCGATGATCAAGCGAATGTTGACAATTTGATCTCTGATTCCTCTGCCTTTTCTAAAACCAGCTTGAACATCTGGAAGTTCATGGTTCACGTATTGCTGAAGTGCGTCAGCTGTGACAGAGGGCGCAGAAGCGCGGCTGAGAGGACCTACCCCACGTCCAAGGTAAGGAGAAGCGCCTTCGCTTTGCTGGAGCAGCCATGAAGAGACACCTCACATCCAAGGTAAGAAATCCAAGTAAGATGGTAGGCACTGAGAGAGGGCATCAGAGGGCAGACGGAAACCACAGTCACAGAAAACTAGCCAATCTGATCACACACACCATAGCTTGTCTAATTCAATGAAACTAAGCCATGCTGTGTGGGGCCACCCAAGACAGACGGGTCATGGTGGCGAGGTCTGACAGAATGTGGTCCACTGGAGAAGGGAATGGCAAATCACTTCAGTATTCTTGCCTTGAAAACTTCATGAATAGCATGAAAAGGTAAAAAATAGGACACTGACAGATGAACTCCCCAGGTTGGTAGGTGCCCAATATGCTACTGGGCATCAGTGGAGACATAACTCCAGAAAGAATGAAGGGATGAAGCCAAAGCAAAAACCACACCCAGTTGTGGATTGGACTGGTGATAGAAGCAAGGTTTGATGCTATAAAGAGCAATATTGCATAGGAACCTGGAATGTTAGGTCCATGAATCAAGGCAAATTGGAAGTGGTCAAACAGGAGATGGCAAGAGTGAACATCGACATTCTAGGAATCAACAGACTAAGATGGACTGGAATGGGTGAATTTAACTCAGATGATACGTATAGGTGGAATCTAAAATATGGCACAAATAAGCATATCTATGAAACAGAAACAGACAGATGTAGAGAACAGACCTGTGGTTGCTGAAGGGGAAAGTGGTGGGGTTAGGCAGTATTGGGAGTTTGGGATTAGCAGATGCAAACTAGTATTTATAGGGTCAATAAACAAGGTCCTATAAACAAGAAACTATATTTAAGATCCTGAGATAAACTATAATGAAAAAGAATATAAAGAATATATGTGTAAAACTGAGTCACTTTGCTATACAGTTAAATTAATACAGCATCTTAAATTAAGTACATTTCAATATTTTTTTAAAGAAGCAAATAATAATGTACATGTTAGAAATATAAATTAATTAAATGCAAAATTACATCAATGTCTAAGTGGTTATGTATTTCCTACTGTGTATGACATATATTTTTATATAAGACTTGTTCTAAAAATAGAATTTAACTGATTTTGATCATATATATTAAAATAGATCAAGTAGGAATGTATTAAGAATACAATCATTTCTATAAAATATGAAATAACTGATTACACAAAACATAACTGTTCAAACTGTAATAACTTATACAACAACACTTCTATAATGTAATATTAAGTTCAAATAATTCAGAAAAATTAACACAATTTCAACTTTATGATCCAAAATTTTTAATATTCCCATTACTATGTTTGCTAAGGGAAAATTAAAATGGAAGTATTAAATTGCTGAATATTAAAGCAAAATATAAATGGGGAATAAGAAATGAATTAATAATATTGGTTATTCTGAATAAGTACATATTATAGTGGAAAAGACAGAAATGGAATCTAAATAATTTTAATTTACAAATAGTTTATACCAACTTGAATTATTTTCTTGTGTCATTGATTTTCTTTAGCATCACAGTTCAAAAGCATCACTTCTTTGGCATTCAGCTTTCTCTCACATGTGTTCCAACTCCCACATCCACAGGTCACTATTAGAAAAACCATAGCTTTGACTATATGGACCTTTGTTGGCAATGTGATGTCTCTGCTTTTTACTGTGCTGTCTAGGGTCCTCAGAGCTTTTCTTCCAGGGAGCAATCATCTTTTAATTTCATGGCTGCAGTCACCGTCCACAGTGATTTTGAAGCTCAAGGAAATAAATTCTGTCACTGTTTCATTGTTTCCCCATCTATTTACCATGAAGTGATGAGTCTGGTTGCCATGATTTTAGTTTTTTGAATGTTGAGTTTTAAGCCATGTTTTTCATTCTTCTCATTCATCTTCACCAAGAGGCTCTTTAGTTCCCAGCTTGTGCTTCATTCAGCCCTATATTTTATGTGATGTGCTCTGCATATAAGTTAAATAAATGGGGTGACTGTATACATCCTTGAAGTACTCTTTTCCCAGTTTTGAACCAGTCCCTTTTTCCATGTCCAGTTCAAATTGTTACTTCTTGACCAATATGCAGGTTTCTCAGGAAGCAGGTATTCCCTCTCTTTAAGAGTTTTCCACAGTTTATTGTGATACACATAGTCAGTGGCTTTAAGATAATTAATGAAGCAGAAGTTTATGTTGATCTGGAATTCCCTTGCTTTTTCTATGATCCAGAGGATGTTGGCAATTTGATCTCTGATTCCTCTTTCTTTTATAAATCCAGCTTATACATCTGGATGTTCTTGATTCATATACTGCTGAAGCCTAGCTTGAAGGATTTTGAGCATTACATTGCTAGCATGTAAGATGAGTGCAATTGTGCAGCAGTTTGCACATTCTTTAGCATTGCCCTTCTTTGGGATTGCAATGAAAACTGATTTTTTTTCCAGTTCTGTGACCACTGCTGAGTTTTCCAAAATCGCCGGCATATTGAGTGTTGCACTTTCACAGCATCATCTTTCAAGACTTGAAAGAGCTCAGCTGGAATTCCATCAGCTTCACTAGGTTTGTTCATAGTAATGCTTCCTTAAGGCCCACTTGACTGCATACTCCAGGATGTCTTGCTCTAGGTGAGTGGCCACTCCATACTGGCTGTCCAGATCATTGAGACCTTTTTTAGTACAGTTTTTGTGTGTATTCTTGCCACCTCTTTTTACTATTGTCTCCTATTAAAAGTCCTTTATTTTCTGTCCCTTATTGTGCCTATCTTTGCATGAAATGTTCCCTTAATATCTCTAATTTCCTTGAAGAGATCTCTAGTCCTTCCCATTCTATTGTTTTTCTTGGTTTCTTTGCATTGTTCACTTAAGAATACTTTCTTATCTCTTCTTGCTAGTCTTTGGAACTTTGAATTCAGATGGGTATATCTTTTATTTTCTCCTTTGCTTTTTCCTCTCTTCTTTTCTCAGCTATTTTTGAGGCCTCTTCAGACAACCATTTTGCCCTGTTTCATTTCTTTTCCTTGGGGACGGTTTTGATCATCGCCTCCTGTTTAATGTTAGGAACCTCCATCCGTAGTTCTTATGGCAATCTACCAGATCTAGTCCTTTGAATCTATTTGTTACTTCTGCTATATAATCATAAGCGATTTGATATAAGTCATACCTGACGGCCTAGTGTTTTCCCCTACTTTCTCCAATTTAAATCTGAATTTTGCAATAAGGAGTTCATGATCTGAGCTACAGCCAGCTCCAAGTCTTGTGTTTGCTGAATTTATAGTGTATCTCCATCTTTGGCTACAAACAACATAATCAATCTGGTGATGTCCATGTGTAGAGTCATCTGTTGTGTTGTGTTGTTTGAAGTTTTTTTTGCTACAACTAGGGTGTTCTCATGGCAAAACTCTGTTAGCCCTTGCCCTGCCTCATTTTGTACTCAAAGACCAAACTTGCCTTTTACTCTAGATATCTCTCGACTATCAGTTTTCTCATTCCAGTCCTCTACAATGAAAAGAACTTTTTTTTTTTTTTTTTGGTGTTCATTTTAAAAGGTATTGTAGGTTTTCATGCTGCTGCTGCCGCTAAGTCGCTTCAGTTGTGTTCAGTCTGTGCGACCCCATAGACGGCAGCCCACCAGGCTCCCCCGTCCCTGGGATTCTCCAGGCAAGAACACTGGAGTGGGTTGTCATTTCCTTTTCCAATGCATGAAAGTGAAAAGCGAAAGTGAAGTCTCTCAGTCGTGTCCAACTCTTAGCGACCCCATGGACTGCAGCCCACCAGGCTCCTCCGTCCATGGGATTTTCCAGGCAAGAGGACTGGAGTGGGGTGCCATTGCCTTCTCCAGTAGGCCTTCATAGCGCTGTTCAAATTCTTCTTCTCTAGCACTAGTGTTTGGGGCATAGACTGGATTACTGTGATGCTGAATGTTTTCCCTTGGAAACTAACCAAAATTATTCTGTTGTTTTTGAGATTGTACTCAAGTACTGCACTTCAGAGCTTTTTGTTGACTCTGAGGACTTCATTTTGTTTAAGGGTCTAAGGGGCTCTTGCTCACAGTAAAAGATATAATGGTCATCAAAATTAAATTCGACCATACCCTTCCATTTTATTTCACTGATTCCTAAAATGTCAATGTTCACACTTGCCATCTCCTGTTTGACCACTTCCAATTTACCTTGATTCATGGACCTACATTCCAGGTTCCTATGCAATATTGTTCTTTACAGCATCAAAATTTACTTTTACAGCATCAAAAGTTCTTTTCATTGTAGAGGACTGGAATGAGAAAACTGATAGTCGAGAGATATCTAGAGTAAAAGGCAAGTTTGGTTTTTGAGTACAAAATGAGGCAGGGCAACGGCTAACAGAGTTTTGCCATGAGAACACATCCAGTGGTGTTACTTAAACGCATACTATTTCATTTTATAATTACAACACTAAAATGTCTTTTTTTTTTTTTTTTTTTTTTGCTTTTAGTAACAATTTGGGGCCATCTGTTGTTTGACATGGGATGTTTTTACAACTATTTTTTAATATAATAATCCATCAAAACTTGGTTTATTTCATCATAAGAATTGCTTAGTAACTTAATTTATCCTCAAATAACTTGAGTCCTAAAAGTCAATTTATTTAATTTTTATGTAGTAGGAATGCAATAATGGCCCCTTCACACTTTTATCTCTAAGCTGAGTTGAACCATGCACTTGGGGGAAATCCACCTTTTATTGGTAAGGGCCTTAAATGATGGGCAGCCTGCATGGCCTCAATAAAATTTAAGCTTTATGAACCCTGAAAAAGTACTGGAAAGCTCCCAAACACTTCTTTTGATTACTCTTGGTAGCACTGATGGGCATTAAGTTTACAACAAACAGAAAATTAAAAAAAAAAAAATCTAAGTTTAAAGGAATGGTGCTTACAATGAAGGCTTTGAACATATGGTTCTAAAGAATTTTGGAGAAAGAAAAAGCATTTTTGGTAAACAAGTTTGGCTTATAGAAAGTAATAAACTGTAGCTGATATAAGAGAAAAATGGAGGAAAGTTGCTAAGGACAGGTCTAAGAATGTGTATACTTTGGTAAGACAAAGAACTTGAAATACTGAGTCACAAATTCTAACTAAAATCAAGGGTTTTTTGTTTGTTCGTTTTTGTTATAATTGCATTTTTTTTTGCATTTAAAATTTCTAAACTTTAAATGACACATTTGTCATTACTTTGGTGTGTTTGTTTTCACATACAAGCCAATAGTTTTAAAAAATACATGCAAATTTACTATCATTTTTTCCTATATATACATGTATATTTGTAAATCCAATTCTTAGTGCACCTTGACGTCACCTTCTAACAGGAGACTTTTTTCACTTATGTGTGGAATCTAAAAAAAAGAAAAAAAAAATGATACAAATGAACTTATTTACAAAATGGAAATAGACTCACTGACATAGAGAACAAACCTATGGTTACCAAAAGAGTGATAATTTAGGAGTTTAGGATTAAAATATACACAGAGTTAAAAATGAAAAGAAAAAGAAAAAAAAAAAAAAAACTGCAAGGAAAATTTCCTCCTTGATTCATTTTGGAGGTCATCAAAACTGATAGTAGATAATCGGGTGTTCTTATAGTTATTGGAATTAGGATTTTAACAGCTGAGAATGTTTAAAGGATATTGTTAGGATCCAACACTGATATGTTTGCAAAAAAAATAATCTCCAAAAAAGTTATCAATAAAATGATACTTAAAACTTCACCAATTGTGTGTTATGTGCTAGTTACTCAGACGTATCCAACTCTTTGCGATCCCATGGGCTGTAGCCTGTCAGGCTCCTCTGTCCATGGGATTCTCTAGGAAAGAATACTAGAGTGGGTTGCCATCCCCTTCTCCAGAGGATCTTTCTGACCCAGGGATCAAACCCAAGTCTCCCATACTGCAGGAAGATACTTTACTTTCTGAGCCACCCGGGAAGCCAATTAATTTATGCTATTTGTTTTTAACCATCTGCCTTCCAAATTTACTAAAATTCCTAAATATAGAATATATAAAATATGAAAATGTATATTAGTTTAGCAAATGCTTCTTTTTGAATATTTGCTTTGCTGATATATAAATAGCTTTATATATTTAATATGGCCTAACAATTAAATCAACAATTAAATGATTTAGTATTAATTCTGCTTACAAGGATAAACTGGGAATTCAACAGTTATTTATTAAAAAGAGTACACTTAGCAGTGAAAGATAAAGGTTAGAAGCTGGTTTATCACTCAAAGTACATTTGTCTCAATGATGAAAAAAAAAAAAGACTGATATATTTCTCTTTTTAGCAGAGGTTATTATTCTTGTGCTGTCAGATAAAACACAGAATGACCAGTTAAAATTTAATTAATTTATTATTTTTATTTTTTCATTACTTTTTATTACATTTTATTACTTTAGTTTTAAAAAAGTATTAATATATAGCTGCTTTACAATTTTATGTTAGTTTCAGGTTACTCAAAGTAATCAGTTATACATATACATATAGACACATTTTTAGATTATTTTCCCATGTAGGTCATTACAGAGTAATGAGTAGAATTCCTTGTGCTATACAGTAGGTTCTTATTAGTTATCTCTTATATAATATATATATATATATATATACTAGTGTGTATATATCAATCCCAGTCTCACAATTTACCCTGTCCTTCCTCCCCCATAGCCATTAATTTGTTTTCTACATCTGTGAGTCTGTTTCTGGTTTGTAAATACGTTCATTTGTACCATTGTTTTCAATACCACATATAAGCAGTATCATATGATATTTGTCTTTCTCTGTCCGACTTACTTCACTCAGTATGACAATCTCGAGGTCCATCCGTGTTGCTGCGAATGACATCATTTCATTCTTTTTTGTGACTGAGTAATAGTTTGTTGTATATATTTACCACATTTCCTTTATTTATTTGTTGATGGATATTTATATTGTTTCCATGCCCTGGCTATTGTGAATAGTGCTGCAATGAGCATTAGATACATGTATCTTTTCAAACTATGACTTTCTCCAGATACATATGCAAGAGTGGAAGTGATGAGTCACAAGGTAGATCTATTTTTAATATTTTAAGGAAACTCTATACTATTTTCCTTAGTGGCTATAATAATTTACATTCCCACCAACAGTGTAGGTTTCTCTTTTCTCAGTCTCCCTCCAGCATTTATTGTTTGTGGATTTTTGATAATAACCACTCTGGTTGGCTTGAGATGATATCTTCATTGCAGTTTTGATTTACATTTCTTTAATAATTAGTGACATTGAGCATATTTTCATGTGATTTTTGTCCACCATGTGTATATCTTCTTCAGAGAAATATCCATTTAGATCTTCCACTATTTTTATTTATTTATTTATTTTTAATATTGAGCTGTGTGAGCTTTTTTTTTTTTTTTTTTTTTTAATATTTTGGAGATTAATCCCTTGTCAGTTACTTCATTTCCAAAGTTTTCATCCTTTATGAAGGATTGTCTTTTCTTATTGTTTATGGTTTCATTTTCTGTGTAAAACTTTTAAATTACCAGAAAACTACTAGAGCCTATCAATTAATTTGGTAAAGTTGCAGGATACAAAACTAATACATAGAAATCTCTTGCATTCCTGTAAAGTAAAATAAATTAATTAGTTAAATTTTAAAAAAGAAAAAAAGAAAGAGAAATTAAGGAAACAATCTTATTTACTGTGGCATTAAAAATAATAATATACTTAGGAATAAACATGCATAAAGAGGCAAAAGTACTGTACTCAAAATACTATAAAACTCTGATGAGAGAAATCAAAGATGACACAAAGAGATGAAAAGATAGACAATGTTCTTGAACTGAAAGAATCAATATGGTCAAAATAACTATACTACCCAAACAATCTACACATTTAGTGCACAATCCCTATCAAATTAACAATGGCATTTTTCATAGACTTAGAATAAAACACTTTGCAATTTGTGTGGAAACATAACAGACACCAAATAACCAAAGCAATCTTGAGATACAAAAATGGAACTAGAGGAAACAGGGTCCCTGACTTCAGACTATATTGCAAAGCTGCTATAATCAAAATGACATTTTACTGGCACAAAAACAGAAATTTAGATCAATAGAACAGAATAGAAAGCCCAGATATAAACCCAAGCACCTATGGCCACTCAATCTATGGCAAAGGAGGCAATAATACACAATGTAGAAAAGATGGTCTCTGTCATAAGTAGTGTGCTGGAAAAACTGGGTAGCTACATGTAAAATAGTAAAATTAGAACACTCCCTAACACTATACACATAAATAAACTCAAAATGGGTTAAAGATCTAAATGAAATGCCAGATACCATAAAACTCTTAGAGGAAAACATAGGCAGACATTCTCTGACATAAATTGCAGCAAGATTCTTTTTGATCCACCTCCTGCTATTGTTCAGTAACTAAATCATGTCTGACTCTTTGTGACCCCATGGACTCCAGCACAACAGGTTTCCCTGTCCTTCACTCTCTCCCAGAGTTTGCTCAAACTCTAGGAGGATGCACATCTTGCAGTAATGAAAATAAAAACAAAAACTAAAAAGATGGGTCCTAAGTTTTAATTTTAAAAACAATAAGTACTTGCTTTTAGTGTATATATGTCCCAAATAGTATGTGATCATATTTATACTGTATTTTCTTTTCTAAATTTGACAACCTGTATTAATCAATCCCATCTTTGTTATGGAAGTGAAAGGGTTAGTAATTCGATCATGTCTGACTCTTTGTATCCCCATGGACTGTAGCCCACCAGACTCCTCTGTCCATGGAATTATTCCAGCAAGAATGCTGTAATGGTCTCCCATTTCCTCCTCCAGAGGATCTACCTGACCCAGCAATCAAACCAGCATCTCCTGTGGCTCTGGCATTGGCAGGTGAATTCTTTACCACTGAACCACGTGGGAAACCATCCATAAACACACACATTTAATAATATTACTTATTTCTCCAACATTTATTATTGTGATTGACAGATATTGCATATTTATATTTGATATTCTATTGAATGTGTAAGCAATAGAGGGTATAACAAGGGCTTTTCTATTGTACTGCTGCATTGAAATGAAACAACTGGATGGTTAAACTCTGATCTAAATAGGTCCACTGGTGCTGTTACCCATTTTGGAATCAAAATACATGTTATGCAGTGGTAACTCTTACATGTCAGGTTATTTCTTAAAGCAAAATATGACCAAACTTCAAGGTTTAATAGAGAAAATATCCTGTATAAAATATTCTCATATGTTGAAAACTGTTCCACCTCTTGATGAGGAGAATATGGGCTCCCAGCCCTGCCCCTCTGTGCCAATCATATATCCTCCTCTTGTTCTCATAGAAGTACAGGAAGCTTTTCTAAAAGTTTCCATAAAGATCTATATGGGATATATTGTTTTCATACTAGAAAAGGCCGAGCATTATCTGATAGGATTCCTTATGAGTTATCCGTTTCCCCAAGTATATGTTTTCACATACATAAAGGTATCTCTCTTTCTAACTTTGTGCATGCTCCTGAGAAAATCCTTATCCAGACTGATTTATCTTTTCTCATTCCAACCTCAACTAAATCAAAATTTCTTCCTCAAAGCCTAAATTTCCAAGGTGTCACTTTTCTGTCTTTTCTAAGCATACCTTTTTCATAGCATTTGCTTAACTATAGTCTGTTGATTTGCTGACTCCCCAAACTAATGAACACTATGATGGCAATAATATCAACATTATTTGAAACAATATTTGACACATAGTAGGTTTTCAATAAATAGTTGGTAATTAATGATAATTTCATGTTTACAGCAGAAGGATGGATGAATCCCAAAGAACTTTTAAAATTATGAACAAAATTTTCTAGTGAAAGTTTCTCTTAAGAAAAAAACAAAACAAAACTGTAAATCGATATCCTACAGACCAATGTAGTGATTTAGAGAAAGTAAAGTATCATATTTGGAACAGTCCTTAGCCTTATTAATTTAATACTATTTCTTAATTTTAAGTAATCAGTTTCCAAAAGCATCGAGTTTTTTTTTTCATTCTCTGTTTGTAATATATCAAAAGCATCATCCTTTCCAAAAGCATAGAGGTGTTTTTTTGTTTGTTTGCTTGTTTTTTCTCTTTGTTATATATCAAGACTTCTACACCTGTAATCTTCATTAATTTTTTAATTAATTTAGCAGTTTAATGGGAGTTTAAATAATTATGTTAATTAACATTTGGTTCAACAGGAGAAAAGCAGAGCGCAGTAGCCCAAAATATCCAAGAGGTTCATATTATGCAAGTGTTTATTAACAAAGAACCCACAGTTACGAGATCACAGAGTGAAATCAAGGTCACCACAACACAAAACATTCAGTAAAAAGCTGAAAACTTATAAATATGTCCCCACTAAAATCCCCTCTTCTCTTAACCCTCACCTCCATAATTAAGCAATCTCATCTCAGTGGTGAAAGTAACCTAATATGGATGTTGTTCTCCAGCAATTATTGGTTTTAACTGTAGTGCATTAAATTACCCTCGTCATTCCTGCTCAACAAGTTATACAGTTTGCATAGCTTCTCAGTCAATTTTAATGATGAAAAATCTAGTCCTGTACAGTTGGGTTGAAATCTCTTATTCTGTGTTTCCGTGCCTCCCCCTGGCATCAGCTATTTGGAGACTTCTCTGGGGAAATGAGAGAAAGATGAGATAAATCTTGAGTCTCTTGCTAACTGCAGTAGTGATAGAATATCATACTTGACATTACTCTGTTTTTCTTAGATCCACTCATGAATAATGTCATCTACCAAAATGTGTCCCTACTTAGAAGGTCTAGCACTGTTTTCTAGGGGACTGGTGTTCAGTTCTTCCCTATCCCTGTTTAGAGCCTTTTCAGAAAAACTCAGTTGCATCCCTTTAATCCCAGACATGGCTCATTACCTCAACCCCTCTTCTGGAAGGAGTAATCCCACATGTGGAAAATACGTGGGCCTTTCTCTTGTTCCTGTCTTATTAGACAATCACTGTGGCCCCTGACCTGGGCACAGGGGAATATTCAGGTAATCTCCTGGACGTTTCAAGTGTTTGAAGGCACAGGGTTGCCTAGCCCCTTTTCCAGGCACACTACTACAGTGCCTTCTTTTTTCATTGACTGTTAACCACTCTCAAAAGTCTTCTCACTTCAAGAAACTCTACTCAAGAGGACAATACACCTCTTCATGTTTAGGTTCTCAACTTCAAAGAACTTGTCAATTTCTTCAAAAACTTTGTTATGAGGGTTGGCTTCATTTGAATGGCAGCACCAAGGCAGACTGGCAGAATATATACTTAATGACAATCTAAGAGGGTAACAAAACATCCTTCATTCCAATAGACATTCTACCTGTGAGTTTCTTGAATCTCTCTATCCCAACTTTGATAAAAAGGCTTTTTTTCACCTCAAACATCAGAGTTCCAAAAACATTGTTTCATCCTTTGTTGAGTACTAGTCTTTTCTTATAGCCAAGGCAGAAAAATAAGAACTGAAGATATTAGAATATGCAGTCCTATTGAGTGGTAAGCTTGAAAAATCCATTTAGTCTTCACATTGTCTGCTTCCTATAAAAGATAGGAAACTATTATTTCTTTTTATCCTGTGAGTGTGACCTTATTTTCTTATCCACAGTATTCTCTCCCAAGAATCAGTCATGTATCTATTTCTGTCTATCATCTCAAATTTTGAATCTCTAGTTTATTTACAAACATGATTACCTAGCATGCAATACATATCAGTGTCAAGGTCAAATGGAGTTACAAAGTTTTACAAGTGGTGTCAGAAGATTGATCAAAATCCTGTGTAAATATGTTGACATATTTGAAAAGGAAAACTATAAAAAATAGTGTTAATTTTATACTTGTTTATAAAAAATATACAAAAATTAATAATAAACATTCCATTCTGTATTCTAAGAATTGTTGTATAAATGGTATAATTAACCTATTTTTAACTCATTTGCAAGGTAATACAAATACTTCATTTCCTAAAATATCTGAATCATGCAAAGATCACTTGAGCACTTGGTTTCAGTGAATCAAGCAGTAGATCTCCAAGGTTATTTATATTGTTCTACTTATTATAATTAAATATAATCACTAGCTACCTTCTTAAAATATAACTGGGAAATAGAGGTTTTTCCATAAAAACATAGTTGAACATTTTGAAAACCTCACTTATAGTAGAGAAAATAAAATTTATGACTGGTTAATGAAAGTGCTGATTAGAAAGTTATGAGTGATAAGAGAAAAACACTGAAGAGAATATTTCATGTGAGGATGGGCATAATAAAAGAGATAAATGGTAAGGACCTAACAGAAGCATAAGAGATTAGGAAGAGGTGGCAAGAATACACAGAAGACCTATACAAAAAATATCTTAATGACCCAGATAACCACGATGGTGTAATCACTCACATTAAGTCAGACATCCTGGAGTATGAATTCAAATGGGCCTTTGGAAGCATTACTACAAACAAAGCTAGTGGAAGTGATGGAAATCCAGCTGAACTATTGCAAATTCTAAGATATGATGCTGTTAAAATGCTGCACTCAATATGTCAGCAAGTTTGGAAAATTCAGCAGTAGCCACAATCCCAAAGAAGGGCAATGCTGAAGAATGTTCAAACTACCATACAATTGTCCTCATTTCACAGGCTAATAAGATTTTGCTCAAAATCCTCCAAGATAGGCTTCAACAGTACATGAACCAAAAATCTCCAGACTTTAAAACTGGATTTAGAAAGGCAGAGGAACCAGAGATCAAATTGCCAACATTCATTGGATTATAGGGAAAACAAGGGAATGCCAGAAAAAAATCTGCTTCATTGACTATGCAATAGCCTTTGATTGTGTGTATGACAACAAACTGTGGAGAATTCTGAAAGAGATAGAAGAACCAGACCACTTTACGTGTCTCCTTAGAAACCTGTGTGTGGGTCAAGAATAATACTTTTATGAAATAGTTAATAGCATAAAAGTATTCAGCTATACCATAAAAAGGGAAAGATTTGTTGTTAAATAACACTCAAGTGTTAAAATCATAAGATGAGGAAGAGGTTCTTTGAATAATTATTTATAAATTAGTCAGTTCCCTTCAGGCTCAGTGCATAGATATGAATAAAACTGAATTGTACATGGTATTACTCAATGAAACACCTTAGATTTTATAAGTTCATAATGGACTGCTAATGAGACAGGAATTACTATTATATCATCTAATGCAATTTGCTCAGTCTTGGTACCATTGCCATTTAGGGCCAGATGATTACATGTTTTAAAGTTACATCTAGTCAAAACTATGTTTGTTTGTTTGTTTGTTTTTTCCAGTAGTCATGTATGGATGTGAGATTTGGACTATAAAGAAAGCTGAGTGTCAAAGAATGGATGCTTTTGAACTGTTGGTATTGGAGAAGACTCTTGAGAGTCCCTTGGACTGCAAAGAGTCACAACCAGTCAATCCTAAAGGAAATCAATCCAGAATATTCATTGGAAGGACTGATGCTGAAGCTGAAACTCTAATACTTTGGCCACCAGATACATAGAACTGACTTTTTGGAAAAGCTCTTGATGCTGGGAAAGATTGAAGGTGGGAGGAGAAGGGAATGACAGAGGATGAGATGGTTGGATGGCATCACTGACTCGATGGACATGAGTTTGAGCAAGACCCGGGAGTTGGTGATGGACAGGGAAGCTTGGTGTGCTGCAGTCCATAAAGAGTCGGACATGACAGAGCAACTGAACTGAACTGAACTGGTTACATGTTGGAGGGGGATATCTCAGTGCATCGTGGGATATTCAGCAGTTCCCTGACTTCCATCTACTACAAACTAGTAGCAACTTTCTCTCCCAGTTGTGACAACAAAAATGCCCTCAATCTGTAGCAAATAGCCCCTGGAGGGAAAGATCAATCCCAGTTGAGATCCAGTGACCTGATATACTTAAAAAGACTCAAGTTACAGAGGCAAAGAAATTGGTTTTCCAAAGCAGGACTACCTGAATAGGCAATGAAAAATACAAGCCAGCAATGATGCATTTTAGAAATAACACAATTTTTGAGTTTCAGAACCAAGGATATGCATGCTTGTTTTTTATGCATATACTTGTAACCCTTCTTAGTAACTTAAGCAGTTATAATAAATTTAGAAAATAAGAAATCATGGATGCATTATATTTTATTTGCATCTGGTCATTCAGAAGACATGTTCTTTCTTAAGCTAGAATGAATATATCTACAAAAATATGGGCCTTGATGGACAGCAAAGATTTGTGGATTTAATATTATCCCTTCCCTATCTCTGGTATGAGTCATTCTGCTAGCGCACAATTGTCCTTATTGACTACACATTATTTCCCTGACATAAAAACAGTGTTATAATTTAAATCACAAGTAAAAAAAAAAAAAAAAAATGATACCTTTGCCTGACTTATGTTTTTCTGGGTATGCTGAATAAAAATTTAGATTTTATATGACTATTTGGCAGTCTATATTCCTGTAAAAAAGTTCTAATTTATAGTTTTTCCTATTTTGCTGAGAAGAATAGTGTCATGGGAGCAATATTTTGATACTGTGTTTGTCATAATATCTGATTATATTAAATAAAATTTTGAATGTCTGTAATTCCACACATAGTGAATCTCAAAGGAGACAGTGAGGATGATGTAAATTTATAAAGATATAAAACATTAAGATGAAGACATGTCTCATTACACAACTTATCAAATTCAGTTGCTCTTAACACTGGCAGCATATTAGAACCACCTGGGAGACTTAACAAGTACTGAGATCCAGATCTTTCTGTGAACTAATTAGATCAGAGTCTATGAAGAACTGGTTTGGGCATCTAAATGGCAACCCATCAATAACCTCAGATATGCAGATAACACCACCCTTATGGCAGAAAGTAAAGAGGAACTACAAAGCCTCTTGATGAAAGTGAAAGAGGAGAGTGAAGAAGTTGGCTTAAAGCTTAACATTCAGAAAACTAAGATCATGGCATCTGGTCCCATCACTTCATGGGAAATAGATGGGGAGACAGGGGAAACTGTGTCAGACTTTAATTTTTGGGGCTCCAAAATCACTGCAGATGGTGACTGCAGCCATGAAATTAAAAGATGCTTACTCCTTGGAAGGAAAGTTATGACCAACCTAGAGAGCATAGTAAAAAGCAGAGACATTACTTCGCCAACAAAGGTCTGTCTGATCAAGGCTATGGTTTTTCCAGTGGTCATGTATGGATGTGAGAGTTGGACTGTGAGGAAAGCTGAGCGTGGAAAAATTGATGCTTTTGAACTGTGGTGTTGTAGAAGACTCTTGAGAGTCCCTTGGACTGCAAG
This sequence comes from Dama dama, assembly GCF_033118175.1. Lineage (NCBI taxonomy): Eukaryota > Metazoa > Chordata > Mammalia > Artiodactyla > Cervidae > Dama > Dama dama. The sequence continues at coordinate 5,432,874 of NC_083708.1, read as the reverse complement.
GAGATCTAACCAGTCCATCCTAAAGGATGTTGTTCATTGGGTGTCCTGGGTGTTCATTGGAAGGACTGATGTTGAAGTTGGACCTCCAATACTTTGGTCACCTGATGCGAAGAGCTGACTCATTGGAAAAGACCCTGATGCTGGGAGGGACTAGGGGCAGGAGGAGAAGGGGACAACAGAGGATGAGATGGTTGGATGGCATCACAGACTCGATGGACATGGGTTTGAGTAAACTCTGGGAGTTGGTGATGGACGGGGAGGCCTGGCGTGCTGCGATTCATGGGGTCACAAAGAGTCGGACATGACTGAGTGACTGAGCTGACTGACTGACTGACTGATGGCAACCCATTCCAGTACTCTTGCCTAGAAAACCCCATGGATGGAGGAGCCTGGTGCAGGCTACTGTCCATGGGGTCGCAAAGAGTTGGGCATGACTGAGTGACTTCTCTTTCATGAGCGATTGTCATGGCAGTAAGTTTTAGGCATTAATTATCCTCATTCTTACAGTCAGTCTAGGAATCCCCTGCATCTTGCATTGTTACATAGGTCAAAACTACTATATGTTAATATTGATTTTTACTCTTATTCATTTTCATTATAGGGTGAATTTTTCCAGAGATTAAATCACATACCATATCACAAGAAATTGGACACAGAAGCAGGCTAAAAAAAAAAAAAAAAAAAGAAAGGAAAAAAAAAAAGGAAACAAACAAACAAAAAAAACTACCAAACCATCACTAGATTTATAAAAATGAAAAATAATGACTCTCACTAATTTTTTAGCTTTAAAAAATATTATTTTTAATAAAGACATATCATTTATGTAATATATAATGAAGTTATTGCTTCTATTTGTAAATGAATAAATTTGTCAGTATGATAAAGTTTCTCAGTTTTAATTTCCATTTTTATAACTATTGATGGGTATAATTACATTAAATTAAAAGCTGTTTGGGGTCCTCAATAAGTAAAGGTAGAAGAATTCAGGGAATAAAATACTTGGAAACCATAAGCTAAGGCAGTATGTCCAAGTCTAATCAAAGCATCACAAACTGTGAACTATTATTAACTCCACATTTTCTCTTAATCTTTGTGATTGTTGAGCATTTACTTGACACATAGAACTAATATATTTCCTCCTTTCACTCTGATGATTGGTGAAATTCCTTCCTTTGATGCTACTGTTGTTCATCAAATGGTGACTATCCTTCGTATGTAAAAATAACAGCCTTTTAAGAAAGTGACCTGCTGTAGCATGACAATTTGGTAAAATAGAATATTTCTTTATCAGTTCAGTTCAGTCGCTCAGTCATGTCCGACTCTTTGCGACCCCATGAATCGCAGCACGCGAGGCCTTCCTGTCCATCACCAACACCCGGAGTTTACTCAAACTCATGCCCATTGGGTCGGTGATGCCATCCAGCCATCTCATCCTCTGTCGTCCCCTTCTCCTCCTGCCACCAATCCCTCCCAGCATCAGGGTCTTTTCCAATGAGTCAACTCTTCCCATGAGGTGGTCAAAGTATTGGAGTTTCAGCTTCAACATCAGTCCTTCCAATGAACACCCAGGACTGATCTCCTTCAGGATGGACTGGTTGGATCTCCTTGCAGTCCAAGGGACTCTCAAGAGTCTTCTACAACACCACAGTTCAAAAGCATCAATTTTTCCACGCTCAGCTTTCTTCACAGTCCAACTCTCACATCCATATATGACCACTGGAAAAACCACAGCCTTGACCAGATGGACCTTTGTTGGCGAAGTAATGTCTCTGCTTTTTAATGTGCTATCTAGGTTGGTCATAACTTTCCTTCCAAGGAGTAAGCGTCTTTTAAATTCATGGCTGCAGTCACCATATGCAGTGATTTTAGAGCCCCCCAAAATAAAGTCTGACACAGTTTCCACTGTCTCCCCATCTATTTCCCATGAAGTGATGGGACCAGATGCCATGATCTTAGTTTTCTGAATGTTGTTGAGCTTTAAGCCAACTTTTTCACTCTCCTCTTTCACTTTCATCAAGAGGTTTTTTAGTTCATTTTCACTTTTTATATAGTTCTTTATAGTTTTATCTAAATAGACTATGGATAAATGTAATAAACTTGTGTGTGTGCCCAGTCAGAGCCATCTCTGACTCTTTGGGACCCCAAGCCTGCCAGACTCCTCTGTCCATGGGATTTTTCAAGGAATGTTTTACTGGAGCAGGTTGCCATTTCCTCCTTCAAGGGATCTTTCCAACCCCGGGATTGAACCCACATCTCCTGCATTTCCTTCATTGGTAAGCAGATTCTTTACCATTGAGTCATTTGGGAAGTCCATAATAAACCTGTTTTTGTATAATTTACATATACTATAACATAAATATTAAAAGTTCATAAAATTGATGAAAATGAGGTGAAATTTTGCACAATTTTTGTGCCATAGATATGGAACCCAAGTCTAATTAAGAATGAAAACAGGAATTAGTCTTGTATCTTAGAATTTATAATTTAAGTTTATAATTTATCAATTTAATGCCACACATTTTGAACACTAGTCCTCTAATTTGGTATAGCCAGTCTGATGTTTTTCTTGAGTATTATTGTACTGAATATTAATTGAAGTAATATCATAATTGAAACAATGTTATAGAACACAGAAAATATTTTTGTGAAAGCAAACAGTCTGACGGTAATTATAGCTATCCACTTGAATTATACATTTTATTCAATCATATCACTTCAGTTCTTAGTTAATATTTAATTGAAAACTATTCATTATGGACTATTACTTAATTGCTTTTGGTTTACTTTAGAAATAATGCTGTTTTAACTATGAATGTTACTGAAACAGATTATTTGCCATAATTTGCAATTTCAGGAGCATGTTTGCTGCTCCTTTCTAGAATTGTATGTCTTCTTGGGGCCTTAGGATACATTTTTAATTTTTAAATGTGATTGTTCTATACTGTTTTATAATACTGTGTAGTATAAATTTAATTTAAAGATGACTGGATTCTGAGTTTTAAAATTCTAATATAATAACTGCACAGCTGGGAGCAAACCAAATTTTGAGGCATCGACATAATAGGAAACTGAATTGGGTATCATTGTTAAACTCAGTCCCACTGGAACAAATAGTGAAGAAATCCCATTCACATCACAAGGCCTTGGAACAATACAAATAATGCATAATGAGGTTGATGCCTAACATTGAAATAAAAAGCATTCAATAAATTTATATTGAACAACCTATGTGTTTTCTGCTGTACACTAAACATTGCTGCTGCTGCTAAGTCACTTCAAAGGATTCTTAAATAAATAAAATGCTCTTTTTAACCTTAACTTACTTTCTGTGTTATTATATGTTATCTAATCCTAGAAATACAATTATAGTTCTTCCTAGTTTTCAAGGAATTTTAAAATCTTGAATAAGACAGTGACGTTAGCGTTTTATCTGATGTAGATATTGAGGCTCATACAAAAGGAGAATCAATGTATTTGCTTCTCTCTTGATCCTTCCTTTTGCTGAGAAAAATAATCATCATCAATTGATATTTGCCAACAAATGGTATGTCCAAACTTTTTTGCTTATTTTTAACAATTTTTAAAGGAGGTTAAAAAGTCAAGAAACTGTTAGATCATTTCTAAACTAGTTATTTTAATTAAAGTGGTTGTGGAATAATGGGAAAGGGGAAAACTACTATTTAGTTACCTTGCAGGTTTTTCACAGGCAGCAAGAGAACTAGCAAAGAGGGTTGCTTAAGAACTGAGGAGGAAGTAATTTTTTGTCCTAGTTTTGCATAATTTGAGTTTTCTGGGCAGGAGTGGAACTCTACAACAAACTGCCTTAGTACATAGAGAGGAGGAAAGTTCTAAAAGATGGATACTGATATGAGAAAAAGGAAAAAATGTAGGACAGACAGAAATTTCAGAGGTGCCCTTTATAAGGCAATAGAATTCCTCATAGTTTATCCCATGTTTCCTATTCCCTTTCATTGATATTAATACATCACATACTTCCATGCTTCATTTATTTAAATTAAAATGAAGTCTACTTATCTTATTCTCCTATTGCTCATCTCCTTTCTCTGTTCTCTTTCCTCTTCCTGAATCCTTCATATCCATAACTCAGAACTCTACCTTATATGTCAAAGTTCAGTTCGAGTCACTATTTCCTCTATGAAACCTCCCCCAAATTTCCAACTGAGTTTCCCATCCCCCTGAGTTTCCTAATCTTAGTCAGAATTGATGTTCTGCCCCCTTATTGCTTTTTAGTGGGTATGTTTCTTCCACTCTACCTCCTCCATTTCATATAAGTTAGGAATTGTGATTTTTTATTTCATCTCAAGTGTCTTTCAGAGTCTGGAATGGTAGTGAACAAATGAATGAGTTATAGCAATAATCAGGTGAAAATCCCTAAATAGAAACATCTTATGGCTCTTCATGGTGGGCAAGAATCACTGGTGAAACCAAGAAGAAATCTGTGGGGCTCCTGAGCATGAGGACCTTTCTGTGTCCCCTGTTTATTGAATTTCCCTTAGTTCTAAAGGGTAGGGTTAAACAAGTGCTAGTCAGGGAAGAAAGAGGATGAAGAGATAAGGGAGGATCAGTCAAAAGATAATTTGACTTGCAGACTTGGAGCAGGGTCCTGGTTCCACCTAAGCAGTATGCAAAACAGTATCTTTGAGTTCTTTTGAAGAACTAAAGCCCCCAACAAGTGGAAGATGCTAACTACTTGATGAAGCATTCTTCAGAGAGAAGGTAACAGTTTGATAACCTTGAGATACACAGAAGCTCATTAAGAAATTATCTAAGGCCAGATTAAAGGAATGCAGACCCAGCACACTCCCTGACCTTTACCAGAAACTCTGTCCTTGAACCGTTGCTATAAAACTCCTCACCAAATCTACTCCCTTCCCCCAGAATAGGACACACAGTTTTGAGGGTATTGGCCCTCTGTATTCCCCTTTGCCAGATGAAGCAATAAAGTTATTGTTTTCTACTTCACCCAAAACTCGCTCTCTGAGATTCATTTCAGCACCAGTGCACAGAGGTCAAGTGTTGACATTACTGGGAAAGAAGATGGCAGGGGTTAAATGGAGATAAACAGCGTCCATGCATGCAAGATGGGGTGACTTGTGGATCTAACACAGTGGATGGTTGGATCACAGTTCAGGAAATAGAAAATAGATAGACTGTCTATTGTGGTGGGGGATTTGATCAACATTCTGTTTAAGAAGTGGGGAGTTTGAGGAAACACTTTTTCCTTAAGGAGGCTTGCAAAAGGCAGAATTTCCAAAACTGATTTTTACCAGTGTGACTGAACATTATGTAAAAAGATGCATCTGGTCAACAAAGTTTGGAAACTGATGTGCAAACAAAGTTAAGAAAGCCTTTCACTGTGGATTTTGTCCCAGCTATTCTATGCATTGTGAATTTCTAAAACGGTGTGATGACAGGCACAATTTTTCAGGCATTTTAAGTACAAAATCTCCCCCAAACGTACTAACATCACACAATTGAGATTATTTGAGTTTTGAGTGTGCATGATAAGTCACTTCTGTTATGTCCAACTCTTTGTGACCCTATGGATTGTAGACCACCAGGCTCCTCTGTCCACAGGATTCTCTAGGCAAGAATACTGGAGTGGGTTGCCATTCACCTCTCCAGGGGATCTTCTTGACCCAGCAGTTGAACCTGCATCTCTTGTGTCTCCTATATTGGCAGATGTGTTCTTTACTACTAGTGCAACCTGGGAAGCCCCCTTCCGTACTACTGTGGTTGAATGACAGCAGGTTAAAGTCAAATGAATCTGCAATCAGAACTTAGAACTGTTATTTCAAATCAATGTGTCAAGTGAGTGCATTCTCTCCCTCCTTTTGCTCTCCTCACAACAAAGGTTTGAAACAAGGAGCCAGAGCTACAGCCCACTTACAGCTCAAAATTGTATTAAGCAGACAGCAAATAATACACTTCAAGAGATGAGGGCAGTGCAACCTTGGAAGAGTCCTACCAACTCATCTTGGCTTCCCCTTTTCATAATTTTTGTCTCCTCCCCTGGAGCCTACCTTATGCAAATTAGGGCTTGTACTTACCATCAGCCAGGAAGGGGACAAGTGCATTTTTTTTTTTATCCCACTGGAGGTTCCCACTCTGGTCCTTAAATTTTTACTTTGCTCTCTTGTATAGATTTTACCCTCTGTCTTCCTTTTAGCTGCTGCTTTTTTCACGACATTTTTGGAACCTTTTCTCTATTCTACCTACCTAAAAATGTAACCTTAAATTCACTGTGTTCATCCAAAGTATGGGCAAAAAATATGTATATTTCAGAATGCAATGATATTTAAGGAGGAAGAATATTTTACCCTTGGTAACACACAATTAAAGGACTATATGCTATAAGAAATGAACTTTCTACCCAAGAGAGAGGAGGGGGTCAACTAATACAAGCTGTAGACAAGAAATAGGACTCTCTAAAGAGAAGGCTTAACAACTTCTAGATCACTACTCTCTAGTATCTACTATGAATTCTCAGTAGCCTCCAGTATAACCATATCTTTCCCATAACAAACCTTTAGTAGACCTTTCCCCACATCACCTAAGTCTATGGGTCCCTTATTACATGCCTCACACTCATTTCCCATAATTCAATATTCATAACTTCATTATTTACACCAGAAATAACTTTTCTTATTATTGTTTTTCTCTTCATATACTTAAGCTATCAAAACTGCAGCCTAAAATATTGGCAAGGATGTAGATAAAAATAGCACATAACTTTTTAAAAATCACTTTTCTTAGAGACAAAGGTGGAATTGACCTTCAAATCCTTCCAAAACAATGACAATATATATTGATGATTTTGTCGGGTGAGTGTGTAATTTCCTTGGTTCTGTCTCACTGCAGCAAATATTTGAAATGGTGGAGCAGTGTTACAGCTCAGTTACAATTCAAAGTTTTATTAGGCAAGCAAAGGATAGTACATTCTTGAGGTGTGAGGGCGGGCCGACCCCAAAGGAGAGAGGCTCAGTCTTGGCTCATCTTTTTTATATGTTTTGTCTCCTCCCCCTGAGCCTGCCCTATGCAAATTTGGCTAGCCAGCAGGACGGTTTGTTTCACCAGTCCTCAGATTTTCTTTTGTTCCATTTTCATGTGTTTTTTCCTTTCTTTGTCTTTTAGCCACTGTCATTTTGGACTCCTTTTTCCTATTTTAACTACCTAACATTCCTCACTAAAGAGATGGAAGGCCCGATTCTTTGGGAGTAGGGGCGTCAAGGTCTCTCTGGCTACTTCCTGCTGAGCTGAGATGGAGAGGGACATTGGGCTTCCACCTCTTGCTAGTCTCAAGCCTCAGAGTCCTTATAGTGGTATCCATCTAAGGGTGAGTGAAATTTTACATACTTGGGTGTAGTTTTATATAACCCTGTTGAACTAGTACTGCATGTTGTAGCTTGTTGACATGGGCAGAGACAAAATGGGTTAGACAATTGATAATACATTGAACAATAATAAGCAGTATCAATATGGTGATAACAGGGATTAGTTGGGGCTTTAGCCAACTCCAAATCCCCCGTCATCAGGAGAAGGATCCCCCAAAGAGAGACTGTTGCCACTCCAGTAACTCTCCAGTTTATTCTTTGAGATCCTGTAGGATTTGAATGTTTTTCTTGAGGACTGTGAGACTTTCTTTAACTTAGCTGGAGGTATTTACCCAGAAACAACATGCCTCATTCAAGATGGCTCAAGTCCCTCCTTGTTCAGGGATCAGGAGATCTATCTCCTGTCTATTTTGGGGTACTACCTCTGCCAAGTTGTGTTGGCTCTTTTTAGAGCTATCCTGAGAAATCCTATCCCCAGAATCTTAATTTTGGGGGTATTCACTAGAATGGCACTCATTTGTAGCCAGGAATAGGTATCTGAGATCTCCCAGGGGCCCAAAGGTGTATTGAGTGTCCTCTTTTGTTTTCTTCCACTACTTGACTTCTGAGTAGTAAATCCAAGAGTGGTGCCCTGGTACCTTGACTGCTGTGAGGATAGAAAGTATTAGAGGGTAGGGGTCCTTCCATGTGGGCTGGAGTTGAGTCTTTGGGGACCCATCTTTCCAGATTTGAATTAGGACTTGAGTCCATGAAGGATATAGTGGTGGCTCTTCAGAATCTTTTGGGTCCTGGTTCACACTGACAAGTGTATGTCTCGTTGGAACTGCCCAATGACCATGGTATAAGACCAGAGGATCTGGGCCGCTGCATCTAGGAAGAGGTCCTTGACATAAACAAAAGGTTTCCCATATAGTGTCTCATAAGGACTAAGACCAGTCTGTTCCTTAGGGCCAATATGGAGGAGAGCTACTTGAAAAGCCTCCTTCCATCCAAGGGAGGTTTCTGGGTTATCTTTTTATCACTGATTTTAAGAATATGTTGGCTATTTCTACTTTTCCTGAAGACTGAGGACTCCAGGCATAATAGAGGTAAGTAGTAATGACCAATGCTTTAGAAACCTTGGATACCCAATGGTAACCTTAGAAGAAAATGATGACCCATTGTCATTTTGTAATGACCTGGGCAGACCAAAACATGGAATGATTTAATGGAACATGTTTTGTTTTTTGTTTTTTTTTTTTTTTTTTTTTTTTTTTTTTTTTGCCACCTCCTCAGCTTTCTCAGTCTGGGTGGGAAAGCTTTCAATCCATCCTGTGAACGTATCTATCATGATTAGTAGATATTTATACCTATGAGAAACTGGCATCTGGGTGAAGTCCATCTGCCAATCCTCTCCTGGGTAGGTCCCATAGTGTTGGATGTGCTGGGCCATTTGGGGTCTTTGAGCTCCTTGGGGATTGTTTAATTGGCAAGTGGGACAAGAGAGACCACTTGCCTTATAGTTGTTTAGAGGCCTGTTCCTCTGAAGGACCTTTCTAGTAATTTTTGGAGGGCCTTCTTCCCTAAATGAGTGGTGACATGTAAGGAGTTAACCAACTTCCACTGGAGGTTCCCAGGCAGAAAAAGGAGTCCCTCTTTTTGGAACCATCCCATACGATCTTCTTGAAAGTTCTCATCCTTATCTTTAAAGTCTCACCTTCAGTATATGAAGTAGTTTCTGGCAAATTAGCCTGTGGAACTTAGGTGGCAAACCCAGTTAACCACGATGGTGTGATCACTCACGTAGAAGCAGACATCTTGGAGTGAAAAGTCAAGTGGGCCTTAGGAAGGAACACTATGAGCAAAGAGATTGGAGGTGAAGGATTTGCAGCTGAGCTATTTCAAATCCTAAAAGGTGATGCTTTGAAAGTGCTGAGCTGAATATGCCAGCAAGTTTGGAAAACTCAGCAATGGTCAGAGTACTGAAAAAGATTAGTTTTTATTCCAATTCCAAAGCAATGCAATGCCAAAGAATGTTCAAACTAATGCACAATTGCACTCATTTAACACACTAGCCAAAATCACTGCAGATGGTGATTGCAGCCATTAAATTAAAAGGCACTTACTCCTTGGAAGGAGAATTATGATCAACCTAGACAGCATATTAAAAAGCAGAGACATTACTTTGCCAGCAAAGGTCCGTCTAGTCCAAGCTATGGTTTTTCCAGTGGTCATGTATGGATGTGAGAGTTGGACTATAAAGAAAGCTGAACACCGAAGAATTGATGCTTTTGTACTGTGGTGTTGGAGGAGACTCTTGAGAGTCCCTTGGACTGCACGGATATCCAAACAGTCCATCTTAAAGGAGATCAGTCCTGGGTGTTCATTAGAAGGACTGATGTTGAAGTCGAAACTCCAATACTTTGGCCACCTGATGTGAAGAGCTGACTCATTGGAAAATACTCTGATGCAGGGAACGATTGAGGGCAGGAGGAGAAGGGGATGATAGGATGAGATGGTTGGATAGCATCACCAACTCAATGGATATGGGTTTGGGTGGACTGTGGGAATTGGTGATGGACAGGTAGACATGGCGTGCTATGGTTCATGGGGTCACAAAGAGTTGGACACGACTGAGTGACTGAACTGAACACACACTAGCAAAGAAAATCTCAAAATTCTCCAAGCTAGGCTTCAACAGTATGTGAACCAAGAACTTACAGATGTTCGAGCTGAATTTAGAAAAAGCAGAAGAAATAGAGATCAAATAGCCATCATCCATTGGGTCATAGAAAAAACAAGAAAATTTCAGAAAAAAAAATCTACTTCTGCTTCATTGAGTATGCTAAAGCCTTTGTATATATCACAACAAACTGGAAAATTCTTAGAGATGGGAATACCAGATGACCTTACCTTCCTCCTGAGACATCTGTATGCAGGTCAAGAAGCAACAGTTAGAACTGGACATGGAACAGTGAACTCGTTCAAAATTGGGAAAAGAGTATGTCAAGGCTGTATATTGTCAACCTACTTATTTAATTTATATGCAGAGTACACCATGTGAAATGCCAGGCTGGATGAAGTACAGGCTGGATTTAAGATTGCCAGAAGAAATATCAATGACCTCATATATACAGATAATACCATCCTTATGGCAAAATCTGAAGAGGGATTAAAGAGCCTCCTGATTAAAGTGAAAGAAGAGAGTGAGAAAGCTGGCTTAAAATTCAGCATTCAAAAAATGAAGATCATGGCATTTAGTCCCATCACTTCATGGCAACTAGATGGGGAAACAATAGAAACAGTGGTGGCACACTTTTTTTTCTTGGGCTCCAAAATCACTGCAGATGGTGAGTGCAGCCATGAAATTAAAAGACACTTGCTCCTTGGAAGAAAAGTTATGACCAACCTAGACAGCATATTAAAAAGCAGATGTATTACTTTGCCACCAAATGTCCATCTAGTCAAAGCTGTGGTTTTTCTAGTAGTCATATATGGATATGAGTGTTATACCACAAAGAAAGCTGAGCACTGAAGAACTGATGCTTTTGAACTGTGGTGTTGGAGGAGACTCTTGAGAGTCTCTTAGACTGAAAGGAGATAAAACAGTCAATCGTAAAGAAAATCAACCCTGAATATTCATTGGAAGGACTGATGCTGAAGCTGAAGCCCAAAACTTTGATCACCTGATGTGAAGAACTGACTCATTAGAAAAGACCCTGATGCTGGGAAAGATTGAAGGCAAGAGGAGAAGGGGATGACAGAGGATGAGATGGTCAGATGGCATTACTGACTTGATGGACATGTGTTTGAATGGGCTCTAGGTATTGGTGATGGACAAGGAAGCCACATGCACAGTTCATGTGGTCAGAAAAAGCCTGAAATGTCTGAGCGACTGAACTGAACTGACCCTCACAGACTGGGTTATTTTACTGTAAACTAGATCTACTACTACCCTACATCCCACTCCTGGAAAAAAAAAAAAAAAAATTCTAAATTCACAGATATACTTTCAATATATCAAGTTCACAAAAAAACTCATATATCAGTGTGGCTGAGTGTATGACATTTTCTCGGTGTCTACATGAATATGCATACAACTCTAACAGAATGAATCTAGGTTTTGCTTACGAAGATATAGCATAAATAAAATGTACTTCAGTGAAGAAACCATTTCTGCAACAGTTCTATGACGGACACAATTTTTCTTTAATCTAATTGAAAGACACCTGTGTGCTGGCAAACAACAACAACAACAACAATAACAGCAACAGGTTAACACTTGACTATAGGCTCATGTTTCTGCAACAGATAATTTTATTCTAAGACAATCTCTAGCCATGAAGTGGAGAAATCCCAGAGTGCTGAGAACTCCTCTGATACTAATTTTATGAAGGAAAACAAACAAACAAACAAAAAAACTCTAAGAAGAAGCTTGCTAAAGGTAAATTCATCTTTATCTGTTTGCAAATGTTTTGTGAATTAAATACATAAAATATTTTATATCATGAAATGCATTTAGTATGGTTTACCATAAAAATCAAAGATGTGGTGGGGAGAGAGAGAGAGAGAATGACTTATTTCCGGTCATGTTTATTGTTGAATAGTGAGCACGAAATTGGAAAGTTACAGAAACTGTACTGTGCTCAATTGTACTTAACTGATCCACTCTGTTTAACTGATACTCTTACAGACCCAAAATGATTTTTTTTTTTTAATGAATGAGAAAGTGTCCTTAACTCAAAGCACGTTGAAATTAAAGAGGACTTATGGAAGACCAACTCCCTTTTAAGAGTGTTAATAGTGTCAGTAGGCAGGCCAGAAATCCCCAAGTGGCAAGAGAAAATAAACTGAAAGTGGTAGACACTTTTCTCCCCCCTCTTCTAATCCTGTGTTGTCATGGTAACACCTGGTTCCACCTGAACTTAACTTTATCTCAAACCTGGAGCTAAATATTTTTCTTTTTTAAGGAAACATTTTCTTGAGTTATGTCAATGAATTATGCATTTGTTTGGAAATATGCCTTCCTTTAAGATTCATGTCAGTTGTTTTATGGCCCGGGATGACTCACCTTCTGCCATTGCTATCTCAAATGCATGTTGTGGGTGAGCAGCCTGGTGCAACTCTCTCTCAGTTTTGAGATGTCTCCTTTCTCTAATTAGAAGCTTTCTAATAGGTGTATAACTCCTTGCTAAAAACTAACAATGGGGCACTCTCTCTGTCACCTTCTGATGTCTATGTCTGAAGCTTTCACTGTTTCTTTTATACTTTAATAAAACTTTGCTACACAAAAAGTTCTAAGTGATCAAGCCTGTCACTGGCCCTGGATTGAACTCCTCTCCTCCACAAGTCATGAATCTTTGTTCATGGCTCTTAGCAGCAACCTTTCAGCTTTGGGTCTCATACAGGATTCTTTAGGACAAGGCCTAAAGAGGTCTACTTCTTCAGAGGTCTACTTCTTTTGTTCTCCTAGTAAACACATTTTCTGCTTTACTTGATTAACTCTGTCTTCTCTTCCCTGGTGGCTCAGATGGTAAAGTGTCTGCCTACTATGTGGGAGACCCGGGTTCAATCCCTGGATTGGGAAGATCTCCTGGAGAAGGAAATGGCAAACACTCCGGTATTCTTCCCTAGAAAATCCCATGGACAGAGGAATCTGGTAGGCTACAGTCCATGGGGTCACAAAGAGTTGGACATGACTGAGCAGCTTCACTTTCTTTCTTTCTTTTTTCTTTTATTAACTCTACAGTGTGTCTGTGTGAGTGATAGATTGAAAGTTCGAAAAGTGCAAAGCAAGTGTTGTGTCCTTTTTCTATGGTTCCATGGTGACCTCACACAGCTTATAGCAGAAACCTTGTCAAGGGATTATACCGACCTGCTGATGTTAAAGGCACCCAATGTCTCCTCCAGGGGAGCGACTAGAGATCGACAAAGCTTTTAGACCAAACTCTCCTTTCTTGGTCAAACTTTCCACTCTCTTTGACCATTGCATAACTGCCTGGGGAATTAGAATCACTAACCCAATCTGTTGAATCATAAACTTTCAAGGTACTTAGAATCCATGCTGCTACTATGTACTTTTACTGAGACCCCAAGTCTGGAAGTGCCTAGCTTTTCTAGGAGCCAAAAGTTACAAAAGCACATTCAGGAGCGAGTGGAGCTCTAGTTCTAGGAACGTCTCTCAGGCTAGAGGTTGCTCTCTTGGCTGCCTTCCTCAGGGATCAGCGACCTGAAAGTGATTCTTTGTCATGGCTGTCCCTCTGATCTATGTGGATAAAATCACTGCTGGTGACCAGGAGGTTTCTGAGGATGTAGATTGGTAATTTCAGGATCTAGTCAGATTGGAAGTGCAACAGGTTTCTTCCTCTGGTAACCTTAGCTTTTAGCGAGCCAGAGGAATCTCTCTGGCGTTTTTTTTTTTTGTTTGTTTTGTTTTGTTTTGTTTTGGTTTTGGTTTTGTCTCAACTCCTTGGATATTCTTTCCATGGAACCTATGGGAACGAACTGGAAGAATTGGCCCTAATAGCTCAAGGACAAAAATCACTTTTTCCTTGCTGGTGGGACCTTCTTCACCTCTTTCGCTATCATGTATGCTGATGTGGTGACACTCAGAAATGACATCTTTGTTGTTGTTCATCCCTTTATGACTTACCATTTCTACTGTGGTCAGTCCTGTGCTCAGAATGTACAGAGGCACATGGAAGACAGATGCTTCCCCAGTAGTCTTAGCGTGGGAGGCATTCCAGAAGGCTACCCTCCTTCACTCCAGGTGACATCAGAGCAGGAGGAAAAATCAAGCCAAGGTTGTAATGGTGAGGAATTAGACATCACTCTGGGATGCCGTCAGGTCTACCCCTGGTGCATCTCTACCCCACCTCAGTGGGTGGTAGAACAGGGAGGGATGAGTAGGTGCCTTTGTTGATAAGGGACAGACTAAGTCTGGCCAAGGAAGGAAACAGTCCATTGAAAACCTGTCCCCACCCCCATTTAGAGCAGGGAGGGCCGCCTCTGGTAGAAAATGGCACTGGACGTCACTTTTTTTTTTTTTTTCTTAAAGTTGAGAGTTAGTAGTTCCAGAATCACCTCTTCAATATGTATTTTGGAGAAAAAAAAACTGTATTTTGAGAAACTTGGATAAATTCAGTCCCTAGAGTTTAACCTTATTTAGAGAGATATAGAATGTATCCTGTGACAGCCACTAACTCCTGACTCAAAAACTCAAGTTTTGGGGAAAAACTTCCCTGTGGATATGAATGGCTTGGTAATGAATCAATAGAAAAGGGGGAGGGCAAGATGGCCACCTTCCCTACTGGGAATCAGACAGTCCCCACAACAGAGTCAGACTGGAACTATAACATGGCTAAAGGAAGACAGGATCAGAGTCACTCTGTTAGGATTCAAGCGGATGGCATGACAAGACTTTAAAATATGCCAAGTTGACAAACATAAAATAGGGGGAAAAGGAAGCTCCTGGTAAATTCCTAGATAGACTGTGAGAAGCCCTTCACAGATTAACCAAAATTGATCCTGAATGTGCAGAAGGAGGGATCATATTAAAATATAGATTTCTCACTCAGTCACTTTCTGATATCTGCCATAAGTGACTGAAACAGGTGTTTGGACCAAATCAGTCTTAAATAACCTGTTGTAAATGACTCAGCCAGTTTATTAAGGCAGAGGGAGGAGAAGAGGCAGAAAAAGACCAGGAAAGACTGAAGCTCCAGTCATGGATTTCAGATCCTCTCTGAAATGGCTGGAGAAAAAAATGCCCAGAGTGACTCAGGTGAAAAGGGGCAAACTTGCTATTACCATGGAAAGTGGGGACACCTCAAGCAGGATTGTTCTCAGGCATCTAAGCGCCCCCAGCTCCATGTCCAGTCTGCAAAGGACCACACTGGAGAAGAGGCTGCCCTCAGAGGTGTAAGCCCTAGGGGTCAGACTCTCAAGACAATCAGGACTAAAGATGCCTGGGGGTCCCCACAAAAGCTCTGTCCTAATCACACCTGAGGAATCCTGGATATTGACAATTCTGGGGGCCAATCAGTTGATTTGCTTTTAGACACCAGGGAAATTTACTCTATGCTTCCTGAAGCTCCTGGCCCACTTTCACCCCAATCGACTTCCATGATGGAACTGCCTGGATGAAACAAATGCTATTATTTCAGTTATGCTCTAAGTTGCAACTGGGACTCTACTATTTTCACATGAGTTTCTGATTGTGCCAGAGTCCCCCTCACCCTTTTG
The DNA here is from genome assembly GCF_033118175.1 of Dama dama. Classification (NCBI taxonomy): domain Eukaryota; kingdom Metazoa; phylum Chordata; class Mammalia; order Artiodactyla; family Cervidae; genus Dama; species Dama dama. The sequence goes on along the minus strand of NC_083708.1, from coordinate 5,417,296 downwards.
GGAGGGATATACTGAATAAGGCCCATGCTTGTTTTCATGAATATGGAGCCCACTCTTTGTCTCCATTAAATGAACAAAACGTAAATCCTGGAATGTGGGCTGATGAAAAAAAACTGTGGGTCAATCACAGAATGCTATTCCTATCATTATCAGGCTCAAAGACCCACATATATTTCTACTTCAAAAGCAGTATCCACTGAAACCCAAGGTTAAGAAAGGGTTTAAACCCACCACTGATAATTTAAAGGAGCAGGGGCTATTAATTCCCTGTAACAGTCCATACAACACTCCTATTTTGGGTGTGAAAAAGCCAAATAATAAATAGAGACTAGTTAAGATTTATGAATAATAAATGAGGCTGTGGCTCCTTTACACCCCATGGTGCCTAATCCTTATGCTTTATTGTCTGAAATTCCTGAATGAGCTAAATATGTTTCAGTCATTGATTTGAAAGATGCTTTCTTTTCTAGAAGGCATGAAGGCCATAGGCCCCAAGAGACTTAAGCTTATACTAAATCATCACCTACCTATGACTTTAAGACAATGAGAGGAATTTTTGGCATTACAGGCTACTGCCACATTTGGATTCAGGGTTATGGGGAACTTGCCCAGCCTTTATATAAACTTATAACTAAAACTTAACAAGCCCAAACCGTCAAGATGGTTTGGCCTCCAGAGAATTAAACACTTTTAAGGCTCTTCAACCTGGTCCCCTGCAAGCTCCCACTATGAGCTTTTCCACAGGATCAGTTTAAACTGTTACTGAAAAAAGGGCATGGCCTTGGGAATTATGACATTTAGTGACTCAAGTTGGGCCACATTGCTTAAGGGTAATTGCTACTATTATTTTGCTAGTGCCTGAAGCTCTTAAGTTTACTAATGGGCACACTCTTATTGTACTAACTTCTCATGATATGAGTAGATTCATAGACTATAAGGTTAATATTTGGATGGCAGACAATCAGCTTCTTAAATATCAGTCATCATTGTTAGAAGTACCAAAAACAAAACTTAAAGTTTGTGGAAACTTAAATCCTGCCACTTTCCTTCTTGAGAAGAAAAGTGAAACACCAGATCACACTCATTCCAAATTTCTAACTTTAGACTTAAACTTTATAGCTCAAAAAGATTTAATGGATACTCCATTAGACAATTCTGACATGGAAATATTTACAGACAGTGGTTCTTTTGTTCGGGATGGGAAGCTGAAAGCATATTATGCTGTGGTGATGGTTGGACAGGTTTCAAAACAAAGTCTCTCCACCCTGGGAACCAATGTTCAACTAGCAGAGCTCGTACCTCTGACTTGAGCTCTAGAGTTAAGCAAAGGCCAATGAGTAAATATGTACACTGATTCTAAATATGCTTATTTGCCTTCATATGCTCATGCTGCAATATGGAAAGACAGTCTAAAATTGCAACGGAAAAGCCTAGTAAACATTTCAAAGAGAGTGAAAAACTTGATGACTATGTATTTCCCTAAAAATAGTAGTTGTTGTACATTACAAGGGGCATAATTGGGTGGGAGTAAAGTAGCCCAGGGTAATCAGCTGGCTGGCTGCCAAGCCAGAAAAGAGACACTTTACAAATCCCTTCACTACAGATGACTTTGATCTGGACATGTCCTGTTGAACAGTAAAAACTGCAATATACTGAGGAAGAATTAGAAAGATATGAAAAAGAGGAACAAAGATTACTGATAAAGGATGGTTAGAGTCTGAGGACAGATGATTAATAATTCCTGAAAATGCTCAATGAAAAATTCCTAAAGGCTTACACCAGAGTTTCCCTAAGGCCTTGGAATTAACTAAGTATGTAATTCAACTATCAGCTTTTCAACAGACATTACAGGAACTCTGGGAAGTGACATCTGACCCAGCCTCTGAGTCAAACAAGACACTGTTCAAGCTAGGAACTGAGGCCCTGATAAGGACATTGGGATCTGGGGGCAATTTCTTGAGCCCCTCTGGGGAGGCTCTTACCAGGTTATTCTTTCTTCCACAGCTGTCAAGGTGCCAGGAATAGATTTGTGGGTGCATCCTGACCTGGGGATTCCCTGATGGCTCAGCTGGTATTTAATGCTCTAGCAATACTGGAGGCCTGGGTTCTATCTCTGGGTTGGGAAGATCCCTGGAGGAGGGAAAGGTTACCCACTCCAGTTTTCTGGCCTGGAGCATTCCATGGACTGTACAGTCCATGGGGATGCAATGAGTCAGACACAACTGAGTGACTTTAGCTTTCACTTCCTGACCCAGAGTAAATGATGTTATTTTTGTGTCTTTTCTGTATGCTTTTAGTTTTCACTTTCTAGATGGGCCTAGTAATCTATATGGGCCTGCTTTTGCTGATTCCAAAACTCCTGAATCTGTTGTTTGACCCGTAAGAAAGTGCCGTTCTGTCCTGGGCTCATTCCTACTCCACATTCCACAAAAGGTCAAAATGCTCTGTCTGTGGAGTGCCTACCCACCCCCACACACACACCCCACATCAGTGGTAGGTTTTCCGTGGTGGGTGTTTCCACTTCAGGGAAAGGGCTTCTCCAAGTCTGTGACTACTATCACCAACAACAATCACGTGTGATGTCTCCTCTTAATCTGATAACATCTAACAGTCCTAAAATTGTTTGATGTAACACTTTGTACCTTAACTATGGACATAATGTGATGTTTAACTTTGCTGATTTTTCTGTTTTACTGTTTGCTCCCCACATCTGTAACTGTGTAGATGAATTTGTTTTTAGCCACATGAAAGCTTTTAACTTACAAATCATTGTTCAAACTCCAACCAGTGCCACAGTCTCCTCCAACTATGACTTGTGGCCCATGGATCAGAGACCCCCAATTTTAGGGTTAGGAGAATAGGTCCATCAGCTACTCCTCTCCTGGAAGTCCTCAAGTGGCCTCAACAATTTAAGGAATTCACCCCTTACCAGCTTAGAAGCAATTAGGAAATGAAAATGCAACCCCTTTCCCTTGGCAATATAACTCCTAAAAGAAAAGGGGGGAATGAGATTGTTAATAGCCTCCATAGGGAGGCCAGAATTCTCCAAGTGGCAGGAGGAAATAAACTGCAAGTGGCAGGAATTTTTTTTTTTTTTTAATTCTTTTCTCTTCTAGTACTATGTTGCCATAGCAACACCCAGTTCCACATGAACTTAACTTTTTCTCAAACCTGGAGCTAACCAACGTGTTTTTCTTATGGAAATGTTTTCTTAAGGTATGTTAATAAGATACATATTGCTTGGAAATCTACCTTTCTTTAAAATTCATGACAATTATTTTATAGCCCAGGATGACACACCTTCTGACAATTTTATTTCAAAATGCATTTTGTGGGTGAGGGGCCTGGTGCAACTCTCTCAGTTCTGAGGTGTTTACTTTCTATAATTAGCAAATCACTAATAAGTATGTAACTCCTTACTAAAACGTAGACGGGGAAACTCTTTCTGTCCCCTTCTGATGTCTATGTCTGAAGCTTAAACCATCTCTTTTACACTTTAATAAAATTTTGCTACACAAAAAACTTAGTAATCAAGCCTTGTCACTGGCCTCATGTTGAGTTCCTCTCCTCTGGAGGCCAAGAATCCTGGTGTCATTGTGGTTCAGCTGGTAAAAGCCACCATTTACTTCCAAATTAGGAAATTATTCTATAGCATCCAGGAGTGACATGAGCACTTTCATTAGGTTAAGTGAGAAAAACAAACATAAGTAGGAAGATAAATGGTGGAAAGGTAGATAAATAGATATATATGACAGGCAAGTAGGTAAGTAGGCAAATAGATTTATCAGAAGAGTGTGTAATTTCCATGGTTCTGTCTGTAACCAGTGTTACAGCTCGGTTTCAGGTCAGAGTTTTATTCAGTAAACAAAAGACAGTATACCCTCGAGGCATGAGGATGAACCAAACCCAAGGAGAGGTCATAACCTGTCTAGGCTCCATGTTTTTATACACTTTGTCTACTCCCCTCAAGCCTGCTCTGTGCAAGTTAGGGCAAGCCAGGAAGAGGGAGTAATTGTTTCACCTGAGGTTCTCACTCTGGTGCGTAGATTTTTCCTATGTTCCCTTTTTGTGGGCTTTCCCTTTCTTTGTCTTTTAGCCACCACCATTTTGGATTCTTTTTCCTATTCTAACTGCCTAAAAATCCCTGCTCAATAGATGGGAGATCTGATTCTTTGGGAATAAGGAAATCGTGGTCTCTCTGGTTACTTCCTGCTGAGCTTGGATGGTGAAGGGTATTGGGCCTCCACTTCTTGCTAGTCTCAAGTCTCAGAAGCCCTTATACCAGTGTCCATCTAAGGGTGAATGATAGATAATTCCCATTGGTGAATGTAGTTTATATACCTTTGCTGAAATAGTACTGCATGCTGTAGCTTGTTGAATTGGGCAGAGATAAACTGCGTTGAACAATTGATAATATATGGAGAAATCATAATTAGTATCAGTATGATGATAACAGGGGCTAGTAGGAGTATTTGCCAACTCCAAATAGCCCCTAATCAGGAGAAGGATCTCCCAAAGAGAGATTGTGGCCACGCCGTGGACTCCCAAGCTCGTTTGTTGAGATGCTGTAGGATCTGAATGCTTTTCTTAAGGACTGTGAAACTTTCTTCAACTTGATTGGTGGTATTTACCCAGAAACAACATGTCACATTCAAGATGGTTCAAGTCACTTCTTGTGGTCAAGGAGACCTATGTCCTATCTATTTTGTAGTAGAAGCCATGCCAAATGGGTTGTCTCTCTATTTTTCCTGAAGACTGAGGCCTCCAGGCACAATGGAGGTAACAAGCAATATCTAATTCTTTAGAGACCACTTGGTTGACCTTAGAAATAAATGATGTTCTGTTATCAATCTGTAATGGCCAGGGCAGAACAAATCTCAGAAATGATTACATGGAGCAGATTTTTGTTTTGTTTTATTTTGTTTTTTTTTTAACCATCTCCTTGCGCTTCTTGGTCCACAAGGGAAAGCCTTCAATCTATCCTGCCAAGGTATCTATCATGACTAGTAGATATTTGTATCTTTGAGAAACTGTCATCTGGGTGAAGTCCATCTGCCAGCCCACTCCTGGGTAGATCCCACACTGATGGATGTGTTGGGCCAGCTGGGGTCTTCTAGCTCCTTGGGGGTTCTTTAATTGGCAAATGCAACAAGAGAGACCACTTGCCTTATAGTCATTTAGATGCTGGTTCCTCTAGAGAACCTTTGCAGTAATATTTGAAGGATCTTGTCACCTAAATAAATGGTGATATGTTAACAAACTTCCACGGGAGATTCCTAGGCAGAAAAACAGGAGTCTCTCATTTTGGAATTATCCCATTTGTTCTTCTTGAAAGCCCTCACTCTTAGCTTGAAGAGTCTCACCTTCAGTATATGAAGGAATTCCTGGCATATTATTTTGTGGAACTAAGGCAACAATTCCTATTAGGCCACTGTTCTGAAATGCTGCTCTCTTAGCTGCCTGATCAGCTGCCTGGTTCGCTTGTGCCATTTCCATATTCCCTTAATGGTGTTCTTTACAGTATGGGGCTTAAAACTCAGCAGGCAGACAGACTGCCTCCAGGAACCTTAGGATTTGATTACCGTACTTGACTGGGTAATCTCAGGTGGTCAAGTGGCCTCTTTCTTTCCAAATAGCAGCATGTGTATGTAGCACCACAAGGGCATACTTGGACTCAGTGTAAATGGCTACTCTTTTTCCTTTTCCTCTCTGTAGAGCTCAAGTCAAAGCTTTAAGCTCAGCCAATTGGGCCGAAGTACCTGGTGGTGAAAGTTTAGCCTCTAAGCTATCGAAATTGGAAACCACAGCATATCTGGCCTTTCTTTTTCCATCTAAGACAAAGCTGCTCCCAACAGTGTACCAGATTTCCTCAGGACTATTCAGAGGATCTTCTAACAATCCCTCTCAGGGTTTTGTTCAATGCTTCAAACTTTCTAGGCAAGAGTGAAAGGTGAGAGAGCCCTCAGGGTAGGCAGGAGGGTAGCTGTGTTAAGAATCTCACAAAGGGACATAGTCAGGCCTGGATTTTCCATCAGCACTACTTGACATCTGAGAATCCTTTGATTGGGATCTCCATAAATGGCCTCTCTCATTCAGGAGTTGTTTCACTTGGTGGCTGGTAAAAATTGTTAGTTTGCATTCAAGAGAGTGTTTTAAAGCATCTTCTATCAGAAGTGCAGTAGCTGCAAGCTTTCGAAGACAGGGAGGACAACCTCGGTCAGCTGTCTTGAGCCTCCTGGATAATTACGCTACTGGCTGGGACTCAGGTCCCAAGTTTTAAGGTAACACTTCCAAGGCTATCCCTTCTTTTTCATGGACAGATAGATAGGAAGTTTTTCCTGGGTTTAGCAACCTGAAGGCAGGTGCTTGAGTTAAGATTTGTTTAGTGTAGCCTCTGTCTCCTTTTCAGGAGGTCCCTGTTTCAGTGGGATTGAATTATTCTGTCCCTTTAAACTTTCATATAAGGTCTGGGCAATTAGGCCATAGTCGAGTATCCAGATTCTACAATACCCGGTTAGCCCCGGGAAATCTAGCAATTGTTTATGAGTCGTGGGGGAAGGCAACTGGAGGAGTCTTTGCACTCATTCAGAGAACAGTCTCCTGGACCCAAGTGTAATATCAGATCCCAGGTAAATGAACTTTTCCTGGACCATCTGTACCTTAGCATGGAAGATTTATATCCCTTCCCTGCCAAAATGTTTAGAACCTGAATCACATGTTTTTGAGAATTTTCCTCATCTGGGGAACAGATTAGTAGGTCAGATATATATATTGCAGAATTTCCCCATTAGGTCCCCGATCTTGGAGACCCTAACTAAGAGCCTGTCCAGACAAGTGTAAGCTATTTCTGAATCCCTGAGGTAATACTTCCCAAGTCATTTGTTGTTTTTTCCTGGAGCCTCCCATAGTTTTTGGTCCCTCCCTATTGGAGAGGGCATAATGGGTTCTTCAGTTGTAAGCAGGGACTGTAGTCTCTAGGGGCTGAAAGAGTTCCCATCCCAAGGGTGGTCCCCAGCTTAGTGAGTTTATTTCTTCTGAATAAGGGGATAGGTCACTCAGGGACCACCAGAAATTGGTGGGTAAATATCCATCCCAGCAACAAAAAAGTGCTTGGGTGTATCTTTTTGTGATTGTTTTTTCCTGTAGTGCCCAAAATGGTACAGGTTTGGGTGGGGGGAGAGGTTAGGAGGTCAGGACAGAGTAGGTAGCCTTTGTGTCAACCAAGAAATTCTTGGACCAGCCTGCCACATCCAGTTGCACCCTTGACTCCAGCCCCGTGATGGTTATATGTGGCAGATGTACTGGCTAAAGAGGGCCACTTCAGTCCTGTTAAAGGGAAGGCTAGACAGTTGACCTTAAGGCTTTAAGGTCCTGAGGTCAGAGTGCAGTCCAGTGTCCCAATTGATGGCATTTCTATCAAGCCATTTCAGGAGGCTTGCCACGATTTGGACACTCTTTGACTCAATGTCCTGCCTGTCTACAGATTAGGCACTCTTCTCGTGCCTTTTCCTTCAAGGACTTGGGGGTTGTCACAGGACTTCCCTGGAGGGCAGCCAGCATCTTGACAGGGTTTGTCTCTCCTTCTCTCCCTTTCCTGGGCCTTGACCTCCCTCTCTTGTTCTCTGTTATATAAGGTTTTGGTGGTCGTCTGGACCATCACATTTAAAGAAGCAGCAGGGTTCTGCTTCTATAATGGTTGTAACTTTATCCTTATGTCTGATGTACATTGGAACAGAAATTTGTCATATAAAATCCCCTGTCCCTCATAAGAGAATAAGTCCAGATTGGTAAACTTTGGGAGGGTCTCTTTTAGCCTTTCCGAAAAAACAATGGGGTTTTCGTTAGGCTCTTGAACTATTATTGAGACCAAGCACAGCATCAAAACTAATAGGCTTCCTACTATTTCCATGAGTTAACTTACTTAGAGGTGCATCTTCCTGAATCTTATCCTACCCAGGATGGTTGCAACCTGAAAGACGGGAGTTCCCAGCTCAGGGTGTAGACTCCCATCAGGTTGAGGAGCATCAACCACCTGGAGACTGAATCCCCAGACAGGTCGAGGCATGTCAGTGTCCTAAGAATTGGGTCCCTGGGAAGGTTGAGGCATGTCGACCTCCTGGCAACCCTGGACTGACAGATCCCCAAGAAAGCTGAGGCATGATAGCTCCCAGGGACCAGATCCCTAGGCAGCCTGAGTCATGTTAACCTCCTGGGTCCCCAGAACTGGTGGATCCCCTAGTAAGCAGACTGAGGCATAACAACCTCCTTGGGACCAGATACCTCAGCAGGGCGAGGCAGGTAGACCTCCTGGACATCTGGGTTAAAGTTGGGCATCTCCAAGGTTTCCAGCATGACTAGTGCTCCATGGGTTTAAGGGATTGTAATCTTAAATCAGTGCTGGTTAATCCACTTTGGATGGAAATAGGTGCTATAATGTAAAGCAATCCAAGCCTCTGCCCTGAGACTGGGAACCTGTCAAAATAGCTGCAAACCTAATACTCTTACTGCTCTGAGGAAATGTAAGTCACTGATTCCTCCCCTAGTTTTCCTTAAGAGAAATATTTCATTGTCATATACCCACAGTGAGTAATAATAAAAGTAATGAACATATCCCCAGATCAAATCCTCACTCCACTTTTATCAAACATCTGGTCTGTTGCCTCTTATCATTTTGTCCTTAAGCCATTTTACCTCAACTCCTACAACCAGGACCCTGCTCCCTCTGTAGGCAACATCACTCCATTCAGCCTGTTATAGATTGGCTTTGGGCCCAAATGGCCTGCGGGGCTAACTCCCAAAGGGGAAAGACCAATTGCCCTTAAAGGGATGCCACAAACAGATGGACTTCTAGAAGACATTTGTGCCTGTCACCCGCCCTAGCAGGTCCGCTGAGAGGTGCTGTTTTTTGCACATGTTGTAGGAAACATGGAAGATGAAGGCCTGAATCTCTAGAGGGATTGGATATTATACAGTATTTCCCTCCCAAGGGCAAGCTATTTTCTGCTGGTCCTACCAGAAGGTTTTAGAGGCAACATTTTGGGCCTAGACAGGGCTCAGGAAAAGAGCAGGAAACAGGAGGGAAGGGGGCAAGGCACAACTTTTGAAAGAATGATACAGCCCAAGGGCATAGTTAAACTGATTAAAATCAAATGGGTCCAAGATGGCAGGCAAGAAGACTTCAACTAAACCTTGATCTTTAATCTGCAAGTTAAATGACACATCTAGAGACACCATCACAGTTCCAAGACACTGTCGAAAGACCAAGGAGTGGTCTTTTCCAATTCCTGGAAAACTCTACCCCTGCCCCAAATAGTTGAAATAACCTTCCATCTCATTAGCATATGAAGTTACCCAGCCCATGAAAACTAACCGTCACAGCTTGTGCCTCACTTGCCCTCTGCGATGCCCCACACTGTCTGTGGAGTATGCTTCTCTCTGAATTTGAATAAATAAATCCATTTCTTACCCATCTCTTTGTCTCTCACTGAATTCTCTCACTGATTCTCTCACTGAATTCTCACAGAATTTGAATAAGTAAATCCATTTCTTACCCATCTCTTTGCCTCTTGCTGAATTCTCTCTGTGATGACACATCAAGAATCTGAACTTCATTATGTCCTGAGGGTGTGAGTCGCTGCTGGACATGACTGAGTGACTAAGTACAGCACAGCACAGAGTCCTGGTCATGTGGGTTCGAGTCCCAGTCTTTGGTAAACAGTTTCAAACACAACTTTCAGAAGTGGAAAGATGATGACCTCACCAATACTTTTAAATAGCAGCACAGATGGAGGGAGGAGCTGAAGGATGGGAGAAAAAGCAGTGGGAAAAATGTGCCAAGGTACCCCCTTCATAGCCTTCCAGAAAAACTGCTAAATACCTGACCTGTGCCCAGAGTTTTCTTCGGCTTTGTTAGGTAGTTAGAATAGGAAATCGAGTCCAAAACAGCATTGGCTAAAAGACAAGGAAGGGAAAAGCCTGTGAAAATAGAACAAAGAAAGATCAAAGGAAGGTCCGAGGACTCGAGTGAAGACAGCAGAACAAATAGCACTCCTGGCTAAGCACAATTTGCATAGGGCAGGCCCATGGGGAGAAAAAAAAAAAAAAATTATATATATATATATATATAAAAGGAGGAACGGAAGCACTTTCTCTCTCTCTCTCCCCCGCGTGCATATGTTCTTTCTCTTTCTCTCTCCCCCACATGCGTGCACTGTTTCTCTCTCTCTCTCTGTTGCTCTACCTCTCTCTCTCTGCCTCATGTGCATGTGCTGTTTCTCTTTCTCTCTCTCCTCCATGTGTGTGTGCTCTTTCTCTTTCTCTCACTGTCTCTCCCTCTCCTGCACTCTGGTGCACTCCCCCACTCTCTTCTCTTTGCGTCTTTAGGTCAGCATGCCCTCACACCTCGAGGATGGATTTTCCTGCTATCTTCTAAATAAAATAGAGCTGTAACACTGATTTGTCTAGGAGCTATAACACAGTTTGCCCAAGACCTGAGAGCTGTGACGTACCAAGGGCTTTAATGTCCGTCACTCCAAATCTTTGTTGTGACGAGACAGAACTGAGGAGCATACACTCATCTGACATCTATGGTTCCATGACTTGGGTTTAACCTGGCTGGAACAACCTCGGTGAGGCCCCGACAAGGAGGAGGCCACGCACAGCAGGAGCCCAACTCAGTGAAAGCTCCTGCGGTAGAAGTGGAAGGCGAAGAAAACCCAGAGCAAGGGAACTGACAAGAGGCCCATCGTGCTGGAGACCAGGAGAGTGAAAAACGAACTCAGCAGAAAGCTCACGTGGCTCAGCCTCAGATTCCAGAAGACCTCCGGTTAAGGTAGGAGGTCCATGCTCCTATGGCTGGAGGGACATCCCTAACAAAATCTTAATTCCTTTACAATCTCTTGTTTCCTTGAACCCCCCGCAAAGAGGCGGGTGGCAGTGGGCGAAATCGAAGGACTCTGGAGAGGCTACTCTTTGGTATGTCCCAAAGGGACTATCTGCTGGGCCCCAGTAGCTGTTACCCAAGCCCATGGGGGTTCTTCTGTCCTTACTCCTCTCTGTGCCAAGAATCAGGCCAATGAAAACTGTGAGCACAGGTCAGGAATTTAGCAGATTTTCCGGCAGGCTATGAAGGGGATTCCTTGGCATGTTTTTCCCACTGCTTTTTCCTCCTGACCTTCAGCTATCTCCTGGGCCTCGAGCCCAGCCAAAACCCAGGATGCCTGGCTTCAAGACCTAATGAAGCTCAGGCTCTGATGTTTCATTGCAAAATTTCATTGAGAAACAAAGCGATAAGTAAGAGGTGGCTTTGTTAGGATTTAGAGAGAAGTCACTTTTCAGGGTGTGGGCCATTGCCTAGGGCAATGGAATGCAGCTTGTTAGGTTTTGAGAGTGGGGTGAATTAATATGATAATGAGTGGGAGGATCATCCCAACCATTGGGCAACCACCCAGTACTCCCTCTTTTGACAGTGACTTGGAGCTGTCCTGCCATCTCTGGGTGTGTCTGTTGGCTTATAGGTTGGGGATTAAGGTTTACTTGAATTTGCCTTGTCATCTTGGACCCAATTGATTCTAATTGGTTTACTTTATGCCCTTGTGCTATGTCATTCTTTCAAAGGTTGTGCTCTGCCTCCTTCCTTCCTGTTTCATGCTCCTTTCCTGAGCCCCATTTGGGCCCACAATGTTGCCTCTACAATCTTCTGTAGAGGCAGAAAATAGCTGGCCTTGGGAGGGAAATACTGTATAATATCAAACCTCTTAATCCTACCCAGCACTGGTCAACTCCAGTCCAGGGGTTCCAGGAGGTCAACCTACCTTGACCTGCCTAAGGATCTGGTCCTTGAAAGGTTGTCACGCCTCAACCTGCTCGGAGATCCGCCAGTCCCAGGGGTCTCAGGAGGTTGTCACACTTCGACCTGTCCAGGGACCCAATTCTCGGGAGGCTGTCATGCCTCGACCTGCCCCGGGACTCGATCTCTAGGAGGTTGTCATGCCTCAGCCTGCCTGGGGATCTGCACCCTGACCCAGAGATGCCTGGCTCTCAGGTTGCAACAGTACTGGGTAGGATAAGCTTCAGAAAAACTCGCTCATGGAAATAGAAGGAAGCCTATTACTTGTCGGACTGTTCCCAGTCTCAACAATAACTCAGGAGCCCAACAAGAACCCCATTGACTTTCTGGAAAGGCTAAAAGAGGCCCTCCCTTTTACCAATCTGGACTTAGACTCTTACAAGGGACAGGTGATTTTAAAGGACAAATTCCTGTCCCAATGTGCATCAAATATCAGAATTTAGTTACAGCAGCTACAGCCGCAGGACCCTGCTTCCTCTTTAGAGGAGATGATCCAGACAGCCACCAATACCTTTTATAACAGAGAACAGGAGGAGGCCAAGGCCCAGGAGAGGGAGAGAAGGAAAGAGACAAGACATGCCCAGATTCTGGCCGCTCTCCAGGGAAGCCCTATGGCACACCCCCGTCCTTGAAGGACAAGGCACAAAGCAAATGCCTAATCTATAGACAGGCGGGGCATTGTGCCAAAGAGTGTCCAAACCGTGACAAGTCTCCTACAAATGCCATCAACTGGGACACTGGGCGGCACTCTGCCCTGGGGACACAAGAGCCTCAAGGTCAAGCACCAAGCCTTCTCCCATGATGGTTCAACAGAACTAAAGTGTCTGACTCCAGCCAGCCCACCTGTCACAGATAACTATAACGGGGCTGGAGCCAAGAGTGCAAATGTATGTGGCAGGTAGGTCAGAATTTCTTGGTTGACACAGGGGCTGCCTACTCTGTCTTGATCTCCTACTCCAGAGCCTTCTCCTCCCAAACCTGTACCATTTTGGGTTCTACAGGAAAAGCAACTACAAGAAGATTCACCTAAGCACTTCTTTGTTGCTGGGATGGACAAATATTTTCCGACCAGTTTCTGGTGGTCCCTGGGTGTCTTGCTCCCTTATTGGGAAGAGATATACTTACTAAACTGGAGACCACCCTTGGGATGGGAAGCTTTTCAGTCCCTAGGAACCTACAGCTTCTGGTTACTACTGAAGAACCCATTACACTTTCTCCAATAGAGAGGGACCAAAAACTATGAGAGGGCAAAATTAACCCCCAGGTGTGGGACCAGGAAATTCCTGGACAAGCCCACCAAGCTGAACCTGTCATCATTGTCCTCTGAGATCCCACTCGGTTTCCTAACCGGAAACAATATCCTCTCAAAAGAGAGACTTGGGAGGGACTACAGTCTTTAATAAATAAATTCCTTGCTTGTGGGCTATTGGTCCCCTCCAGTTAGCCATGTAACACCCCAATCCTCCCAGTAAAGAAAAAGGCTGGAACGTGGTGAATGGTTCAAGATCTCTGGATCATAAATGAAGCTGTAGTCCCCCTCCATCACACAGTACCCAATCCCTATGTAATCTTGGGAGAAATCCCACCCAGTGCCAAGTGGTTTACAGTCTTGGATCTCAAAGATGCATTTTTTTGCATACCACTGGCTAAAGAATCCCAATATATTTTTGCCTTTGAGTGGGAGGCCACAGGAGAAAAACACCAACAGATGACTTGGATAGTATTACCTCAGGGGTTCAGAGATAGCCCCAATTTGTTTGGACAGGCCCTTAGCTGGGATCTCCTAGATCTGGACCCGGGACCTAATGGGAAAATATTATAATACATAGATAACCTACTAATTTGCTCTCCAGATGAGGAAAATTCCTGACAACATGGAATTCAGGTTCTAAACTTTTTGACAGAAAGGAGATATAAAGTCTCCCATGCTAAGGCACAGACGGTCGAGACAAAGGTCACTTACCTGGAAGTTCAGATCACACGTGTGTCTAGGAGGCTGTCCTCTGATCGGGTACAAGTAACCCTCCAGTTGTCCTCCTCCATGACTCAAAAACAATTATGAGCTTTCCTGGGGCTACCTGGGTATTGTAGAATCTGGATACCCGACTATGGTCTAATTGCCCAGCCCTTATATGAAAGCTTAAAAGGACGGGATGATTCAATCCCACCGATGTGGGGAACTCCTCAAAAGAATGCAGAGGCTACATTAAAACAAGCCTTAACTCAAGCCTTGAGGTTGTCAGACCCAGAAAAAGCATTCCAACTTTATGTCCATGAAAGAGAGGGAATAGCCTTGGGAGTGTTAACTCAAAGGTTGGGACCTGAGCCCCAGCCTGTAGCTTACTTATCCAAGAGATTCGATCCAACCACCTGAGGCTGGCCCCCGTGCCTTCGAAATCTTGCAGCTACTGCAATCATGATAGAAGATGTTTTAAAACTCTCCTTTGGGGGAAAACTTACTATTTTTACCAGCTACCAAATAAAACAACTCCAAAATGGGAAAGGCCATTTATGGATGTCTGATCAAAGAATCCTCGGATATCAAGTAATGCTGATGGAAATCCCAGGCCTCACTATATCCCTTTGTGAGGTTCTTAACCCAGCCACCCTCCTGCCTACCCCCGGGGGCTCTCTCCCTTTTCACTCTTGTTTAGAAACCTTGGACCACTGGACAAAACCCCGAGAGGGATTGTTAGAAGATCCTCTGACCAATCCTGAGGAAATTTGGTACACTGATGGAAGCAGCTTTGTCTTAGATGGAAAAAGAAGAGCCGGATATGCAGTAGTCTCCAATTTTGAGACCATAGAGGCTAAGCCTCTGCCACCAGGTACTTCAGCCCAATTAGCAGAGCTCATAGCCCTGACTCGAGCTTTAGAGCTGGGAAAAGGAAAAATAATAGTCATTTACACTGACTCCAAGTATGCCTTTCTGGTGCTACATGCACATGCTGCTATTTGCAAAGAAAAGGGCCACTTGACCACCCAAGGGTCCCCAGTCAAATATGGTGATCAAATTCTTAGACTCTTGGAGTCCACCTCATCTGTCCACTGAGGTTTCAGTCACCCACTGTAAAGGACACCAAAAAGGGAGCATGGAAGTGGCATGAGGGAACCAAGCAGCTGATCAGGCAGCTAAGAGAGCAACATTACAGAACAATGACCTAATAGGGGTTGCCACCTTAGTTCCACAGACTAATTTGCCAGAAACTCCTTCATATACTGAATGTGAGACTCTTAAAGCTAAGAGTGAGGGCTTTCAAGAAGATCATACAATGTGGTTGCAAAAGGAGGAACTCCTTTTTCTGCCTGGGAACCTCCAATGGAAGTTGATTAACTCCTTACATGCCAGCACTCATTTAGGGGAAAAGGCCATCCAAAGATTACTAGAAAGGTTCTTCAAAGGAGTAGGCCTCCAAACAACTATAAGGCAAGTGGTCTCCTCTTGTCCCACTTGCCAAATGAACAACCCTCAAGGAGCTCGAAGACCCCAGCTGGCCTAGCACATCCAATGATGTGGGACCTATCCAGAAGAGGACTGGCAGATGGACTTCACCCAGATGCCAGTTTCTCAAGGGTATAAATACCTATTAGTCATGGTAGATACATTCACAGGATGGATTGAAGACTTTCCCACCCAGACTGAGAAAGCTGAGGAGGTGGGAAAAAAAAGAAACTGCTCCATGAAATCATTCAAAGATTTGGTCTTCCCAGGTCATTACAAAGTCACAATGGGACATCATTTACTTCTAAGGTCACCCAAGGAGTCTCTAAAGCATTGGGCATTACTTATTATCTCCATTGTGCCTGGAGACCTCAGTCTTCAAGAAAAGTAGAAAGAGACACCAATTCTTAAAATCAGCAATAGAAAAGATAACCCAAGAGACCTCCCTGAGATGGAAGGAGGCTTTACCAATAGCTCTCCTCCGCACCCATATTGCCCCTAAAGAATAGGTTGGTCTTAGACCTTATGAGATGCTATATGGGAGCCCTTTAATTTATGTCAATGACGTCTTCCTAGATCCAGAGGTTCAGACCCTCCAGTCTTATACGATGGCCATTGGACAGTTCCAACAGGATATATGCTTGTGGGGTATGAACCAGGACCCTAAAGATTCTAAGGAGTCACCACTATATGCTCCAGGGACACAAGTCCTAATTAAGGTCTGGAAAGATGGGTCCCCAAAGGCTCAACTCCAGCCCATATGGAAGGGCCCCTACCCTGTAATACTTTCTACCCTCACAGCAGTCAAGATACCAGGACATGACTCCTGATTCACTACTCATGAGTCAAGCCATGGAAGAAAACAGAAGAGGACACTAAATACACCTGTGAGCCCCTTGGAGATCTCAGATACCTATTCAGAACAAATGAGTGTCATTCTAATGAACACCCCCAAAATCTGTTTTCTGGGAACAAGATTTCTCAGGATAGCTCTAAAGAGCCAACACAGCATGGTAGAGATTGTACTCCAAAACAGGCAGGAGATAAATCTTCTGATCCCTGAACAAGGAGGGACTTGAGCCATCCCGGTGATGGGAATTTAGAATTGGCTAATGTTCCTACAAGTCCTTGTTACACCATACTGATACTGTTTATGATTGTTCTATACATTATCAATTGTCTAACCTGTTTTGTCTCTGCTCAGGTCAACAAGCTACAGCATGTGATGCCAGTTCAACAAAGACACAAAACTACAACTGACAATGGAAAATATCACTTACCCTTAGATAGACACCACTATGAGGACTCTTGAGGCCTGAAACTAGCAAGAGGGGGAGGCCCAATACCCCTTGCCATCCCAATTCAGCAGGAAGTAGCCAGAAAGGCTTTGATGTACCTATTCCCAAAGAATTGGGCCTCCCACCTCTTGAGGGGGGAATGTTAGGAAATTAGAATAGGAAACCAGAGTCCAAAATGGTGGCTAAAAGACAAGGAAGGGAAAAGCCTGTGAAAATAGACCAAAGAAAGGTCAAAGGAATGTCTGAGGACTGAAGTGAAGACCTCAGAAAAAACAGAACTCCTGGCTAAGCAGAATTTGCATAGGGCAGGCCCAGGGGGAGGAAAAAACATAAAAGGAGGAGCCGAAGCACTTTCTCTCTCTCTCCCATGTGTATGCGCTGTTTCTCTTTCTCTTTCTCTCTCTCTCTGCCCCACGGGCATGCACTGTTTCTCTTTCTCTCTCTCTCCCCCACATGCATGCACTCTTTCTCTCTCTCCCTCTCTCTCTCTCTCTCTCCCGCATACGTGGGCTCTTTCTCTCTCTGCATCTCTTTCTCTCTCTCTCTCCATCTCTCTCTTTCTCCCCCCCCCCCCCCGTGTGCTCTCTCTCTCTCTCTCTCTCCCTGTCTCTCTCTCCCGCATACGTGGGCTCGTTCTCTCTCTGCATCTCTTTCTCTCTCTCTCTGCATCTCTCTCTTTCTCCCCCCCCCCCCACCCCGTGTGCTCTCTCTCTCTCTCTCCCTCTCTCTCTCTCTCTCTCCCGCATACGTGGGCTCGTTCTCTCTCTGCATCTCTTTCTCTCTCTCTCTGCATCTCTCTCTTTCTCCCCCCCCCCCCACCCCGTGTGCTCTCTCTCTCTCTCTCCCTCTCTCTCTCTCTCTCCCGCATACGTGGGCTCTTTCTCTCTCTGCATCTCTTTCTCTCTCTCTGTCTCTGCATCTCTCTCTTTCTCCCCCCCCCTCCCGTGTGCTCTCTCTCTCTCTCTCCCTCTCTCTCTCTCTCTCTCCCGCATACGTGGGCTCTTTCTCTCTCTGCATCTCTTTCTCTCTCTCTCTCTCTCCATCTCTCTCTTTCTCCCCCCCCCCTCCCGTGTGCTCTCTCTCTCTCTCTCCCTCTCTCTCTCTCTCTCTCCCGCATACGTGGGCTCGTTCTCTCTCTGCATCTCTTTCTCTCTCTCTCTGCATCTCTCTCTTTCTCCCCCCCCCCCCACCCCGTGTGCTCTCTCTCTCTCTCTCCCTCTCTCTCTCTCTCCCGCATACGTGGGCTCTTTCTCTCTCTGCATCTCTTTCTCTCTCTCTGTCTCTCCATCTCTCTCTTTCTCCCCCCCCCCCCCCGTGTGCTCTCTCTCTCTCTCTCCCTCTCTCTCTCTCTCTCCCGCATACGTGGGCTCTTTCTCTCTCTGCATCTCTTTCTCTCTCTCTGTCTCTGCATCTCTCTCTTTCTCCCCCCCCCTCCCGTGTGCTCTCTCTCTCTCTCTCCCTCTCTCTCTCTCTCTCCCGCATACGTGGGCTCTTTCTCTCTCTGCATCTCTTTCTCTCTCTCTCTCTCTCCATCTCTCTCTTTCTCCCCCCCCCCTCCCGTGTGCTCTCTCTCTCTCTCTCCCTCTCTCTCTCTCCCGCATACGTGGGCTCTTTCTCTCTCTGCATCTCTTTCTCTCTCTCTGTCTCTGCATCTCTCTCTTTCTCCCCCCCCCCCCCCGTGTGCTCTCTCTCTCTCTCTCCCTCTCTCTCTCTCCCGCATACGTGGGCTCTTTCTCTCTCTGCATCTCTTTCTCTCTCTCTGTCTCTGCATCTCTCTCTTTCTCCCCCCCCCACCGTGTGCTCTCTCTCTCTCTCTCTCTCTCTCTCTCTCTCTCCCACATACGTGGGCTCTTTCTCTCTCTGCATCTCTTTCTCTCTCTCTCTCTCTCCATCTCTCTCTTTCTCCCCCCCCCGCCCCCCCCCCCGTGTGCTCTCTCTCTCTCTCTCCCTCTCTCTCTCTCTCTCCCGCATACGTGGGCTCTTTCTCTCTCTGCATCTCTTTCTCTCTCTCTCTCTCTCCATCTCTCTCTTTCTCCCCCCCCCCTCCCGTGTGCTCTCTCTCTCTCTCTCCCTCTCTCTCTCTCCCGCATACGTGGGCTCGTTCTCTCTCTGCATCTCTTTCTCTCTCTCTGTCTCTGCATCTCTCTCTTTCTCCCCCCCCCCCCCCGTGTGCTCTCTCTCTCTCTCTCCCTCTCTCTCTCTCCCGCATACGTGGGCTCTTTCTCTCTCTGCATCTCTTTCTCTCTCTCTGTCTCTGCATCTCTCTCTTTCTCCCCCCCCCCCCCGTGTGCTCTCTCTCTCTCTCTCCCTCTCTCTCTCTCTCTCCCACATACGTGGGCTCTTTCTCTCTCTGCATCTCTTTCTCTCTCTCTCTCTCTCCATCTCTCTCTTTCTCCCCCCCCCGCCCCCCCCCCCCGTGTGCTCTCTCTCTCTCTCTCCCTCTCTCTCTCTCTCTCCCGCATACGTGGGCTCTTTCTCTCTCTGCATCTCTTTCTCTCTCTCTCTCTCTCCATCTCTCTCTTTCTCCCCCCCCTCCCGTGTGCTCTCTCTCTCTGTCTCCCTCTCTCTCTCTTTCCCGGGTGCTGGTGCGCTCCCCCACTCTCTTCTCTCCACGTCTTTGGGTCGGCATGCCCTCATGCCTCGAGGATGGATTTTCCTGCTATCTTCTAACTAAAATAGAGCTGTAACACTGATTTGTCTAAGACCTATAACATGGTTTGTCCAAGACCCGAGAGCTGCGATGCGCTGAGGGCTTTAATGTCCGTTAATCCAAATCTTTGTTGTGATGAGACAGAACCGAGGAGCACTCGCCTGACAGCTTGATCCTTGGCACAAAGGAGATTAAGGACAAAAGAACCCTCACCTTCTTTGCCAATAGCTACTAGGGTGTAGGGGATAGTGGAGCTTTCGGGATACATTGGGAAGTAATCCCTGCCAGAGACCCTCAGTTGCACCCACTGTCACTCACCTGTTCACAGGGCATTTGGGGAGACAAGAACTGAGAGGTTGCATAGGAATTAAGATTTTGTTAGTCATTTGTCCTTCCAGCCACAGGACTGAGGACTTTTTACCTTCCCCGGAGGTCTTCTGAAATCAGAGACTGTGTTATATGAGCTTTCCCCTGAGTTCGGTTTTGCTGTCCTGGTTTCCAGCATGCTGGGCTTCTCCTGACTTCTACTGCTCTGGGTTTCCTTTGTGTTCAGCTTACACAGGGTGAGCTTTCACCAAGTTGGGCTTCTCCTGTGCTTGGCTTCCATCTCGCTGGGGCCCAGCTGAGGTTGCTTCAGCTATGTTACACCCAGGTCACAGCCCCAGATATTTTTGGTGGAGTGTGTAATTTCCTCAGTTCTGTCTGGCTGCAGTGAAAGTTTGAAACAGCTGAGCAGTGTTACAGCTCAGAGTTTTATTTGGCAAACAAAGAATAGCACACGCTTGAGGCATGAGGACGTGTCAGTCCCAAAGCAGGAACCTCAACCCGTCTTGGCTCCCTCTTTTTATATGTTTTGTTTCCTCCCCCTGAACCTGCTCTATGCAAGTCAGGGCTAGCCAAGTAGGGAGCCTGTTTCTTTCACCGAGATTCTCACTCTGGAAAGCAACAAATTTTCACAAGCTCATGTAGTGATATTCTATGACATAAAACATCGTAGGTTTGTCAAGGTAGTTTGTAACTTCCCTGTTTCCCTTGTGCCATAGTAAAAATTTGAAGCAATGGATGGACCAGTGTTAGAGCTCCATTTCACAGCTCATTTTTATTTGGCAAACAAAGGAGAATACATTCTAAAAGCATGAGCATGAGCCGACCCAAAAGAGCCGAAGAGAAGAGAAGCCCCGGCTCAGTTTTGGCTCCTCTTTTTATGATTTTTCTCCTCCCCTGAGGCTTTCTTGTGTAAATTGTACTAGCCAGGAGGGCTGTTTCTTTTACCTGTGGCCCTAACTCTGATCCTTGGACCTTCTTTTGTTCTATTTTTGCAGGCTTTTCCCTTCTTTGTCTTTTGGCCACCGACATTCTGGACTCATTTTTCCTATTCTAGCTACATAACAGGTTGCATCCCCACACTTCAAGGGTATGAAATTTGCACCTTATTTCTCAAAAGTAGTTCTCTGTTTTTTTCTATTTTGCAATATCATCATCTCTAATACTACTATGGTTAGTAGTGACTGAATCTGCCAGTATTACCTGGCTGCTAAATCTTCTTTTCACTTTATTACATTGACTTCTTCCAGTTTTTTTTTTTTTTTTTTTTTTTGACTCATGCCCATCCTGCTTCTCTTGTATTTTAATTCTTGTAGTTAATTCTTTTACATAAGCAATATTTACTTCTATTTGTGTAATATTTTCATTGTTTAAATGTTATCACATCTGATATTTTCAATTGTCACATGTTAGCTATTTTTGAATATTTAATTCTGTTTGCTCAAAAAATATGTGTTCAGTATAAAAAAGATCCTTTGATTTGGGTTTGATATTTATTTTAAATTTTAAACCTGGCACTAATCTGTCAATCTAAGTTTTCCAAAATATTAGCCTCTGAATTAGAGA
Organism: Dama dama; assembly: GCF_033118175.1. Lineage (NCBI taxonomy): Eukaryota > Metazoa > Chordata > Mammalia > Artiodactyla > Cervidae > Dama > Dama dama. Next base: position 5,396,168 of record NC_083708.1, on the reverse strand, counting down.
CAATTTATAAAGAGACTCAAGGATAAGAAGAATAGATGAATTTTCATCCTCTTATAATCCATACTCATTTTCTGACTTCAGTATTCTTTTTTCTTTGATTAACTTGAAACTGGTGGTACCTTTAATCACTACTCATTATCTTATATCCATCACCTAGTATATTACTGAAATTCTTATGAAGTATCATGATTAGAACAATTTCAGGTTTTTTGTTCATGTTTCAAAGCATGATATCCATTATTGCTCAAGGAAATATTTAAACTAAGAGTATTACACAATGAATAGATGAATGAATCACAATTTTTTTTTTCATTATAATTCATTTGCACTTACTTAGAAATAGAAAAACACATATATGCAGGTCAAAGACGTATTTTGACATTGAATTATACAATTTAAGCATGAAAATTAAAATTGCCAGAAAATAAGTAAAGTCAAAAATTACTGTGCAATTTATCTATTATTTTATTCAGCATTTGAGTGGTGATATAAAGTATGGATATTGGAGAACAGCACTTAGATAAATAAAATAAGAAATTTAAATAAATTCTCCCTTTATATATTTCCAAGAATGAGTTAAAAAAAGAAAGGAAACAAACCTTAAAATCACATAAATATGAGTTTTCTAGTTCCAAAGAATAGCAGGGAGAGAAAAGAAAACCTTCCTAAGTGAACAGTGCAAATAAATAGAGGAAAGCAATAGAATGGGAAAGACTAGAGATCTCTTCAAGAAAATTAGAGATACCAATGGGACATTTCATGTAAAGATGGACACAATAAAGGCTGGAAATGGTATGGACCTAACAGAAGCAGAGATATTAAGAAGAGGTGGCAAGAATTCACAGAAGAACTATACAGGAAAATATCTTTATGACCCAGGTAACCATGATAGTGGGATCACTCACCTAGAGTCAGACATCTTGAAGTGTGAAGTCAAGTGGGCCTTATGAATCATCACTCTGAACAAAGATAATGGAGGTGATGGAATTCCAGCTGAGCTGATATTCAGCTGAACAATGGACGTGTTCAAAATTGCGGAAGGAATGCATTAAGGCTATATATTTTCACCCTGCTTATTTAATGTATATGCAGTGTACATCAAGAGAAATGCCAAGCTGGATGAAGCAGAAGCCAGATTCAAGATTCCGAGGAGAAATACCAGTAACCTCAGATATGCAGATAACACCACCTTTATGGCAGAAAGTGAAAAGGAACTACAGAGCTTTGATGAAGATGAAAGAGAAGAGTGAAAAAGCTGGCTTAAAATACAACATCCACAAAGCTAAGATCATGGCACCCAGTCCCATCACTTCATGGCAAAAAGATGGGAAAACAATGGAAACAGAGCCAGACTTTATTTTCTTGGGCTCCAAAATCACTGCAGATGGTAACTGTAGCCATGACATTAAAAGACGCTTGATTCTTGGAAGAAAAGCTATGACCAACCTATACAGCATATTAAAAAAACAAAAAAACAAAAAAACAGAGACATTATTTTGCCAAAAACTTCTGTCTAGTCAAAGTTATGGCTTTTCCAGTAGTAATGTATTCATGTGAAAGTTGGACCACAAAGAAGACTGAGCACTGACACATTAATGTTTTTGAGCTGTGGTGTTAGAGAACACGCTTGAGAGTCCCTTGGACTGCAAGGAGATCAAAGCATTCTATCCTAAAGGAAATCAGTCCTGAATATGCATTGGAAGGACTAATACTGAAGCTGAACCTCCAGTACTTTGGCCACCTGATGTGAAGAGCTGACTCATTAGAAAAGAACCTGAAGCTGGGAAAGATTAAAGGCAGGAGGAGAAGGGCATGACAGAGGATGAGATGGTTGGATGGCATCACTGACTCAATGAACATGAGTTTAAGGAAGCTCTGGAAGTTGGTGAGGTATAGGGAAGCCTTTTGTGCTGCAGTTCATGAGTTGTAAAGAGTTGGACACAACTGAGGGCCTGCACAAGAAGAAAAAGTAAGTTTTCTAAACACAATAACATCATGTTAGAAATTAACCCTGAAGTTAACATTTAAATATACATAATGCAGATGGTGACTGCAGCCATGAAATTAAAAGATGCTTATTCCTTGGAAGGAAAGTCATGGCCAACCTAGATAGCATATTAAAAAGCAGAGATATTACTTTGCCAACAAAGATCCGTCTGATCAAGACTATGGTTTTTCCAGTGGTCATGTATGGATGTGAGAGTTGGACTATAAAGAAAGCTGAGCACCAAAGAATTGATGTTTTGAACTGTGGTGTTGGAGAAGACTCTTGAGAGTCTCTTGGACTGCAAGGAGATCCAACCAGTCCATCCTAAAAGAGATCAGTCCTGGGTGTTCATTGGAAGGCGTGATGCTGAAGCTGAAACTCCAGTACTTTGGCCACCTCATGCAAACTGTTGACTCATTGGAAAAGTCCCTGATGGGGGGAGGGATTGAGGGCAGGAGGAGAAGGGGGCACCAGTGGATGATATGGCTGGATGGCATCACCGACTCGATGGATATGAGTTTGAGTCAACTCCGGGAGTTGGTGATGGACAGGGAGGCCTGGCGTGCTGCGATTCATGGGGTCGCAAAGAGTTGGACATGACTGAGCGACTGAACTGAACTGAACTGAATGCAATAAAGTGACTGGAAGTGCTTGGATGTTGATAATCATTTATGATGTGAGACTAAAATAAAAAGGCATTAAAAATTTTATTGGAAAATAATTGCTTTACAACATTGTATTGGTTCCTGCCATAAATTAATGCCAATAAACCACAGGTATACATGCAACTCTTCCCTCTTGAACTCCAATCTCACCTCCCTCTCCATTTCACCCCTCTAGGTTGCCACAGAGTCTTGGGTTGAGCTCCCTGTGTCACACAGAAAATTCTCACTTGCTATCTATTTTACATACGGTAATGTTCATGTTTCCATGCTATTCTCTCAATTTATCCCACATTTTTCTTCCCCCACTGTCTGTTCTCTATGTCTGTGTCTCCATTGCTGCCTTGCAAATAGGTTCATCAGTACCATCTCGCTAGATTCCATGTGCATGTGTTAATATACAATGTTTGTCATTCTGTTTCTGACTTAAGCAACTCTGTATAATAAGATCTAGGTTAATTCATCTCATTAGGACTGAATCAAATGTGCTTTATAACTGAGTAATATTTCATTTTATATATGTACTATATTTTTGTATCCATTCATCTGTTGATGGACAATATAAGTTGCTTCCATGTCCTAGCTATTGCAAAAACTGTTACAATAAACATTGGAGTACATGTTTCTCTTTCAATTATGGTTTTCTTAGGGTTTCACAGCAAAGAAATCAATAAACAAGATTAAAAGACAATCCTCAGAATGGGAGAAAGTAACAATAAATTAAATACTGACAAAGGATTATTCTCCAAAATATAAAGCAGCTGAAGCAACTCAATACCAGAGAAACAAACAGCTCCATCAAAAAAATGGGTGGAAGACCTAAATAGACATTTCTTCAAAGAAGACATATAGATGGCCAACAAACACTTGAAAAGATGCTCAACATTGCTCACTCTTTGAGAAATACAAGTCAAAACTACAATGTGATATCAACTCATACTGGTCAGAAAGGCCATCATTAAAAAAAAAAAAAAAAATTACAAACAATAAATGCTAAAGAGAATGTGGAAAAAAGGAAACCCTCTTGCACTGTTGGTGGGAATGTAAACTGATACAGCCACTATTGAGAACACTATTGAGTATGGAGATTCCTTAAAAACCTAGTACTAGAACTACCATATAACCCAACAATCCCACTACTGGGCATATACACTAACAAGGCATTTTTATCTTGTGATACTTGAGCAGATTTATTTAAAATATAAAAAATCCATTTCACTTTTCTTCTCCCCTTTGTTTGTGGAACAGGTTAAAATAACCCTGCATTAATGCTGTAGACAAGGACATCTGAGGAGTGACCCTCAGAGGATCAGAATAAGTGACCTTTTGGGTCTGAGAATTCCAATGAGTCCAATATGGATCTTACTTCCAAAAGGTTTAGGGAAAATATTAAGAAAATAAGCATTTCAACAAAGCAATCTAGTACTTTGTTATGTGTACTTTTTCCACTCAAAATGCTGGAAGTTTTCATTTAATAAAGGAGTTTAGAGATACAGTGAAGCTTTCATGTTTTACCAGGAAATGGCAATTTTTTTATTGATCACTTTGCATACTAAGGTATTTTCTTAAGTAAAGTTTAATAAAATACCATAAATAAATCAAGTGGATTAAAAACACACCTGATATGCTAAGTTGAAACTATGCCATCAAGTAAGAAATATGAGAAAGAAAAGCCTCTCCAGAATGACATCTTACATGTTTGTTAATTAAAAAACATCAGAGTAAAGAGATGCAATTTCTTTAAGCAACTGACTCTAGTAATGAATGACAGACTCCATTATTTAGACTAGAAATCAGAAAAGGAAGCCAGGGAGAAAACAAATGCAGCAACAAATACCTAAATTTGGAGCAGTGTAGTATATCTATTGAGTAGTTGCTACAGGACACATTATATAATAAACACATTTTCATATAACTAATGGAATGACAAAGTGAACAGTTGAATTGGACACATATGAGTAATAACCTCAAAATACCAAAGAGCATTTTGCTGTAATGAGTAATACATGCTCAGCCTTTGGGCGGGCATAAAAGAATTAAGAAGATAGATGGTGATCCTGCTGCACTGCCCTAAAGAACAAATACATCTAGCAGTCACAATGCCCTGATGCAGTGTTCATGCTGCTAAGGACTTGCTGATATGGTAATTCATGAAGGGATGGAGGTTTGATTGGAATGTTACTCTGTGTATTTTAATATTTAATCTAAATTGATAGCCAAATGCCACCATCTAAATGTAGCCTGTGTGGCAAGGATTGAAGAAAATGTGGTTGTTTTAAACTGCAGAAGCAGCACATATTATGCAATCTCTCATAGAGGAAGAAACAGACAAATTATTTGCTTCTCAGGGAAAACTAAATGCCAAATAATGTTTATTTCACAAAACATCTTGGTGATGTGTAGAATAGAATTGAAGTTACTAATTAATCTCTTATTAGTGATATCCAGTTATCTTGCTATGGGGTAGACAACAGGATGCATAAGTTTAAAAAAAATATTGTTCTAGCACTAATCAACAAACTCTTAGTATATAATACACTTAACATACTATGATTTACACAAATTACACCCTAGTTTTGTTCCTGGCAGACTTATCTTGGCATCTCATGGAAATGAATATTGAAACATCTGTATTCTTACTAAGCAAACCTCCTCTTAGAATTCGTTCCATATCAGTACCATATGAAGAAAGTGTTTTCACATTTATTTCATTTATTAGATATTACACGAGAAGATTTGCACAATTTCTGAGAAACAGGATGAAATGAAACCACTTGCAACACATTTATTTTCTTGGTGATAGTGTGCAATATGAATGCACTATTCATTTTATCATTTACACATTTATTGTTTACAAAGGAGCATGTACTCTTTAAATTCAGAAAAAAATCACAAAGTATAACCTAAAAAAATATGCAACCACTAATAACTACTAATATTGATGTATCATCTACTATGGGGCAGGAAATCATCCACTACTTTAAATGTAGTAATTTATGTAACCAAGACCTGGTGTAAGTACCACCATTTCCTTAATTGTAAAGATGTGGGAAACTTGAGGCATGAAGAAGTTGAAGAAAGATAGTATTAGTCGCTCAGTCGTGCCTGACTCTTTGCGACCCGATAGACTGTAGCCTGTAGGCTCCTCTGTCCTTGAAATTATCCAGGCAAGAATACTGGAGTATGTTGCTATTCCCTTTTCCAGGGGATTTTCCCAACCAAGGAATTGAACCCTGGTCTCCTGCATTGCAGTCAGACTCTACCATCTGAGGAAGAGGCAGAAACTGTCAGCTGAGTCTATATTCTTAACCACTGTATATTTGGTTCTGAAAAGGAATAACTGAGTGATAGAATGGAATTCACATTTTGAATGAAAAGGAATTGAAATACCTTATTATCTCTACAGATATACAAGTTTGTGTTCAAAAAGATATCTCTTAATAATAACCATAATATCCAATACTTTGTTACACATTGCATTCCAATTACATGATCAAATCCAGATATATTTTAAAATAGAAAGATACACATCAAGAATTGAAACTGAGCAGGACTCTGGGGAGCTTGTGAGAACAAGCTTGTTCAGTTCCCTGAGTTCCAAAGGGTAGGCTTAAGCAAGTGCTAATTGGAGAAGGGAGGGGATACAAAGAAGAGGGAGGAACAGTCAAAAAACAATAGTGAAGCCTTAAAGTAGAGTCCTCCTTCCTTCTCAAGGGATATATACATAACAATACATTTGAGCTCGACTGCAGAACTAAAATTCCCACCAAATAGAAAGTGTTCCAGAGAGAGGGTAACAGTGTAATAACTCTGTGAACAAGAGACTGCCTGATGCCAGAAGATTAAAGGAATACAGGCTCCGTGGCCATCCTAATTCTTATCAGCAACTCTGTCCCTTGACTATAAAACCCCTCACAAATTCCTTGGGGTTGGGACACAGTTTTGAGGGCATTTACCTGCTGTGGTCCTCTTTGCTTAGGAAAGCAATGAAGCTATTATTTTCTACTTTACCCTTCCAAAAAGGGATGCTTATATATATATTTCTAAATATTTATTGAAAGATTTGATCAAAGATTTTCTTGTGCTAACTTAAGTAGAAAGTTTATAGTTTAGTATTTGCACTTAATTTGATATATTTAAAATAAAGTTGGTATTTTGTCATTCAGTTCAGTTCAGTTCAGTTGCTCAGTGATGTCTCACTGTTTGCGATCCCATGAACAACAGCACGCCAGGCATCCCTGACCATCACCAACTCCCAGACTCCACACAAACATATGTCCATGGAGTTGGTGATGCCATCCAACCATCTCATCCTCTGTCATCCCCTTCTCCTCCTGCCCTCAATCTTTCCCAGCCCCAGGGTCTTTTCCAATGAGTCAACTCTTTGCACGAGGTGGCCAAAGTATTGGAGTTTCAGCTTCAACATCAGTCCTCCTAATGAACACCCAGGACTGATCTCCTTTAGGATGGACTGTTTGGATCTCCTTGCAGCCCAAGGGACTCTCAAGAGTCTTCTCCAACAGTTCAGTTCAGTTCAGTTGCTCAGTCGCGTCTGACTCTTTGCAACCCCATGAACCGCAGCATGCCAGGCCTCCCTGTCCATCACCAACTCCAGGAGTTGACTCAAACTCACGCCTATCAAGTCGGTGATGCCATCCAGCCATCTCATCCTCTGTCGTCCGCTTCTCCTCCTGCCACCAATCCCTCCCAGCCTCAGGGTCTTTTCCAATGAGTCAACTCTTCCCATGAGGTGGCCAAAGTACTGGAGTTTCAGCTTCAGCATCACGCCTTCCAATGAACACCCAGGACTGATCTCCTTTAGGATGGACTGGTTGGATCTCCTTGCAGTCCAAGGGACTCTCAAGAGTCTTCTCCAACATCACAGTTCAAAAGCATCAATTCTTCAGTGTTCAGCTTTCTTCACAGTCCACCTCTCACATCCATACATGATCACTGGAAAAACCATAGCCTTGACTAGACGGATCTTTGTTGTCAAAGTAATATCTCTACTTTTTAATGTGCTATCTAGGTTGGTCATAACTTTCCTTCCAAAGAGAAAGTGTCTTTTAATTCCATGGCTGCAATCACCATCTGCACTGATTTTGGAGCCCCCAAAAATGAAGTCTGACACTGTTTCCACTGTAAACCCTAACAATAAAATGAAGTAGGATAGGGCAGTTTAAGATGGAGGAGTATGAGAACCCTGAACTCACTTCCTCCCAGGGACATACAAAAATTACAACTACTTACAGAGCCATTGTACATGAGAGTGGCCTGAGGGCAATCAGTAAAAAAATTCCCACAACTTCATATTTAAACAAAGGACTAGGAGAGGCAGAGCCATAGTCCAGTCAGGATCCACTCCCCTGGGTGGATGACTCACAAGTGGCAGGGAATCACAAATGCAGTGCTCCTCCCTTGCAAGAGGATCTTCAAGGTCAGCAAGTGTGTCTGATCCACGTTTCTGTCAGTCTTCTGCATCTACACCAGGGACCTAGGTGTCTGTCAGTATTCTGCCTCTGCACTGTGACTCAGAGTGTGTAAGATTTTGCATGTTTGCTTTAAGAGCAGTCTCTGTTTCCTATATTTCTCCTGCTTTTCTGAATATCAGCCCTTCAGTTTTTCAAAACCTTAATTTCTGAGGGTTTGTCTTTGTGCAGGGTCCCCGGCTGTGGAGCCTGAATTGGGCTCAGGCAGGAGGCACTTACAGTTCCTGTGGGGTCTGAAATGCTTACAGGAATCACTTTGTGGATACTGTTCTATTGTGCCAATACTGGTGCTAGCAAGTGCTGCTTTGGAATTTATTCCACTGGGGCCTGACCATTCATCAGTCGGTTGCAGCAGATAGGCATCACTGGGTTACAGAGTCAGCCCAGCTGGGGCCATCCCTGCCAACCAGTATGGCCACAGTAGTCAGCCTTGCCACACAGAAGGACACACAGAGACTACATAGATGGTACTCCTGGAGCATCTAGCTGTGCTAGCCAGAGGAAGCCCACTGCTGGGATCCACAGGTTGCCTTCTATAAAGAGCTACTTCTCCAATACTGAGAAATGAAACAGATCTACTTAATATTAATACATAGATATACACACAGAAAATTAAGCAAAATGAGATGACAGAGAAATATATAACAAATGTACAAGATAAAAATCTTTGCAGTTGTTTAGAAAACAACTAAAAAAATGGTTACAAACAATCTGTCTGTTAGAATTAAGGTAATGATTATAAAAATGATGATCTTAGAAGAAAAATGGATGAACACACTCAGAACATGATCAAATAAGAAAATATAAAATGAATGAATCAAAGCTGAAGAATCAATAACTGAAATGGAAAAGCACACTAGAAAGAATCAAGAGTTGATTAGATAATACCAAAGAACATATCAGAAATCGGGAAGACAGAGAAGTGGAAGTTAAATAAGCTGAACAGAAAAAAAGGGGAACAAAATTAAAGATAAAATAGCTTAAGTGGCCTCTGAGACAACATCAAGTATCCTGACATTCACATTACAGTGATACTATGAGAAGAGAGAAAAAGGGGCAGATAGACTATTTGAAGATATAATAGCTGAAAACTTCCTTAAAATAAGGGGAAGAAATATATCCAGGTTCAGAAAATGCAGAGAATGCCAAAGAAGATAAGCCCAAATTGAGCTACATCAAGACATAGTAAAACTAAAATGTAAAACATTAGTGATAAAGAGAGAATCTTAAAAGAAGAAAGAGGAAAGAAACCTATACAAAAGGGAACTCCAGTAAAAATAAATAAGCTGACTCTTCAGCAGAAACTTTGAAACCAGAGGAAGTGGCATGGTGTATTCGAAGTGCTGAAAGGAAAAATAACAAAACAAAAAAACTGCAACCAAAAATACTTTGTACAGTTAATCTATCATTCAGGACTGATGCTAAAGCTGAAGCTCCAATATTTTGGCTGCCTGATGTGAAGAGATGACTCACTGGAGAAGACTCTGATTCTGGGAAAGGTTGGGAGCAGGAGGAGAAAGGGGCTACAGAGGATTACATGGTTGGATGGCATCATCAACATAATGGACAAGAGATTGAGGAAACTCTTGGAGATGGTTAAGGAAAGGGAAGCCTGCCCCATGGCTACTGTGCTACAGTCCATGGGATCACAAAGCCTCAGACACAACTGATTGACTGAAAAACAACAAAAATATATGAATATATAATTTTACATCTATGTCTACATATAGGTTTTCCCTGGTGGCTCAGTCAGTAAAGAATTCACCTGCAATGTGGGAGACTTGGGCTCGATCCCTGGATTGGCAAGATCCCCTAGAGGAGGGCAGGACAATTCAGTTCAGTATTCTTGATTGGAGAATTCGCAAGGACAGACGATCATGGAGGACTGCAGTCCATGGTGTTGCAAAGAGTTGGACACAACTAAGCACATGTCTATATATAGTTATATATGAACTTCATGGAAACCAAAACCTATCATAGATATACATACAAAAAGAAGAAAGAATCCAACCATAAGGCAGAAGATAGGATAAGTGAGGTAGAAGATAAAATGGTGGAAATAAATGAAGCAGAGAGGAAAAAAGAAAAAAGGATCAAAAGAAATGAGGACAACCTCAGGGACCTCTGGGACACTGTGAAATGCCCCAACATTCGAATCATAGGAGTTCCAGAAGAAGAAGACAAAAAGAAAGGCAATGAGAAAATACTCGAGGAGATAATAGCTGAAAACTTCCCTAAAATGGGGAAGGAAATAGCCACCCAAGTCCAAGAAACCCAGAGATTCCCAAACAGGATAAACCCAAGGCAAAACACCCCAAGACACATATTAATCAAATTAACAAAGATCAAACACAAAGAACAAATATTAAAAGCAGCAAGGGAAAAGCAACAAATAACACACAAAGGGATTCCCATAAGGATAACAGCTGACCTAAAAATAGAAACTCTCCAGGCCAGAAGGGAATGGCAGGACGTACTGAAAGTAATGAAAGAGAATAACCTACAACCTAGATTACTGTATCCAGCAAGGATCTCATTCAGATATGAAGGAGAATTCAAAAGCTTTACAGATAAGCAAAAGCTGAGAGAATTCAGCACCACCAAACCAGCTCTTCAACAAATGCTAAAGGATCTTCTCTAGACAGGAAATGCAGAAAGGCTGTATAAACGTGAACCCAAAACAACAAAGTAAATGGCAACGGGACCACACCTATCAATAATTACCCTAAATGTAAAGGGGTTGAATGCCCCAACCAAAAGACAAAGATTGGCTGAATGGATACAAAAAAAAAGACCCCTATATATGCTGTCTACAAGAGACCCACCTCAAAACAAGAGACACATACAGACTAAAAGTGAAGGGCTGGAAAAAAATATTTCATGCAAACGGAGACCAAAAGAAAGCAGGAGTCGCAATACTCATATCAGATAAAATAGACTTTCAAATAAAGGATGTGAAAAGAGACAAAGAAGACTACATAATGATCAAAGGATCAATCAAAGAAGAAGATATAACAATTATAAATATATATGCACCCAACATAGGAGCACCGCAATATGTGTGGCAAACACTAACGAGTATGAAAGAGGAAATTAATAGTAACACAATAATAGTGGGAGACTTTAATACCCTACTCACAACTATGGATAGATCAACTAAACAGAAAATTAACAAGGAAACACAAACCTTAAATGACACAATGGACCAGCTAGACCTAATTGATATCTATAGGACATTTCACTCCAAAACAATCAACTTCACCTTTTTCTCAAGTGCACACGGAACCTTCTCCAGAATAGATCACATCCTGGGCCATAAATCTGGTCTTGGAAAATTCAAAAAAATTGAAATAATTCCAGTCATCTTTTCTGACCACAGTGCAGTAAGATTAGATCTCAATTACAGGAAAAAAATTGTTAAAACTTCAAACATATGGAGGCTAAATAACACGCTTCTGAATAACCAACAAATCATAGAAGAAATCAAAAAAGAAATCAAAATATGTATAGAAATGAATGAAAATGAAAACACAACAACCCAAAACCTATGGGACACTGTAAAAGCAGTGCTAAGGGGAAGGTTCATAGCATTACAGGCTTACATCAAGAAACAAGAAAAAAACCAAATAAATAACCTAACTCTACACCTAAAGCAATTAGAGAAGGAAGAAATGAAGAACCCCAGGGTAGGCAGAAGGAAAGAAATCTTAAAAATCAGGGCAGAAATAAACGCAAAAGAAACTAAAGAGACCATAGCAAAAATCAACAAAGCTAAAAGCTTGTTTTTTGAAAAAATAAACAAAATTGACAAACCATTAGCAAGACTCAGTAAGAAACAAAGACAGAAGAACCAAATTAACAAAATTAGAAATGAAAATGGAGAGATCACAACAGACAACACTGAAATACAAAGGATCATAAGAGACTACTACCAGCAGCTCTATGCCAATAAAATGGACAACTTGGATGAAATGGACAAATTCTTAGAAAAGTATAACTTTCCAAAACTGAACCAGGAAGAAATAGAAGATCTTAACAGACCCATCACAAGCAAGGAAATCGAAACTGTCATCAAAAATCTTCCAGCAAACAAAAGCCCAGGACCAGATGGCTTCACAGCTGAATTCTACCAAAAATTTAGAGAAGAGCTAACACCTATCTTACTCAAACTCTTCCAGAAAATTGCAGATGAAGGTAAGCTTCCAAACTCATTTTATGAGGCCACCATCACCCTAATTCCAAAACCAGACAAAGATGCCACAAAAAAAGAAAACTACAGGCCAAATATCACTGATGAACATAGATGCAAAAATCCTTAACAAAATTCTAGCAAACAGAATCCAACAACATATTAAAAAAATCATACACCACGACCAAGTGGGCTTTATCCCAGGAATGCAAGGATTCTTCAATATCCGCAAATCAATCAATGTAATACACCACATTAACAAATTGAAAGATAAAAACCATATGATTATCTCAATAGATGCAGAGAAAGCCTTTGACAAAATTCAACACTCATTTATGATTAAAACTCTCCAAAAAGCAGGAATAGAAGGAACATACCTCAACATAATAAAAGCTATATATGACAAACCCACAGCAAGCATCACCCTCAATGGTAAAAAATTGAAAGCATTTCCCCTGAAATCAGGAACAAGACAAGGGTGCCCACTCTCACCACTACTATTCACCATAGTGTTGGAAGTTCTGGCCACAGCAATCAGAGCAGAAAAAGAAGTAAAAGGAATCCAGATAGGAAAAGAAGAAGTGAAACTCTCACTGTTTGCAGATGACATGAGCCTCTACATAGAAAACCCTAAAGACTCTACCAGAAAATTACTAGAGCTAATCAATGAATATAGTAAAGTTGCAGGATATAAAATTAACACACAGAAATCCCTTGCATTCCTATATACTAACAATGAAAAAACAGAAAGAGAAATTAAGGAAACATTCACCATTGCAACAAAAAGAATAAAATACTTAGGAGTATATCTACCTAAAAAAACAAAAGACCTATACATAAAAAAACTATAAAACACTGATGAAAGAAATCAAAGAGGACACAAACAGATGGAGAAACATACCGTGTTCATGGATTGGAAGAATCAATATTGTCAAAATGGCTATTCTACCCAAAGCAATCTATAGATTCAATGCAATCCCTATCAAGCTACCAACGGTATTTTTCACAGAACTAGACCAAAGAATTTCACAATTTGTATGGAAATACAAAAAACCTCGAATAGCCAAAGTAATCTTGAGAAAGAAGAATGGAGCTGGAGGAATCAACCTGCCTGACTTCAGACTCTACTACAAAGCCACAGTCATCAAGACAGTATGGTACTGGCACAAAGACAGAAATATAGATCAATGGAACAGAATAGAAAGCCCAGAGATAAATCCACGAACCTATGGACACCTTATGTTTGACAAAGGAGGCAAGGATATACAATGGAAAAAAGACAACCTCTTTAACAAGTGGTGCTGGGAAATCTGGTCAATCACTTGTAAAAGAATGAAACTAGAACACTTTCTAACACCATACACAAAAATAAACTCAAAATGGATTAAAGATCTAAATGTAAGACCAGAAACTATAAAACTCCTAGAGGAGAACATAGGCAAAACACTCTCCGACATAAATCACAGCAAGATCCTCTATGACCCACCTCCCAGAATATTGGAAATACAAGCAAAACTAAACAAATGGGACCTAATGAAACTTAAAAGCTTTCGCACTACAAAGGAAACTATAAGTAAGGTGAAAAGACAGCCCTCCGATTGGGAGAAAATAATAGCAAATGAAGAAACAGACAAAGGATTAATCTCAAAAATATACAAGCAACTCCTGCAGCTCAATTCCAGAAAAATAAATGACCCAATCAAAAAATGGGCCAAAGAACTAAACAGACATTTCTCCAAAGAAGACATACAGATGGCTAACAAACACATGAAAAGATGCTCAACATCACTCAGTATTAGAGAAATGCAAATCAAAACCACAGTGAGGTACCATTACACGCCAGTCAGGATGGCTGCTATCCAAAAGTCTACAAGCAATAAATGCTGGAGAGGGTGTGGAGAAAAGGGAACCCTCTTACACTGTTGGTGGGAATGCAAACTATTACAGCCGCTATGGAAAACAGTGTGGAGATTTCTCAAAAAACTGGAAATAGAACTGCCATATGACCCAGCAATCCCACTTCTGGGCATACACACTGAGGAAACCAGATCTGAAAGAGACACGTGCACCCCAATGTTCATCGCAGCACTGTTTATAATAGCCAGGACATGGAAGCAACCTAGATACCCATCAGCAGACGAATGGATAAGGAAGCTGTGGTACATATACACCATGGAATATTACTCAGCCATTAAAAAGAATTCATTTGAACCAGTCCTAATGAGATGGATGAAGCTGGAGCCCCTTATACAGAATGAAGTAAGCCAGAAAGATAAAGAACATTACAGCATACTAACACATATATATGGAATGTAGAAAGATGGTAATGATAACCCTATATGCAGAACAGAAAAAGAGACACAGAAATACAGAACAGACTTTTGAACTCTGTGGGAGAATGTGAGGGAGGGATATTTCAAAAGAACAGCATGTATACTATCTATGGTGAAACAGATCACCAGCCCAGGTGGGATGCACGAGACAAGTGCTCCGGCCTGGTGCACTGGGAAGACCCAGAGGAATTGGGTGGAGAGGGAGGTGGGAGCGGGGATCGGGATGGGGAATACGTGTAAATCCATGGCTGATTCATATCAATGTATGACAAAACCCCAAAAAAAAAAAAAATAAATACTAGAAACAGTTATAACTTCATAAGGTGAAAGAGAAAGAGTAGAAGAAAGACACAGAGAAGTACTACAAACAATTATGAAACAATTAACAAAATGACAAGTAGCCAGCTACCAATACATATTTTAAATATAGATGAATTAAATATTCCATGCAGATGACAAAAAGTGGTTGAACAGATATACAAATAAGATCCCATCTATATGTTGCTTACAAGAGATTCATTTCATATCTAAAAACACACACAACTTGAAAGGGGTGGAGTGGGAAAAGATATTCCATGCAAATAGAAATGAAACAAAAGCACAGGAGCAATACTTATATCATACAAAATAGATTTTAATACAAAGCATGTAACACAAGACAAAGAAGGACATTGCATAATTATAAAGGGATCAATCCAGTAAGAAGATGCAACACTTGTAAATATATATACCCCCAATTAGAACCACCTAAATACATAAAGAAAATATTAGCAGATATAAATGGAGAAATTGACAGCAATGCCATAATAGTAGGTATTGCATCATGATAATATAGAAGGTATCACCATGGGGCTTCCCTGGTAGCTCATCTGGTAAAGAATTTGCCTGCAATGCAGGAGACCCTGGTTTGAGAAGATCCTCTGGAGAAGAGATAGGCTACCCATCCCAGTATTAATGGCTTCCCTGATGGCTCAGCTGGTAAATTCCCTGGAGGAGGGCATGGCAACCCACTCCAATATTCTTGCCTTGAGAATCCCCATGGACCAAGGAGTCTGGCAAGATACAGTCCATGGGGTCACAAAGAGTTGGACACAACTAAGTGACCAAGCACAACATAATGTAGGTATTACAACATCATGAAAATATTGTTCAAACAGGAAATAAAAAAAGAAAAAAAAAAGCCAAGTATATTAGTTCAGATTAACTTATATAGAAAACATTCCATAATAAAATAGCAGATTATACACCATTTTCAAGTGCACATGGACCTTTCCACAGGGTAGATCACATGTTTTGCAACAAAATAAGCCTTGCTAAATTTAAGAAAACTGAAATTATATCAAGAATATTTTCTAATGAGAATGATATGAGATTAAAAATTAATATGGGCAGTCCCAAGATGGTGGAAGGATAGGATGGGGAGACTGCTTTCTCCCCAACAAATTCAACAAAAGATCATTTGAATGTTGAGCAACTTCCTCAAAACAACTTCTGAACACTGGCAGAGGATACCAGGCACCCAGAAAGGCAGCCCAATCTCTTCAAAAGGAGGTAGGAAAGATACAAAAGACAAAAACAGAGACAAAAGATTTAGGGAAGGAGGCCCATCCTGGGGAGGGAGTCATGAAGGAGGAGAAGTTTCCACACAATAGGAAACACTCTCACAGGCATGTCTGTGGGGAGCTTTGGAATTTCAGAGGACAAAATGAACAAGAAAGTGCATGCACACACACACACACACACACACACATATACACACACACTGAGTACTCACATAACAGCAACTACCATTAGATAAGTGGCTCAGATGCTCACTTCTGACACCTGCGAGTGGGGCCTGGGCAAGGAGGCATGGGCTGTATCATTAGCCCTTATGGTAAGGACTGGCTTTGAATGCCATGAGGACAATCTGAGGGAGCTAATATGACATAGCAACCTAAACTGTGGGATCACCAGAGACAAAAAGAAAAAAAAAAAAAAAAAAAAGGACCTTTCCTGAGAAAGACTCTAACGCTACATGGTGACCCTTGGCGCACCCACAGAATGAAGTAGCGTGCCCTAGTGAATAGTGAAGGCCAGCAAGCCAGCTGCCATTCAGTACCCTCCTTTCCTGGAGGCAGAGAGGCAGACAAGGAACAGCCAGAGCCAGAAGGCAAGGGGCTGCTTCAATCTTGGCCCCAGTGTCTGCATCTTCCACCAAACTTTGAGCAGACTGCCAGTTGCTAACCACATCTTCCTGGGTTCGTGGATAGTTCACAACTTCCAGGAGTGTCACAACCTAAGATCAGCTCCCCTGAGATCAGACACATGGCACACCAGGGACTGTGCCTCATGGTGCATCTTGCAAACTGAGTGTCCAGGACAAGGGAGATGCATAAGATGCACGGCCCATTTGGGACAGTACGCTCACCAAGAACCCGGTCATCTGAGTGGCTTGGACCTGGGAAGGGCACAAAACGCCCAGCCCATCTGGGTCTTTGCCCTTTTGGAACACCCCAGAACCTGAGTGGCTTAAACCTGAGAAGTGCAAAAAATGCAGGAGCCACTTAGGACAGTGCTCTTGCAGAACATGCTGGAGCCTAAGCAGCATGGGCTCCACCTTGGACTATGGCAATCCCAATGTGGTCCAGCCACTGGGAGCTCTCCCCACATATACCAGCAGTCTTTGTTAGCAGTGACCCTCTCTTTCCACAGAACAATTGAACAAGTGAGCTTACGAAGTGGCCACCTTCACCCCCTTGTGTCAGGGTGGAAATTAGACAATGAAGAGACTAACAAACAGAGGAAGCCAAAATAAACAAAGAAGGGAAAACTGCTCAGGGAGTGACAGGTATAACATATTAAAACCCTGTAGTTAATGCTGAGACTGTTCATTTGAGGGGCAAATATAGACCTTAAGAACAAGTACAAGCCAAAAAAAGGGACTATCTGACAATGAACTGACCCCACTCTGCCCACAGTATCTCCAGAGAAATTCCTAGATATATTTTTACTGTTATCAGTTTTTAATTTTTTAAAATTATTTCTTTATTACTCTTTTAGCTTTAATTTTATAACCTACTATTACTTTTCAAAAAAAAAATCTCATATATATGTATTTTTAAATTTTGGAGATTAATTTTTTTTTTTATTTTTTATATTGTATTTTTGAGAGTCTAACCTCTATTCCAGGTTTTTAACCTTTGTTTTTGAAATTTGGTATCAATTTTGTATATTTAAGAATCTAATCTTCAGTATTCACATTTCATTTAGGGATTTGATTACTGGTTTGATTGCTCTCTCCTCTTTTGACGCTCCCCTTTCTCCTTTGATCACCTCTATCTCCTTCCCTCTTCTCTTCTCTATATAACTGTGAATCTGTCTGGGTATTCCTGGCTGTGGAGAGTTGTTTCACTATTAACCTATGATATTAACTTCAGTGCTCTATGGATGGAGAAGTCTTGAGGTTAGTGTAAGAGAAGGGCTAAAACCCAGAGGCAGATTATTTAACTCCAGAACTTTAGAACATGAGAGAACTCCTGATTATAAGGACTATTAATAGACAAGAACTCACCCAAATGTCTCCGTACCTACACTGAAACCATCTCCACCCAAGAGTCAGAAAATTTCAGTGCAAGACACACCATGATAACTCTTAGGCAAAAATGGAACACAATCTTGAACACTAAAAGATGGGCTTCCAAAGCCATGCTAAATCCATAGACACCCCAAAACTCACTACTGGACACTTAATTGCACTCCAGAGAGAAAAGATCCAGCTTCACCCACCAGAACACAGACACAAGTTCCTCCAATCAGGGAAACTTGATAAGCCACTGGTCCAACCCCGTCCACCAGGAGCAGACTCCACAGTTAAGAGAAAACATGAACTTCCAGCCTGCAGAAAGTGCACCCCAGACACAGTAATCTAAACAAAATGAAAAGGCACAGAGACATGCAGCTGGTGAAGAAATATGATTTTAAAAAAAAAAGAAAGAAAAAACAAAACCTACCAAAACAAAATTAAAAAAAAAAAAAAAGAAAGATAAAAGAGGAGATAGGGTGTCTACCTGAAAAAGAATTTATAATAATGGTAGTAATGACAATAAAACACTGAGAACAAACTGGAGTTACAGATAAATGGACTAAAGATAAAGATTGAGAAGATGCAAGAAATGTTTAACAAGGACCTAGATGAAATGATAAAGAATCAAACAATAATGAACAATGCAATGACTGAGATGAAAGGCACTCTGGAGAGAAGCAGCAGTAGAATAATTGAGGCAGAAGAGAATGAGGCAGAAGGAAGATGGAATGGTGGAAATAAATGAAGCAGAGAGGGGGAGAAAAAAAAAAAGAAATAAAAGAAATGAGGACAGCCTCAGAGACCTCTGGGACAATGTTAAATGCCCCAACATTCGAATCATAGGTGTCCCAGAAGAAGAAGACAAAAAGAAAGGGCATAAGAAAATAGTTGAGAAGATAATAGTAGATGACTTCCCTAAAATGGGGAAGGAAATAGTCACCCAAGTCCAAGAAACCCAGAGAGTCCCAAACAGGATAAACCCAAGGTGAAACACACAAAGACACATATTAATCAAACTAACAAATATTAAACACAAAGAACAAATAATAAAAGCAGCAAGGGAAAAGCAACAAATAACACACAATGGGATCTCCATAAAGATAACAGCTAATCTTTAATAGAAACTCTTCAGGCCAGAAGGGAATGGCAGGACATACTTAAAGTGATGAAAGAGATAAACCTACAACCAAAATTACTTTATCCAGTAAGGACTATATTCAGATATGAAGGAGAAATCAAAAGCTTTACAGACAAGCAAAAACTGAGAGAATTCAGAACCACCAAACCAGTTCTTCAACAAATGCTAAAGGATCTCCAGACACAAAAAACAGAAAAGGTTTATAAAAATGAACACAAACAACAAAGTAAATGGTAATGGGATCACACTTATCAATAATTACCTTAAATATAAATAGGTTAAGTGTGCCAACCAAAAGACAAGGACTAGCCAAATGGGTACAAAAACAAGATCCTTATATATGTTGTCTAAAAGAGACCCACCTCAAATCTAGGGACACATACTGACTGAAAGTGGGGGGCTGGTAAAAAATAGTTCATGCAGATGCAGACCAAAAGAAAGCAGGAGTAGCAATACTCATATCAGAAAAAACAGACTTTGAAATAATGACCATGAAGAGACACATAAAGACACTACATAATGATCAAGAGCTCAATCTAAGAAAAAGATATAATAATTATAAATGTATATGCACTCAACCTAGGAGCATACAATACATAAGGCAAAAGCTAACAAGTATAAATGGGGAAACTAACAGTAACACAATAATAGTGGTGGACATTAATACCCTACTCACACCTATGAATATTTCAACCAAACAGAAAATTGGCAAGGAAACACAGGCTTTAAATGAAACAATGGACCAGCTAGACCTAATTGATATCTATAGAGCATTTCACCCCAAAATAATGGATTTCACCAGTTTTTCAAGTACATATGGAACATTCTCCAGGACAGATCATATTCTGGGCCATAAATCTAGCTTTGGCAAACTTTAAAAAACCTGAAATCATTTCATGCATCTTTTCTGATTATAATGCAGTAAGATTATATATCAACTACAGAAAAAAAAAAAAAAAACACTATAAAAAGCACAAACATATGGAAGCTAAATAACAAGCTACTGAATAACCAACAAATCACAGACACTATTGAAAAAGAAATCAAAATATGCATGCAAACAAATGAAAATGTAAACATGACAACCCAAAGCCTATGGGATTCAGTGAAAGCTATGGTATGAGCGAGGTTCATAGCAATATTAGCCTACCTAAAGATATGAGAGAAACATCAAATAAACAGCCTAACTTTACACCTAAAGCAACCAAAAAAAAAAAAAAAAAAAAAAAGAAGAAGAAGAAGAAGAAAAAGAAGAACCCCAAAGTTAGTAGAAGGAAAGAAATAATAAAAAACCAGAGCATAAATAAATATAAAAGAAAGAAAGGAGATGATAGCAAAGATCAGAAAAAAAACTAAAAGCTGGTTCTTTGAGAAGTTAAATAAAATAGAGAAACTGTTAGCTATACTCATCAAGAAAAAAAGGGAGAAGACTGAAATCAATAAAAATAGAAATGAAAATGGAGAAATCACAACAGATAACACAGAAAGGCAAAAGATCATAAGAGACTACGATAAGAAATTATATGCCAATAAAATGTACAACTTGGAAGAAACTGACAAATTCCAAGAAAATTATAACCTTCCAAATTGAACCAGGAAGAAATAGAACATCTTTCCAGACCCATCACAACCACATAAATTGAAACTGTAATCGGATCTTCCAAGAAAAAACAAAAAGCCCAGGATCATATGGCTTCACAGATGAATTCGACCAAAAATTTAGAGAAGAGCTAACACCTATCCTACTCAAACTCTTTCAGAAAATTGCAGAGGAAAGTAAACTCCTAAACTCATTCTATGAGGCCACCATCAACCTAATACCAAAACCAGACAATGATGCCACAAAAAAAAAAGAAAAAAGAAAGAAAAGAAAATAAAACTACAGGCCAATATCACTGATGAACATAGACACAAAAATACTCAACAAAATTCTAGCAAACAGAATCCAATAATGTATTAAAAACATCATACATTATGACCAAGTGGGCTTTTTTCCAGTGATTCAAAGATTCTTCAATATTTGCTAGTCAATCAATGTGACCATATCAACAAAATTGAAAGATAAAAATCATTTGATAGACACAGAGAAAGCCTTTGACAAAATTCAGCACCCATTTCTGATAAGAACTCTCCAGAAAGCAGGCATAGAAGGAACACACCTCAACATAATAAAAGCAAGATATGACAAACTCACAGCAAACATTATCATAAATGAAAGCATTCCCTCTAAAAACAGGAATAAGACAAGGGTGCCCATTCTCACCACTACTAGTCAGCAATTTTGCAAGTTCTAGCCACAGCAAACAGAGAAGAAAAAGAAATAAAAAAATTCAGGTTGGAAAAGAAGAATAAAACTCTCACTGTTTGCAGATGACATGATCCTCTGCATAGAAAACCCTAAAGATAACACCAGAAAATTACAAGGGATAATCAGTGAATATAATAACATTGCAGGATATAAAATTAATACACAGAAATCTTCTGAGAAAGGCTCTTCTGATAGCATTTCTATGCTGAGCTCTTTCCAAGCTAGAGAGGCTCTCTCTAAATTATGTAAAGCCATGCCTTAATAAATAATTATTTTCAGAGATGTCCAAACTGTTTGGAAACCAATGTTTCTCATAACTCAGTGAAAACAATTTGGCAAGCATACAAATATGTTGTTAAAATGCACATTACTAGGCTTTACCATAGCCCTCTGAAATCACGGGACCAAATGAATATGCAAATAAAACAAGCAAGCCAAGTGATTCTGATATGAGTGGTCCATGGATCAAATTTTGAGAACAGTACCCTCAACCTGTTATTTCTCAGTCTATTTAACTCCCTACTTCTCATTTAATGAGAAGTGTTTATAGACACTGCAAATGCCACAGTAAATATTAGATATTCCTGGATGCTTGATATTAAACCTATGAGTGATTTTACCACTCCCACACTCTTGATGGAAGTCAGCAGAATATTATAGCATATTCTTAGTATGACCAATGAGTAGTGGCAAAGAATCTTGAAATTCTGGAAAATCTATAAGCCAACACCAATCAAGTCTATTGTTTTCCCAAAATTCAGAGATCACAATCCTTTATGTCCCTTTAGTGTGTATGAAAGAACTGATTTCTGATATCCTTCTCTGGACTCTGCTCTGGTGGCCAGTGGTGGGGTAACTGATGAAAACTCAGAAATTCACTGAAAACACACACTAAACTCTTATGGAGCAATGGGTAGAGCAGTTTGATATCTTCACTGTGATGAATATCTATTTCAAGTAAAGTAAGTTAGCAGTCTCCTAAATTATATGTGCTTGAGATTTTATTATTATTCTTATTTTGTTTTTAAGAGGCTTCAAAAAATAGAAACTCACATTATGTGCTGAAGAAGAAGGAATAAATAAAATTCTGAGATCTGAATGCCTTTCCATTGTGAGGTTTCTGAAGAAATCACCAAACTCCTGTCATATTATACATTTGTGAGAAATATAGTACATGTTTTAGGAAATTAATTAAGCAATCAAAAAAAAAAAAAAAAAAAGGAAAAAGAGAGGAAAAAAAGCATGTACAGTGGTACATTTTTAATTTTATTTTTAACTTGTATTTTGCAACTGACTTTTATTTAATTCTCAAACAACTCTAACAGTTGGGCATATATATCAAGAAGGAAACTTCACATTCATGAAATATAAAAACTTACAGTTAGAAACATTGAAATGTAGCAAAATAAATTCTTCCAATATTCTCAGACTCTTCCTCATCAAAGTTATGCATGAAAAATGGTGGTGATGTTGTTTACTAGCTAAGTTGTGTCTAACTGGTTTGTGACACCATGAACTGTAGCCCTGCAGGCTCCTCTGTCCATGGAATTCTCCAGGCAAGAGTGCTAGGTTTGTATCCATTTTCCTCACCGGGGCATCTTCCTGACCCAGGGATTGAACGCTTGTCTCCTGCTTTGAAGGTTGATAGTTGACCAGTGAGCCACCTGGGGAACCACTGCCTAAATTATACTTATTAACTAAATTTTGGAAACTCACATTAAGTATGTATATATGTGTGTTTCTATCTGTTAGGCAGTAAGAATAGGAAAAATGAGTCCAAAATACCAGTGGCGAAAGACAAAGAAACAGTAAAGCCTGAAAAAGGAAGCAAAGGAAAAAATCCAAGGACCAGAGTGAGAAAGTCAGGAGAAACAAACAAGTCCCCTTCCTGGCTAGCCCTAATTTGCGTAGATCAGGTTCAGGAGGAGGAGACAAAACATATAAAAAGAGGGAGCCAAGACGGGTTGACGTCTCTGCTTTGGGGTTGGCGCATCCTCATGCCTCAAGAGTGTGCTGTCGTTTGTTTGCCAAATAACACTGAGCTGTAACACTGCTCCACCGTTTCAAATCTTTGCTGCAGCAAGACAGAACTGAGGAAATTACACACTCTCCCAACATATGTGGGGCTGTAACCTGGATGTAACGTGACTGAGGCAACCTCGGCTGGGCCCCAGCAAGGTGGAAGCCAAGCACAGGAGAAGCCCAACTCAGCGAAAGTGCACCTTGTGTAAGTTGAACACAAAGGAAACGCAGAGCAGTAGAAGTCAGGAGAAGCCCAGCATGCTGGAATCCAGGGCAGCAAAGCCGAACTCAGGAGAAAGCTCATGCAACACAGTCTCTGATTTCAGAAGACCTCTGGGTAGGTAAGAAGTCCTCGGTCCTATGGCTGGAAGGACATAAGACTAACAAAATCTTAATTCCTACACAACCTCTCATTTCTTGTCTCCTCAACCCTCCTGTGAACAGGTGAGTGACAGTGGGTGCAACTGAGGGCCTCCGGCAGGGATTACTTCCCTATGTATTCCGAAAGCTCCACTATCCTCTGCACCCTAGTAGCTATTGGCCAAGCAGGCGAGAGTTCTTTAGTCCTTAATCTCCTTTGTGCCAAGGAACAAGCTGAAGAAAACTGTGGCACAGGTCAGGCATTTAGCAGTTTTTCTGGAAGTTTATGAAGGGGGTTCCTTGGCGTATTTTTCCCACTGCGTTTTCTCCCATCCTTTGACTCCTCCCTCCATCTGTGACACTGTTTGAAAGTTTTGGTGAGGTCATCATCTTTATACTTCTGAAAGTTGTGTTTGAAACTGTTTACCTAAGACTGGGACTCAAACCCACATGACCAGGACTCTGTGCTGTGCTGTGCTTAGTCACTCAGTCATGTCCAGCAGCGACTCACACCCAAAGGACCTAGTGAAGCTCAGATTCTTGATGCCTCACAGAGAGACTTCAGTGAGAGACAAAGAGATGGGTAAGAAATGGATTTATTTATTCAAATTCAGAGAGAAGCATACTCCACAGACAGTGTGGGGCATCGCAGAGGGCAAGTGCAGCCATGAGCTGTGACTTGGTTAGTTTTCATGGGCTGGGTAACT
The DNA here is from genome assembly GCF_033118175.1 of Dama dama. NCBI lineage: Eukaryota > Metazoa > Chordata > Mammalia > Artiodactyla > Cervidae > Dama > Dama dama. The sequence goes on along the minus strand of NC_083708.1, from coordinate 5,371,408 downwards.
TCATATGCTAATGAGATGGAAGGTTATTCCAACTATTTGGGGCAGGGGTAGAGTTTTCCAGGAATTGGAAAAGACCACTCCTTGGTCTTTTGACAGTGTCTTGGAACTGTGATGGTGTCTCTAGATGTGTCATTTAACTTGCAGGTTGAAGAACAAGGTTTAGTTGAAGTCCGCTTGCCTGCCATCTTGGACACTTTTGAATCAGTTTATGCTATGTCCTTGGGCTATGCCATCCTTTCAAATGTTGTGCCCTGCCCCCTTCCCTCCTGTTTCCTGCTCTTTTCCTGAGCCCTGTCTAGGCCCACAATGTTGCCTCTACAATTTTCTGGTGGGACAACCAGAAAATAGCTTGCCCTTGAGAGGGAAGTACTGTATAATATCCAATCCCTCTAGAGGCCTTCATCTTCCATGTTCCCTAAAACATGCGAAAAAACAGCATCTCTCAGTGGACCCGCTATGGCGGGTGACAGGCACAAATACCAGCCAGAAGTCCATCTGTTGGTCGCATCCCTCCAACTGGCAATTGATCTTCCTGCTTTGAGATTTAGCCCCACAGGCCATTTGGGCCCAAAGCCTTACCACCTAAAGCTGCAAACTTATCCCCAGATCAAATCCCCACTCCACTTTTATCAAACATCTGGTCTGTTGCCTCTTATCATTTTGTCCTAAGCCACTTTGCCTCAACTCCTACAACCCTGCCCTCCCTGTAGGCAACATCACTCCGCCCAGCCCATCATAGATAATCCACTCATTAATCAATACTTTTATTGCTACCTAGTGTGGGTCTATGACAATGAAATGTTTCTCTTAAGGAAGACTAGGGGAGGAATCAGTGACTTACATTCCCTCAGAGCAATAAGTGCATTAAGTTTGCAGCTATTTTGACAAGTTCCCAGTCTCAGGGCACAGACTTGGATTGCTTTACATCATAGTACTTAATCCCATGCAAGGTGGACAAATCACCAATGAGTTAAGATTACAACCCCTTAAACCTGTGGAACACTAGTCATGCTAGAGAACTTCAGTTCAATTCAGTTCAGTCACTCAGTCGTGTCCGACTCTTTGCAACCCCATGAATGGCAGCACGCCAGGCCTCCCTGTCCATCACCAACTCCCGGAGTTGACTCAAACTCATGCCCATCGAGTCGGTGATGCCATCTAGCCATCTCATCCACTGGTGTCCCCTTCTCCACCTGCCCTCAATCCCTCCCAGCATCAGGGACTTTTCAAATAAGTCAACTCTTCCCATGAGGTGGCCAAAGTACTGGAGTTTCAGCTTCAGCATCACTCCTTCCAATGAACACCCAGGATTGATCTCCTTTAGGATGGACTGTTTGGATCTCCTTGCAGTCCAAGGGACTCTCAAGAGTCTTCTCCAACACCACAGTTCAAAAGCATCAATTCTTCAGTGTTCAGCTTTCTTCACAGTCCACCTCTCACATCCATACATGACCACTGGAAAAACCATAGTCTTGATCAGACGGACCTTTGTTGGCAAAGTAATGTCTCTGCTTTTTAATATGCTATCTAGGTTGCTCATAACTTTCCTTCCAAGGAATACACATCTTTTAATGTCATGGCTGCAACCACCATCTGCAGTGATTTTGGAGCCCAAAAAAATAGTCTGACACTGTTTCCACTGTCTCCCCATCTATTTCCCATGAGGTGATGGGACCAGATGCTATGATCTTAGTTTTCTGAATGTTGAGCTTTAAGCCAACTTTTTCACTCTCCTCTTTCACTTTCATCAAGAGGCTTTTTTGTTCCTCTTCACTTTCTGCCATAAGGGTGGTGTCATCTGCATATCTGAGGTTACTGATATTTCTCCCGTCAATCTTGATTCCAGCTTCTGCTTCTTCCAGCCCAGCGTTTCTCATTATGTACTCTGCATATAACTTAAATAAGCAGGGTGACGATATACAGCCTTTACGTACTCCTTTTCCTATTTGGAACCAGTCTGTTGCTCCATTTCCAGTTCTAACTGTTTCTTCCTGACCTGCATACAGGTTTCTCAAGAGGCAGGTCAGGTGGTCTTTCAGAATTTTCCACAGTTTATTGTGATCCACACAGTCGAAGGCTTTGGCATAGTCAATAAAGCAGAAATAGATGTTTTTCTGGAACTCTCTTGCTTTTTCAATGATCCAGCGGATGTTGGCAGTTTGATCTCTGATTCCTCTGCCTTTTCTAAAACCAGCTTGAACATCTGGAAGTTATCAGTTCACATATTGCTGAAGCCTGGCTTGGAAAATTTTGAGCATTACTTTACTAACATGTGAGATGAGTGCAATTGTGTGGTAGTTTGAGCATTCTTTTGCATTGCCTTTCTTTGGGATTAGAATGAAAACTGACCTTTTCCTGTCCTGTGGCCACTGCTGAGTTTTCCAAATTTGCTGGCATATTGAGTGCAGCACTTTCACAACATCATCTTTCAGGATTTGAAGTAGCTCAACTGGAATTCCATCACACCACTAGCTTTGTTCGTAGTGACACTTTCTAAGGCCCACTTGACTTCACATTCCAGGATGTCTGGCTCTAGGTGAGTGATCACACCATTGTGATTATCTGGGTCATGAATATCTTTTTTGTACAATTCTTCTGTGTATTTTTGCCACCTCTTCTTAATATCTTCTGCTTCTGTTAGGTCCATACCATTTCTGTCCTTTATTGAACCCATCTTTGCCTGAAATGTTCCCTTGGTATCTCTAATTTTCTTGAAGAGATCTCTAGTTTTTCCCATTCTGTTGTTTTCCTCTATTTCTTTGCATTGATCGCTGAGGAAGGCTTTCTTCTCTCTCCTGCCTATTCTTTGGAACTCTGCACTCAAATGGGAATATATTTCCTTTTTGCTTTTGCTTTTTGCTTCTCTTCGTTTCACAGCTTTTTGTAAAGCCTCCTCAGACAGCCATTTTGCCTTTTTGCATTTCTTTTCCATGGGGATGGTCTTGATCCCTGTCTCCTGTACAATGTCACGAACCTTTGTCCATAGTTCATCAGGCACTCTGTCGATCAGATCTAGTCCCTTAAATCTATTTCTCACTTACACCGTACAGTCATAAGGGATTTGATTTAGGTCATACCTGAATGGTCTAGTGGTTATCCCTACTTTCTTCAGTTTAAGTCTGAATTTGGCAATAAGGAGTTCATGATCTGAGCCACAGTCAGCTCCCCGTCTTGTTTTTGCTGACTGTATAGAGCTTCTCCATCTTTGACTGCAAAGAATATAATCAATCTGATTTCAGTGTCAACCATCTGGTGATGTCCACGTATAGAGTCTTCTCTTGTGTTGTTGGAGGAGGGTGTTTGCTATGACCAGTGCGTTCTCTTGGCAAAACTCTATTAGCCTTTGTCCTGCTTCATTCCATACTCCAAGGCCAAATTTGCCTGTTACTCCAGGTGTTTCTTGACTTCCTACTTTTGCATTCCGGTCCCCTATAATGAGAAGGACAACTTTTTGGGGTGTTAGTTCTAAAAGGTCTTGTAGGTCTTCATAGAACCATTCAACTTCAGCTTCTTCAGTGTTACTGATTGGGGCATAGGCTTGGATTGCTGTGATATTGACTGGTTTTCCTTGGAAATGAACACATATCATTCTGTTGTTTTTGAGATTGCATCCAAGCACTGCATTTTGGACTCTTTTGTTGACCATGATGGCTACTCCATTTCTTCTAAGGGATTCCTGCACACAGTAGTAGATATTATGGTCATCTGAGTTAAATTCACCCATTCCAGTCCATTTTAGTTCGCTGATTCCTAGAATGTTGATGTTCACTCTTGCCATCCTGTTTGACCACTTCCAATTTGCCTTGATCCATGGACCTAACATTCCAGGTTCCTATGCAATATTGCTCTTTACAGCATCAGTCCTTGCTTCTATATCCAGTCACATCCACAACTGGGTATTGTTTTTGCTTTGGCTCCATCCTTTCATTCTTTTTGGAGTTATTTCCCCACTGATCTCCATTAGCATATTGGGCATCTACCGACCTGGGGAATTCCTCTTTCAGTATCCTATCATTTTACCTTTTCATACTGTTGATGGGGTTCTCAAGGCAAGAATACTGAAGTGGTTTGCCATTCCCTTCTCCAGTGGACCACATTCTGTCAGACCTCTCCACCATGACCTGACCATCTTGGATAGCCCCACAGCGTATGGCTTAGTTTCATTGAGTTAGACATGACCTTGGTCCTGTGATCAACTTGGCTAGTTTTCTGTGGTTATGGTTTTAGTGTGTCTGCCTTCTGATACCCTCTTGCAACACCTACCATCTTACTTGGGTTTCTCTTACCTGGACATGGGGTATCTCTTCACGGCTGCTGCCACTGCTCCTTACCTTGGACGAGGGGTATCTTCTCACGGCCACCCCTCTTGACCTTGAACATGGAGTAGCTCCTCTCACCCCTCCTGTGCCCTGCAGCAGCCTCTCCTTGGAGGTGGGGTTGCCCCTCTCGGCCTCTGCCCCTGACCTCAGAGGTGGGGTAGCTCCTCTCGACCTTGGGGATGCCCAAATTCAACCCAGGTGCCCAGGAGGTCAACCTGCTTCAACCTACCCAGGGATCTGGTCCCCAGGAGGTTATCATGCCTCAGCCTGCTTCCTTGGGCATCCACAAGTTCGGGGGGCCCAGGAGGTTAACATGCTTCAGACTGCCTAGGGATCTGGTCCCTGGGAGCTATCTTGCCTCAGCTTGCTTGAGGATCTGCCAGTCCAGGATTGCCAGGAGGTTGACCTGCCTCAATCTCCCCAGGGACCAAATTCTTGGGAGACACACATGCCTCAACCTATCTGGGGATTCAATCTCTAGGTTGTTGATGCTCCTCAACCTGATGGGAGTCTGCACCCTAACTCAGAGAAGCCCAGCTTTCATGTTGCAACAGTCCTGGGTACGAAAAGTTTCAGGAAGATGCACCTCTAAGGAAGTTAACCCATGGAAATAGTAGGAAGCCTATTAGTTGTGGTGCTTTGCTCAGTCTCAATAATAGCTCAGAAGCCTAATGAAAACCCCATTGCTTTTTTGGAAAGGCTAAAAGAGACCCTTCCAACGTTTATCAATCTGGACTTACTCTCTTATGAGGAACAGGTGATTTTATAGGACAAATTGCTGTCCCAATGTACATCAGACATGAGGATAAAGTTACAACTGTTACAGCAGCAGAACCCTGCTGCCTCTTTAAATGTGATGGTCCAGAGGGCCACCAATACTTTATGCAACAGAGAACAAGAGAGGGAGGTCAAGGCCCAGGAAAGGGAGAGAAGGAGAGCCAAGGCCTGCCTAGATGCTGGCTGCTCTGCAGGGAAATCCTTTGACAAATCCCAAGTCCTTAAAGGAAAAGCAATGCGAAGAGTGCCTAATGTGAGAACAAGCAGGATATTGGGCCAAAGAGTGTCCAAATCAAGGTAGGCCTATTAAATGACTGGATACAAATGTCATCATTTGGGACACTGGGCTGCTTTAGGGTCCCCAGGGACCCTAAAGCCTCAAGGTCTACTGCCAAGCCTTCCCTTTAACAGGACTGAAGTGGCCCACTTCATCCAGTCCATCTGTCACAGATAACCATCACGGAGTTGGAGTCAAGGGTGCAACTGGATGTGGCAGGCTGGTCCAAGAATTTCTTGGTTGACACAAAATCTACCTACTCTGTCCTGACCTCCTACTCTGGAGCCTTCTACCCCAAAAACTGTACCATTTTGGGCACTACAGGATAAATAATTATAAAAAAGATTCATCAAAGCACTTTTCTGTTGCTGGGTTGGACAGATATTTACCCACCAATTTCTGGTGGTGCCTGAGTGCCCTATCCCCTTACTGGGCAAAGATATGCTCACTAAGCTGGGAACCACCCTTGTGATGGAAACCTTTTCAGTCCCTAGAGACTACAGTCCCTGCTTACAACTTAGGGACCCATTATGCCCTCTCCAATAGGGAGGGACCAAAAACTATCTGAGGCTCCAGGAGAAAAACAACAAATGCCCTGGAGAGTATTACCTCAGGGGTTAAGAAATAGCCTGCACTTTTCTGGACAGGCTCTTAGGTGGGATCTCCTAGATCTGGAACTGGGGTCTACCTAATGGGAAATACTGAAATATATATATTTGACCTACTAATCTGTTCCCCAGATGAGGAAAATGTCCAACAACATGTGACTCAGGTTCTAAACATTTTGGCCAAGAACAGATATAAAGTCTTCATTGCTAAGGCACAGATTGTCCAGACAAAGTTCATTTACCTGGAAGCTGAGATTACACTCGGGTCAAGGAGGCTGTCCTCTGAATGAGTACAAGAACTCCTCCAGTTGCCTTCCCCCACGACTCATAAACAGGTGCTAGCTTTCCTGGGGATAACCGGGTATTGTTGAATCTGGATACCCGACTATGGCCTAATTGCCCAGACGTTATATGAAAGCTTAAAGGGACGGGGTGATTAAATTCCACTGATTTGGGGATCTCCTCTAAAGGAAGTAGAGGCTACTTTAAACAAACCTTAACTCAAGTACCTGCCTTCAGGTTGCCAAACCCAGGGAAAGCTTTCCATTTATATGTCCATGAAAAAGAAGGAATAGCCTTGGGTGTGTTAACTAAAAGTTGGGACCTGAGTCCCAGCCAGTAGTGTAATTATCCTGAAGGCTCAAGACAGCTGATCATAGCTGTCCTCCCTGTCTTCGAAAGTTTGCAGCTATTGCACTCCTGATAGAAAATGCTTTAAACTCTTTCTTGAGAGAAAACTGTTTTTACCAGCCACCAAGTGAAACAACTCCTGAATGGGAGTGGCCATTTATGGATGTCCCAATTAAAGGATTCTCAGATATCAAGTAGCGCTGAATGAAAATCCAGGTCTGACTATATTCCCTTGTGAGATTCTTACCCAAGCTACCCTCCTGCCTACCCCCGAGGACTCTCTCACCTTTCACTCTTGCCTAGAAAGTTTGAAGCATTGGACAAAATCCTGAGAGGGATTGTCAGAAGATCCTCTGACCAGTCCTGAGGAAATCTGGTACACTGTTGGGAGCAGCTTTGTCTTAGATGGAAAAAGAAAAAGATGCTGTGGTTTCCAATTTCGATACCTTAGGTACCACCAGGTACTAAGTCCAACTAGCTGAGCTTAAAGCTTTAGAGAGAGGAAAAGGAAAAAGAGTAGCCATTTACACTGAGTCCAAGTATGCCCTTGTGGTGCTACATGCACATGCTGCTATTTGGAAAGAAAGAGGCCACTTGACCACCTGAGATTCCCCAGTCAAGTACAGTAATCAAATCCTAAGGTTCCTGGAGGCAGTCTGTCTGCCTGCTGAGTTTTAAGCCCCATACTGTAAAGGACACCATAAAGGGAATATGGTAATGGCACAAGGGAACCAGGCAGCTAAGAGAGCAGCATTTCAGAACAGTGGCCTAATAGGACTTGCTGCCTTAGTTCCTCGGAATAATGTGCCAGAAATTCCTTCATATATTGAAGGTGAGATTCTTCAAGCTAAGAATGAGGGCTTTCAAGAAGAAAATATGGAATAATTCCAAAATGAGAGACTCCTTTTTTTCTGCCTGGGAAACCCTAGTGGAAGTTTGTTAACATGCCACCACTCATTTAGGTTACAAGTTCCTCTAAATATTACTGCAAAGGTTCTTTAGAGGAACAGGCGTCTAAATGACTATAAGGCAAGAGGTTTCTCTTGTTGCACTTGCCAATTAAAGAACCCCCAAGGAGCTTGAAGAACCCAGCTGGCCCAGCACATCCAACAGCATGGGATCTACCCAGGAGCGGGCTGGCAGATGAACCTCACCCAGATGACAGTTTCTCAAAGATATAAACATTTACTAGTCATGATAGGTACCTTGACAGGATGGGTTGATGGCTTTCCCTTCTGGACCGAGAAGGGCAAAGAGATGGTTTAAAAAAAAAAAAAAAAAAATCTGCTCCATGTAATCATTCTGAGATTTGTCCTGCCGGGGCCATTACAGATTGATAACGGAACATCATTTACTTCTAAAGTCGCCCAAGTGGTCTGTAAATAACTAGACATTGCGTGTTATTTCCATTGTGCCTGGAGGCATTAGTCTTCAGGAAAAATAGAAAGAGACAACATGGTTTGGCATGGTTTCTAGTACAAAATAGACAGGACACAGGTCTTCTGACCACTGAACAAGAAGTGGCTTTAACCATCTTGAATGAGACATGTTGTTTCTGAGTAAATATCACCAATCAAGTTGAAGAAAGTCTCACAGTCCTCAAAAAAACATTCAAATCCTACATGTCAAAGACTGAGCTGGGAAGTCCTCAGGGTGGCCACAATGTCTCCTTAGGAGATCGTTGTCCTGTTGATGGGGGATTTGGAGTTGGCAAATGCCCCTAGTAACCCTTGTTATCATCATACTGTTACTGATTATGACTTCTCCATATATTATCAATTGTTTAACACAGTCTGTCTCTGCCCAAGTCAACAAACTACAGCATGCAGTACTAGTTCAGCAAGGATATATAAAACTATACTCAAACATGGAAAATAGTTATCATTCACCCTTGGGTGGACACTGGCTTAAGGACTCTGAGGCTTGAGACTAGCAAGAAGGGGAGGCCCAATGCCCCTCCAAGCTCAGCAGGAAGTAACCAGAGAGACCACACTTCCCCTATTCCCAAAGAATCGGACTCTCCATATATTGAGTGGGGATTGTCAGATAGTTAGAATAGGAAAAAGAGTCCAAAATGGTGGTGGCTACAGAGAAAGAAATGGCAACCCACTCCAGTGTTCTTGCCTGGAGAATCCCAGGGACCAGGGAGCCTGGTGGGCTGCCATCTATGGGGTCGCATAGAGTTGGACATGACTGAAGCAACATAGCAGCAGCAGTAGCAAAAGAGACAGAAAGGGAAAAGTCCGCAAAAAGGGAACATAGGAAAAATCTTTGGACCAGAGTGAGAACCTTAGGTGGAACGATCACTCCCTCTTCCTGGTTTGCCCTAATTTGCACAGAACAGGCTTTGGGGAAACAGACAAAGTGTGTAAAAACAGGGAGCCAAGGTGGGTTCAGGCCTCTCCTTTGGGGTTAGACAGCCCTCATGCCTTTAGAGTGTACTATCAATGTTTGCTGAGTGAAGCTCTGATCTGTAACCCACAGACAAAACTGTGGAAATTACATACTCTCCTAACATATCTATTGACCTACCTACCTACTTCCCTATCACATTATCTATTTATCTACCTTTCCATTATTTATCTTTCTAACTATGTTTGTTTTTGAGCATTATTTTGAGCCTTACTTTGTGTGAGAGGTGACTGCAACTTTGAGGTAGTTTGAACATTCTTTAGCATTGCCTTTCTTTAGGATTGGAATGAAAAGTGATGATTTCTTGTCCTGTTGCCGTTGCTGAGTTGTCCAAATTTGCTGACATATTAAGTGCAACACTTTCACAGCAGCATCATTCAAGATTTGAAATAGCTCAACTGGAATTCCATCATCTCCACTAGGTTTGTATATAGTGGTGCTTCCTAAGGCCCGCTTGACTTCGCATTCCAGGATGTCTGGCTCTAGGTGAGTGATCACACCACCATGATTATCTGGATCTTGAAGATCTTTTTTGTATAGTCCTTCTGTTATTCTTGTCATCTCTCTTAATATCTTCTGCTTCTGTTAGGTCCATGCCATTTCTGTCCTTTATTGTGCCCAACTTTGCATGATATTTTTCCTTCATATATCTAATTTTCTTGAAGAATTTGCTAGTCTCTCCCATTCTATTGTTTCCCTCTATTTCTTTGCATTGATCACTTAGGAAGGCTTTATCTCTCTTTGCTGTTCTTTGCAACTCTGCATTCAAATGGGAATATCTTTCCTTTTCTCCTTTTCTTTTCACTTCTCTTCTTTTCACAGGTATTTGTAAGGCCTCCTCAGACAACCTTTTTGCCTTTTTGCTTTTCTTTCCCTTGGGGATGATTTGATCCCTGCCCCTCGTACAATGTCACACACCTCCATCCACAGTTCTTCAATACTCTATCAGATCTAATTCCTGTCAGACACCAATGAGAGAAACACTGCCCGTGACAAGGTCTGGGTCCAAGAAGCTGGCATACAAAGGCATCTGGACCTCCGGGGGTTTCGCGGGACTGCCCCACCATCCACTCCCAGGCCTTCATCCTTTCATCTTCTGATGCTTGGTGTTCTTCTATGTTCCCTAAAAACTAGTCTGACTCTTACCTAAAATCCCTCCTTGAAACCTTTGCATGGCAGCAACGCAGTCCCTGGGGGCACATGGGTCCCAATAAACAGGCCAGAGGTAAGGAAAATATTACACAGAATATCCTGCCTCTTCTGGCTCTGTTGGAATTATGATTGCCAGTTTAGAATCTGGAATGCTCATGATTGCACAAAAACCCTTCTAACATAAAACCAAATCTGCTAGCAACAGGCCTATCTATCCCATAAGCAAAAGTAGATAAAGAGTCCATTACGAGATTGAAAAGATTCCTTAGGGTGTGATCAGGAGGGAATTCATGAGACCTCTGACCCTTAGGATTACATACCAGAGCTTGCTGTCATACCTCCCTGCCCCCTGTCCATAATGTGCCTGGGGGCATACTAGAAGCAGACACAGAGATAAGAGTAAATAACAAAAGAAGTATACGAAGGGATTTAGATGGATACCAAAATAAACATAATGTAAATTTTAACTTTGCTGATGTAGGGGGAAGAGGTCAAAAGTCAGACATCATGCTACCTATGAAGCCACAAAGTCCACCTGGGGCTGAGCTTCCCAAGATAAGGTTTGTAGATGGCTTTTCACAGTTGACTAGCTGCTGCCATTGAATTGTTTAAAAGTTATGTGTAGGTATTGAGGTAGGTTCTGGAAAGTTACTTATGATGTAACCCGTGATTATGCACCTGGTACAATCTTATCATTCCCCCCTCCCTAAACCTCTTTAAAGGATTATTGGTTTTAGGGTATATAAGCACTGATGTAAAAGAATAAAGTTTTCTGGACCCAGCACTCACCTAAGACTTGACTCACTTCCTTTTCTTGAAATTCCTTGAATCTATTTGTCACTTCCACTGTCTAACTGTAAGGGATTTAATTTAGGTCATACTTGAATGGTGTAGTGGTTTTCCCTATTTTCTTCAATTTAAGTCTGAATTTAGCTATAAGGAGTTCATGATCAGAGCCACAGTCAGCTGCTGGTCTTGTTTTTGCTGACTGTATAGAGCTTCTTCATCTTAATGTTCAAAATTCTCCAAGTCAAGTTTCAACAGTATGTTAACCGTGAAATTCCAGATGTTCAAGCTGGATTTAGAAAAGGCAGAGGAACTAGAGGTCAAATTGCCAACATCTGTTGGATTATCAAAAAAGCCAGAGAGTTCTAGAAGTACATCTATTTCTGCTTTATTGACTATGCCAAAGCCTCTAACTGTGTGGATCCCAACGAACTGTGGACGATTCTGAAAGAGATGGGAATATCAGACCACCTGACCTGCCTCCTGAGAAATCTGTATGTAGGTCAAGAAGCAACAGTTAGAACTGGGCATGGAACAACAGACTGGTTCCAAATTGGGAGAAGGAGTGCATCAAGGCTGTATATTCTCACTCTGCTTATGTAACTTATATGCAGTGTACATCATGGTAAATGCTGGACTGGATAAAATATAAGCTGGAATCAACATTGTTGGGAGAAATATCAATAACCTGAGATGCAGATCACAGTGCATTTGTGCCTGAAAGTGAGGAAGAGCTAAAGAGCCTCTTGATGAAAGTTAAAGAGGAGAGTGAAAAAGTTGTCTTAAAACTCAACATTTAGAAAACTAAGATAATGGCACCTGGTCCCATCACTTCATGGAAAATAGATGGGGGAACAATGGAAAGAGTCAGAGACTTTATTTACTTATTTATTTATTTGTGGGGGGGGGGGGCCTCCAAAATCACTGCTAATGGTGACTGCATCCATGAAATTGAGAGACACTTGCTCCTTGGAAGAAAACTTATGACAAACCTAAGCAGCATATTAAAAAGTGGAAACTACTTTGCCAGCAATGGTCTGTCTAGACAAAGCTGTGGTTTTTCCAGTAGTGATGTATAGATGTGAGATTTGGACTATAATGAAGTTGAGTGCTGAAGAATTGCTGCTTTTGATCTGTGGTCTTGGAGAAGATTCTTGAGAGTCCCTTGGACAGCAAGCAGGTCAAACCAGCCCATTCTAAAGAATATCAGTCCTAAATATTCATTGGAAGGACTGATGCTGAAGCTGAAACTCCAATACTTTTGCCACCTGATGTGAAGTACTGACTCATTTGAAAAGACCCTGATACTGGGAAAGATTGAAGGCAGGAAGAGAAGGAGATGGCAGAGTATGAGATAGTTGGATAACATCACCAACTTGATGGACATAAGTTTGAGTAAATTCTGGGAGTTGGTGATGGACAGGGAGGTCTGGCATGCTGCCATTCATGGGAAAAAAGAGTTGGACATGATTGAGTGACTGAACTGAACTGAACTGATGTTTGCTTTTCTCACTTAACCTCATGAAAGTGCTCATGTCACTCCTGGATGCCATAGAATAACTTCTTAATTTGGAAGTAAAGATGGCTGCTACCAGCTGAACCATAAATGACACCAGTGTTCTTGGCCTCCAGTGGAGAGGAATTCAATATGGAACCAGTGACAAGACTCGTTCACTCAGTTTTTTCTGTAGCAAAGTTTTGTTGAAGTATAAAAGAGATGGTTTAAGCTTCAGACATAGACATCAAAAGAGGACAGAAGGAAATCCCCCTTGCTAGGTTTTAGCAAGAAGTTATGTACCTATTAGCAATTTGCTAATTATAGAAATGAAACACCTCAAAACTGAGAGAGTTGCACCAGACCCCTCACCCACAGCATGCATTTTGAAATAGCAATGACACACAATGAGTTATCCTGGGCCATAAAACAATTGACATGAATCTTGAAGAAAGGCAGATTTCCAAGCAAATACATAGCTCATTAACACAGCTTAAGATAACATTTACATGACTAAAACATACTGGTTTGTCAAGTAGATTTTGAGTTTTAGGCAGAACTGACTTGTACAAAGATTGAGTCTAGGGTAAATATATAGTTCATTAACATAGCTTAAGAAAAACATTTCCAGAAGAAAAATGCATTGGTTAGCTCAAGGTTTGAGAAAACTTCAGTTCATGTGGAACCAGGTATCATCATGGCAACACAGAATTTTAAAGGAAATCTCCTTTTAATTTTGTATAGAGAAGGGAAAAAAATCTGACCCTTGTAGTTTGTTTTGTCCTGCCCCTTAAGAGAGAGATTAAAAAAAAAAAAAAAAAAAAAGTCTGACACTTGCAGCCTATTTCCTGTTTGGAGGTCCCCAAGCCTACCTACCTGTTACCCTCTCATTTGGAAGGCAAGTGGATAAAAAGAGCAGGTTAAGGACACACAACTGGAGGAATATATATGTTTCCTCTGCACATAGAGATAGGAAGAGGCAGTGCTCACTTGTAGGTCAGCATGTGTTTCAAAATCCTAAAGACAATTATGTGACTTATTAAGGAAGTATTTACCCTAAGCTATAATATGATTTTTATGGTGCTAGTCATACAAAGCTACAGTGTGACAAGTCTGAGTTTATTATAGACACCATCAAATACCAATCTTTTAAGAAAGGAAATGAGTAAATCCTTAGAGCAGCATGAAATGCATTTGCTTCATGTCAAAAAGTATATTTCAACCATAACAGACTTTTCAAAAAACATACCTTGAGGAGTCATTTTTCTGGTTCACATCTACAACTCGAGACTGCATGAAATGATATTCCTTGGTCTAATCTCTTTTTTTTCATATCTGCTGTCTTCTTGGACATTGGACATTAAATATCAATGTCCAAAGCAGTTCAAAAAACATATTAGTCCTTTAGCCTTCAGATTGAATGAGGAGAGATTTCTGGATCCAAATAGTGATAAAATAAATGTCTGTCCATCAGGTTTTCCTGTACCTAAGCAATCTATACCATTCATAGAACTAGGAAACACATAAAAGGAAAATCTGTATGGGAAAGAGTATTTCTTGAGTTTTTCTCAAAGACATTTTGGAAAGCAGAAGTTAGATTACAACTTAGGCTATTTAAGATCATAAAAAACTCCAGATTCCAAAACAGAGGGAATGCTGGGAAGACAGTGGTCCCACAAAGTAGTTTTGCTTGAAGCAACCAATCATATCCACTATGGTGTTTATCTTTGTCAATGGCATTCAAAATCCCAAGCATGAAGCATTCTGCAGAGAAGACTACCAGGAATATTCAGACCTGTGGTTGGAGCTATGCAGGGAGTCAGAACACAAATATCAGAAGAATTCTCAAGACTGGAATTGGCCTCAATGAAATCAATGAAAGAAGAGGACAAGGGTTCTGCATAGCTGGAAAAATGTGAATAAATTAGCTTCATCGTTTTATTAAGCATGTTCTGTCTTCCCAGCCTAGCTCTTTACTAGAAAATGGAAACTATTTTATGGGCCTGTATCTTCCTCTGAAGGAACTGGTTGATATGATAGAGTGAAGCGTTTATGAGCCAATCAAGTCCCATAGCAATTATTAACAATTTGCTTGTAGCAGTCTGGCTTTATCTTTTATCTTTTCCAGGGATTTCTTCATTTTCTCAGGGCAATTGACCGAAACTGCCATTTTCATGGTTGAGTCTATATCTACATGATCCAAAACAATTGCTCATTCTAAATTGTACACTAGACAGGCACAAGTGATCACCGCTTCTCATGTTGGCTTTAAAAAGACTCTTTGAATTTCTTTGGTCTTTACTCAATAGCTTTTTAGAGGTTTTAGGTCTAAATTGTTTTGGACTCCAGATTGCTGGGAGGCTTTTTATTATGAATAAACAAATGCTGGTTAAAGTTTGCTAGAAAAAAATTACAGCTGTGTTTACTTACATGTTTAGATTAACACTGAAGAAATCACTGCAATGTATTTCATTCTCAAGTTCATCACTAGGATCAGCCTCAGCTGCCGATCTGTATTTGCATAGCCAATAACTGTACTCTTATTATTATTTTTTAATATAGCCTATGTTGTTGTAAATGAAGAGTTAACAATAGGCTAGTTATGGGACAGAAGAAAAGGGCACATTTTAAACTGTTTGTTCTTGATATTCCTGGATGGTGTTGAACTGAAAGAATAACAAGAACTGTTATTTTTCTTGCTATATGCCCCAAAGAAGGCAGAATATGAATCCCAGAAAGTAATTTCAAGACCTTACTTCTTCTCTTCTTTCTCAGGCTTTGCTCTAGTATCCTAGGAGGTAAACATTACAGACATGGGGATTTAAGTGCTCAGTTTACGTGCACAAGATCATGTGGAATATTCCCTAGATATATGACTGTGACCAAGAACGTGAAAGTTAGTTTGTAGATAATAAGGTGATTTGCTTCCAGGGGACTAGATGGAGAAGTGATATTAAAATAATCATCTATTTTAAATCTGAGATATTCATTATGATATTAAAAAAAAGTTGTTATATTTCTCAGAATTTAATTCAATTAAAACAAAATCAAAATAGCAAAATATCTTCACTTATTAACAATCAAAGGTAAAAATTGCACAGTACCAATGCACTTGCATTAACTATTTCAAGTCAATCAGTATTTGATGTCACCAAGCTTGGAAAAATTTAAGCAGAAGTCCCTGCAAACTTTTATCTTTGGAAAAGTATTTTTAGTTTAGAAAATGTGTACCATACAGAAATATACATATTTAGATGTGAGAAATATCCGTTATTCTTCCTTTTGGTGTGGGGAAGAAAAATAATGTATGATTACTAATACTAAATCGTTGCCTTCTCCTCAATTTTTATTCTGTCTAGGATCATTTACATTGCCTTGCTGAAATTCTCTCTCTCATAAAGTGGTAAGGCAGAATGTATGTGTCCCTTAATTACCAGATCCATATTACACAACAGCTGTAAGGCATTTCTAGCAGACATGCTTCTTTGTGTGAATCCAACATCAGAGAAATCTGTGACCAAAGGATGAAGCAGGCAGCTTCTAAGGTTCATTTCTGCCATAACACTTGGGTGTGTGTGTGTGTGTGTTTACTCAGTTGTGTTGTTCTCCAGGGAAACACAACCCACTCCAGTATCCTTGCATGGAAAAGTCCATGGACAGAGGAGCCTGGCAGGCTACAGTACAGGGCATCTCAAGAATCTCTAAATTGGTACTTGAATGTTATTACCAAGTGCCTGCAATAAGAGAGGAGGAAACAGGAAAGATGCATCCCAGAGGCTTGCCAGCAGCATGTGGATTGAAATAAACCAACAATTACATTACTTCTTATCTCTGTAGGTCCATGTGTAATGCTGTTATGGTATGTATTTTTACCTGGAATTGTGTCTTTTTGAATGCATATAATTTTCCCAACAAAATTGAAATGCCTCAAATAATACCTGATTCAATTAGGTTTTATATTTAATTCAACATCTTAGGCATAATAAAGCTCAGTAGTCTTTTTTGATTTCACCTAATTAATAAATGATCTGAAAGCTAGTAACTTAATTAACAAATGAGACTCATGCTTAAGGCATGAGCATACTTAAAGCTAGTGGTTACCAAGTCTCTCCTACACAGAAACAAAGGTTTGTCCCTTTCCTTACACAGATCCCTGTAGCCATTCATCAACAGGTTTTTGATACACTAGCTCAATTTTCCACAGAGAGTTGAACCAGTTTTCCTCACTTTTTTGTTAAATTACCTAAATTTCCAAGTCTCTCCAAAGAGTTCCCAAGGCTAGGCTGTCGTTGTGTCTCATGCCTAAGGAACTAAATGTATTCACAGAAGATTGAGATAAACAGAGGACCCTATTTCTTCATTTCTCTTGTCCTCAACTAATAATGCTGACAAAAGTATTTCTCCCATGTATTTATAGACACTTCAATAGCTACAACTTATTTCTAAATCCTAATTAGGTTTCTAAACATCAATAAAGATCTCCTTTAAAGCCCAGTCTGAAGTCAATATAGCCAAACAATTCTAGGATATTCTAAAAGACCCTTTCATTGAATTAAATCTTCATGAAGCACATGAAAGCTCTGTGACCTGGCTTTTAAAAACTGAAAACTGTAATCACAAAGACCAGCCATTCACTAATTCAGTCATTCACTCAACAAGTATTTATTGAGGGTTTGCTGTGGACATACTGTGAAAGGAACATTTATATGTTCTATAAACATTTCGGGCTTTCCCAGGAGTTAGGCGGTAAAGAATCCACCAGTGATGAAGAAGATGCAGGAGACGCTGGTTCAATCCTTGGGTTGGGAAATCCCCTGGAGGAGGACATGGTGACCCACTCCAGGATTCTTGTCTGGAGAATCCCGTGGACAGAGGAGCCTGGTGGGCTTCAGTCCATAGTGTCGCAAAGAGTCGGACACGACTGAAGTGAGTGAAAACGCATAGACGCTATAAACATTTCACTAGCATTTTGTCAGAGAATGCATCTGTTAAAGCATTTTTAAAGTGTAGTGAATTATTTGAAAAAGAAAATCAAGGTGCTGATGAAAAGACCTAACATGGCTTGGAGATTTATTTCTCTCTATATATATGTATGTGGTAACCCAGTGTGATCAACATTAAAATAATTTAAATACTGTGAGTTTTGACTAAATCTCAGCAGGTCTAAAAACATAACTACTCCCATAAACAGATTTTCCTTATCCTCTATATTTCTCTCAAAACAAATAAATAAGCAAAAATAACTTCTGGCAAAATCAAGGAAGAAATAAGCATACTAGAGCATTTCAATGAAATATTCTGAATTTTATTTTACTATTTACTAACAAGTACAGCACACTTTTATAAGAAATTTAATTTAAGATCATTTAGGTATTGAGTCTAACCTCTCTACAGTATGATATCAGAACTCAGCAATCTAATTTTTCATGTAAATATTTGGGTTTTTTTTGCTAGTAGTTTGGTGTGTATAGGCAAATGTGGGTGGATATCATGATACTGATTTTTTCTCCACATCTATTTAATCTTGCTTGCAAATATATCTTTCTTAGTGCTTCTCTTTAATCTCCTTTTCTCCATTACTATCAATATTTTTAAAAAATTTAAAAAAGTAGTTTTGAGTGTTGGTTCTATGCTGAGCCTTACGGTAGAAATTAGGGAAAACTTGATATAAAATAGACAAGATACTTATCTTGTAGAGGTAGTGTTTTCCTGACGAAGGGGAGCAAACTACATCATAATCAACTAGACATATTTTAAAATTATTGGGCCCTCTCTTGGATCTATTCACTCAAGAGTCATAAGTAGTGGAGCCTTGGAATCTGCTTTGAAAAAGTAATGCAAAGTAATCATGCCAGTAATGGAACCATTGTTTTAGCAAAATGTTTCTATTCTTTAAGGATTATAGTTTCTATAACATTGTCTTCAATAAACTTTAGCTCAATCTAATATTTATTCACTATGATAAAAATAATTATATTATTAATAATTATTCTAGTTAACCTTACTATGTATCAGAGGGTACTCTAAGATATTTATATTTCTTAGCTCATTTTATCCTGATAACAATCCTATGATGTAAGGTACTATTTTTAATTCCATTTTAGACACAGAAATGAAGCTTAGAAAGTAAAATATTTGTCCAAAATTTTTCAACTTATAAGCAGAAGAGTACATTTTCAATTCAGAGCAGTCATGCATTTTATTTTTAAATAAGTTGCAAATCCTCAGATGTATGTTCACTATATATTTTTTTGCAATATCAAGTATTATTAGATTAATTAAAATAGGGAGAAAAACCTAGTGATTATTTTATTTAAAAGAAAAATTAAGCACTGTCCATTCTGTGTGTAATCCAAGTTTGTTGGATGCCAATGGTTTTCTATTGGCAGAACTCACTTTGATATTTCATTTAGTTCACATCGTCATCCAGTGAATTCTCTCAGAGCCTGTTTGTCTGAAAAATCATATAGCATCATTTCTGAGATAGTTTTTTTTGAGTATAGAACTCTAATTTGAGAGTTTTAACTTTTTTTCTTTCTTTTTCATTTAGTGTTCTTTAGATGTCACTTCATTTCTCTTGAGCGTATTCACTTTGTTTAGGAAATCTGGTGTAATTCTTTTCTTTTACAAGCCACTGAATAATAGATGATCAAAAATCTGCCTGCCATGCAAGAGACCCAGGTTTAATCCCTGGGTTGAGAAGATCTTCTGGAGAAAAAAATGGCAACCCATTCCAGCATTCTTGCCTGGAGAAATGCATGGATAGAGGAACCTGGTGGGCTTTAGTCCATAAGAGTTGTACAGAGTTGCAAAGAGTTGCAGAGTTGTACACCACTGAGCAACTAACACATCCACTGCCTCATCTATCTGGGTACCTCAAAATATTTTTATAGACTAGTCTATAAAATGACAAAACTTTCCATTAAAAAAATAAATTCTATACATTAAAGATATATATAACAGCAGAGGCATTCTGTATATGAAAAATGAAAGCGAAAGTGAAAGTTGCTCAGTCATGTCCAACATTTTGCAACCCCATGGATGGTAGCCAGCCAGGCTCCTCTATCCGTGGAATTTTCCAGACAAGAAAACTGAAGTGAGTAGCCATTCACTTCTCCAGGGGATCTTCTCAACCCAGGGATTGAACCCTGGTCTCCTGCATTGCAGTCAGGCTCTTTAATACAGTATTGTAAACTTTCTAAAAGATACTAGCAGTGCAAAAGGGTATTTCAGAGCATTTTTTATCAATTTGAGGTCAGGAAAACTTCAATACATTCCCCTAGAGCACTTAGTGCAATGCAGATTGCACCTGGGCACATTCTTAATTTCAAATCCCAATATTTTGAAAAGTGGATTCCTATTATCTTCATGATGAAAAGCTTTCCATATAATTGTTATGAACATAAAATGCGATGATCAATGTAACATACTTATACAGATTCTTAGAATTCTAAATGCAATATTTATTCTTTATTTAATGGTGTTTGGAATCATCTTTTGATAGTTTAAAATGTGGATATATATCATGAAGACATATGAAAAAAAAAAACTTTTTTTTTTTTTTCTAATAAAAGCAAATGTCTTTTTACCTAAATATGTTATTGAAGTTAGTACAGTTTGTAGAAACAATGACTGATATATCAGCAAAATAATATTATGGGTAGCAATAGATAATTGAATCCATAAACATGTCACAGAAAAAGCTAAATAACAAATTGAAAAAAGCAAATTGCCAGTGTAGCATTTGCTTCAGCAATTCAAATGGGGTCAAACACAATTCTGTTACTTTAGAAGATATAATAAAAGGATACTTTTAGAATGTGTCCAGCCCAGTAGGCAGCAAGAAAACAGTGAAATGCTCTTACAATTGATATAGGAGAACATTTTGGAAGCATATTAAAGGTTTCCAAATAAATGCAACACTGATTTTAAAGATATTCTAAGCCATAGACTAGAGAATCTATGTTACTTGTTAACAATATAAATAGTTGAATGTGATATGTAACTATTTACAAAAATTAAAATTATCCTATAAAATTAGGATTGCATTAACAATAAATATAGTTTAATATAGTATATATACTTTATATATATATATGCATATGTATATATATACTATTTTATATAAATATATATATATAGTCTTTCATATATAGCAGAAGTGATTGCTGCTATAATACAAACTATAATGTAGCCCCAAAATAGACCCTTGTGTGTAGTAAATAACTGTATAATATTATGTAGAAAAAAATAAATGACAAATGTGTAAAGGTAACATCATAGTCTAAGGGATGGAAAAATCAAATCTTGTAAAGGGAAAATTTTATGACATTGTTTTACACATTTTGTAGGTGTCTTAGCAACTGCCCTCATAACCAATTATAATGAATTAGAACAGAGGTATGCTTAGATACCAGGAGATTATCTAAGAAGATAACAGAAGAAACCAAAAGATTGAATTTGAATTCATTTTCTTTTCTTTCTTTCTTTTTTTTCTTTTTTACTTCACTGATATTCAGAAGCAACAGTTAGAACTGGACATGGAACAACAGACTGGTTCCAAATAGGAAAAGGAGTACGTCAAGGCTGTATATTGTCACCCTGCTTATTTAACTTATATGCAGAGTACATCATGAGAAACGCTGGGCTGGAAGAAGCACAAGCTGGAATCAATATTGCCGAGAGAAATATCAATAACCTCAGATATGCAGATGACACCACCCTTATGGCAGAAAGTGAAGAGGAACTACAAAGCCTCTTGATGAAAGTGAAAAAGGAGAGTGAAAAAGTTGGCTTAAAGCTTAACATTCAGAAAACTAAGATCATGGCATCTGGTCCCATCACCTCATGGCAAATAGATGGGGAGACAGTGGAAACTGTCAGACTTTATTTTTTGGGGCTCCAAAATCGCTGTGGATGGTGACTGCAGCCATGAACTTAAAAGACGCTTACTCCTTGGAAGGAAAGTTATGACCAACCTAGATAGCATATTAAAAAGCAGAGACATTACTTTGTCAACAAAGGTCCGTCTGGTCAAGGCTATGGTTTTTCCAGTGGTCATGTATGGATGTGAGAGTTGGACTGTGAAGAAAGCTGAGTGCTGAAAAACTGATGCTTTCAAACTGTGGTCTTGGAGAAGACTCTTGAGAGTCCTTTGGACTGCATGGAGATCCAACCAGTCCACCCTAAAGGAGATCAATCCTGGGTGTTCATTGGAAGGACTGATGCAGAAGCTGAAACTCCAATACTTTGCCCACCTCATGCGAAGAGTTGACTCATTGGAAAAGACTCATGCTGGGAGGGATTGGGGGCAGGAGGAGAAGCGGGAGACAGAGGATGAGATGGCTAGATGGCATCACCGACTCGATGGGCATGAGTTTGAGTCAACTCCGGGAGTTGGTGATGGACAGGGAAGCCTGGTGTGCTGCGGTTCATGGGGTCGCAAAGAGTCAGACACGACTGAGACCTGAACTGAACTGAAATGATATTAAGGAAAGTTATCTCACACTTGGAAATCAAAAGATAATACAGAATATTATTTCAATGGCATACTGAGGACATGCTTAAGGTGCATCTGAGGAACTGTTTAATGATACAGGTGAAGGGATGATATTTCATGTTGCAATTTGTTATTTGGTGAGGTAGTATGATGTTAAATGTTAACTTGTAGACTGCAGTCCAATAGACAAGACAACCACAAAGGTTACACGTGTCATCTCATAAGGCAGGAACCAGTTTTCTATGTCACCTGGAGTCATGTTCTTTTGTTCTTTTCTTTTGTAAGTGACTTTATGAAATATTATTTCAGGGTCAAAAAGCATTTCTTGTGCATGTTCAGAAAATAAATATTTTCTGTTTGTAGGTCGTGTCTCTCAGATATTCTATCATTGTAGTTATTGTAGGCAGATGGAACTAATACACCATTAATGTATCTGTGCTCCAATAATCTTAACTTAAAAGAAACTAGTAAGTGGCTGGATTTGATTTACGGAGCATAATTTGCCAACATTTGTATTATGAAACCTCTTTTTCTGAAGCCCTTTTGATGTTCCTTGTTATTGGATCGTCCATTCTGACACATTTATATGCTATTCTGTATTTATATGCTATATTTTGAACTTTGGAAAACAATATTTTGACAGTAGTATAAAGTAAAATAATAAGGCCAAAGGAAGCCAAAAGAAACTTAATTTTTCCTTTTATATTAACCAAGGTAATCTGACTATAGTATCACAGTGAACAATAAATAAATTGGGACATTTCAAGAAGGACCATTTTTGCCCAACAATCAAGACAGTATTGGTGTGGCAATGTTAAATAAAATAAATTACTGCAATACAACTTATCGATGTATATTTTCTTTTCTTTTTACACAAATTTTAGATAAAAATTTTACATTTCTGTAAAATTTAAGATAATTTAATGCTTGACAATTTATTCAAATAATTTAATCAGATATTAACTTAAAAACTTCATAGACTTTGAGTATTATAAAGTGTATTCAGACCTCTTTTTTAGCAATATAATAGAAAGTCATTGTGCATCTCTTGGAAAGGAAGAATAGCTAGCTTCTCATTCAAGTTCCAATAGAATATTTAAAATATTTTGATTAAGGTTGTTAAGATTAAGCAAACATTAATCTACTAGGAAGTACATTTTGAAGGATGGTTACAGAACCCCGGGACAGCCAATTAGTATGTGGGAGACGAGGAGAAATACTAGGGTAAAGAAGTAACAGGCTATCAATATGCAGGTGCAGGAAATAGAGGCCAACAGCATATAACAGCTCCAGCTTAGAAAAGTTAAGAGTTGCTAATAGGTCAGGAAATACATAAAGTATAAATTCAGGGTCACTAGCAGACAGGCTTTGAAAAAATGTATTCAAATCAAAAATCTCGTATATACAGTGTTGCATTTAATACCTACTCCAGTAAAAATAAGCGAGATGATTGTATATAGAGAAACATTACAGGCTTCAAATGAATTGTGTTAGATTTTCATAAAATATTAGTTTGAATCTCAAGCTTTGTAGTGAAATTTTGAGTATCACAGTATTTAATTGTGACCTTAACATTTAAATTAGAATCATGTTTATTATATATTTCTTCACTTTGAAATTATATCATGGAGCTTATTTGTTTACTAAAGAGGGAAATATACTAGTTTTGAGAGTTGTAAACTAAAAATGGTTGAGTTTGAAATTATGTAAATGCTAAATTTTCCATGGTGGAAGAATGAGTATATTCTGTTAAGGTGATAAACTATGTTTGTCCAAAGACTGTGACTGATAACTACTGATTATAAATACATCATCTTGTTACAACTAACACTTGAGAAGTTTAAAAGAAAAAAAACTATAGATTTTCTAGACTTTAGAATAAAAAATAAGAAGCTTTCCATTGACTAGGTATACAAAAGTAGAAATAATTGAGATATATACAAAGATACAGTTCAGTTCAGTTGAGTTGCTCAGTCATGTCCGAGTCTTTGCAACCCCATGAACCGCAGCATGCCAGGCCTCCCTGTCCATCACCAACTCCCAGAATACACCCAAACCCATGTCCATCGAGTCAGTGATGCCATCCAACCATCTCATCCTCTGTCATCCCCTTCTCCTCCTGCCCTCAAACTTTCCCAGCATCAGGGTCTTTTCAATGAGTCAGTTCTTTGCATCAGGTGGCCAAAGTTTTAAAGTTTCAGCTTCAACATCAGTCCTGCCAATAAACACTCAGGACTGATCTCCTTTAGGATAAATTGGTTAGATCTCCTTGCAGTCCAAGGTACCCTCAAGAGTTTTCTCCAACATCATAGATCAAAAGCATCAATTCTTTGACGCTCAGCTTTCTTTATAGTTTAACTCTCACATCCATACATGACCACTGGAAAAACCATAGCCTTGACTAGATGGAATTTTGTTGACAAAGCAATGTCTCTGCTTTTTAATATGCTGTCTAGGTTGGTCATAACTTTCCTTCCAAGGATTAAGTGTCTTTTAATTTCATGGCTGCAATCACCATCAGAAGTGATTTTGGCGCCCAGAAAAATAAAGTCAGCCACTGTTTCCACTGTTTCCCCATCTATTTGCCATGAGGTGATGGGGCCAGACGCCATGATCTTAGTTTTCTGAATGTTGAGTTTTTAAGCCAACTTTTTCACTCTCCTTTTTCACTTTCATCAAGAATTTCTTTAGTTCTTCTTCACTATCTGCCATAAGGGTGGTGTCATCTGCATATCTGAGGTTATTGATATTTCTCCTGGAATCTTGATTCCAGCTTGTGCTTCTTCCAGCCCAGCGTTCCTCATGATGTACTCTGCATAGAAGTTAAATAAGCAGGGTGACAATATACAGCCTTGACGTACTCCTTTTCCTATTTGGAACCAGTCTGTTGTTCCATGTCCAGTTCTAACTGTTGCTTCCTAAACTGCATACAGGTTTCTCAAGAGGCAGGTCAGGTGGTCTGGTATTTCTATCTCTTTCAGAATTTTCCACAGTTTATTGTGATCCACACAGTCAAAGGGCTTTGGTGTAGTCAAGATAGCAGAAACAGATGTTTTTCTGGAACTCTCTTGCTTTTTTGATTATCCAGCAGATGTTGGCAATTTAATCTCTGGTTCCTCTGCCTTTTCTAAAACCAGCTTGAACATCTGGAATTTCATGGTTCACATATTACTTAAGCCTGGCTTGGAGTATTTTTAGCATTACTTTACCAGCCTGTGAGATGAGTGCAACTGTGCAGTAGTTTGAGCATTCTTTGGCATTGCCTTTCTTTGGGACTGGGATGAAAACTGATGTTTTCTAGTCCTGTGGCCAGTGCTGAATTTTCCAAATTTAGTGACATAGTGAATGCAGCACTTTCACAGCATCATCTTTTAGGATTTGAAATAACTCAACTAGAATTCCACCACCTCCTCTCGGTTTGTTCATAGTGATGACTCGTAAGGCCCAGTTGACTTCACATTCCAGAATGTGTGGCTCCAGGTGAATGATTACACCATCATGATTATCTGGGTCATGAAGATCTTTTCTATACAGTTCTTTTGTGTATTCTCACCACCTCTTCTTAATGTCTTCTGCTTCTGTCAGGTCCATACCATTTTTCTCCTTTATTCAGCCCATCGGATGAAATGTTTCCTTGGTATCTCTAATCTTCTTGAAGAGATCTCTATTATTTCCCATTCTATTGTTTTCCTCTAGTTCTTTGCATTGATCGCTGAGGAAGGCTTTCTTATCTCTCCTGGCTATTCTTTGGAACTCTGCATTTAAATGGGTATATTTTTCCTTTTTTTCTTTGCTTTTCACTTCTCTTCTTTTCACAGCTATTTGTGAGGCCTCCTCAGATAACCATTTTGCTTTTTTTGCATTTCTTTTTCTTAGGGATGGTCTTGATCCTGTCTCCTGTACAATGTCATGAACCTCCATCCATAGTTCATCAGGCACTCTGTTTATCAGATTTAGTCCCTTAAATCTATTTCTCATAGACTGTATAATCATAAGGGATTTGATTTAGGTCATACCTGAATGGTCTACTGGTTTTCCCACATTCTTCAATTTAAGTCTGAATTTGGCAATAAGGAGTTCATGATCTGAGCCACAGGCAGCTCCCAGTCTTGCTTTTGCTGACTATATAGAGCTTCTCCATCTTTAGGTGCAAAAATATAATCAATCTGATTTCAGGGTTGACCATCTGGTGATGTCCATGTGTAGAATCTTTTCTTGTGTTGTTGGAAGAGGGTGTTTGCTATGACCAGTGTGTTCTCTTGACAAAACCATATTATCCTTTACCCTGCTTCATTCTGTACTCCAAGGCCAAATTTGCCTGTTACTCCAGGTTTCTTGATTCCCTACTTTTTCATGCTGATCCCCTATAATGAAAAGGACAACCTTTTTTTGGTGCTAGTTCTAAAAGGTCTTGTAGGTCTTCATAAAACCATTCAACTTCAGCTTCTTCAGTGTTACTGGTCAGGGCATAGGCTTGGATTACCGTAATATTGAATGGTTTGCCTTGGATACGAACAGAGATCATTCTGTCGTTTTTGAGATTGCATCCAAGTACTGCATTTTGGACTCTTTTGTTGACTATGATGGGTACTCCGTTTCTTCTAATGTATTCCTGCCCACAGTAGTAGATGTAATGGTCATCTGAGTTAAATTCACCCATTCCAGTCCATTTTAGTTTGCTGATTCTAGAATGTTGATGTTCATTCTTGCCATCTACTGTTTGATCACTTCCAATTTGCCTTGAATAATGGACCTAACATTCCATGTCCCTATGAAATATTGCTCTTTATAGCACCGGACCTTGCTTCTATTACCAGTCATTTCACAACGGAGTGTCATTTTTGCTTTGTCTCCATCTCTTCATTCTTTCTGGAGTTATTTCTCCACTTATCTCCAATAGCATATTGGGCACCTACCAACCTGGGGAGTTCATCTTTCAGTGTCCTATCTTTTTGCCTTTTCATGCTGGTCATGGGGTTCTCAAGGCAAGAATACTGAAGTGGTTTGCCATTCCTTTCTCCAGTGGACTGCATTCTGTCATACCTCTCTACCATGACTGGTCTGTCTTGTGTGGCCCCGCATGGCATGGCTTAGTTTCATTGAGTTAGAGAAGGCTGTGGTCCGTGTGATCAGATTGGATAGTTGTCTGTGATTGTGGTTTCAGTCTGTCTGCCTTCTGATGCCCTCTCACAACACCTACCATCTTACTTAGGTTTCCCTCACCTTGGACATGGGGTAGCTCCTCTTGGCCACCTCTCCTCACCTTGGATGTGGGGTATCTCCTCTCAGCCACTCCTGTGCTGTGCAGCCATCACTTCAAGGAAGCATACCTGAAGCAAAACCCCAAAAACTGTTGTTAAATTTCATCTTTCAATTTCATGTATAAACTCATATTATTGCTAAGATTCAAGCTAGAACTTTGCCAAACCATAAATCATCCTCAGAAGATAGGAAGTCTAGCTTTTTCCTAGAATTTTCAAATCATAATTAATTTCTGTGACAGTTTCAAACACTATGATAGGCAAAATAATGCCCCCAGAGATGTCCAGTTTTAATTCTTGGAAGCTGAGACTTTATTAACTCACATGGAAAAGAACTGCAGATGTGACTAAAGTTAAAGACCCTGATGTGGGAAGATTGTCCTGGATAACTGAGGTGGGCTGAGGTCAGAGGAAGATGCAAAATTACAAGTTTTGAAGACGATAAAGAGGGATGCATAGCCAAGGAAGCTGGTGTCCTCCATAAGTTCAGAAATGCAGAGGCACTGATTTCCCCCTTAAGCCTTCAGACACCCTTAGAGCTGTCCTGGTTTTTTATGACACCAATAGAGAACTAACACAAGCACCTATAGGCATTTCAAATTCATCTTCATGTTTGCTTATTGACTGCTATTTGCATATACTCTTCATGTCGCCAGCTGACACCACCAGTCAGAGCTTCTTATTATTTAATTACAGGCTAGCTTTCTCTACCCTTGTTTACTTTAGATATGAATCCAGTGGTTTTACTAACTCATTTAAGTTATTATGATCTTGTTCTATGTTTTAAAAGTTGCAGTCATCTCAGAGAGAATGAAAGGTACACAGTGCCCAGCATGCCTAGCTAGTGCCAGCGTAACTAGTACATGCCTCTTTCGAGCACAGAGTCAGAGTTTCATCAGGAATGCTGAACCACCATTGGTGACAGGCACAAGGATATGCTTTAGAGATTACACCTTGCACAATCGAGGAGTTGTAAAGGATTTTATGGAAGGTTGCTGCTTCTGAAATTGCTGTAAGCCAGCAAAGCTGTTACCACATAGGGCTCTTGGCCTCCTGAATCTATAGCACTTGATAAGAGGCCAGATAAGAAATTCAGACAAGATTTTATTAGAACCTCTGCTGCAGCAGGGGTGAGAGAGAACAAGTAACTGTTTTGCTCGCCTGCTCCCTGAGGTGGGAGGGACAAGCTGGCTCCTCATATGGTGTGAGGGTAGGTGTGTCCAGGAATGAGGCTGAAGTGTTGACTTAGATGGTTTGCCCTTTGGTGGTACTGAGTGTAGGGTAGATGTGCAATATCCCGTTTTTGCTCCCAAAATATTGTTTTTGCTCTCTGCTTTTTTGGAAGTGGCAGTTGGGATTTTGATCTTTTTGTACATTGTTATCCATAATCTGTGCCACTTGTGCATGTTTTTTAGTCAGTCCCTTATAGTTTCTTTGCATTTTGTTGCCCAAGGAGATATTTGTTAAGGTGCAAGCACTGCAGCATAGGGTCCCATCCTCCAGATCCCAGCCCATCTCAGCTTCAGCTGAGAAGAAAATCTGGAGGTGATCCAGGGAGAAAAGGGATGCAGTGGAACTGGTGAAGACACAGTAGAACCTACATTTATTTCTCACTGCCTCCAATGTTGATAGGAACAGGTGATTTGCAGAAAAAGCTGCTGACCTTGATCACACAGCTGAACATGCAATCTGTTAGGCCTTAGAGAAGATGATGGGAATGAGCTTGCCCAACCAGGCACGCTGGCACATCAGAAACAGCATCTGTGAACCTCTCCTGGCATCCTGTGAGCACGGGTCACATTGTTGACCTTCATTGGATAATAACCATACTCTTCTTCTGCCTTCCAAACTTCACACAAATTTCTCTTGAGGTCAGTAACTCTAACCTAGAACTATTAAGTCAAGGACATTTGGGAGAATGTGGTTCCATTAAAGTGAAAGAGTCTAATACACCAAGAGTTTCATGTATCGCAATAGTTCCTATAAAGTCCTTCTATGTGAGCTTATTCCACATCAGAAGAAATCTCCAGGCCCTTTGACTGTTTGTGTAGCATCTGCATTCCAGAAGGAAAAGAGTCCTTTTGTCCTCCGTTCTAACATCTTGCAGGAATGGCAGTGCTGGTGGTCAGGAGGCAGGGAGAAATATATGTGTGGAAATTATTATATCTAGTTACATGCTGTGGTCTGAACTCCACATTTCAAATAAACTGGCCATAAAATTTGAGAGTGAATTGCTAGATGGTTGAAATTTTCAAAATGTAGTTACATTTACATTGCGGAAACCAATAGTCTAATTCAAAACCAGTTTAGGAAGAAACATGTCTCTAATGTATTAACATGAGAAACTGTATGTAAACCCAATTTACTCTACTGAAAAGCAATGATCAATACTTGTTTCTAAAATGTAACTTTACGAAAACAAAATCAATTCCAAAACTAATCTGATTTCCTCCTTTGTAAAGAACACCACTGACAAAACAAAGAAACAAACAAAAACACCATAGACAAAACAATAAAATCTTCCCTGGGCCAAATGTTAGAGAAAAGAAAAATATTCCAGAGTTTTTAATGAGCTCATAAGAAACCCTAAACATGGGACCTGGAATTCAAAAAATAACATGTATAACAACATTTATTCATTCTGTAACTTGGGAAAAATGAAAAGTTGATTACTTTTGGTTTTGTTTTGTGTTGTTTACACTAAGGTCTTTCTGAGTGTGTTTTGTCTTTATTTGCCTGCTGGTTATCTAAACCTTTGAGGTGCTGCTCATGGTAATAGGTGAGTAGTAAAATTATTAACACAGACGTGCTATAGTAAGTTACATTTTAAAAAGCATAAAAAGCACAGAGCTTTTAAAGGACACAAAATAGGTGAAAAATAAGGAAGACTAAGTTAGCCTGAGAGGAAAATCTAGCAGTATCAATACTCTTCTTGCTATGTGAGAATTTAGAGAAAAACAAAATACTATTTTTAGAAAGTTTGCTGTATGCTGGACTGTATTATCTCCTTCCTCCTTGCCTCAAGATACTTCATCAAAGATACAAAATTAATGATTGATTTTATTTTTGTATTTATGTGCATATGTATGTATTTAATTACTCTTGTTCCAGCTTCTGGTTTACAGCAAAGTGACTCAGATATACACATGGCATCAATTTATCACTTCATTTTCTATGCATTTCTTGAGTAGCTTTCTTTTAAAGATTGAGTAAGCATTGTTTCCTTTTCAAAAAGAAAAAAAAAAAGAAAGATAAGAAAAGAAACACACACACTCACACAAACCACAGGTGGACAGAATGATTTTTACAACATAAATGGATTAAGTGCCTTGAAGAAGATACATCAGTTAAGGAGTAACAATCTTTTTTAAATTATATCGTGCTATTAGAAATATAATTGGAGTATTAAAATACTTATAAATAGAAAGAAGTTTAGGCATGTATGATTCAAAGTGAATAAAATAAATTTGGATCACACCATTTTAAAGTGACATGAGGCTAACCACAGTTGGCATGTTCTCTCCTGATTTGCTTTTAAGATATTTATATAAGTTTGCACAAAGGTACATGGAATATGTGTGTGTGTGTGTGCAAATGTGTGTGTGCATATGTGCAAGCAGAGAAAAACTCTTTTGATATGTGGATGTTCCAGATATAGATACATGTTGGCAGGCCCTGAATGGGTTCCCTCCAGAAAAGCTTTTAGTATCTATTAAACATTTATTTCTAATTTCCTCTGGTTGGAAAAGAGAAGGCTTTGAAATTAGATATGATTTGATTTACAAATCTTTTCAGCCATGTAACTGGAAATTTGATCTTCAAAAAATAGTAAATCTCCCATTTTTTTGCTGGAAAATAATAGCAAATCACAGGAAATATTTCCTCTCATCTAAATTTTCAACAAATTTATTTGTTGAAAAATAAATTTATTTTCTGTTTTGTATGTTATTGTAGATATATCATTCTTAATTATAATTTTAATATGTATCCTGAGTTGTTCACTAATAAAATAACATAAATACAGCTCTTAGTCAAATACAAGCACTCAAAAAAATTTCTCTTTGACATTTGCAGTACAATATTATAGAGAAAAGGAAAGCAAAAATTAAAAAAAAGTCAATATTTTTGCCTTTCTTCTTTATTCATACCTGTTTATGGATATTTAAATAGCTCATTATAATAACATTGCCATTTTAGTGAAAAGATTATACTTAAAATATTATGAGAATTTTTCTGTTTTTTTATTTATTTTTATTAGTTGGGGGCTAATTACTTAACAATATCGTAGTGGTTTTTGCCATACATTGACATGAATCAGCCATGGATTTGCATGTGTTCCCCATCCCGATCTCCCCTCCTGCCTCCCTCCCCATCCCATCCCTCTCCTGTAGTCTTCAGAGTAGTTTTAAAAACTATTTATCGGATTAATGCAAAATAAATTTTATCATATATCTTTGTGTTCCAAATTTCAATTGTTTTAAATCATATTACCATTTGCTTATTTAGAGTATCTGCTGACTATTCTATTTCATAAAAGGAAATATTGACACAGTGAAATTACTGAGTCAAAGCATAAAGGCATGCCAAAGCCACAAAATGTTTTTATAAAAAATGTGCAACTTTTTGTCAGACTAAGTTGAAAATTTACAAAGTATATATACAAATTTATAATTGCTTCCGAAAATTATTATTTATTTTAAAATAAATTAAAATTTATTTAGTAAATTTAGTAAAATTATCAGTTTGCACTTCTAAAAGTTTAGAGTACATCATTTTACATTATTGAAATAATTATACAATATTATAAAAATGTGTTACCTTTGCAATGAAGCAGTTTAATTTGCTTTTATTTGATAGCTAGCCATTAGTCTTTTCTTCTATGCTCACCTAAAATTATAGATCCCTTAGTTTGGATTTTTTTAAATAACAGCTATTCACACCTGTTGTTTAAAAGCTTAACCTTATTTTGTCAAACTTTGAAAGTGTTCCTTATGATTTCACTTTATTTATATATATGTATATATACTTAATATAAATGTATTGCCTGTGATAATAAATTATGCTGCATTTCACTTACCATTTATATTTTTTAGACTACATTCTCATTGTGTCAATTTCCATCTTACCATCATAAAAAGACAATTTATTATTACTTCCAATTTTATTCAAATACTTCAAAGTCATCTCAAGTCATGGAGTTTACTGTGATACAACTTAGGAAAGAAAAATGAAGATGTATAATCAATTAAGATAAAGATACATATATGATTTTAAAATTGGCAAAATAAAGTGCAGAAGAATGAGGTAGGTAAATATGCTGGATCCTGACTGCTTGAATAAAATTTGATAACTTAAGCTTTGTAATCACAAAATAAGTAGATGAAGACAAGTAGATAAAGAGTGTACATCATTAGAAGAGAAATGGATAACTTTTCTTTGTCAATTTAAACAAATTCATTCATAGAATCGATGCATATTTAGCATTATTGAAATTTGCAGATAGAATGCTAGGAAATATTACTGAACATAATATTATTATACAGAATATGCTGCATGAAATTTCTTACTTAACTGCTTAGTGACACATGTATACAAAAAAATACATATATGACAATATAGAAACTGAATAGTTCTACATACTTTATATCATCGTAGTAATTTTCAGTTTTCATTGAACTCAAGGCTAAGTCTGTGCTTGAAGGTAGGCAGAAGTCTCTAATATCAAGAGCCCTGGAATCAAATGATTTTATTTTGTTTTGAGTGGTTTTATATTTGTTAGTTGGGACTTCCCTGCTGACTTAGATGATAAAACGTCTGCCTACAATGTGGGAGACCCAGGTTCAATCCCTGGGTTGGGAAGCTCTCCTGGAGAAGGCAATGACAACCCACTCCAGTACTCTTGTCTGGAAAATCCAATGGGCAGAGGAGCCTGGTAGGCTACAGTCCACAGGGTCTCAAAGAGTCAGACACAACTGAGTGACTTCACTTTCACTTTTCTTTCATATTTGTTACTCTGCGCAATTATTTTATTTTCCAAAATATCGTTAATATTTGGTATTACTCCACTGATTTTAAGCTACTGCTTCTTGGATTTCTTTCCCCCTTCCTCCTCTTTCTCTCTCTCTCTCTTTTTTTTTTTTTTTTTTTTTTTTTTGTTTTGGAGAAAGATCGCAAGGGGCCCGCGAGGCCCACGGTGGGGCAGCAGAGGAGGGCGCGGTGCCCCGAGGCCTGGAGGCGCGGCGAGGGGCGTCCCCTCCTGGGGCCGAGGACACCGCCCGCGAACCGGTGGAGCCACAGAGCGATGCCCAGCCGCCGGCGGGAGCGACGAACCCTTGTGTGTCCGGCCGCCTTGCAGTCGGTCGCAGGGAGGGAGCTGCTCTGCTACCTAGGAAACCCGAGCCAGAAGCAGGTCGTCTGCGAATGGTTAGCACCAGGTTCCCCACGAAGGTGCGGTGCGTGACGGGCGAGGGACATAGTTAATAAGATCTACATCCTTCATGGTTTTAGGGAATAACACAAACGGACGGCAAAGCACAGAATAAAATGAGGCAAGTTAGGAGGTTCGATCCATTCCAATGATAGATTTGGCATTCGTTTTTCTATAACAGGTATATTAGCCATGCACACGTGCTAACTTAAGTCGTCTCCACTCTTTGTGACCTCATGGACTGTATCCCGTCAGGCTCCTCTGTCCATGGGATTCTCCGGGCAAGAATACTAGAGTGGGTTGCCATGTCCTCCTCCAGGGGATCTGCAGGATCTGGGGATTAAATCCGTCTCTCTTACACCTCCTGTGTTAACAGGCGAGTTTCTTTACCATTGGCACCGCCTGGGAAGCCATAGTACAAATATATTTGTAGGTAAGGGCTGTCAGAAACAGCCTCCTTGTATGCCAATTCTGGTCAACACTACCAACGATTTGTTTATGCTTATGAGCATCATTGCACATTATTAATACAATTCAGCATAGTACAATCAAAAGCAGACCAAAAGAGTAAAACTGTTAGCTGCTCAGTCGTGTCCAGCTCTCAAGCAATCCCATGAACTGTAGCCCGCCAGGCTCTTCTGTCCATAGAATTCTCCAGGTAAGAATACTGGAGTGGGGTGCCTTCCCTTCTCTAGGGGAATCTTCCCAACCCAGGTCTCCTGCATTGCAGGCAGATTCTTTATGGTTTGATCCTTCAGGGAAGCTCCCATAGAGCATGTGCTATTTTTTAAAACACTTAACATGAAATCTGTATATTATTGGGGGAGTTTTTCTCACTATAAAATTTAAATCAATTCAAACCAGGATGGAAATATTGGAAATGTCTATATATGTGTTTTTATATTTTAACAGATAATATTCGGCAGCTTTATTTCTGAATTTTTCATTAAAAAAGTGTGATGGAAATGAATAGAATTTGGTATATGTGTGTGTGTTTCTACTTATGACTTTTATTTATTTTTTTTTTCATTTATTTTTATTAGTTGGAGGCTAATTCATTTGAATCAGTTCTACTGAGATGAAAGTACTTATGACTTTTAGATAACAATTTACACTTTGCTTAAATGAAGACGAAAATGTACCTCATACTCATGGCTGAAATTATTGTAATAAATCCAAGTTTTCATTTGCTTAATTATGTATCCTTTATACTTATTGTTACACTGATATATAATAAACTATTAAATAATATGATTAGGCAAGAGAAAAGATATTCCATTAGAGATCACATAGCAATTCAAAAACTAAAAAAAAAATTACAAATGAAAATTAAAAGTCAACATCTGGAAAAATTACTCATGTTACTTAAACTTTCCAATGGATTGAGAGAAACATGCTTCTCTCAAACATGTGGAATGATCCTTTATTCCTTATCTGGACTTTGAAAATATAAACTCAGTAAGAAGTACATTAAGGTTTTCATAAACATGTGCAAACAAAATTTCAAGTTCAACAAAGAATGCAGAAGGTGTTTACTGATATCTACATGATCAAATCTTGTAAATGTAAATAATGAATAGTGGAGGAGGCTTCTGTTATCATAGGTAATTGGTTCACTGATTTACCTGCCAAGAACATGATAATTGAAAAAATTCTTAATTTTAAATGCTCTAAAGTATAAATACTCCTTTGTACTTAGAGCAAGATTTTTATTTAAAAGCTATTCCTCTTTTATTCTTTGCTCTATTAATTGGTTTGATATGAGTTTTAGGTCAGGAATTTAATACTCCTTGGGAAGAATTACCACAATGTTGTAAATAATGCATATTTGCAATTTTACTTTAGCCAGTAAATTCAACCAAATAGAGCATAAATAAGGATAAAACATATTCTTATTTTGTGTACTTGGATCTGGATTATTCTGAGGCATCAATGTGTGTTTGTTGAAAATGGACATTGCTTATGTTGTCAGATAAATGAATGTCAGGTAAAGAATCTGCCTGCAGTGCAGGAGACCAAGGTTCAATCCCTAGGTTGGGAAGATCCCCTGGAGAAGTTCTTGGCAACCCACTGCAGTATTCTTGCCTGAAGAATTCCATGGACAGAGAAGCCTGTGGACTATGGCGACCATGGGGTCGCCAAGAGTCAGACACGACTGAGCGACTAATACTTAAGTTGTCCAGAAGCAAAGATGACTCTAGTCACACAATTTCTGATATAGACTTTTGTCCTGCCTTCAGTATGATGTAATCATTTCTTTGGGATTTATTTTCTAGGATAATAAAGCTTGGATAAAATCAGAGGCATTGTCTTTCTGAAGCAGAAATAATCTCTCTGAATATTGTTTATTCCAACTAGATACACAAAGGTGTTTATGTATAAGACATGATGGAAAAGATGTTTTCATATTTTAATTTTGGTGGAGAGTTATGAAATCTTTGGGCTTCCCTGGTGGCTCAGCTGATAAAGAATGCCTGCAATGCCTGCAATGTTAGAGACCTGGGTTTGATCCCTGGTTTGGGAAGATCCCCTGGAGAAGGGGATGTCAATGCACTCCATTGTTCTTGCCTGGAGAATTCCATGGATGGAGGAGGTTGGCAGGCTACATACAGTCCAGGGGTCACACAGAGCTGAACGTGACTGAGAGGCTTTCATTTCACTAGAAAATCTAATTTCTCTACTCCTCTAATATGAAATCCATTTTTTTTTTAAATCTCAGAATAGCTACACAGAGAATGAATACATTCATGCCAAACCTCTAATGCTTTCACTCCTCTTCTTGTGATTATTCCTGTTTAAGTCAGTCCTTTTCCTTTGTATTACTTTAAAAATGTTTCCAATTACTATAATTTATCAGGTTGTCAAAAAGTTTTGTTCATTTTTTTTCTTAAGATGGCTCTAGTAGCACTTAGTTGTATTTAACTTCATTCTAAATAATTTTGTTATATAGTATTGTGATAATTGTCATATCGGTATGCATTAAAAATATCAAAATTGATGAATTTTTAATGTAACCATTTTAATATTGAAGGTGGAAGGAAAAAGCAACATTTTTGGCATATTATGCTTTATTATTTCAAGAAAGGTGAAAACACAACTGAAATGCAAAAAAAAAAAAAAAAGAAAAGAAATCTGTGTAGTGTAGAGAAGGTGCTGTGACTGATTATGTATGTCAAAAGTAGTTTGTGGAATTTCATGCTGAAAATTTCTCTCTGGACAATGCTCCTTGGTCAGGTATACCAGTTGAAGTTGATAGTGATCAAAATGAGAAATGACTTGAGAACAATCAACACTGTACCATGATAGCTAACATGCCTAAAATATCCAAATCAAACACTGAAAATCATTTGCACCAGCTTGGCTATGTTAATCACTATTATATTCGGGTTAAACTTAAGTGAAGAAAAAAGCCTTCTTGATGACATTTCCACACGTGATTGTCTACTTAAATGTAATTAAACATTTCATTTTTAAAATAAACTTTGACAGGCAATGAAAAGTGGATACAGTACAACAATGCAGATGGAAGAGATTGTGGGGCAAGTGAAATGAACCAACACCAACCATAACAAAGCCTGGTCTTCATCCAAAGAAGGTGATGGCGTGTATATGGTGGGATTGAAAAAGAGTCCTCTTTTATGAACCTTTTCTAGGAAACCAAACATTAATTCCAAGAAGGACTGCTCCCAATTAGACCAGCTGAAAGCTGGGAAGTTTTAGGAATTAATCTAAAGAAAATGCATAATATTCCATCAGGATAATCCAAGATCACAGGCAAAAATTGTTACAGCATGACTGGAAACTTCTGATTCATTCACCTTATTCACCAGATATTGCACCTTCAGATATCCATTTATTTTGGTCTTTACAAAATTCTCTTCATGGAAAAAATTTCCTTTCCCTGGAAGACTATAAAAGACACCTAGAAGAGTTGTCTGCTCAAAAATATAAAAAGTTTTGGGAAGATAAAATTATGAAATTGCCTGAAAAATGGCAGAAGGTAGTGGAACAAAATGATGAATAACGTCATTCAGTGAAGTTCTTGGTGAAAATGCAAAATGTGTCTTTTAGTTTTACTTAAAAAACTGAATAAACTCTTTAGTCAGCCAGATAGTAGTATCGTTTACTACCTCTAGCTCCCCTAGGTTGTATCTATCTGAAGGAAATACCTGTATCTCTTGGGTTGCCTGGTATCTTGTGTACCTGCTGATGAGTTCAGTCTGTGTTGACTGGATGGGTAAAAGTAGATTTGAGGACATACCTATTCTGCTAAGTTATAGCAACCAAATATACAACTGTGACAGCTAAAGATTTATGTTGAAATTGTGATTCTACAGTTTTTATTAATACAGTCAGTGGATAACTGAATTTGGTAAGCCTCTTCCAACATATGAGTTATTTTCAAACTTAGGCACAAATACAGACACACACACACACACACACACACACACACACACACATATGACCTTGACAGTTCTATTATTTCAACTCTGGTAAGTAATGATGCTTGGAAGTTGGCTAGTTAAAATAATACTAAAAATAAAATAATGAATGGCAAATTGGAATACTATGCATAATGCAATGTACAAAAACTCCCTTAAAACATCTAGAGAATACGTAATATCTTTGAGATCAGAAGGCTCAAAAATAACATATAAAAGTCAAAACAATTTAGTGCAAACTCAAAATGCAAGTTCCCAGACTTTCAAAGTTGTAGAAACTGCTTCATCTTCAAAGGAAAGCTAAAATCCTAAAGAAACCTAAAATCCGAAAGAAATCTATTTGATAGGAAATGAACATGACAGGGTATCTTATCCATTGTTTATATGAGCTTTCCTCTTTGGCAGGAAGTATGAAAAGGAAGCTGATCCCATCAAAGAATTTTAAATCTTGTTCAGGTGTTAAGAAATACCCAGTTTAATCTAAATCAAACTTTTATCTCACATCCACATCTCAAATTTTCATACTCACCCCTCTGCTTTGTCCTGACCTCTTGTGCTCATAATGACTATTATAAGACCTGTCCTTTTGTCTTGTTCTTACAATTCTAGCTCTCTGTCATTTAAGCTGCTTCTGGTTCCCCCAGAGACATGATGGAGAGAGAGAAAAGGAAAAGAACAAGATCTCATTTGACAGATGATGCTGTAGGCTGGAGGGGTTCTCACTGTGTAACACACACCAATGCTGCCTCTTCTTCTTACAGGGTGATTATGAGTGCCTCAGAGACTTTCCAGGTGGGGTGATTAATTACACTATTCCCTCAAGTGGACAAACTAGTGTGATTTCCCTTAAGTCCTTCAATGATACAAATCTGCAAAACCTTCTCTTCTGGGGATGCCTCGCTGCATCAGGCAGCCCTTCTACTGTGTCCTTTTCAGATGATTTGGTGTGGCTTCCCTCTGTGGTGTCCATTGAGGTCACTCTAAAACCAAAGAAATTCTAGAAGAAAGGTTCAGCCTTTCTCTGACTTCTCTTTTAACCCATTATCCCTGTGAGCTCCAGCCAGCTTCCTATCTTTAACATTTGCTACTGAGAATCACTTACAAATATCTTCCCAGCTCCATAAGGCAGATGGCATTCTGAAACCTCTCTCAGTGACTTGGGAAAATAGCAGCTTATGATGATTTATGGAACTCCCAGCTCTGGCAGCATCCAGGCAGAGCCAAGAAACCAGTCCTCTGGTCAGAGAAATCCAATCTTTTTGAGTTATTCTCTTGAAGTCTTCCTTCACTTGTCTTGAGAATGAAGAGAAACATAACTACTTACCTTTTGGGAAAAGGAAGTTATTTGTTAGGGAATTGACAGTGCTGGAGAATATTTGAACCCGAACTTCTTAACTTCCTATGCTATTTTTTTTTTCTTCTAACCAAAAAGTGGGTAATGGGCTAAGAATTATATAATTATTCTCTGGATGCTATGGATCACTAATAATTTTCATAAAAATGAACAGGCCCTTATCAACTCACTGTCTTTAGCTTTCTGAAGTGGAAGTTGCTCAGTCATGTCCAAGTCTTTGCAACACCATGGACTCTACAGTCCATGGGATTCTCCAGGCCAGAACACTGGAGTGGGTAGCCTTTCCCTTCTCCAGGGGATCTTCCCAACCCAGGGATTGAACCAGTTCTCCCTCATTGCAGTCGGATTCATCATCAGCTGAGTCACAAGGAAAGCCCAAGAATACAGGAGTGGGCAGTTGATCCCTTCTCCAGGGGATCGTCCCAAACCAGGAATTGAACTGGGGTCTCCTGCATTGAAGGCGGATTCTTTACCAACTGAGTTATCAGGGAACCTTCAGCTTTGGGACCTCAGAAATCCATCTACAATAACAGAACTCCTATATGTCATCTTGTTTCAATTTAATAATATAGAAGCAGTCACAATTCAAACCCACTCCTCTGCATTGCTATAAAATTATTTTAAAATGTTTTCATTTGAAATTATTTTGAATTCTTCTGTAGCTTATTATCATGATATTATAAAATATTATGTTTATGTTTCTCTTAATCAAATTAAATAACATCTATTGCCCCTCACTATGAAAAAAAGCTAAGACTTTTAAACACATCCCATGTCATCTCTATTCATTAGTTTTTAATTGGTTATTTTGCAACTGATTTACACCTTTATTTCTTGCTCCAGTAATTTAGCCAGTATTTCTTGATTCTCTGATGTATAAGATACAGACAGTGATTTTTTTTCTATTTACTTTACCTTCCTCCTACTAATTTCCATATTGACAACTATGGTTTTATTTTATATCATAAAATCTCTTTTATATCACATTTTTTCTTTTGAAATTATAAATAAGTTATGTTTATATTTTCTACAGGGGCAAAAACAAGAAACATTCAATTTTTATGGGTTCAACAGTACTGGCTATGGAAAAATCCAATAAATATGCTGAGAGTAATTTTCTTCCCTACAGACCCAAAGCCAGATTCTCTGTAACATCTGGATAAGAAATTTTCTAGTGTCAAAGTCAAATGGATTCTAATGTTTCACACTCTGTGATGGAGGCATTTACAGTTCACTGAGGGTCTCTTCACTTTTCAGATCATTTACAGTCAGGAATATGGAACCATATCCTACCTGTGAACAGAAGTGGTGTCTTCCATAGGCCAACACTGCTGTTTGATCTTCTAGCACATTTTTCTCCTGTTGAAGTGATCTGCACCCCATGTGTTCCAGATGATGTGATAAAGAGATGTCAGCAACCTGAATTCCTGAGTCACCAAATGAAAGGCTGCCACCCTCTGGACCTGGAGCCCAGGGCAGGCTCTGACAGTGAAAGCGAAAGTTGCTCAGTCATGTCTGACTCTTTGCAACCCCATGGACTGTAACTTGCCAGGCTCCTCTCCATGGAATTTTCCAGGTCAGAACACTGGAGTGGGTAGCTGTTCCCTTCTCCAGGGGTTCTTCCTGACCCAGAAATCGAACCAGGGTCTCCTGCCTTGCAGGTGAGTTCTTTACCAGCTGAGCTACCAGGGAAGCCCAGGACAGACTCTGATCATATGCAAACCTCTGAGATATCAGGTGTGTGTCAGGACTGCAGCAGAGGTTAGCCAACCCTGAAAAGTTAGATACTACAGCATTTGTTCAAAAGCACAAAACATTTTAATTTGCTTTCTACTCAGATTATGGCATTCTTTTACAATTCCTGATTTTTGAGATGAATAAGCTATAATATAAGCTTTCAATATAACCTCAAAATTCACTAGTGTTTCTATCAATTTTTTTGCTTGTTTTAGTATTTATAATTGCTTTCTTTCTAATGGTATTCTTCCAAGAGAATTCCAATCTTCGGTTACAACCCGTATGGTTATTCTCAGCCTACTACAGGTCTGTCATACTTTTCTGATCAATTAGAACAAAGATATCATAGCAGCTTGCTAGTGGTAAAGAATCCTCCTGCAATACAGGAGATGTAAGAGATGTGGGTTCAGTCCCTGGGTTGGGATGATCCCCCGGAGGAGGGCATGGCAACTCACTCCAGTATTCTTTCCTCGAGAATCCCATGGACAGAGGAGCCTGGAGAGCTACAGTCCATAGGATTGCAAAGTCGGACATGACTAAAGTGAGTTAGCCCAGCCCAGCCCGTACATAATAGCAGCTATAATTTCTTCTCTCATATTTTTCTTTTAATGGATGTTATTTCTATATGAAAAATATCTGTACTTTTATTGGTAATAAACAAGAATATTTGTATTGATAGCTTAGAACAATACATAATTCTAGGATAAACATTTTCCCATACTTGAAGTCATTTTCTGATGTCCTCTAACATACATTTATTCTAATAAAATAAATGCATACTATTATAATTTGTTTCTATATGATCTGCTTTTTTTAATTATAGAAGATAAGGGAGCTTTTATATCTTCTTGAAGTATCATTGAAGTATCCAAATAAAGCTGCTAGTTTTTATGGTTTTTTGGTGTGTTTTTCTTTTTTTTTTTCCTACTCTGTAGCACTTCAAGAGTACTTTTATGGTGAAGGTCCTTTTCTTCTTTATATAAACTATTTTTTCTGCAAAATGGCTCTACCATTTGATTAACTTATTTCTTGCAATAATATTTTAAATTTCTAAGAATGTTTACATCCTTCTACTTAAACCATTATTTTTCCTTTTCTAATATTTATTCATTGATTTATTTTCAGCTACACTGGATCTAGATTACTATACTCAGGATCTTTATTATGGCACAAGTCCTCTCTACTTGAGGTTCACAGGGCGTAGCTGTCCCACAGCATGTGGGATCTTCATTCCCCAACCGGTATTTGAACCTGAGTCTTGCCTTGGAA
Source organism: Dama dama (assembly GCF_033118175.1). Lineage (NCBI taxonomy): Eukaryota > Metazoa > Chordata > Mammalia > Artiodactyla > Cervidae > Dama > Dama dama. Next base: position 5,328,963 of record NC_083708.1, on the reverse strand, counting down.
AGCAGATTCTCAACTGCTGCACAGTGAGGGATTATTTTTCTTACTAATATTTTCCTGAATTTTTGGAGGTAATATCTTTTTGAATCTAATTGGATTCTAAAACATTGCCAATAAATAATGTTTGCTTTTATCTTAAAAGTACTTTGTAAATGGCAAATGAGAGACTATGTTGATTACTATGGCTAATTATTGGATTTTCATTACTGCTACATATTTATATTTTTTTTCCCCTCAATGGATCTCTGACTGAAAACAAGGCTGACAAGGATGTTGGTGAGATTGCTGAAAACTTGCCCCTTCTTTTGGGTGTGCTAATAGGGAGATTGCATTTGGGATGTCAATGAAGATATGACATTCCTATAGGATGTCTTTGTGTTGAAGTGATCACTTTTTTAGAAAGCCCAGTTGTATCTTGGCAGCTCTTTTAAATTGCCCTCAGGTTTTTAACAGGATTACATGCAAATATTCAGCTGCCCTTCGCTCTATATTCAGATGTTGAGGAGAATGGGCAGAGAAAGGGACAGATTATTCTGAGGCATAGCTTTCAGTTCAATCATGTGGTTATTTTATAGATGACAGACATCTCCATTTTATACCCCTATTTACAGCTGCATTTTAATTTTTCCAATTTATGCACCTGAAAGCAGAGTAAAGCCTGAGGTCTCAGAGAGCTTGGCCCCACCTCCACTGAGGAAATAGTGATATTGTGCCCTCTTTCATTGCAACACCTTCTGTTACAGACCTTCTCACTTTCTCTTCTGTCAATCAAGAAGCTCTCATAGGTCTCTGTATTTCATGAATTTATGAATTTCGCTCACCTGATGTAATGTCTCATTCATGTCTGTGCTAGAATAAAAGTATTCTTTCTTAATTCTATGCTGTCCAGTCAGTGGATTCTTGGGATGGAGAAGAAGAAGGCATGCGAGCTTTGCTAGCTCTTACGGTGCCCATTTTCCATGCCCTACATATACTAGAGATGGCAGAAAGGATCAGCTTCCTGTTGCTCAAAGCCCCTTTTAGACCCAGACACTTATACTTCTGAATAACATTCCAGAGAAATTCCTTATCTAAAGGCATACTAATTTATTTTCTGATCACAACTTCTCATTGTTTAATTTTCTTATTATATGAAATATATGATTTACCTTTTATAGAATTTATTGCTTTTATTTGTGATTCCTTGTGAATTCCTGCATATTTCTCCATTCATCCTCATCTAATTTCAATTTTAGGGTTATTTCAGTTGAACCATTTTTGTGTCAATTTTGAAATCTCTCCTGCCTTCTGTCTCTGACCTCATTTCGTTTCCTCATGTTGACCTGGGAAAACAGCACTACTCATTCAAATCAATGTTTGCTCTCACAGGCTCTACTGAATGATACTCAACACACTCACATGCTCACATTGAAATAAAGGTATTTTCATGAATCTTTAGCCTCAATGGTAGCCCCAATCACTCACTAGTAAAAGCCATGGTTTCATTATTTCTACTTAATTGTCTCTTCTACACAGTAATAATGTCTACATCTTATCTTCTAGTGTCTTCAAATATTCCAATGTAAAATGTTGATCTTCACTCTCAGCAGGTGATTTCCTCACTTAAATTGTGAAAAACAGAATTTCCTCATTTTCTTACAACTAAACATCATAAACTGTCTCCAGGTTATCTCTTATTCTTTTATTATTAGAATAAAAGTGTGTACATGGATAGGTTAAACTACACTAAGAAATATTTTTTGAGTCTTGGTTGCTTAAAACAAAAAAAGGCTAAGATTCCATTTCCTTTGCATCCTTTTTCTGAGCCAGGACTATTTATTGCTACTCCAGACCCTGAGTCCTTTCACTCAGCTTAAAGCAGCTGCCTTTTAGGAAGCAAGTAGCATTTAATATTTTGACTAACTAAAAATTATTTGGGCTTTTTTTGTTTGTTTGTTTGTTTGAGATATTTACCATTGCATTTCTTGCTAGTTGGTTTTAAGAAGTTCATTTTTCAAAATAAAATTTATGGCCTTATTTCTATTTCACCTTAGCCCGTCTCCTCCTGTAATCAATGGGAAACAGTAAAAGACTCCCTGTAGAAGGAAATGACAACCCACTCCATATTCTTGCCTGGGAAATCCCATGGACAGAGGAACCTCGGGGGCTACAGTCTATGGGGTCACAAAGAGTCAGACACAAGTGAACATACACACAATTAAGATATACTAAGGTTGTCTTCCAACCATGTCCCTACAGCTACATAAGGCAGAGTTGCTCTCTCATGCTATTGTCAGAATTAATTTTACTGTGTATTTTGTGTGGCACAAAGGTGCTCTTTCAGGTTTCCCTACTGCTAGTTAGAAATTTTTTCTTCAATGACTACCACCAACTTCCAAGCCAAGGCCACAAACATTAATGCTTTATTATGAACAGAGCCCACCTCCAGATCATCTATTAGTTATCTGAATACATGCTACAGGAATAAGCTCCCAAGCTGCAGTTTATCAATAACATAGAAATACCTTGCTGACTCATCCAGTAGTCATCAGACTACTAGAGTGATGGTCTGTTTGGAAGACTTTGCTCACAGTTTGTGGTTTGGGGGTCTGCAGACTTCCAGGGTACTCTCCTGTATCCCATCAGTATTCTTTACCCCAGGCTTTCCTGAGAAAATATGAGGGTAAAATTTTAATGTGTGGACTTTACAACTTGCCCACACAGATTAGACTAGCATTCTGTTGACTTACAAATCAGTCATATGACCACAAGTAACTTGTAGGCAAGCAGGAAGCAATATCTGGGTCTTGGTATCTGCTTCTTAGGAGTCTTTTTCCAACAAGAACACACATTACACAAGACAGCTAACCTTTCCACTAACACAAAATACCAGTGCTATGATATGTAATAGACTTTGGTCACACTAATTTTGGTAGTTAAATATTTGGTAAAATAGTAATACTAGTGGAGGGAGCCCCCAAATTAGCAGACATTTCAAGTTTCTAGCACCGAGGCTGCATTTAATGAAAATCCTTGTTAAGCCCACAAAAGCAGCTAATAGAGTTTCAGAACCCGGGAGCAATGTGCCCACAAGCCATTGCTGGAGCTGGGTTGCTGGATTGCCTGGGAATCCACTGAATGCCTGCAGGAATCCAGAAAGTAGAACCGAATCCTGCATGACTGTCCTGAGGCCAGCTCCCCTTCACTGTAGCTGGGTCATCTGACCAAAGTGCCCTCACCCAAAGGTTCTGGTTCCTTTCCACCTCATTATTACTACACAAAATGCCTACCTTAAACTGGGAGGATAAGTGAATATCGAAGCTAATAATTTCCAGAGTAAAGAAAAAAAAAGAAAGAGAGAGAGATTTCTTACATTTTTTTGTAAGCTGCATTGAAGGAAAGTGATAAGTAAAAAATTAAATGTGTACCATTCTTTGAAATATTTTTATGGATGAAAGAAGTTTTATTATTATGATTTTAGCTACAGTGAATATTCCAATTCTTCCTTGTTCAGTTAGACAGCTGAGCTGCATTTAAAAATTAAAGGTTATTTTTCTTTTTTGGATATTATAATACTTTCACACAGACAAATATATAGAAAATAATGAAAAATAGAGATAAGAAATATAAACTCTTCTAGAGTTCTTCTGACCTGCCTCTTGAGAAACCTGTATACAGGACAGGAAGCAACAGTTAGAACTGGACATGGAACAGCAGACTGTTTCCAAATAGGAAAAGGAGTATGTCAAGGCTGTATATTGTCACCCTGCTTATTTAACTAATATGCAGAGTACATCATGAGAAACGCTGGGCTGGAGGAAGCACAAGCTGGAATCAGGATTGCCAGGAGAAATATCAATAACCTCAGATATGCAGATGACACCACCCTTATGGAAAAAAAGTGAATGAGAACTAAAGAGCATCTTGATGAAAGTGAAAGAGGAAAGTGAAAAAGTTTGTTTAAATCTCAACATTCAGAAAACTAAGATCATGGCATCTGGTCCCATAATTTCATGGCAAATAGATGGGGAAACAGTGACTGACTTTATTGTTCTAAGCTCCAAAATCACTTCTGATGGTGATTGCAGCCATGAAATTAAAAGACACTTGATCCTTGGAAGGAAAGTTATGACCAACCTAGATAGCATATTAAAAAGCAGAGACATTACTTTGCCAACAAAGGTCTGTCTAGTCAAGGCTATGGTTTTTCCAGTGGTCACTTATGGATGTGAAAACGGTACTGTAAAGAAAGCTGAGCACTGAAGAATTGATGCTTTTGAACTGTGGTGTTGGAGAAGACTCTTGAGAGTCCTTTGGACTGCAAGGAGATCCAACCAGTCCATCCTAAAGGAGATCAGTCCTGGGTGTTCATTGGAAGGACTGATGTTGAAGCTGAGACTCCAATGCTTTGGCCACCTGATGCGAAGAGCTGACTCATTTGAAAAGACCTTGATGCTGGGAAAGATTGAGGACAGGAGCAGAAGGGGACGACAGAGGATGAGATGGTTGGATGGCATCACCGACTCGATGGACATGAATTTGGGTAAACTCCGGGAGTTGGTGATGGACAGGGAGGCCTGGCGTGCTGCGATTCATGGGGTCGCAAAGAGTCGGACATGACTGAGCGACTGAACTGAACTGAATCCCTTGCATGGACTTCCCTGGTGGTACTAGTGACAAAGAGTCTTCCTGTTGATGAAGAAGAAATAAAAAGATGTGGATTCAATCCTTGAGTCAGGAAGATCCCCTGGAGGAGAGCATGGCAACCCACTCTTGACTGGAGAATCCTGTGTACAGAGGAGCCTAATGGGCTTCAGTCCATAGTGATGCAAAGAGCTGGACATGACTGAAGCAAATTAGAACAGCATGCATAGTACACCCTTGCATTAGGGCTTTACCCTCATGACCCAGCAATTTCCTAGAGGCCACATCCCATCTCCTACCATCATGTTTTGGGGAGAAGACATCAACATAAGAGGTTTGAAGGGACACAAGTATTTAGATAATTGATATTCTTTTTTAGAATCAACCTTTCCTTAACTACAATCTTATATATATATAATATATATACACACACATATACTTTTTTAAACTTATCTGTATTGCAAATTAAAATCATTTTTGTTTACATATGCACGATGTTTGACATAGAAGTTTATGGATAATACATAATTGTCAAAATTCAACATACATGAATAATTTTCACATAAGCATCAGTAATATATTGCATTTATATTTTGAATTCTTTAGAAAACTATTTTGGCTAACTTTACTAGATTTAGGAAGGCTTTACTATGACTTTGGATAAATTCTTATTTACCACTAATAATTTGATTTCTGATTTTTCATTGATAACACCTCCATTTTTATATGATATTGAAGTTATAGTACAATGTATATTTATGGTGGAAATGGGGAATGAAGCCAATCCCTTTGTTATTTCAAATGTGCTATTTATCACAATCATTTCCAGTATTGTTAACTGTAATACATTTGTCATATGATTTTTAGTTCACATATCTGTAATAATAAATTTTTAATTGAAGTCAAGGGACATATGAAACTTTTAGCAATAATCTAAAATCACCCTAAATTTGATGAAAAAGTACTGTAACCAATTGGTGAATTCCTTTTGAAAACTATCTTTTTCTGTTTTGTTGAGTAGAATATTTTCTTCTTTCTTTGGTATATGAGTCTGTATTCTCATGCATTACCTAAATTTGCTACTCTGGAAACAAGTGAATTTCTCACAGTAGGAAGCTGAGTTTTCCTGGAATAAAGGATCTATTCTATAACATAAGTTCTGTGGAAACACATAAGCTCTACAAGCTTGAATCATTTAATGAATAAAACATGAAGCTGGTAAAGAGAAGTGCATTGTCCTTTAGCAAGGGACTTCAAAACTGTTGTTTAGAATATACTCTCATTTTTTTTCTAACCTTTTAAAAAGAGTTGGTTCTGCAAATTCTCTCCTCCATATTCCCTTTCATGTTTCAGCCACTGGTTTATTTAATTGCATTTCATTATCATTCAATAAATCACCAATGTAGTCAGTGCTGTGTTTTCAAGCTATAAAGAAAGTAAGATCTTTTTTATAGCTAGTAAGTCTTGTATTGGTTATGGTAAAGTACACTTTCTTAGGGGACTGCCTGAGCATAGTTTTGTAACCTATGCAATATATTCAGTGACAAATCTTTCCTATCTTGCTTGTTACTATTCACACTTACATTTTCAAAAGATAAAAATAAAAAAAAATAAAATAAAAATCATATTTTTGGAATATCATGATAACAAGAGTCTATAATTCCATTAAACTCTAAGAGGATATAAACGATTCTGACTTTAATGTGTGTTCCTGCACAGAATCTCAGTGGGCTCATCAACTGATGGTTTTACTCGGCTCCATTAACCATTGGTTAAATTAGTCATAACTTTCTTAACATTACTGTCTAATTGCTTTGTGATTCTGTGGTAACTCTAGAGTGTACTAAAACTTCAAACTTATGCAATACACTTTTCTTTCACAGTGTGACATCATGCTATTTAAATCATGATTGATGACTTTCTTTCAAGATAACATAAACATTCCTGACAGAATCATTGAACAAGAACTAGAAAATTCAGTGAAACATGCAAATGCATATTTCCTTTATACATGCAAATAATTGTTTTAAATGTTACTAACGTTCTCAAAGGCTTTCTTTTGAAAGCATCCTATGATTACCTAAGTAAAACATCGATTAATGAGGAATAATTTTTCTTATATTATTACTGAATTTAATTACTCCCTTTTGAAATGTGTCTGTCATTTGGAACTCTTTGGGGGATGAATAACAACCAGAAATTAAACTCTAGTTGGTATGAGAAGAGATATTGTACCCATTCATCTCATTCATGTGTCATTTACTCATTTGTTCTACAAATAACTTTCAAAGGCATACAATGCTATAGATACCACTTGGTCCCTTCAGATGTATTTATCTTAAAGAATATGGCATAAATATAACTATATATCTTAACTATTTGGGAAAATGTTTATTTCCTAGTATGTATTTGCTTGATAAACTAGAATGTTAAATATAAGTGGAAATGGAAAATAACTAAATCTAATAAATAAATAGAGCTTCTTGAAGTTTTTAATCTATTCTGTTTCTTAATGATTTTTCAGCCATATCAATTTATTTGTTCTTTTACTTGTACATAATGATTTTATACATGTATATAATGTAAAATTATTACCATATTAAGGCTAGTTAACATACCCATCACCTCACATAGTTTCTTCTTCTTTTTTTTTTTTTCTTTTGTGGTGATAATTTTTAGGATCTATTCTCTTAGTATCTTTCTGGTACATAATGCAGTATTGTAAACTATAGTCACCATGTTATACATTAGATTCCCAGAACTTATTCATTTCATAACTGTAAGTTTGCACCTTCTGACTAACATTTCCCCACTTCCCCCACCCCTCAGCAGCTGGCAACAACCAACTTACTGTTTCTATGAGTTTGACTTCATAAAATTCTACATACAAGTGAGATCATACAGCAACAACAGATAATTAGTATTTATTACACAGAAGAAAAAATGATAAGCAATGAATAAAAGAGTTCCTTGGTCTCACAGAATAGTGGGGACATTGACACATAAGTCAACTGACACATAAGTTAATTCCTATTTAGATATTTATTGATGGTTTGAAGAGGAATAGGACTTCCCTGGTGGCTGAAATGGTAAAGAATTTGCCTGCAATTCAGGAGACCCAGGTTTGACCCCTGAGCCAGGAAGATTCCCTGGAGAAGGGAATGGCAACCCATTGCAGTACCCTTGCTTGGAGAATTCCATGGACAGAGGAGCTAACACGGTGCAGTCCATAGAGTTGCAAAAAGTCAGACATGACTAAGATAATAACACTTTGAAGAAAAATAAAGAGAGGGTAAATATAAGAGTGACTACAGTGGGGTTTTGGAATGCGGGTCTTTTTTGAAAGTTAGTCAGGGAAGGCCTCACTCTTAAGGTTACATTTAAACAGAAAGCTGTTTAAATCTTATGAGGAAGAAAATTTTGTGGAAATGATCTGTGACCTGGGCTTCCTGGTGTTTTGTGTTTGTTGTTTAGTCCCTAAGTCATGTCCAACTATTTGTCACCTCATGGACTGTAGCCTGACAAGTTCCTCTGTCCATGGGATTTTCCAGGCAGGAATACTGGATTGAGTTGCTATTTCTTCATCCAGGGGATCTTCATGACCTAGGGATTGAACCTGAGTCTCCTGCATTGATAGGTGGATTCTTTAGTGCCAAGCCATCAAGGAAACCTTGTTTGTTATCCAGATACTATTTGAACAGAGTGATCAAATGAGTGAGGAGAAATGAGTTAAAGGTGTGGTAAGAGGGACTGCTGAAAGCCAAATGTGGAGAAGCGGAGAGTATAGCTGCACTAAAACATTTTGCTTTGGGTTTTTTTTTTTTTTTTTTTTTTTAAATTTATTATTTGATTGAGGATAATTGCTTTACAGAATTTTGTTGTTTTCTGTCAAGCCTTAACATGCTATAGGTATACTTATATCCTCTCCCTTTTGAACGTCTCTCCCATCACCCTTCCAATGCCACCCCTCTAACCCCACTCCTCTAGGTTGACACAGAGCCCCTGTTTGCATTTCTTGAGCCATACGGCAAATTTACGTGGCTATCTGTTTTACATATAGTAATGTATATCTCCATGTTCTTCTTTCCATACATCTCACCCTCCCCTCCCCTCTCCCATTTTCCATAAGTCTATTATCTATGTCTGTTTCTCCATTACTGCCCTGAAATAGGTTCTTCAGTACCATTCTTTTAGATTCCATATGTGTGTTAGAATACTATATTTATCTTTCTCTTTCTGACTCACTTCACTCTGAATGATAGGTTCTAGGCTCATCCACCTCATCAGAACTGACTCAAATGTGTTCCTATTTATGACTGAGTAATATTCCATTGTGTATATGTACCACAAATTCTTTATCCATTCATCTGTCAGTGGACATCTAAGTTTTTTTCCATGTTCTAGCTATTGTAAATAGTGCTACAATAAACAATGGGATACATGTGTATTTTTCAATTTTACTTTCTTCAGGGTATATGCCTATGAGTGAGATTGCTAGGTCATATGATGTTTTTATTTCTAGTTCTTTAAGGAATCTCCTTACCATCTTCCATAGTGGCTGTATCAATTTACATTCCCACTGACAGTGCAAGAGTATTCCCTTTACTTCACATCTTCTGCAGTATTTATTGTTTGTAGACTTTTTGATGATGGTCATTCTGACTGGTGTGAGATGATCTCATTGTACTTTTGATTTGCAATTCTCTAATAATGAGCAATGTTGAGCATCATTTCATGTGTTTGTTAGCCATCTGTATGTCTTCTTGGAGAAATGTTTGTTAAGGTCTTTTTCCCACTTTTTGATTGGCTTGTTTGTTTTTCTGGCATTGAGTTGTATGAGCTGCTTGTCTATTTTGGAAATGAATTCTTTGTCAGTTGTTTCATCTGCTATTATTTTGAGGGTTGTCTTTTCACCTTGTTTATCCCATTTTGAGGATTGTCTTTTCACCTTGTTTATCCCATCTTGAGGGTTGTCTTTTCACCTTGTTTATAGTTTCCTTTGCTGTGCAAAAGCTTTTAAATTGAATCACGTCCCACTTGTTTACTTTTTCTTTCTTTCTTTCTTTTTTTTTTTTTTTTTTTAATTTCTGTTACTCTAGGAGGTGGGTCATAGAGGATATTGCTTTGATTTATATCATTGAGTGTTCTGCCTATGTTTTCCTGTAAGAATTTTGTAGTTTCTGGTTTTATATTTAGATATTTTATCCATTTTGAGTTTCTCTTGTGTATAGTGTTAAGAAGTGCTCTAATTTCTTCCTTTTTTTCTTTGTTTTTTACAAATAGTTGTCCAGTTTTCTCAGCACCATTTATTGAAGAGGGTATCTTTGCTCCATTGTATATTCTTGCCTCCTTTGTCAAAAATAAGTTACCCATAGGTGCATGGGTTTATTTCTGGGCTTTCTATCTTGTTCCATTGGTCTGCAATTCTGTTTTTGTGCCAGTGCCATACCATCTTGATGACTCTAGCTTTGTAGTATAATCTGAAGTCAGGAAGGTTGATTCCTCCAGCTCCATTCTTCTTTCACAAGACTGCTTTTGCTATTCAGAATCTTTTGTGTTCCCATATGAGTTGTGAAAATTTTTTGTTCTAGTTCTGTGAAAACTGTGATTGGTAGTTTGATAGAGATCATATTGAAACCATAGATTGCATTTGGTAATATAGTCATTTCCACAATATTGATTCTTCCTACCCAGGAACACGGACTATCCCTCCATCTGTTTAAATAGTCTTTGATTTCTTTAATTAGTGTCTTATAATTTTCTGTGTATGGGTCTTTTGTCTACTTAGGTAATCTTATTCCTAGATATTTCATTCATTTTCTTTCAATGGTGATTGGGACTGATTCCTTAAGTTCTCTTTCTGATTTTTCATTGTTAGTACATATAGAAATGCAAGTGATTCCTATGTATTGATTTTGTACCCTGCAACTTTGCTAAATTCACTGATCAGCTCCAGTAATTTTCTGATACTATCTTTAGGGTTTTCTATGTACAGTATCATGTCATCTTACAAACAGTGAAAGCTTTACTTATTCTTTTCTGATATGGATTCCTTTTCTTCCTTTTTCTTCTGATTGTTGTAGCTAGGATTTCCAAAATTATGTTGAGTAACATTGGTGAAAGTTTACACCCTTGTCTTGTTCCTCGAGAATAATGTCTGCTGTAGTCTTATCATATATGGCCTTTACTACATTGAGGTAGGTTCCTTCTATGGTCATTTTTTGAAGAATTTTAATCATAAATGGGTGCTGAATTTTGTTAAAGGTTTTTTTCTACAAATATTGAGATTATCATATAATTTTTATCTTTAAATTTGTTAATATGGTGTATCACATTAATTGACTTGCATATGTTGAAGAATTCTTGCATCTCTGGAATAAACCTAATCTGATCATGTTTTGTGAGCTTTTTGACGTGTTGTTGAATTACGTTTGCTAAAATTTTGCTGAGGATTTTTGCATCTATGTTCATCAGTAATATTGGCCTCTAGTTTTCTTTTTATGTGTTGTCTGTGACTGGTTTTGGTATCAGGGTGATGGTCACCTCGTGGAATGAGTTTGGGAGTCTTCCTTCCTCTGAAATTTTTTGAAAGAGTTTTAGAAGGCAAAGCATTAGTTCTTTGAATGTTTGATAGAATTCTCCTTTGAAGCTATATGGTCCTTCACTTTTGTCTTTTGGGAGGTTGTGGATCACAGCTTCAATTTCAGTGCTTGCAATTGGGTTGTCCATAATTTCTGTTTATTGGTTCAGTCTTAGAAGATTAAACTTTTCTAAGAATCTGTCCATTGCTTCCAGGTTATCCATTTTATTGCCATATAGTTGTTCAAAATAATCTCTTATAATCCCTTGTATTTCTCCATTTTCTGTTATAACCACTCCCTCTTGTTGATTTGATTCTTCTCTCTCTTTATATTTTTTTTTTTTTCTTGATGAGTCTGATGAACGGTTTGCCAGTTTTGTTTATCTTCTCAAAGAACAAGCTTTTAGTTTTCTTATTTTCACTATTGTTTCTTTTGTTTCTTTTTCAGTTATTTCTGCTTAGATTTCTATGATTTCTTTTCTTCTGCTATTTTTTTTCCCTTCTTTTTGCAGTTGTTTTAGGTATAAGTTAGGTTGTCTACTTGATGTTTTTCTTGTTTCCTGACGTAGGATAGCATTGCTATAAACTTCCCTCTTAGAACTGCTTTTGCTGCATCCCATAGGTTTTAAGTTGTCATGTTTTCATTGTCATTTGTTTCTAGAAATTTTTTTATTTCCTTTTAACTTTTTCAGCAGCCAGTTGGTTATTTAGAAATATGTTGTTTAATCTCTATGTGTTTGTGTATATTACAATATTTTTTTTTTTTCTTGTAATTGTTATCTTATTTCATAATGTTGTGGTCAGAGAAGATGCTTGATATGATTTCAATTTTCTTTAATTTACTGAGGTATGATTTGTGACCCAAGATGTGGTTTATCCTGGAGAATGTTTCATGTGCACTTGAGAAGGTGTATTCTCTGTATTTGGATGGAATGTCCTGAAGATATCAATGAGATCCATCTCATCTAATGTAGCATTTAAAACTTGTGTTTCCTTGTGAATTTTCTGTTTTGATGATCTGTATATTGGTGTGAATGGGGTGTTAACATCCCCCACTATTACTGTGCTACTGTCAATTTCTTCTTTTATGTCTGTTAGTATTTATCCTATATATTGATGTGCTCCTATGTTGGGTGCCTACATATTTACAGTTGTTATATCTTCCTCTTGGATTGATTCCTTGATCATTATGTAGCATCCTTCCTTATCTCTTGCAATCTTCTTTATTTTAAGACCTATTTTATCTGATATGAGGACTGCTACTCCAGATTTATTTTGCTTGCCATTTTCATGGAATATATTTTTCTGTCTTCTCACTTTCAGTCTATATGTGTCTTTAGGGCTGAAGTCGGTTTCTTGTAGACTGTATTATATATGGGTTTTATTTTTTTATCCATTCAGCCAGTCTGTGTCTTTCATTGGAACATTTAAACCATTTAAAGTAATTAAAAATATGTATGTTCCTATTGTTATTTTCTTAATTGTTTGGCATTGATTTTGTAGGTCTTTTTACTTCTCTTATATTTACTGACTGTATAAGTTCCTTTAACATTTTATGGTAAGCTGGTTTGGTGGTACTGAATTCTCTTAAATTTTGCTTGTATGAAAAGCTTTTTTTCCTTCATCAATTTTGAATGACATCCTTGCCGGGTACAGTGATCTTGTTTGTGGATTTTTTTCCCTTTCAGTACTTGAAATATATCCTACCATTCCCTTCTGGCCTGTAGAGTTTCTGCTGAAATGTCAGCTGATAAATGTTTGGGGTTTCCCTTTTATGTTACTTGTTGCTTCTTCCCTGCTGCCTTTAATACACTTTCTTTGTGTTTAGTCTCTGCTACTTTGATTAGTATGTGCCTTGATGTGTTTCTCCTTAAGTTTAGACTGTATGGGACACTTTGGGCCTCTTAGATGTGATTGACTATTTCCTTTTCCGTGTTGGGAAAATTTTCAAATATAACCTCTTCAGATAGTTTTTCATACTCTTTCTTCATCTCTCCTTCTTCTTTCTCTTCCCTATAATTTGAATGTTGGTGTGTTTAACATTGTCCCTGAGGTCTCTGAGACTATCCTCAGTTCTTTTGATTGTTTTCACTTTATTCTGCTCTTCAGAAATTATTTCCACCATTTTATTTCCACAAAGCAGATTTGTTCTTCTGCTTCATACATTCAACTATTGATTCCTTCTAGAGTATTTTTAACTTAACTCATTATTTTGTTTGCCTCTATATGTTTATTCTTTAATTCTTCTAGGTCTTTGTTAATTTATTCTTGCATTATCTCCATTCTGTTGCCAAAGTTTTTGATCATCTTTACTATCATTATTCTGAATTCTTTATCAAGCAATTTGCCTATTTCCTCTTCATTTATTTGGACTTCCATGTTTCTAGTTTGCTCCTTCATTTGTGTAGTATTTCTCTGCCTTTTTTTTTTTTTTTTTTTTTTTTTAACTTACTATGTTTGAGGTCTCCTTTTCCCAGTTTTCAAGGTTGAATTCTTTCTCCTTTGTTTTCTTCCCTCCTAAGGTTGGCTCATTGGTTTGTGTAAGCTTCATATAGAGTGAGATTTGTGCTGAGTTTTCGTTTGTTTGTTTTTCCTCTGGTAGGCAAGGCTGAATGAGGTGGTAATCCTGTCTGATGGATTAGTATTTTTGTTTTATTTGTTGTTTAGACGAGGTGTCCTGCACAGGGTGCTACTGGTGGTTGGGTGATGCCAGGTGTTGTATTCCGGTGGTTTCCATTGTGTGAGTTCTCACTATTTTATAACCCCTAGTGTTAATTCTCTGGTAGTCTAGGGTCCTGGAGTCAATGCTCCCACTCCAAATACTCAGGTCTTGATCTTTGGTAAGAAATGAAAATTCCACATTTTTTTTTTTTTTTAATGGCATTAAGTGAGATTAAAACAAATATCCAAAAACATAAAATAAATAAAATAAAACAAATATCCATTATCAATAAAGGAGAAACCAAAGATGAACCCTAGAGTAATGACAATTACAAAATCAGGCAAATAACAATTAAAATAATGGAATATACACACATACATATACACCAATGAGCAAGTCAAAACAGTGTAACAAAAATAAAGTACAATAGATTCACCTGGTGAACAAAGGACATAAAAAAATTATATTTACAAGTTAAGAACTAAAACAACTAAACCACAAACTAGAAAACAAAACTAAACCAAAGTGCCAAGTAGGAAATAAAGTAATGAAAACACAACTAACAAATATGTTGAGATGAAAGAAAAGAAAGAAAGAATAAATATTCAAAGTTAAATAGAGGTAGATGAAGAAGATTTATATATATATTAAGGTTTAACTTCAAGGGGAAAATAACAGTACAAAAGGCAAACAAAGGAATAAATGCAGAAAAATTATAATAGGTTAGAAAAAAAAAAACTTAAAATTATAAAAAAGAGAAAAAAAAAAGGAAGAAAAGAAAAAGAAAGAAAACTCCACAGAACTACAAAAGCCCAATGTATAGACAGAAGTTTATAACAAAAATAAAATAATTTGACTGAATATAAAAATAGGAAAAGGAGTACGTCAAGGCTGTATATTGTCACCCTGCTTATTTAACTTATATGCAGAGTACATCATGAGAAACGCTGAGCTGGAGGAAGCACAAGCTGGAATCAAGATTTCCGGGAGAAATATCAATAACCTCAGATATGCAGATGACACCACCCTTATGGCAGAAAGTGAAGAAGAACTAAAGAAATTCTTGATGAAAGTGAAAAAGGAGAGTGAAAAATTTGGCTTAAAACTAAACATTCAGAAAACTAAGATCATATCATCTGGTCACATCACTTCATGGCAGATAGATGGGGAAATCGTGGAAACAGTGGCTGACTTTATTTTTCTGGGCTCCAAAATCACTGCAGATGCTGATTGCAGCAATGAAATTAAAAGATGTTTTCTCCTTGGAAGGAAAGTTATGACCAACCTAGATAGCATATTAAAAAGCAGAGACATTACTTTGCCAACAAATTTCCATCTGGTCAAGGCTATGGTTTTTCCAGTGGTCATGTATGGATGTGAGAGTTGGACTGTGAGGAAAGCTGATTGCCAAAGAATTGATGCTTTTGAACTGTGGTGTTGGAGAAGACTCTTGAGAGTCCCTTGGACTACAAGGAGATCCAACCAGTCCACCCTAAAGGAGATGAGTCCTGGGTGTTCATTGGAAGGACTGATCTTGAAGCTGAAACTCCAGTACTTTGGCCACCTGATGTGAGGAGCTGACTCATTTGAAAAGATCCTGATGCTGGGAAAGATTGAGGGCAGGAGGAGAAGGGGGCGACAGAGGATGAGATGGTTGGATGGCATCACTGACTCAATGGACATGGGTTTGGGTGGACTCTGGAAGTTGGTGATGGACAGGGAGGCCTGGTGTGCTGCGGTTCATGGGGTTGCCGAGAGTCGGACATGACTGAGTGACTGAACTGAACTGATACATATGACATATACATATACACCCATAAGCAAAATGAAATCAGTCTAACAAAGTACAATAGATTGACCCAGTGAACAAAGGAAACCAAAAATTATATCTCCCCGAACAAAACTAACTAAAGCACAAACTGGAAAACAAATATGAAGCAAGGTACCAAGTGAGGAATAAAGCAATGAAAATAAAGTTAACAAATATTTTAAGAGGAAAGGAAAGAAAGAAAGGGAAGAAAGAATATATATACAAAGTTAAATAAAGATAGATGAACAGGGTTTATGTACATTAAATATTAAGTGCAAGGGGAAAAGAACAGTAGGAAGAGCAAAGGAATAAATGTAGAAAAATAATAATCGGTTTAAATAATTGAAAATTAAAATTAAAAGAGAGAGAAAAAAAAAGGAAAGTGCCACAGAACTGCAGAAGTCCAACATAAAAGCGGAGGTTTATAACAACTATAAAAAATATGACTGAGAAAAAACAACTCAAAAGCATCAATAAAATCGACAACTACGATTGGGTGATGGGAGAGAGAAAAAGAAAACAAAATCCAAAAGAATCTACAGAACAAGTCAAAACATCAGCATAACACATGGTTTTCTTGAGTCACTGCTTTCAGAGTCCTTTGCCTTGTTGGGAGTCACAGTCTACCTCACCTCCCTAGGATGCCCTCCAACACTTTGCTGATCTTTGGTCCTACTGTGGGGGTAGCTCAGATTCTAATCTGGTCCTATTCCTGTGCGTTCTTGCCTCCAATGTCCACAGCTATCAGAACTAGTGCATTTAATTTTGTGGGAGTGTTCAGTGACCTTTTATATATTCTGTAGACATAGAATCTGCCTAGTTGATCATGTGGATTTAATCTGCAGTTTGTACAGCTGTGGGGAGGCTTTGGGTCTTTTTCCTTAGCCACACTGCCCCTGGGTTTCAGCTGTGGTTTTATTTCCACCTCTGCATGTGGGCCGTCCACTGGGGTTTGTTCCAGAGGCTGCCCTAGAAGAATTTGGTCTGCCCTGTGAGGTCCAGGTGTGGAGGTGGTGCAACTGCTTGAGTTGCAGGGATTCTGGCAGACCAGGTATTCAGGGGAGTTGGTGGCTATGGCAGCAGGAAATACAGTGCTCTAGAAGGGTACGGAAAACAGTATTGGCCCATATGCACCAGTATTCTTGCCTGGAGAACCCCTCTCTGACAGAGAAGCCTGGCAGGCCACAGTTTACAGGGGCACAAAGAGTTGGACACTACCGAAGTGACCCTGTGCTCACAGGTCCAAGACGTTTTTTATTGCCTGTGGCAGCTCTACCCCAGTGAGAGTTGAGCATGAAGGTCATGCAACTTCTTGGCTTGCAGGGACCCTGGTGGCCCCAAACATGCAGGGACATGAACTGTCTCCGCCACAAGAGTTCTGGCCCTATCAGAGTCTTGTAGCTGGCTATGAGAAGGCCTCTTTGGCCAGTCTTTCTACATAGCTCCGCCTGTTCAGGCACTTAAAAGGCTCCTTTGCCTGGGGTCCTACTCTGTAGATCTGCAGATCAGGTGCTTAAAGGGGCACCCTGGGGGGTGGGTGGGGGGTTCGTCCTCTGTAGCTCAGTTCATCAGGCATTTGATGGGCCAGCCTCTCTATTGTTCAGCTGCCAGTGCTTGTCTGTGGGGAGAGAGAGGCTGTGGTGACGGCTCCACCCCCTACGCATGACTCAGCTGTATTGCCTTGCTTCTGTGGCTGCCCTGCTTTCCTCCACAGCCATTTCCCACCACGATCTCCTCCCTCACACCGCCTCGGTCCATCTCTCCACAGTCAACAGCAGCCCTTTCCTGGGGTTGCTCCACAATCCCTAAACCCCAGCTCCCAGCTACTGTGCCTGCCAGGGGACCTGTGTCCCTATCCAGGGTATGTATGGCTGCAACAAGGACTGTCTGATTCTCATTCCATTTAGGCTGCCACAGATCAGCTCTTTCACTCTCAGCCTTAAATGTTTATTTTCTGACTCAGACAGTTGCCCTGATGTGGGGATCAGCCCCCCCACCAGTCAAGGGCAGGTCCAGTCCTACTAACACTTGCATTTTTCCCCCTAGTTCCTTCATCCTACTGAGTTTTGCATGGTTCTGTATATTCTATTCCACTGGTCAGGTACTCCTGTCCACTGTCAGCTGGTGTTCTGCATGCAATTCTGTGTCTAAGGTATATTCCTGATATATCCATGGAGAGAGATGTATTCCACATCTACCTACTCCTTCACCATCTTGTTTTCTCTTGGGTCTTTTTAAAATAAGTGACGTGCAAGATTCCCAAAGGATTTTTAAACTTTTAATTTTAAAATAAATTTAGATATACAGCAGAGTTTTAAAGTTAGAATTTAGTGTTTCCATACATCTTTTGCCACTTTCCTAAAATGTTAAATTCTTAAATAACCATGGTACTTGTGTCAAAGTTTTTTTTTAAAAAAGAAATATTGTTGGTACAATGCCATCAATTAAACTACAGACTTTATTCAGAATTCTCCAGTGCACCATGCTGCATTTGTTTGTTAAATCTTCTGTGATAATTTGTCCATTCTTCACTTTATTTCATGACCTTGATATGTTTGAAAAATACTAGTCTGGTGTGATTTGTACAATGCCACTCAGTTGACATTTTTCTGATGTTTCCTCATGATCAAACTGAAGCTGTGACTTTGGGTAGGCACACTGGGAGGTGGCATGACCTTCTCATAGCATAGTTTCCATCAACATGAGTTATTGCTGGTAAATGTTCATCTTGATTTCTAGTTGAAAAGTGATGTGACCTGACTTGTGTTTAAAAGTGCTCTGCTGGCTGCTGGTTTGAGAACCGACTGTAGAGGAACAGGAGTATAGCAGAGAGATCAGTTAGGAAGCTTTATTAGATTGTTTTGATTTATTACAAATAGTCCAAGTGAAAGATGTAATTTCCACAGGAATGTTACTAATGGGCATGTTAAGAAGTGGCAGCATAGATTCACGAAGGAACTCTTCATGAATCCTAGAAGGAATACAGGAAAGATTTTCTTATGTAAACAAAGAACAAGAACATCTGGGATTTTATGCTGAGCAGCCTGAATAATAAAGTCATTTACTAGAAATGTTCGCGAAAGGAATAGATGGGGGTACAAGTAGAAATTTGCTTTTAGTCACATGAATTTTGAGGCACCTACTCAGTGCCCAGATGGGCTTATTTTATAGAGTATGTTACATGACACTGGAGTTTGTATTTGGACTGGAAATATGCATTCAGGAGTCATTTGTGTATAAATCATATAGAAAGTCATGAAACTACATGAGTTCACCTAGATAGTGAGTGAAGGTATGAAGCCTAAAGACAGACTCAGAACCATTTCATATGCTTAGCCCTGTTTATTATCCTTTAATGGCAAGTACAGTGTTATGATATGTCATTATGACACCAGTAGTAATCCATTTATTTATTGAACAACTATTTGTTGACTGCCCAGGACACAATTGTGAACCAATTAGGAAGGTTTTTTATTCTCATCACACTTGTACTGTACATGCAGAGAACATAGAAAACAGTCAGCCAACAATGACAAATGTATTTAGAGGTTAAATCACTTGGTGTACTGGCAAGGATGAAAATAAAACAATGAGAGGAAAGAAACTTACTATTTTGTCCATGAAGGCCTGAGGGGATGGTATCAAGCTGAGACTTCAGTGTCAAAGAAGTGACTGAGAGGAAATGTAAGTGAGATGAGTGAGTATAAAGATCTTTACAAGCACAAAATGTAGGGCCCCAGAAAATTAATGTTTAGGCACTTATTCTGTGGAAATGTTCAATCTAAGGAACTTCAAAGAAGAAATTGCATCCTACTGAAGGTGATAAATCTAAAAATACTTTAATGTTGTTAATATGAAACTAGGTAAACAATTAAGAATCACACTGTAGAGGGAGGTATGATATAATATGATATTTAATTGCTAAGTTGTGTCTGACTCTTTGGTACCCCATGTACTTGTAGCCCACCAAGCGCCTCTATCCATGGGATTCCCCAGGCAAGAATAGTGGGTTGCTATTTCCTTCTACAGGGGATCTTCCCAACCCAGGGATTGAACCCAGGTCTCCTGCATTGTTGCCAGACTCTTTACCATCTGATCTACTAGGGAAGTCCCAGTAGAAGGTATGGTAACCATTGAACAAGACAAAAATATATCTATATGTGCTCATATATTAACATATATTTTTATGCTTTAAAATATTCTTTAGGTGTGAAAAATGTCATCTGATAGTATGTGGTCATAATCTCATTACTTTTGTTTTAAGAATACATACTCTATCTATATAATATTTCTCAAGGAAACTAAAGAAACCATTAGTGATGATTATCCATGAGAAAAACAGCTTTAGTTTTACTCTTCCTTAGAAAGCCTTCTGGGTAATTTCCAATATGTACCTAGTTTGTTTTTAAGGTAATTCCAGAAAGATGACTTTAAATGAGAAATATTAAAACCATGCAATGTGGACAGATCCAACTTGCACTGGTATTTCCCTCTATATGCTGTTTCTTTTTATCCATTTATTTTCCTATTTAGCCCACATTCACACAGTTCCATCTCTGGAGTAGCTTTATGGGCTGTCCTCATGTATTTCTTTGATGGAGTTTGCACTATGTCAATAATGCTCATGGTGAGCTGTTTGCAGCTGGTTAGCAGTTGTTGGGCTGGGCTTGGAGAACAACCTAGATGTCCAAGAGAGCAATGTTAATCTTGGTACTTATATTGAAAAGAGGAACAGGAAGGATAAGCAACAGAGGAGTAATCTGAAAAAGCTTAGAGGGTTTAAATCAACAATAAGTATAAAGGAGAGACTCAAAATGAATGAGGACATGCAATATAGAAAAGATATTCTCAATGGTTATTGCAAGAAAATGATATCTTAATTTCAAAGTTTTAGATGGAAAATATCATGGAATATTGCTGAAAATTCAAGGTGTTCAGAAGTGTTTTCCAAAGTGGAATGAGAGTGATTTTCTTCACAAACCCCTAGACAGAATTCTTAATGTACATATTTCTTTTTTAAAAAAAATTATTTAATTTTTAATATTTTTATTATAGTATAATTGATTTAAAATATGTGTTACTTTCAGGTGTAAAGCAAAGTGATTCATTTATACATACATATGTCTATTTTTCAGATCCTTCTCCTATATGGGTTATTATAAAATATTGAGTAGAGTCCCCTGTGCTATACAATATGTTCCTGTAGGTTACCTATAACATGTATAGTACTGCGTATCTGATAATCCCAAATTCCTAATTTATCTCTTCCCTCATTCTCCTTTGGTAACCATAGGTCTGTTTTCTATCTGTGAGTCTATTTTTGTTTTGTAAATAAGTTCATTTGTTTAATTATTTTTAGATTCCATATATGCCCATTTTCCTGTGATACCTGTATTTTTCTGTCTGGTTTACTTCACTTAGTATGAAAATATCTAAGCATATGTTTTTGTGTTACAGGTAATCCCCATCTTTCAGGAAACAGAGTATCCTGTGATGGGAAACTCTTTAGAGTAGGGAAGTGAGCCCTTGACAAGCCACTCTGCTCGTCACAAGCCAGTCAAGAAAGCTCTGCCAACTGCAGGCACCTAAGTGGGTTTTTTGTTTCCTCAAGATGCTCTGCTGACTGACACACACTTCAGCCCCTCAGCCCACGTGCTGGGCCAGGGTCAGGAGTGCACCTGAGAAAGGTGAGCTGATGCTCTTAACAAGATGTGCTTCTGTGCCTGAGACTCACCCTTTTATTTCCAGTGCAGTGGAGCTGAATATCCGAGATCTCTGTTTTATTTTTTTCATAGCTTCAGCTTTTTTAAATGCTGAAGAGAATGTGGGGATTGACATGTAGATAATGAATATTTTAAATAGTTGATTTTTATAGGGTGACTAAGTTTCTGATTTTAATTATACTTTCTAATATCCTTGTAGTTCATGGTACTTTGCTTAAATTGTATTTCTTTTTGCCTATGAAGAATATTGAATGACTGGCAGTGACCCCTAAGAATAAATGAGTGTTTATTTGGCAATATTGCAAATTAAGAGGGACTCAAACTTGCATTATGAACTAAGATTTCCTGTTAAAAATGCAACCATATAGCAATTCTAATACATATTAATATGGTATAATTACAATTAATACTATATCATTGATGTTTATTAAATATTCTTGAATGATTGAACAAGTATCTATATTCAATTTCTTCTGGCAAAGACAAAAAACTAATGCCTTCCATCAAACCAAGTGAACATCACATAGTCAGAACTTTGGCTGAAGACTGAAATGTCACAAAGAGACAGATAAATGTATATATATATGGATTCATATATACAAATATATATATGTATATATAAACACTGTTCTCAAACACATTCTCAAATGAGAAATATAGAATTCTAATACTTAAACCAAACCCAAATAAAAATCCTATATTCATGGAAGGCAATCTATAAGACTTGGCCCAATGGCAACATTTTTACATAGGTATGTATGGACAACTTCACCACATTTAGCTTTCATTTGAAAGAAACTAGAATTTTTCATATTTTTTGTAAGGAAATTTGAGTCTCATCTTTGAAGCCTAGGATATGTGAAGCAGAAAGTTATTTTTAGGCACTTTGATTTATGGACACTTTTTTCTAACACACAAAGTAGTTTACTGAGTTAATTTATATTTGACCTGAAATGGAACTTTACCCAATATTTCAAGTGAAAATAAAATACTAAATTAA
Organism: Dama dama; assembly: GCF_033118175.1. Lineage (NCBI taxonomy): Eukaryota > Metazoa > Chordata > Mammalia > Artiodactyla > Cervidae > Dama > Dama dama. The sequence goes on along the minus strand of NC_083708.1, from coordinate 5,306,568 downwards.
TCCACTAATTTTCCTGATTTAACAATTTACAGAAAATACATCTTCTACTAAAGCAATCAAAAACTCATCTTCTATAGAGATGCTATAATATCACTGAAGAATATATATTAAGTGGTTTAGCTTTCATCTTTTGGTGATATTCTCTGATTGAATTTATATTGTGTTGTATGTGTATAATTTAACCAATTATAACTCAAATGTCGGTAGCTTTGTTCAGTAGGACATATGATTTATTTCAATACACATTTAGCTACTGCATTTGCAATTGCTTATGTTTATTAAATACTGACCATATTTGTGAAAATAAAACAAACAGAAAAGCTATGCAAGCATTTCTATTAATAGGGTGCATTACAAAATTGCAAAATAAATTCCAACCATTAAAACAAACGAGAACTTTTCAAATATGATAGGACATAGACTTCATAATTACTGAAATCCGTATTCTTCCTTACACAAAGAAAGCACATCCATAACTTTAAAAATACTCATTAATATTTTGGTAATTTATAACAGAAGAACAATAATTCCCCAGATTAGCAATATATACATCATCTGAAAATTTGTTATAAATACAAATTCTAGTCCCAACCCATGCAGAAGGCTCTTGAAAGTCCCTTGGACTGCAAGCAGATTAAACCAGTTAAGCCTAAAGGATATCAACCCTGCCTATTCATTGGAAGAACTGATGCTGAAACTGAAGCTCCAGTACTTTGGCCACCTCATGGGAAGAGCTGACTCATTAGAAAAGACCCTGATGCTGGGAAAGATTGAAGGGAGGAGGAGAAGGGGTCGACAGAGGATAAGATGGTTGGATGGCATCACTGACTCAATGGACATGAGTTTGAGCAAGCACCTGGGACATAGTGAAAGACAGGGATGCTTGGCGTGCTGCAGTTCACAACATCACTAAGCATCAGACATGACTGAGCTACTGAACAATGAAAAACAAAGCCCCAGTCAAGACTCACTGAATCAGAAACTCTAGGAATAAACAGAGTAATCTGATGTACTCTAAATGTAGAAGAAAAATGTGCCACCACAGTGGACCAAAGGAAATTCAGGGAACAAAACCAAATGCACCTATAAATCATTATTACTAGTAGTCTTTCTTCTGAAATAATCCTTGTTGTGTAGTAGTAGGTAGTTCAAGATCTGACTCAGAATCAGTGTTATCTTAAACCCTTTACAATATCTGACTGACAGGACATGTGTACTTCCATCAGCCAGCACTAGATCTTTGAAGGTAGCCTTCAGGCTAACAGAATTTCTCTGTTTCACCTTGGCTGGGCATTTTTGGAAAGTGAGAGCACCCATGTTACCTTGAGCAGGTTTAATGAATAATTAGGGTGTGTAAATGCTCCCGCTCTCTTGCTTTTCCTAAAGACATTCTGAAAGATGATTTACACTGTCTCCAGATTTCCCTGATGAGATCCAGCCAGTGATTCTTCCCCAGACTTTTCTTGAAAATACCTCCCCTCCACCCTGGCCTGTTCCTGAATTATTCATTCTCTCTCTCCTACTCCCACTTCTCTCTTCTCCACCAGTTCGCCTAGGAATAATTCCTATTCTCTATCACATGAACCCTTATCTCAGCATCAACTTGTGGAGAACCCAACCTAAAGCAGACGGAATCCCTATTTCTCTGAAGACAAAACAAAACAAACAAAAAACCAGCTTTATATTAAAGATCATCTAATCTTTTGTCATGACACGCTGTTTGCATGAGTGTTTTTGTGTTTTTATGGCACTTTGCTTTAAATAGACTTTATTTTTTTTAAACAATGTAAGATATACTGCAGATGGTGATTGCAGCCATGAAATTAAAAGACGTTTACTCCTTGGAAGGAAAGTTATGACCAACCTAGACGACATATTAAAAAGCAGAGGCATTACTGTGCCAACAAATGTCCGTCTAGTCAAGGCTATGGTTTTTCCAGTGGTCATGTATGGATGTGAGAGTTGGACTGTGAAGAAAGCTGAGCACCAAAGAACTGATGCTTTTGAACTGTGGTGTTGGAGAAGACTCTTGAGAGTCCCTTGGGCTGCAAGGAGATCCAACCAGTCCATCCTAAAGGAGATCAGTCCTGGGTATTCATTGTAAAGAGTGATGTTGAAGCTGAAACTCCAATGCTTTGGCCACCTCACGTGAGGAGTTGACTCATTTGAAAAGACCCTGATGCTGGGAGGGATTGGGGGCAGGAGGAGAAGGGGACGACAGAAGATGAGATGGCTGGATGGCATCACCGACTCGATGGGCATGGGTTTGGGTAAACTCTGGGAGTTGATGATGGACAGGGAGGCCTGGCGTGCTGCAACTTGTGGGGTCGCAAAGAGTCGGACATGACTGAGAAACTGAACTGAACTGAAGATATACAGAAATATTGACAGAAATGGTACAGAGAATTCCCATATGCCCTGTACACTGTTTCCCCTATTGTTAATATTATGTTGGTATCATGCACTTGTGACATTTAACAAAATATTATTTATGCATTATTAATATTAACTGAACTGAATATTAACTAAAAAGAACTGTGTTTTTGGCTAAATTTTACTTATCCTTCAATTCTTAGCTCATGCCTAATATGGGTTCTTATTTATCTTGAATTCATTCACTTAAATTTCACCCACTTAACATTCATCCATCACCCTCCCTCATTTCTTTTACTAAACTCTTATTATACATACCAAAAATTGTTCTAATAGGTATAAGACAGTGAATCAAGCATACTAGGTCTAAACTATCTTATTCTAAGCTATCCATTCTGAAAAAGTGAATAAATGTATACAAATATAAATGTATACAAATACAAATATTTATAATTGTATAAATGTGCACAATGTATGACAAATATAAAATAAATGTATACAAAAAGTAACAAATATAACTGAGCTTTTATGAAAAGGCTCAGTTTTTTATAACTGAGCTATAAAAATAGCTCAGTTGCTAAAGAATCTGTCTGCAATGCAGGAGACCCCAGCTTGATTCCTGGGTTATGAAGATCCCTGGAGAAAGGAAAGGCTACCCACTCCAGTATCTTTGCCTGGAGAACTCCATGGAAAGAGGAGCATGGCAGGCTACAATCCATGGAGGTCACAAAGAGTCAGACATGACTGGGCAGTTTTACTCTACTTTAGAGAAAAAGATCCTTTGGGAGAGGAAGATCTGTATAAAGTCTTCTGTGCAGTGCCATTGGAGTTGACACCTGAGTGCTTAGTGTGAGGCAGCCATGGGGATATCTGCAGAATGGAGGTTCCAGACAGAGGGAATGGAAATTCCAAGGGGTCTAAAGTGTATCCAATGTATTTGGAAACAGTCAAAAACAAAAGCAAACAACAACGACAACAAAACAGTGTGTCTAGAAGGCAAGGGGGAAGAGGAGTACTAGGTAAGGAGGGAGACGTAAGTGGGGGCTAGTCTGATGAGGTTGTCAGGAAGAGAAAGAACTATTGAATTGATTCCAAGCCAACGAGAGATCAACGAAAAGTGAAAGTGCTGCTTGCTCAGTCATGTCTGACTCTATGCTACCCCATGGACTGTAGCCTGTCAGGCTTCTCTGTCCATGGAATTCTTCAGGCAAGAACACTGGAATGGGCATCCACTCCCTTCTCCAGGGGATCGTCCCAACACAGGGATTGAACCTGGGTTTCCTGCATTGCAGATTAATTCTTTACAGTCTGAGACACCAGAGAGATATTAATAATTAGATAATGAAATGCAAAGGGTATCATATGAGGTGTGTTCCTGCTTAGTTGCTCAGTTGTGTCCTCCTTTTTGTGACCTTTTGGACTGTAGGGGATTTTACAGACAAGAATACTGGAGTGAGTTGCCATTTACTCCTCCAGGGGATATTCTCAACCCAGAATGGGCTATGCATCTCCTGTGTCTCCTGCAGATTCTTTGCTGACTGAGCCATCAGGGAAGTTCAATGATCATATGAGGTGATCAACTTTTAAAAATGTAATTCTGAAGAATAGATTGGGGCATATAGGAGTAGAGTGAGAGGAGGGAGGCTACATGCAGGTCTCATGCTTATCTTTTCAAATATGTGTAGTTCTTGGTTCTCATTTGTAGGCTTAATTTTGTATTTCTTCTTAGAATAAGAATCATTTATATGTAGGTGCCAATTCTAATAATTATTGTCCTCAACGTATCTAGTATATTTGATATTCATTGTCGAAAGAAGTAAATGATTTCTAAAACCTAAGAGCTAGTTAAAACCAGTGACAATTGTTTTTATTTTTAGAGGCAGACAGCTCAGCAAATCAAAATATTTCTCTAACTCATATTCACCAAATCTACTGTATCAATAAATCTTATATTTAATTTCTTCTTAGTCATTTTTCCTCAGTGAGTTAGAACAGAATTATTTAAGTGTGTTCTACTTGCTTTTATTTCTCAGCTGTTTGAAAACCTTGATACATTTTTATTGCTATCTCTGCTAATTCATTACATGATTTTAATAGGAAAATCTCAGAAGCACATGAATATGTAGGGGATACATATATATGTATATGTATATATATATATATTTGATAGGGGATAACAGCAATTGCCTTACATGGGGTTCTGTATTTATACTCTACATTTTCATCTGAGAATCTTGATTGTGCTCTTTTTTTTCACAATAACTCTACATTGTTGATGTTAAATTAAATGATTAATAATTTATCACCTTGAGTTTTGTACCTTTATTATACATTTATATGTATAGTAACTTATATTTATTTTATACTTATAATCTTAATTTTTCACTTCATTTAAAACTTAGAAAACAAGCTAATATTAACTTGACTTTTTTTTCTAAGTGGCAACCTAATAAATAATATAAAATTATATTGTACTATATTTTAAAAACATTTAAAACAAAAATTCTGGTTGTTTTAAAAAGTCCAAAATTATTTTTTAAAACAAATGAATATTCATAATTCTTTCTCATTTTTTTTTCACTTGGATTTTCACACAAATTTATGTAAGTGACTTCAGATATATTTAAAATAATGGGATGCTGGGACTCAATAATCTGCTCATGATCTTTATCCCTTCTGAGGTAGCTTATTTCCATTATTCATGAGCCAGGGGAATGATCTTTGAATAAAGTATACACTCCTGTGGTCAAAAGAATATGTAAGTGAGAAGATAGCCATTCCTTGTCCTTTTCCTCAAATGATATTCCCAAAAGGGCATTTTATATTACTTGCTGCAATATGACTTTGAGTACTAACTCCCTTTGAATTTTAAAAACATTTGGTTGAAATGCTTTATATATACTTCAGCATTGATTATGGACAGTCATCATAATAGGAATATTTCCCCTGGGATAATATCAGAGCAACAGAAGTTTTCTACTGTTTCTCAATGATTCTTATATAGGAACAAAATTATAAATAAAAACATTTACTAAATTTGATAGTGAGGATTGTCTTTCTAGATAATCTGACTCATTTTTTTTTTATTTTTTAATGAAAGTAAAAATTAATTGTCAGTAATTTTCCTGTGGTTACCTAAATAAAATAAACAAAAATTTAATTTTAAATTAATTTTAGCACACTTTAGCAGTTATACAATTATTAATTTATTTCTAAGCTAGATTCACAAGTTTGATTTTGTTGTAAATTTCTATTTTATAATTTATTTAGATATTTCAATACAGTAAGTTGCTTAAAATCCTTTATCATTAATGGCATTCCATATACTATAAATGCATGCATTAATTAAAAAATAAATCCACTGATTAAAGCAAATAGGCTAATTTCTTGTCTCTGACTATATGTCAAAAATGTTTAAGGATTGAATGGCTTTGCATATCATTTTCCTAAGTTAAAAGTATTTGTTAAAAAGCAACTGTGCTCTCAGGTAAAAACAAACTAGAGATACTTAAGGAAGATAATTTATCTAATGGAAATATGTCTATGTGGTTGAATTAGCTGATTCAAAGTAAGATCAAATTTGTGTTATTTATCTAATTTTTAAATTACTTTCAACCTGCTGACAAGCTATGACCAAACATTGCTTAAGAACTGTTCAAGAGACTTAATCATTGGCTCAGATGGCAAAGAACCTGACTGCACGTGGGAGAGCAGGGTTCGATCCCTGTGTCGGGGAGATCCCCTGGGGAAGGGTATGGCAACCCACTCCAGTATTCTTGCCTGGAGAAGCCCCATGGACAGAGGAGCCTGGTGGACTACAGTCCTACCAATGGGGTTGCAAAGAATTGGACACAGCTGAGCAAGCAACTAAGCACTCACACACAGTCTCAAAACTATATATATCTTAGCTGGAAAATAAAAATGGCCTGAAAATTCATTCTCAAAATACATTTAATAAAGTATTAAATATAAATAATAGAAAATAAAAGTATAAATAAGTATTTCATCATAATGTATTTGTTTATATGTTGATGTAGAACATTATTTATGAAATAATTTAAATACCAGTGAAAGTGTTAGTGGCTCAGTTGTGTCTGACTCTTTGTGACCCCATAGACTGCAGCACATCAGTCTTCTCTGTCCATGGGATTCTCCAGACAAGAAGAGTGAGTTGCTATTTCCTTCTCCAGGGGATCTTCCTGATCGAGAAATTGAACCTGGGTCTCCTACAATGCAGGCAGAATCTTTACCATCTGAGCCACCAGGGAAGTCCCCATTTAAATTAAACATATATATACACACACACACACACACATATATATATATAATAAAATTGTATGCATAGCTATATGTTTTAGAAATGATACAGTCAAGTCAAGAAGTCTCCAGAGCTTGTCATGAATAGAAAATAAGAAAAGAGTATGATGGAAAATGAGAGATAAAAGAATAAAGCCTTATTTTGATAGTTTACTGATAAATATTGAATTGACTTTCTTTTATATATTTGACTATCTTTCATGATATGATCTAGAGGAAAGTAGGAGTTGAGAGGTGACTGTTTTCAAATAAACTGATTTTAAACCTTACTGGAATAATGACTGTTACTGAACCAATCACCAACAAAGAATAACTTGGCAGTGGTTTAGTTTCAACAAAAGATCTGCTTCCAGCACACAAAATGATGCAATGACAGTGTCTCTGGTTTGCAGATTACATTTATCCACACGGAGATTCAGGGAACCCCACTCTTATCTTGTGGTTCTACATTGCTGTCACATTTCTGTAGGTCCTTTCCATCTTATTCCATAGCCAGGAGAAGGAAAGAGAGAATTATAAGAAAGTCTAACACCTTCTAAATATCTGGTCCCACAAATGTAAATTGCAAAGGTGCCTCTGCCCAACATACCAGGATGCCAGGAAATTCCACATATCTCTACATCTGAAAGAGTGTGGTAAGGACATAGAGAATGGAAACAAAGAAGCAACAGAGTCAGTGCCTGAAACCCCAGTGGGAAGCAGAGCCTCAGCCCCAGAGAACCTGACAGCAGCACCTCGCAGTGGCTACATGACTCTGACCTCCCAGCCTCGGAATTGCCTACAGGCAAAGGCAGCAGAGCATGGGTTCTGTTCCTCCAGACATGTGAACACAACTCCAGCCCCCATTTGCAGTGGCAGAGAACCTGCAAGCCTGATGACAGCAGACACAGCAGGGGTACTCATGTGACCTCAGCTAACCCCACAAACTCTCCACCTCTCCTCATGGTGGTAAAGCGTGCTACTCAGGAGATCCCGTGTGTGGCAGAAGAGTCTACCATCTCAGTGCCTCAGGTGGTGAATCAACAAGAGTGGCACCTTGGAGGCATAGGGTACCCCTTTGACAGAGTGGCAGAAGGTGTAAAGTGCTACCTCTCAGATACAATCAGAGGAAGCTCAGATAAGATAAAGCAAGAACTATCACACCTCCTACTGGAAAACAAAAGATAGCCCTCTGATTTCTAATCTGTTGAATCCTTAGAATCAGGTAGAAAGATGTTTGAGACTTCTAAAGTTCCAACAGAGTAACAACTTATCAAGCACCATGAAGAACCACAGCAACACAGCATCACAAAAGGAAAATAACTGCTCTCTAGAAACCAGACTTAAAAGTTATGAAACATGTGATACAACTGACAGAGAACTCAAAAGAACTGTTATGAAGACAGTAAACAAGTCACAGGAAAACAAACAAGCAACCAAAAAACAGTTCAATGAGCTAAGAAACAAATTTAACAAACAGAAGGAGTATTTTACCAAAGAGATTGAATTTGACCTCAATCTCAAAGAGTTTCAATCTCTGCAAAAGGACACAACAAATTCTGGCACTGAAGAACTCAATAAACAAGATGAAAAATACATTAGAAAGCATTGGAAACACAGAAGACCATATGGGAAAGAGAATTACTGAGCAGGTAGATAGAAGACTAGATGTGCCACAAATAGAAGAGGAAAGAGGATAAAAAAATTTTTTTTAAATGAGGAAATTATACGAGAGCTATATCTTTTAAGAACAACTTTAGGGCAATGGTGTCCCAGGAGGAGGAGAGTAGGAGAAGGAAGCAGAAAGTGTATTTCAAACAGTTAGTAGCTGAGAAGTTCCCAACAATGAGAATGAACTAGATATAAAAGCTAAGAGAACACCTAGTTACTTCAATGTAAAAAGAACATTTCTAAGATACATTATATTAAAACTGTCAAAAGTTAATGACAAAGGAAGAATTTTAAAGGTAGCCAGGTGAAAATGGATACCAACCTACACATTAATGCCTATTTAGACAATCACCATATTTCCCAGCAGAAATTCTACAGACCATTAGGTAATTGAATGTCATTCTCAAAATACTGAAAAATAAAAGCTGTCACCCAAGAATATTCTACCCAACAAAGTTATCCCTTATGTATAAAGGAAAAATAAAGGCTTCTCCAGACAAACAAAAGTTGAGGGTGTTCATCACCACTAGATCTGCTTCACACAAAATGTTGAAAGGAGCTCTAGTACTTGAAGTGAAAACACAAAAGTACAGGACATTTTGAGTAAAATGATGAACAGACAAAAATAGAAAATTGTAAATATATATCAGAATAAGTTTTTCAACATTTTATTACAGCATAACAGTTAAAAGAGAGGAAAAAAAAAAAGCAGAAAAAATACCTACTTCAATTTGGTTACAAACTCACAACATAAAAAGGGATAATTTGAGACAACAACAGCAAACATGGGCAAGGGAAAAAGAATGAAACATTTAAAGGTAAATGAAGATAAGATGCTATCAGCAGAAAAAAAAAAAAAAACACTGAGATATTGAGATACCTTGAAAAACCACAGTATAACCATAAAATATAAATCTAAATTACAGAGATGAAAACACACACACACACAAAGAAACTGAGAACAACACCACAGAAAGCCACCAAATAAAAATGTCAGATAGAAGCATGAGTAAAATAGAAGAAGTGGAAGTATGGAGCAACCAGAAAATAAATATAAAAGGGCAACACTAAATCTTCATCTATCCATAAATATAAATGGATTGATCATTAATCAAAAGATACAGAGTGGTTAAATTGATCTAAAAACAATACCCAAACATATGCTGACTCCAGGAGTGTCATCTGAGCTCTCAGGGCAAACATAGCCTCAATGTGGAATGACTGAAGATGATACTCCAAGAAAATGAAAGCCAAACTAAAGCACAGCAACCACACTCAGGTCAAACAAAATAGGCTTCAAGTCAGAAAAGATGAGTGGTATATAACAATGAAGAGAAAAATGCATTAAAAGATGTAACAGTCATTAATATATAGGTACCTAATATAGAAGTATATATATATATATATATATATATATATATACACGTGTGTGTGTGTGTGTATATGTATACATACATACATATACACACATACATATATATACATACATACATACATATATATATACACATACATACATATATATATATATATATATATATATATATATATATATATACCAAATATGAATAGACTTAAAGGGAAAATTGTCACAATCCACTAATACTAGGCAACATTAGCACCCTACTTATATCAGCAGAATAATTATACTGAGAGAAAATCAATAAGAAAGCCATGACTTTAAATGAAACATTAGACCAGTGGATTTGGATAGGTTTATGTAGAACATTCCATCCAAATGCAGCATAGTGCACATTTTTTCTCAAATGCTCATGGAAGGTTCTCAAGGATAGACTGTATGGTAGGATATATAACAAGTCTCGGTAAATTTAAGAGGATTGAAATAATTTTAAGCATAGTTTCTGATGACAATGGAATGAAACTAAAAATCAATTAAAAGAAGAAGGCCAAAAATATCACAAGTATATGGAGACTGAACAACATGTTAATGAACAACAACAGAGTCAAGGAAGTAATAAAAGGAGAAATCAAAAACTACCTGAAAACAAATCAAAGTTTGGCACACCAAACTCTTTGGGATGTAAAAAAAAAAAAAGCAACATAAGGGGAATGTTTATAGCAATACTGTCCTATCTCAATAGACCAGACAAAAGAAAAATATCAAGACTAAACTTACCTCTAAATGAACTAGAAAAACAACAAAATAGAACAATGAGGAGCAGTCCCAAGATGGTGGAGGAATAGGATGGGGAGACACTTTCTCTTTCACAAATTCATCAAAAAATTATTTGAATGTGGAGCGACTTCTATAAAACAACTTCTGAATGCTGGTGGAGGACACCAGACAGCCAGAAAGGCAGCCCAATTCTTCAAAGGAAGTAGGATAGAATACAAAAGATGAAAACAGAGACAAAGGATTTGGGACAGAGACCCATCCTGGGGAAGGAATCATGAAGGAGAAGTTTCCACACAATAGGGGACCCTCTCACAGGTAAGACCTGTAGGGAGATTTGGAATCTCAGAGGCAACATAACTGGAAACAAACAAACAGCAACAACAACAAAAACACACAAAATATGCACTTAACCTCAACTACCAGTGGAGAAGTGGCTTAGAAACTCATGTCCACCATCAGTGAGTGGGGGCTTGTTGTGGAGGCATGAGATGTATCATCCATCCTTAGGGTAAGTACTGGGATTAAATGCCCTGAGGATAATCTGAAGGGCTTAATGTGACATAGCAATCCAAGCCATGGGATTGCCAGAGAGGGAAAAAAAGGATCATTCCCATGAAAAATCTTTAAGGAGGCATGGTGACACTTGGCACACTCATAGAACAAAGTATTGCACCCTGGCAAATACAAAAGGAGAGCAAACGGGCTGCTATCTACCACCCTCCCTCCCAGAGGCAGAAAGGGAGGTGTGTAGCAGCTAGAGGCAGAAGGCAAGGGGCTGCTGCAATCTCTGCCCCAGAGGCCGAGTTTTCCACCAAACTGTGAGCAGGTTGCCTGTTGTAAACCAAGACTTCCTGGGATCCTGGAATGTTCACGTCAGCCAGAATCAAGAGTGTCATAGCCTGAGATCAGTACCCCAAAGGAGACACACAGCATACCAGGGACTGTAGGAAGCTGAGCGGTCAGGACCAGGGAGGTTCCTAAGGTGTATGGCCCAACTAGGACAATGCACTCACCAAGAACTTGGTCACCTGAGCGGCTTGGACCTGAGAAGTGCACAAAACACACAGCCCATCTGTGACCTTATGGAGCACCCAAGAACCTGAGTGTCTTAGATCTGGGAAGTGCATTAAAGGCAGGGCCCACTTCGGACAGTGCCCTCACAAAGCACGCAGGAGCTTGAAAAGTCTGGACCCAGGAAGTACAAGATGACTCGGGCTCTGGCAAACCCAGTGAGTTCCATCCAAGGGGAGCACTCCTCGTACATGCCAGCAGAATTTGTTTGCACTGTCCCTCTTTATCCACAGCACAACTGAGTAAGTGAAGCCTGAGTAATTGGCTATGTTTGCCCCCGAGTGTCTGGGGGAAATTAGACACTGAAGAGACTTGTAAACAGAGGAAGCCAAAATAAGCAAAGAAGGGAGAACCACCTAGCAAATGACAGGTGCAACAGATTAAAATCCTGCAGTTAATGCTGAGAATATGCATTTGAGGGACAAATATAGAAATTAAGGACAAGTACAAACCAGGACAAGGGACTATCTGAAAGTGAACTGACCCAACACTGCCCACAGCAGCCTCAGATAAATTCCTAGATATATTTTTACTATTATCACTTTTTCTTTAATTTTTAAAATTTTAGATATTTATTTCTCTAGGTTTCATTTTTATAGCCTATTATTACTGTTCAACAACAACAACAACAACAACAACAACAACAACAAAAAAACCTACCTTTTATAAACAAATTTGTTTATAAAATGTAGTTTTTTTTTTAGAATTATATATATATATAGGATTGATTTTGTTTCACTCTTTACATTGCATTTTTGAGAGTCTAATTTCTAATCTAGGTCTTTAATTTTCCCCTTTTGATATTTATTATCAAATTTTTACCTTTAAAAACCTAATCTTTAGTATTCATTTTCACTTAGGGATTTGTCTACCGGCTTGATTTCTCTCTCCCTTTTGACTCTCTCATTTCTCTTCCTGGTCATCTCTATCTCTCTCCTCCCTCTTTCTTCTCTATACAACTCTGTGAATCACTCTGTGTGTTCTTGGCTGTGGAGAGTTGCTTCAGAATTAACCTAGGACCTTTGGTTTCTTGTCTGTGTAGATGGAGAAATTTTGAGATTAATGTAAGACGGGGACTGAAACTCTGAGGCAGGAAGCTCAATTCCAGAATGTTAGACAATCATAGAACTCCTCACCACAGGGAACAAAAATAGGCAAGAGCCAACCCAAAAGTCTCCATACCTGCACTGAATCCAAACTCGATGGCCCAAGATCCAGCAAGTTTCAGTGAAATGCACCCACACTGATTCTCCAACAAAATAGGAACACAACCCTGAACATTAAAAGATGGGCTGACCAAAGCCATACCAAACTGAAAGACACCTGAAAACTCATTATTGTACGCTTCATTGCACTCCAGAGAGAAGAGATCCAGATCCACTCATCAGAACATAGACACAAGTTCCCCCAACCAGAAAAAATTGACAAGCCACTGGTCCAATCCCACCCACAGGGAGCAGACTCCGCAAAAAAAAGGAACCATGACCCCCTCAGCCTGTAGAAAGGGGACCCCAAACACAGCAATCTAAACAAAATGAAAGCACAGAGAAATATACAACAGGTGAAGAAATATGATAAAAACCTATCAGTCCAAAACAACACCACCACCACCAACAACAAAAAGAAGTGAAAATAATTCTGAAAAATAATTCAGAATAATGATAGTAAAGATAAGCCAAAATCTAGAAAAAGAATGGATTTACAGATAAATAGACTGGTGGCACAGATTGAGAAGATGCAAGATATGCTTAACAAGGACCTAGAAGAAGTAAGGAGGAGTCAATCAATAATACACAATGCAATGACTAAGATTAAAAACACTCTGGAGGGAACCAACTGCAGCATAACTGAGGCAGAAGAAAGGATAAGTGAGGTAGAATGTAAAATGGTGGAAATAAATGAAGCATGATGAAGAAGAAAAAAAAAAAGAGTTAAAAGAAATGAGAAAAACTACAGTGACCTCTGGAACAATGTCAAATGCCCCATCATTCGAATTATAGGTGTCCCAGAAGAAGAAGCCAAAAAAAAAAAGAACATGAGATAAAACTTGAGGAGATAATAGTTGAAAATTTCCCTAAAACCAGAAGGGAATAGCTACCCAATTTCAGGAAACCCAGAGTTCCAAATAGGATAAACCCAAGATGAAACACACCAAAACACATAGTAATTAGACTAATAAATATTAGACACAAGGAGCAAATATTAAAAGCACCACGGGAAAAGAAACAAATAGCATACAAGAGGATTTTCATAAGGATAATGGCTGATCTTTCAATAGAAACTCTTCAGGCCAGAGAGAATGGAAGGACATATTTAAAGTGTTGAAAGTGTGTGTGTGTGTGTGGGGGGGGGGGGGGGAGGGCGGGGAACTACACCTAAGATTACTCTATCCAGAAAGGAACTTACTCAGATTGGAAAGAGAAATCAAAAGCTTTACAGATAAGCAAAAGCTGAGAGAATTCAGCACCACCACACCAGTTCTTCAACAAATTAAAAAGGACTTTCACTAGGTAGGAAACACAGAAAAGGTTAATAAAAACAAACCCCAAACAAAAAGTAAATAATAACAGGATCACACTTATCAATACTTACATAAAATGTAAATGGGTTAAATGCTCCAAACAAAAGACAAAAACAGGACAAGTGGATACAAAAACAAAACCCCTATACATGCTGTCTACAAGAGACACTCAAACCTGGGGATATATACAGACTGAAAGTGAAAGGGTGGAAAAGGATATTTCATGCCAAAGGAGATCAAAAGAAAGCAGGAGTAGCAATACTCATATCAGACAAAATAGACTTTGAAATAAAGACTGTGATAAGAGACAGAGAAGGACACAAAATTATGATCAAGGGATCAACCCAAGAGGAAGATATTACAATTATAAATACATATGCCCCCAATATAGGAGCCCCTCAATACATGAGGCAAATGAACAAGTATGAAAGGGGAAATTAACTGTAACACAATAATAGTGGTGAACTTTAATACCCAGCTCACAACTATGGATGGATCATCCAAACAGAATTAAGTAGGAAACACAAGCTTTAAATGGCACACTAGACCAGTTAGACCTAACTGATATCTAGAGGGCATTTCATCCAAAAACAATGGATTTCACCTTTTTCTCAAGTGCACACAGAGCATTCTTCAGGATAGATCACATCCTGGGCCACAAATCTAGCTTGGATAAATTTTAAAAACGGAAATCACGTCAAGCATCTTTTATGTTGACAACATAGCATGATTAAATATCTACTACTGTAAGGAGATCCAACCAGTCCATCCTAAAGGAGATCAGTCCTGGGTATTCATTGGAAGGACTGATGCTGAAGCTGAAACTCTAATACTTTGGCCACCTCATGTGAAGAGTTGACTCATTGGAAAAGACCCTGATGCTGGGAGGGATTGGGGGCAGGAGGAGAAGGGGACGACAGAGGATGAGATGGCTGGATGGCATCACCGACTCAATGGACATGAGTTTGAGTAAACTCTGGGAGTTGATGATGGACAGGGAGGCCTGGTGTGCTGTGATTCATGGGGTTGCAAAGAGTCAGACATGACTGAGTGACTGAACTGAAACTGAGCTAAACAGGGAAAAAGAAAAAAAAAAAAAGCTATATAAAACACAAACAAATGGTGGCTAAACAGCATGCTTCTGAATAACTGATATGCAAGAAGTGTGAGAAATCAAAAAGGAAATCTAAATATACATAGAAACAAATGACAATGAAAACGTGACAACCCAAAACCTATGAGATTCAGAAAATCAATGCTAAGAGGTAATTGTTCATAGCAACACAAGTCTACTTCAAGAAGCAAGAGAAAAATCAAACGAGCAACCTAGCTTTCCACTTAAAATAACTAGAGAAAGAAGAACGATAACAACAACAAAAGTGAAGGTAGTAGAAGGAAAGCAATCATAAAACTCAGCATAAATAAATGAAAAAAAAAAAAAAATAAGGGGAGACTACAGCAAATATCAACAACACTAAAAGCTGGCTCTTTGAGAAGATAAAGTAGATAAACCATAGCCAAAGTCATAAAGAAAAAAATGATGAAATCAATAAAATTAGAATTGAAAATGGAGAAATCAGAACAGATAACACAGAAATAAAAAGAGAGATGGGATGGGGAGAGAAGTGGGAGGGGTTCAGGATGGGGAGCACATGTAAATCCACGGCTGATTCATGTCAATGTATGACAAAAACCACTACAATATTGTAAAGTAATTCGCTTTCAACTAATAAAAATAAGTGGAAAAAACAAACAAACAAACAAATAATTAACAGGGGCCCAGGTTCCAAATCAGAACAACAACAAAAAAAAGTCAAAAGAGAGTACTATAAGCAACTGTATTCCAATAAGAAGGACAACTTGGAAGAAATGGACATATTCTTAGAAAAGTATAACCTTTGAAAACTGAACCAGGAAAAAAAAAAAAAATATGAACAGAGCAACCACAGGCTTGGAAATAGAAACTGTAATCAAAATCTTACAACAAACAGAAGTCCAAGACCAGATGGCTTCACAGGTGAATTCTACCAAAAATGTACAGAGAGCTGATACCTATCCTACTCAACCTCTTCCAGAAAATTGCAGAGGATGTTAAACTTCCAAACTCATTCTACGAGGCCACCAACACTCTGATTTGAAAACCAGACAAAGAAGCCACAAAAGAAGAAAACCACAGGTCAGCATCACGAATGAACATGGATGATAAAATCCTCAACAAAATTCTACCAAATAGAATCCAACATCATGTTAAAAAGATCATACATCATGACCAAGAGGGCTTTATTTCAGGAATGCAAGGATTCTTCAACAGGGTACTCAGGGATGGTCCACTGGGATGACCCTGAGGGATGGGATGGAGAGGGAGGTGGGTGGGAGGGGGGTTCAGGATGGGGAACACATATACACCCATGGCTTATTCATGTCAATGTACAGTAAAAACCACTACAATATTGTAAAGTAATTAGCCTCCAATTAAATTAAATAAATTAAAAAAAATCCCAAATTAATCAATGTTATACAACATATTAACAAATTAAATGATAAAAATCATAAAATTATCTCTGTAAATACATAGAAAAAATCTGACATAATTCAAAGTCAATTTATGATTAAAAAAAAACAAACAAACAACAACAAAAAAAAAACCCCTTTCTAGAAGGTAAGCATAGACGGAACATCAGTTCAGTGGCTTAGTCACTGACTCTTTGCAACCTCAAGGACTGCAGCACGTCAGGCTTTCCTGTCCATCACTAACTTCCAGAGCTTACTCAAACTCATGTCCATCAAGTTGATAATGCCATCCAACAGTCTCATCCTCTGTCCTCCCCTTCTCCTCCCAGCTTCAATCTTACCTAGCATCAGGGTCTTTTCCAATGAGTCAGTTCTTCACATCAGGTGGCCAAAGTTCTGGAATTTCAGCTTCATCATCAGTCCTTCCAATGAATATTCAGGACTGATTTCCTTTAGGATGGATTGGTTGGGTCTCCTTACAGTTCAAAAGAATCTAAAGAGTCTTCTCCAACACCAGAGTTCAAAACCATCAATTCTTCAGCACTCAGCTTTCTTTATAGTTCAACTCTCACATCCATAAATGACGACTGGAAAAACCATTGCTTTGTATAGACGGACCTTTTTGGCAAAGTAATGTCCTTGATTTTTAGTATGCTATCTAGGTTGGACATAGCTCTTCTTCCAAGCATCTTTTAATTTCATGCCTGACGTCACCATCTGCAGTGATTTTGGAGCCCCCTCTCCCCCCGTGCCAAAATAAAGTCTCTCACTGTTTCCATTGTTTCCCCATCTGCTGCTGCTACTGCTGCTAAGTCGCTTCAGTCGTGTCTGACTCTGTGCGACCCCGCAGACTGCAGCCCACCAGGCTCCCCCATCCCTGGGATTCTACAGGCAAGAACACTGGAATGGGTTGCCATTTCCTTCTCCAATGCATGAAAGTGAAAAGTGAAAGTGAAGTCGCTCAGTCGTGTATGACTCTTCACGACCCCATGGACTGCAGCCTCCCAGGCTCCTCCGTCCATGGGATTTCCCAGGCAAGATTACCGGAAAGAGTTGCCATTGCCTTCTCCAGTTTCCCCATCTAGTTACCATGAAATGATGGGACTGGACGCCATGACCTTAATTTTCTTAATGTTGAGTTTTAAGCCAACTTTTTAATTCTCCTGTTTCACTTTCATCAAGAGATTCCTTAGTTCTTCTTTGCTTTCTGCCATAAAGGTTGTGTTATCTGCATATCTGAGGTTATTTATATTTCTCCCAGTAAGCTCGATTCCAGTTTGTGCTTCATCCAGCCTGTAATTTTGCATAATGTACTCTGCATGTAAGTTAAATAAGCAGGGTGACTACATACAGCCTTGATATACTTCCTTCCTGATTTGGGGCCAGTCTGTTATTCCGTGTCCAGTTCTAAGTATTGCTTCTTGAACTGGATGCAGATTTCTCAGGAGGCAGGTAAGGTGGTCTGGTTTTCTCATCTGTTGAAGAATTTTCCAGTTTGTTGTGGACCACACAGTCAAAAGCTTTGGTGTAGTAAATAAAGCAGAAGTAGATGTTTTTCTGGAACTGTCTTGTTTTTTCAATGATCCATCGGATGTTGGTAATTTAATCTCTGGTTCCTCTGGCTTTTATAAATCCAGGTTGAACTTCTGGAAGTTCATCACTCATGTACTGCTGAAGCCTGGCTTGGAAAATTGTTGAGCATTATTTTGCTACTGTGTGAGATAAGTGCAATTGTGCAGTAGTTTGAACATTCTTTGGCATTGTTTTTCTTTGCAATTGGAATGGAAACTGATCTTTTCCAGTACTGTGGCCACTGTTGGGTTTCCCAAGTTTGCTGGTATATTGAATGCAGCACTTTAACAGCATCATCTTTTAGGATTTGAAATAGCTCAACTGGAATTACATAATACATCCTTTCTATGTAGAGGATCATATCTTCCACAAATACTGAGAGTTTTACTTCTTCTATTCCAATCTGGATTCCTTTTAATTCTTTTTCTTCTCTGATTCTTATGGCTTTTATTATGTTGAAGTATGTTCTTTCTTTGCCTACTTTCTGGAGAATTTTTATCATAAATCTTTGCTGAATTTTACCAGAGGCTTTCTCTGCATCCATTGAAATAATCATATGGATTTTATTTTTCAGTTTGTTAACATAGTGTATTATAGTGATTGGTTTTCAAATCCTGAAGAATCCTTGCATCCCTGGAATAAAGAAACAAAAGAGCTGCATATAGAAAACTATAAAACAGTGATAAAATAAAAACCAAAGATGACACAAAGAAATGGAAAAATATACCATGTCTGTGAATTGGAAGAATCAATATAGTGAAAATGCGTATACTACCCTAAGCAATCTATGAATTTGATGCAATCTCTATCAAGCTACCAATGCTATTTTTTACAGAACTAGAACAAATAATTTCACAATTTGTATGGAAAGAAAAAATACTTTAAATGCCAAAACAATCTTGAGAAAGAAGAATGGAATTGAAGGAATCAACCTTCCTGACTTTAGACTATACTACAAAGCTACAGTCACCAAGGCAGTATGGTACTAGCACAAAGACAGAAATACAGATCAGTGGAATAAAATAGAAAATTCAGAGATAAATCCACACACCTGTGGACACCTTAATTTTGACAAAGGAGGCAAAAATATCCAATGAAGAAAAGGCAGTCTCTTTAAAAATTGGTACTGGGAAAACTGGTCAATCATGTGTAAAAGAATGACACTGGAACACTTTCTAACACCATAGAGAAAAATAAACTCAAATGGATTAAAAATCTAAATGTAAGACCAGAAACTATAAAACTCTTAGATGAAAACATAGACAAAACACTCTCTGACATAAACCACAACAAGATCCTCTATGACCCATCTCCAAGAGTAATGAGAATATAAGCAAAAATAAACACATGGGATCTATTTAAACTTAGAATATTTTGCACATCATAGGAAACTATATGCAAGGTGAAAAGATAGTTTTCAGAGTGGGAGAAAATAACAAACATAACAACTAAAAATAATTTAATCTCCAAAATATACAAGCATCTCATGTA
Organism: Dama dama; assembly: GCF_033118175.1. Lineage (NCBI taxonomy): Eukaryota > Metazoa > Chordata > Mammalia > Artiodactyla > Cervidae > Dama > Dama dama. The sequence continues at coordinate 5,286,925 of NC_083708.1, read as the reverse complement.
GTTCAATACCAAAAAATGAACAACCCAATCAAAAAGTGCCCAAAAGGACTAAATAGACTTTTCTCCAAAGAAGACATACAGATGAATAAAACACATGAAAAGATTCTCAATGTCACTCATTATTAGAGAAATGCAAATCAAAACCACAATGAGGTATCATCTCATGCAGGTCAGAATGAGTCATCAAAAAGTCTATAACAATAAATGCCAGGGAGGGTGTGGAGAAAAGGGAACCCTCTTACACTGTTGGTGGAAATGAAAACTGATACAGCCACTATGGAGAAGAGAGTGGAGATTCCTTTAAAAAAAAACTGGGAATAGAACTCTGCATGACCCAGCAATTCCATTGCTGGGCATACACCTCAAGGAAACCATAATTTAAAGAGACACATGTACCTCAACATTCATCTCTGCACTATTTTCAGTAGCTAGGACATGGAAGCAATCTAGATATCCATCAACAGATGAATAGAAAAGGGAGTTGTGGTACGTATACACAATGGAATATTAGGTATAAAAAAGAACCCATTTGAATCAGTTCTAATGAGGGGGATGAAACCAGAGTGCATTATATAGAGTGAAGTAATTCATAAAGAGAAACATAAGTATTGTATATTAATGCATATATAGGGAATTTAGAAAGATGGTAATGATGATCCTATATGCAAGGCAGCAAAAGAGACATGGTTGTAAAGAACAGACTTTTGCACTGTGAGAAGGGAAGGGGGGATGAGTTGGAAGAATAGCATCAAAACATGTATATTGGTCTCCCCTGGTGACTCAGATGGTAAAGAATCTGCCTGCAATGTGGGAGACCTGGGTTTGATTCCTGGTTTGGGAAGATTCTCTGGAGAAGGGAATGACTACCCAGTTTGGTATTCTTACCTGGAGAATTCTACAGACTTACTACCATATGTAAAATAGATAACAAGGGCAAGTTTTGATTCATGAATCAGGACCAGTGCTCTGGGACAACCCAGAGGGATGGGATGGGAAGTGAGGTGGGTGGGGGGATTCAGAATGGGGGGACACATGTGTATCCATGGATGGTTCATGTCATTCTATGGCAAAAATCATCACAATATTATAAAGTAATTATCTTCCAATTAAAATAAGTCAATAAAAGAAAGAACAAGAAAAGACTAAAATCAGTAGAAGGAAGGAAATATTTCAGATCAGAGTGTAAATAAATGAAACAGACACTAAAAAGACAATGATATTAATAAAACTATGTTCTATTTATTTGAAAATAAGAAAAATGACAAACTTTCAGCTAGGCTTACGAAGACAAAATGGGAGAAGGCTCTGATAAATAAAATCGAAAACCAAAGAGGAGAAGTAGCAATGGATAAGCCATAGATGCAAAAGAATGTAAGAGAATATTATGAACAGATGGACAACATTTAACTGCACAGTTTAAGAAAAATGGATTAATTCTAAGAATCATACAGCTTTCCAAGGCCAAATCATGAAGAAATGGAAAATAAGCTGGACATCCATAAAAATATTAAAAGAACGGTAGTAAAAACTTCCACAAAACCACAAGCTCAAGAACCTTCACAGGAGAATTCTATCAACCATTCAAAGATTAATCTATACTTCTCAAACTCTTCCAAAAAAAATTAAGAGGAGGAAATGCTTCCTAACTCATTCTGCAAGATCAACATTACCCTGATAACAAAATCAAACACAACACACAGAAAGAATATTACAGGACAATCTAATGAATATAATTCTCATATATATAAGCAAAATGCATGTATTAGAAGGATCAAGATGAGAATATATTCAGTTAAGTTCAGTTCAGTCGCTCAGTCATGTCCGACTCTTTGCGACCGCGTGAATGGCAGCACGACAGGCTTCCCTGTCCATCACCAACTCCCAGAGTTTACTCAAACTCATGTCCATCAAGTCAGTGATGTCATCCAGCCATCTCATCCTCTATCGTCCCCTTCTCCTCCTGCCCCAATCCTTTCCAGCATCAGGGTCTTTTCCAATGAGTCAACTCTTCGCATGAGGTGGCCAAAGTATTGGAGTTTCAGCCTCAGCATCAGTCCTTCCAATGAACACCCAGGGCTGATCTCCTTTAGGATGGACTGGTTGGATCTTCTTGCAGTCCAAGGGATTCTCAAGAGTCTTCTCCAACACCACAGTTCAAAAGCATCAATTTTTTTACCTCAGCGTTCTTCCCAGTCCAACACTCACATCCATACATGACCACTGGAAAAACCATAGTCTTGACTAGATCGACCTTTGTTGGCAAAGTAATGTCTCTGCTTTTTAATATGCTGTCTAGGTTGGTCATAACTTTCCTTCCAAAGAGTAAGCATCTTTTAATTTCATGGCTGCAATCGCCATCTGCATTAGCAAGCTGCATATATTAAATATTAGCAAACTGCATATATTAAAAGGATCAAACTGAGAGCATTGAAAAGGTTGTATGCCATGATCAATCGGGGTTTATTTCAGAGATGCCAAAATAGTTCAAATTTCATAAATCAGCCAATGTCGTTCACCATATCAACAAAATAAAATCCACATGATCTTCTCAATAAATTCAGAAATTAAAAAAAAAGACAGCATTCAATGCCCATTCATGTTTTTAAAACTACCTCTCAGAAAAACAGGCACAGAAGAATGTATCTCAAGTAACATGGGCCACTATGGCAAAATCACAGCTAAAATCAGATTCAGTGGTGGAAAGTTGAAACCTTATCTTTAAAACCAGGATAAAGACAAGGAGTCCCATTCTCATCTCTCAGCATAATATTAGAAGTCCTAGTCAGAGCAATTAAGCAAAAAGCGAAAAAAAAAAAAAAAAAAAAAAAACAAATGGAAATGAAAGTAGTAAATCAGTAAGTTTTCAGAAATTTGAGGAGCAGTTGGATTTTTCTGAACAGCACTGAGGAAAATCTATTGGATTGACATTTTGAAAAATAACTTTCTGAAGTGTGAATAGATTAAAGGAAGATGTGGGGAGCACTGTCAGGATCAAGTTAGGAGGACTATATAGTAATCTTGTTACAGTAACCAAATGAGTGAAATTGAGGATGGATGTATACAGATTCAGAAATCGTTCAGGAGGTCAGATTAAAAGGGAGAGAGAAAAAAATCTAATTAGTGCTTGTCATCTGTAACAATTCAAGAAAAAAAATATTTTGTTGTTTCCACTTTTCATCTGTCTTTTTAAGAACTGAAGAAAAGGAAGGATATTTGAACAATTACACAGAAATTAATTCTAGGTCCATCCTGGTTTAACATCAGCTTATGTTCTTAGGTTAGAACCTCAGTGAATTTCAATGCATCTTAAAAATGCCCCAGATACTCTCTGAGCTTCTTGCCTCACAACACTGTGGAGAGGCACAATGAAATGATGTCTGTGGTCATCATTTATACATATATATATATATATATATATAGATAGATAGATAGATAGATAGATGCCAAGCCAAAAATTATACGTGGTGGCTTTTCTCATGACAGTAGGTAATTTTTTTTAATAACAAAAATGTAAATTATATTCTAAAAGATTTCAAGGCAGACAGATTCCACAAACTATTAATCCAATTCTAATCTTCTTCATAAATAGAATATTCTTCATTGTATAGGATCTGATGACTTTTTTATTTCTTCTTCTAACATATGTTGATTTTCTCCACTGTTTCACTAAAAAGTGATTGCAGCTGATTAGCTTTTTTGGGGTAAATGAATGTTATAAAAATTTTTGATGACCAAGAGAAGATAAATTTGGATGTAAAGTTTTCACATTCAACTTTACAACATATATGACTAATTATATTAAATATCACCCTAGCAGAAATGTGGATACACTAAACGTATATATCCAGCTTGATTAGTAGGTATATGTCTGTTTATAGAGATGTCTGCACATGCATTTAAAATTGGGTTTAAATAGACTAAATTTAAGTTGATTATGATTGGAGCAATTTATGTAATGAACTGGACATGGGACAACAGACTGGTTCCAAATAGGAAAAGAAGTACATCAAGGCTGTATATTGTCACCCTGCTTATTTAACTTATATGCAAAGTACATCACGAGAAACGCTGGGCTGGAGGAAGCACATGTTGGAATCAAGACTGCCGGGAGAAATATCAATAAGCTCAGATATGCAGATGACACCACCCTTATGGCAGAAAGTGAAGAAGAACTAAAGAGCCTCTTGATGAAAGTGAAAGAGGAGAGTGAAAAAGTTGGCTTAAAGCTCAACATTCAGAAAACTAAGATCATGGCATCCAGTCCCATCACTTCATGGCAAATAGATGGAGAAACAGTGGAAACAATGGCTCCCTTTATTTTTCTGGGCTCCAAAATCACTGCAGATGGTGATTGCCGCCATGAAATTAAAAGACACTAACTCCTTGGAAGGAAAGTTATGACCAACCTAAACAGCATATTAAAAAGCAGAAACATTACTTTGTCAACAAAGGTCCATCTAGTCAAGGCTATGGTTTTTCCAGGAGTCATGTATGGATGTGAGAGTTGGACTGTGAAGAAAGCTGAGTGCCAAAAATTTGATGCTTTTGAACTGTGGTGTTGGAGAAGACTGTCGAGAGTCCCTTGAACTGCAAGGAGGTCCAAACAGTCCATCCTAAAGGAGATCAGCCCTGGGTGTTTATTGGAAGGATTGATGCTGAAGCTGAAACTCCAATAAATTGGCCACCTGATGTGAGAAGCTGACTCATTTGAAAAGACCCTTATGCTGGGAAAGATTGAAAGCAGGAGGAGAAGGGGACGACAGAGACTAAGATGGTTGCATGGCATCACTAACTCAATGGAAATGGGTTTGGGTGAACTCCAGGTGTTGGTGATGGACAAGGGGGCCTGTTGTACTGCAGTTCATGGGGTCTCAAAGAGTCAGACATGACTGAGAGACTGAGCTGAACTGTTTATTTTAAAAAACAACCTGATTCTATGTATTTAACATATATATTTGTGACAAAAATGTAAAAAAAAAAAAGTAATAAATTTGGCTAGTATTGGTAATTTTTTATGATATTAATATTAAAGGTGTTATAGAAACTTTAAACCAAACCAAAGGGTTTCATGTTGGCAGATACTATAACAAAAGTCTTGATCTACAGCTAAACAGAGTTCGCCAAAATCTTTAAGTTAGCACAGCTTGTCAGTGCTTCTATGATAATCATATATTAATATTTCAACAAAAGTCATAGAGTTGTAACAGAATAGAAAGGTTTTGATATCTGAAAATCAATCAATGTAATACACCACATTAACAAATTGAAAGAAAAAATATGATTATCTCAATAGAAGCAGAGGAAACCTTTGACAAAATTCAGCATCCATTTATGAAAAAAAAAAAAAAAAAAAAACTCCAGAAAACAGGAATAGATGAAACATACCTCAACATAATAAAAGCTATATATGACAAACCTACAGCAAACGTTATCCTCAATGTTGAAAAATTGAAACCATTTCCTCTAAAGTCAAGAACAAGACAAGGGTGCCCACTCTCACCACTACTATTCAGCATAGTTTTGGAAGTTTTAGCCACAGCAATCAGATAAGAAAAAGGAGAAAAAAAAAAAAAAAAAAAAGGAATACAGATTGGAAAAGAAGTAAAACTCTCACTGTTTGCAGATGGCATGATCCTTTACATAGAAAACCCTAAAGACTCCACCAGAAAATTACAAGAGGTAATCAATGAACATAGTAAAGTTGCAGGATATAAAATTAACACACAGAAATCCTTTGCATTCCTATACACTAACAATGAGAAAACAGAGAAATTAAGGAGACAATTGCATTCACCATTGCAATGAAAAGAACAAAATACTTAGGAATAAGTTTATATACAGAAACAAAAGATCTATATATAGAAAACTATAAAAAAAAAAAACTGATGAAAGAAATCCAAGATGACACAAATAGATGGAGAAATATACCATGTTCATGGGTTGGAAGAATAAATACAGTGAAAATGAGTATACTGCTCAAAGCAATCTATAGATTCAATGCAATCCCTATCAAGCTACCAACGGTATTTTTCACAGAACTAAAACAAATAATTTCACAATTTGTATGGAAATACAAAAAACCTCAAATAGCCAAAGCAATCTTGAGAAAGAAGAATAAAACAAGAGGAATCAACCTGCCTGACTTCAGGCTCTACTACAAAGTTACAGTCATCAAGACTTTATGGTACTGGCACAAAGACAGAAATATAGATCAATGGAACAAAACAGAAAGACCAGAGATAAACCCAGGCACCTATGGACACCTTATCTTTGACAAAGGAGGCAAGAATATACAATGGGGAAAAGACAATCTCTTTAACAAGTGGTGCTGTGAAAACTGGTCAATTGCTTGTTAAAAAATGAAACTAGAACACTTTCTAACACCATACACAAAAATATACTCAAAATGAATTAAAGATCTAAATGTAAGACCAGGAACTATAAAACTCCTAGAGGAAAACATAGGCAAAACACTCTCTGACATAAATCACAGCAGGATCCTCTATGACCCACCTCCCACAGTAATGGAAATAAAAGCAAAAATAAACAAATGGGACCTAATTAAACTTAAAAGTTTTTGCACAACAAAGGAAACCATAAGCAAGGTGGAAAAACAGCCTTCAGAATGGGAGAAAATAATAGCAAACGAAGCAACTGACAAATAATTAATCTCAATAATATACAGGCAACTCCTGAAGCTCAATTCCAGAAAAACAAATGACCTAATCAAAAAAATGGGCCAAGAACTAAACAGACATTTCTCCAAAGAAGACATACAGATGGCTAACTGACACATGAAAAGATGCTCTACATCACTCATTATCAGAGAAATGCAAATTAAAACCCCAATGAGGTACCATCTCACACCAGTCAGAATGGCTGCTATCCAAAAGTCTACAAGCAATAAATGCTGGAGAGGGTGTGGAGAAAAGGGAACCCTCATACACTGTTGGTGGGAATGCAAGCTAGTACAGCCACTATGGAGAACAGTGTGGAGATTCCTTAAAAAAAAAACTGGAAATAGAACTGCCATATGACCCAAAAATTCCACTACTGGATATACACACTGAGGAAACCAGAATTGAAAGAGACATGTGTACCTCAATGTTCATCACAGCACTGTTTATAATAGCCAGGACATGGAAGCAACCTAGACGCCCATCAGCAGAGGAATGGATTAGAAAGCTGTGGTACATATACACAATGGAATATTATGTAGCCATTAAAAAGAACCCATTTGAATCAGTTCTAATGAGGTGGATGAAACTGAAGCCTATTATATGGAATGAAGTAAATCAGAAAGAAAAACATCAATACAGTATACTAACACATATATATGGAATTTAGAAAGATGGTAACAATAACTATATGTGAGACAGAAAAAGAGACACATGTATAGAGCAGTCTTTTGGACTCTGTTGGAGTAGCTGAGGGTAGGATGATTTGAGAGAAGAGCACTGAAATATGTATATTATCATATGTGAAACAGATCACCAGTCCAGGTTCAATGCGTGAGACAGGGTGCTCAGGGCTGGTGCACTGGTATGACCCAGAGGGATGGGATGGCGTGGGTGGTGGGAGGGAGGTTCAGGATGGGGAACACATGTACACCCATGGCTGATTCATGTCAGTGTATTGCAAAAACCACTACAATATTGTAAAGCAATTAGTCTACATTTAAAATAAATTTTTTAAAAAAAGTAAGTAAGTCTTTGAGTAAGATTTCAAACTATATTTGAACTCTTTACAGAATTATTAGAGTAACATCTAAGGAGATACATTTGCTGGAAAAGTTTATAAGATAATACCTTCTAACTGCGACTAAAAAGAAAAAATGTAGGACACTAGTTGCCTAGTGTCTTAGACAGGAGCCCAGAAAACTAAAAATTCAGAGGGCAGAAGCCTCTGTCTTAAACATGGCAAAGCAAAAATACATGCATATAGTCATATGTATATACATATATATAAATGTTTTAACAAAATTCATAAAAGACTTGAATATCAATGTAAAAGTCCCCAAATGCATATAATGAATATAATAAAGTTAATATTTCAGAAAATTTTTGAAAAATAGTAACAAACTAAATGGAAAAAGAAAATGCTTCCTTGAAAGAAAAACAAAGTTTATTAACTCAAATTTTATTTATTTTTTATTTGTTTCAATTGATTCATTTGGAATACACAACTATTATTTTCAGAGTGGAGACTAATCACTGTAGAAATGAATAAATAAGAAAATTTAGATCAGGGGAAGAAATTTATGGTGAAAGCTATAAGAAGCTGATTACCTTAATACACACTTAATTCAATATGAACATCTATTGTAAAGTATGGCCTATCTAAACACAAAAATTAACTGGAGAGGCTTTTATCTTCTAAAGTTTCTGGTAAAATTTCAGAAGAAAATATGAAAACCTCTTTTGACATCTAAGTTTGAATGAATAATCCAATTATTTCAGGATATTAGGTGTATATATATATGTGTGTGTGTGTGTGTACATAAGAAATATATATTATACATATTTATATGTTTATTATATATGTGTGTGCAGAAGAAACAAATGAAAAATACTGCAAATGATTATTTCCTGGGGAAAAAAAAAGGTCATTTTTAGAATCTATCCTACGTTTTGCTTCACTTTAAGGTACTCCTAACTTAAAACTCTTTATGGTCTTGGGCTTGAGAGCCATTGTCTCAGTACTAAGCTCCATGGGTTCACAGGTGCTCTCTTCCCCTTTATTCAATTTACTTTGTCATTTAAATGGTTTATATTAGTCTTTGTTTCTGTATCTCTCAAACTAGAGTCTAAAAAATCAATCTAATCTTTCTCCTATATCATGGCAAAAAAATCCTTGTAACTAAGTGTCCTGTCTTTTTTTCTCACTGTATTTCCCATGTAAATTAAAATATTTTGGATGACATATAATAAATACATATCTAATAAATTGTCTCTCTACTACCTTATTCTGGCATTTTAAATTCTGAAGACTGTTATCCCAATTCTTTATTTTCTAAATTCTGATTATTTCAAGAATACGAATTTCAACCCACCATGATCTCTAACTCTGGTTCTAAGTGACTTTCTTCTTAAAGTGTGACAACACTTAATTGTATTGTATTTTGGGCTCAGCTGGTAAAGAATCAACTTGCAATGCAGGACACCTGGGTTTGATCCCTGGGTTGGGAAGATCCCCTGGAGAAGGGAATGGCTACCCAATCCGCTATTCTGGCCTGGAGAATTCCAAGGACAGTCCAGAGGGTCATAGAGTCAGACACAACTGAGTGACTTTCACTTCACTCAAGAATCTTTATTTAGCTAATTAAAAGTTTTGATCTTGACCTTACTTATCATTAGGGCTTCGTCAGTGGCTCAGCATGTAAAGAATTCACCTGCATTGAAGGAGTATTAGGAGATATGGGTTGCATCCCTGGGTTAGGAAGGTCCCTTGGAAGAGGAAATGGCAACCTGCTCCAGTACTCTTGCCTGAAAAACCCTATGGACAGAGGAGTCTGGGGGACTATAGTCCAAAGGGTCACAAAGAGTCAGATACAATTGTACAAGCACAGGATCTTCCCTATCATTGTCTACCTTGTTGTCTTTTGAGTATTAAGATGCTGACTAAAGTCCAGTGCGTGAGTAACATGCCTTTGACAATATTGTAACTAGCAATGATTTTGCAACTGGAAAAGTGTATTAATAGATTTGAAAAGTATTGTAAGCAAGTCATGTAACAAAGCCACCATTACTACAACCACCACTATCTTCATATCTACCAACAGCTACCTTTGCTATGTTAAATATTTTAAACACAATCATTGCATTCTCAAAAATCTTCAATGTAGGGAGAGATAAGGTTTGTGTCTCAGAACATGCAAATGAGTGACTCAACTTCACTAATAGGCAGCATTCCTAGCATTTAAAGCTGGGGCGGGGCGGGGGGGTGGTTCATAAAACCCGTTCTCAATGGTTCCACACTATCATGATGCTTAAGAGCTGTAGAATTTTAAGGCAAAGGGCAAAAATAACTTTTTAAAACAGTTTAATTTAATTACCTACTTTGATGCTGTATATAAAAACTTACAGATTCCCAATCAGTAATTCCATCAAAAAATAATGAAACTTTCAGTACTTTGAAACAAAACATAAAATCAAATAAATTATAAACAATGAACAGCATTAAAATGTTAAAGTGGTACACAGCAATTCTGTAATTTTTATTTTGTACTTAAACTAAAATAATGATATTTGAAACTTTATTCTCTCTTGGTAATCATTCAAATAATATTTTCTTCAGTTTAAAATATACATGTCAAATTTTTGTGGAGGACAGAACTGGGATCATTTTACAAAATTTCCTAGAACCACATAATCTGAAACTATGTTCTACACGTTTATTTATAACAACACATGTAAAAAGATTTGACTCAAGAATACTATTAAAGATAATATTTTCTTATATTCAAGTGGGTGCAAATGAGGATTTCTGAAATGACTATCTACCTAATTTTGAGGTAGGTATAGGTCTTAGTTGAAAACCATTTTGGAAGTATTTTGGTTTGCTTTTGCTTGTTAGTTTTTTTTTTTTTTTTCAATTGAAATTTATGGAAAATTAATGGAAATTATATATATATATATTTCATTTTGCTGTTAAAATGTCAGTGATGATACCCTAGGAGCTTGATGAGGACACAACTATGAGATGAAAAATCTTGAGAATAAAATATTTCTATTCCATTTTAGGTGAAGATATAGATAGAATTTTACCAAATTTAGTAATTTGTATATTTTTAACTCTCATCAATTTCATAGATCCACTAGGCATATATCACTTAGCATGAAACTAAAATGTTAAATTTAAATAATTTATTCTAATAGGAACTGAAAGGCATATTATTTGAGGTTCAGAAACTGTTGCAGAGACTTGGGAGATAGAATGCCTGAACTTTAGTCTGTCTATGTCTTAAACTTCATATTGACTCTTGCTTGGCTAATCTCCCATGTTTGTTAAAAAGAAATTGAATGACATGAGGTACACAAGTTTTGGAGTTATGAATCATGTTAAATGGACCACAGCTTTATTTCTGGTGAGATGATATGTGCCCCAAGAGCCAACTTATCTTAACTATCATAATCAGAAATTCTGGGAAAAACAGAAAATATAACTATTTGGCAAATATGAAAATTAAACAAAAGCAAAAGATTTGCAGAGGGGTCAAATTTGGAGAAGTACTCTGTATATGGATAGTTTCTCTCTTTTTTTCTCTATCTTCATTCCCTCTCTTTTTCTTATGTAACAATCTGGAATTGTTACATAAAACTTTAAATTCCTGGCTTCTCTTAAAAGCATTGAAAACAATTTGCCATCCCATTGTCAGTACATGGAAGACATGAGAAAACAGCTAGCTGGTCCTTCAGAGTGGCAATCATCAAAGCTCCATAGAAGTTGTTAGTAATTTCTGCCTCACATGGATCTGACATTGGCACAGTGATTTGCTAGGTAGTGATGTGTATTAGTCCTGTTGTCAAATCATGGATAATCTTGCTATTTGTATTGGTTTATAAAACACAGCAGGCCCCTCTGTCAATAGGACTCACCAGGCAAAAATACTAGAGTGGGTTTCCCTTCCCTACTCCAGAGAATTCTCCTGACCCAAGGATAGAACCCGAGCCATTGCAGGTAGATTCTTTTACCTTCTGAGTCACCAGGGAAGCCCATAAAACAAACAAAGAAAATAGTGTATAAATCCTTGACTCCAATGATTGTTATCTTTTGGGCTGATTCTCTCTGGGCTTCACTGGTGGCTCAGATGGTAAAAAATCTGACTACAATGCAGGAATCCCAGGTTTGATTCCTGGGTTGAGACTCTCCCCTAGAGATGGAAATGGCAATGCACTCCAGTATCTTTGCCTGGAAAATTCCATAGACAGAAGAGCCTGGAAGGGTTACAGTCCATGGGTTTGAAGAGTCAGACACAACTGAAAGTCCAACACACTTTCTGGTCCAGCAGAGAGGGCAACTCATTCTTGCTGCACTGTTGTTACTTTTTCTTTTAATATTTATGAAAGTTAAAATTAATCAGTTATGCTTAAAATAGCATTACCCCTTGGAAGAAAAGCTATGACCAACCAAGACAGCATATTAAAAAGCAGAGGCATTACTTTGCCAACAAAGATCCATATAGTCAAAACTATGTTTTTTTCCAGTGGTCATGTATGGATGTGAGAGTTGGACCATAAAGAAAGCTGAGCAATGAAGAACTGATGATTTTGAACTGTGGTATTGAAGACGACTATTGAGAGTCCCTTGGACTGCAAGAAGATCCAACCAGTCCATCCTAAAGGAACTTAGTCCTGAGTATTCATTGGAAGGACTGATGCTGAAGCTGAAATTCCAATACTTTCGTCACCTGATGTGAAGAACTGACTCATTGGAAAAGACCCTGATGCTGGGAAAGACTGAAGGCAGGAGGATAAGGGGATGGCAGAGGATGAGATGGTTGTATGGCATCAAGCTCCAGGAGTAGGTACTGGACAGGGAAGCCTGGGGTGTTGCTGTCCATGGGGGTCACAAACAGTTGAACACAACCGAGTGGCTGAACAGAACTGAACTGATGTTTAAAATGAATCAGTTAAAAAAAACAGTAACAAGACCCCAGGAACAAAACTAAAACTCAGTATTATCAGTTCAAAACAAAATTCTGGATGAAGCAATACAGTGTGAAAATTTATATTAAATATCCAAAGCTAGAAGCAATTTAGTAAGTTGCTTTTACTGTGCTTTGATAATATACATTTAATTTGACATTTCAGATTATCAGTTTGACTGACTGAAGAAGCCAATTAAGTAAAATCTGTGTTTTTAAGAAATTTGATGTAATCTTGAGCTTCCCTTATAGCTCAGTCGGTAAAGAATCTGCCTGCAATGCAGGAGACCTGGGTTCGATTCCATGTGAGGAAGATCCCCTGGAGAAGGAAATGGCAACCCACTCCAGTATTCTTGCCTGGAGAATCCCATGGACAGAGGAGCCTGGCAGGCTACAGTCCATGGGGTCTCAAGAGTCGGACATGACTTAGCGACTTAACTACTAACTACTAAACAAAACAACAAGTTCAATCAAAATAATGCAAATAAAAATAATGAGAGTTAAAGAGTGCCAAAGATCCAGTCTATTAAACACTTTCAGTTTTTGCATGCATCTGTTCCTCTTGAAAACTAAAGATATCCATCACTAGATTTTTCTTAGAACAACTAAAGTATATAACACTTAGAAATCCTTTTTGATTAATCAATATACCACTGTCTCTACATTATTGATGATACACATAATAGATTTTATTTTTATCCTCAAGCATGGAAAATTTTTCAAATAACAACAAAAAAATTCAAATAAGAGTCAAATAAGTATAATTGTATAAAATTGTCTAAATATCCTAAATCAAGTTCAACTTTTTCTTTAAAAAGTAGAATACTTTCCATCTGCTAGTCAACATTCACTTATTTGACAGCAAACTTGTTTTAATATTTGATATAATAAACATAATACTTAAAATAAAGTGTTATAGCATTTCTGACATCCTGGTGTATCAAGTATTCAATTTTCATTGCCTTTCAGCTAAATTACTTTTTTTTTTTTTCTTGTTTGTTTGTTTGTTTGTTTTTTTGTTTTGACAAGTGTGTTGTCCCTATCATTCCTTACTCAAGGCTTCCAAAACTGTGGACAACTCAGAAGTCCTTTTATGCTACTGGACCCAGGGTATAGTTGACTCCAGCAGGCAAGGATAACAGATCCAAGCCTGAGATTCTTCCTCTGAAGGTTGTGGAAGCAGAAATGCTGCTCCATGTCTTCTGCTGGCTGATTCTGAAAGAGATTGTGAGGGAATCTGCTGTCAGGTCATACTGTTCATGTGGTTCTCAAGTCAAGAATACTGAAGTGGTTTTCCATTCCCTTCTCCAGTGGACCACGTTTTGTCAGAACTCTCCACCATGGCCCATCCATCTTGGATGGCCCTACAGAGCATGGCTCATAGATTCACTAAGTTAGACAAAGCTGTGGTCCATGTGATCAGATTAGTAAGTTTTCTGTGACTGTAGTTTTCAGTCTGTCTGCCCTCTGATGGAGAAGCATTAAGAGTCTCACAGAAGCTTCCTGATGGGAGAGACTGACTGATGGGGAAACTGGGTCTTGTTCTGATGGGCAGGGCCATGCTCAGTAAATCTTTAGTTCAATTTTCTGTTGATGGGTGGAGCTGTGTTCCCTCCATGTTATTTACCTGGGCCAAACTATGGTGGAGGTAATAAAGATGATGGCGACCTCCTTCAAGAGTTACCATGCACGCACTGCTATATTCAATGTCCCCAACCCTGCAACAGCCACCACCGACCCAAGCCTCCACCAGAGACTCCTGAACACTCACTGGCAAATCTGGGTCAGTCTCTTGTGGGGTCACTGCTCCTTTCTCCTGGGTCCTGGTGCAACGAGGTTCTATTTGTGCCCTCCAAGAGTCTGTTTTCCCAGTCCTGTGTATGTTCTGGCGGTTCTATGGTGGGATTAATGGTGACCTCCTCCAAGAGGGCTTATGCCTCTGCTGCACCCAGAGATCCTGGTCCTTCAGTAGTCCACTGCTCACCTGTACCTCCACAGGAGACACCCAAACACAGTTATCTCTCTGCGTCTGTGGGGTCTCTGGGTCCTGGTGCACACAAGGTTTGTTTGAGCTCTCTGAGCATCTCTGGTGGATATGGAATTTGATTCTAAAGGTGATTTTGCCCCTTCTACTGTCTTATGGATCTTCTCTGCCCTTGGACATAAGGTATCTCCTCACAGCCGCTCCAGGACCATGCAACCATTACTCCAGCATCGTGCAACTGCTGCCATCATCAAAAAGCTAGGTAGGTGTTGAATATGCTACTGGAGTTCAGTGGAGAAATAACTCCAGAAAGAATGAAGAGATGGGGCCAAAGCAACATCAACACAGAGTTGTGGATGTGACTGGTGATGGAAGCAAAGTCTGATGCTATAAAAAGTGATATTGCATAGGAACCTGGAATATTATGTCCGTGAAACAAGGAAAATTGGAAGTGGTCAAACAGGAGATGGCAAGAGTGAACATTGACATTTTAGGAATAGGCAAACTAAAATGAACTGGAATGGGTGAATTTAACTCAGATGACCATTATATCTACTACTGTGGGCAATAATCACTGTAGAAGAAATGGAGTAGCCATTATAGTCAACAGAAGAGTCTGAAATGCAGTACTTGGATGCAATATCAAAAACGACAGAATGATATCTGTTCATTTCCAAGGCAAACCATTCAATATCATGGTAATCCAAGTCTATGCCCCTACCAGTAATCCTGAAGAAGCTGAAGTTGAACGTTTCTATGAATACCTACAAGACCTTATGAAATTAACACCCCAAAAAAGATGTCTTTTCATTATAGTGGAGTGAGTGAAAGAAGTGGCTCAGTTGTGTCCAACTCTTTGAGACCCCATGGACTGTAGCCTACAAGGCTCCTCCATCCATGGGACTTTCCAGGCAAGATTACTGGAGTGGGTTGCCATTTCCTTCTTCAGGAGATCTTCCCGATCCAGGGATTGAACCCAGGTCTCCTACATTGTAGGCAGATGCCTTACTGTCTGAGCCACCAGGGAAGTCATTATAGTGGACTGGAATGCAAAAATAAGAAGTCAAGAAATACCTGGAGTAACAGGAAAATTTGGCCTTGGAGTACAGAATGAAGCAGGGCAAAAGCTAATAGAGTTTTGCCAAGAGAACGCTCTGGTCATAGCAAAATTCCACTTCCAGTAACACAAGAGAAGACTCTAGACATGGACATCACCAGATGGTCAATACCAAAATCAGTTTGATTATATTCTTTGCAGCCAAAGATAGAGAATCTCTATAGAGTCAGCAAAAACAAGTCTGGGAGCTGACTGTGGCTCAGATCATGAACTCCTTATTGCCAAATTCAGAATTAAATTGAAGAAAGTAGGAAAGATGACTATACCATTCAGGTTTGACCTAAATCATATCCCTTACAGTGGAAGTGAAAAATAGATTTAAGGGACTAGATTTGATATACAGAGTGCCTGAAGAACTATGGATGGAAGTTTGCGACATTGTACATGAGACAGGGATCAAGACCATCTCTAAGAAAAATAAATGCAAAAAGGAAAAATATGTGTCTGAAGAGGCCTTACAAATAGCTATGAAAAGAAGAGAAGTGAAAGGCAAAGGAGAAAAGGAAATATATACCCATTTGAATGCAAAGTTCCAAAGAATAGCAAGAAGAGATGAGAAAGTCTTCCTCAGTGATCAATATAAATAGAGGAAAACAATAGAATGGGAAAGACTAGAGATCTCTTCAAGAAAATTAGAGATACCAAGGGAACATTTCATCCAAAGATGGGCTCAATAAAGGACAAAAATGGTATGGACCTACCAGAAGCAGAAGATATTAAGAAGAGGTGGCAAGAATACACAGAACTATACAAAAAAAGATTTTCACAACCAAGATAAGTATGATGGTGTGATCACTCACCTAGAGCCAGACATCCTGGAATGCAAAGTCAAGTGGACCTTAGGAAACATCACTACAGACAACACTAGTGGAGGTAATGGGATTTCAGTTGAGCTCTTTCAAATCCTAAAAGACAATGCTGTGAAAGTGCTGTACTCAATATGTCAACAAATTTGGAAAACTCAGCAGTGGCCACAGGACTGCAAAAGTCTATTTTCATTTCAATCCAAAGAAAACCAATTCCAAGGAATGCTCAAACTGCTGCACAATTACACTCATCTCACACACTAACAAAGTAATGCCCAAAATTCTCTAAGCCAAGCTTCAGCAGTACGTGAAACATTGACTTCCAGATGTTCAAACTGGATTTAAAAAAAGCAGAGAAATATGAAATCAAATTGCCAACACCCATTAGATAATCAATAAAGCAAGAGAGTTCCAGAAAAAATATCTACTTCTGCTTTATTGACTATGCCATAATCTTTGACCCTGTGAATCACAATAAACTATGGAAAATTCTGACAGAGATGGGAATACCAGACCACCTGACCTGCCTCTTGAGAAACCTATATGCAGGTCAGGAAACAACAGTTAGAACTGGACATGGAACAATAGACTGGTTCCAAATAGGGAAAGGAGTATGTCAAGGCTGTATATTGTCACCCTGCTTATTTAACTTCTATGCAGAGTACATCATGAGAAATGCTGGGCTGGATGAAGCACAAGCTGGAATCAAGAATGCCAAGAGAAATATCAGTAACCTCAGATATGCAGATGATACCATCCTTATGGCAGAAAGCAAAGAAGAACTAAAGAGCCTTTTGATGAAAGTGAAACAGGAGAGTGAAAAAGTTTGCTTAGAACTCAACATCTTGAAAACTAAGATCATGGCATCTGGTCTCAGCACTTCATGGCAAATAGATGGGGAAGCAATGCAAACAGTGAGAGACTATTTTTTTGGGCTCGCAAATCACTGCAGATGGTGACTGCAGTCATAAAATTAGAAGACACTTGCTCCTTGGAAGAAAAGTTGTGACCAATGCTGACAGCATATTAAAAAGCAGAGATTTTACTTTGCCAACGAGTGTCCTTCTAGTAAAAGCTATGGTTTTTCCAGTAGTCCTATATGGATGTGAGAGTTGGACTATAAAGAAAGCTGAACCCTGAAAAACTGATATTTTTGGACTGTGGTGTTGGAGAAAACTCTTGAGAGTCCCTTGAACTGTAATGAGATCCAACCAGTCCATCTTAAAGGAGATCAGTCCTGGGTGTTCATTGGAAGGACTGATACTGAAGCTGAAACTCTAATACTTTGGCCACCTCATGCGAAGAGTTGACTCATTGGAAAAGACCCTGATGCTGGGAGGGATTGGGGGCAGGAGGAGAAGGGGGAGACAGAGGATGAGATGGCTAGATGACATTACTGACTCGATGGGCATGAGTTTGAGTAAACTCCAGGAGTTAGTGATGGACAAGGAAGCCTGGCGTGCTGCGATTCATGGGGTCGCAAAGAGTCAGACATGACTGAACTGAAACTGAGCTAAACAGGGAAAAAGAAAAAAAAAAAAAAAAAAAAGCTATATAAAACACAAACAAATGGTGGCTAAACAGCATGCTTCTGAATAACTGATATGCAAGAAATGTGAGAAATCAAAAAGGAAATCTAAATATACATAGAAACAAATGACAATGAAAACGTGACAACCCAAAACCTATGAGATTCAGAAAATCAATGCTAAGAGGTAATTGTTCATAGCAACGCAAGTCTACTTCAAGAAGCAAGAGAAAAATCAAACAAGCAACCTAGCTTTCCACTTAAAACAACTAGAGAAAGAAGAATGATATCAACAACAAAAGTGAAGGTAGTAGAAGGAAAGCAATCATAAAACTCAGCATAAATAAATGAAAAAAAAAAAAAAAATAAGGGGAGACTACAGCAAATATCAACAACACTAAAAGCTGGCTCTTTGAGAAGATAAAATCGATAAACCATAGTCAAAGTCATAAAGAAAAAAATGATGAAATCAATAAAATTAGAATTGAAAATGGAGAAATCAGAACAGATAACACAGAAATAAAAAGAGAGATGGGATGGGGAGGGAAGTGGGAGGGGTTCAGGATGGGGAGCACATGTAAATCCATGGCTGACTCATGTCAATGTGTGGCAAAAACCACCACAATATTGTACAGTAATTAGCCTCCAACTAATAAAAATAAGTGGAAAAAACAAACAAACAAATAATTAACAGGGGCCCAGGTTCCAAATCAGAACAACAACAAAAAAAGTCACAAGAGAGTACTATAAGCAACTGTCTTCCAATAAGAAGGACAACTTGGAAGAAATGAGCATGGCATCACTGACACAATGGACATGAGTTTGAGTAAACTCTGAGAGTTGGTGATGGACAGGGAGGCCTGACGTGCTGCAGTCAATGGGGTCGCAAAAATTCAGACATGACTGAGCAACTGAACTGAACTGCTGTTGGGTCATAAACTTTGAGTATCTTGTTGCTACTGGTTAAGCGGTCAGCTCACTATTCATCAGCACTAGATGGCATAAGAGACAGGTGAGGGCATGATAATCCAGAATGATGCAAAAGAGCAAGATGAAGCACAAAGCATGCAGAAATGCTGGATAACCACCTTTGTCTTAAATATTTATTAATTAGGGAAGTAATGGACGTTATTTATGGAAGGTATGATATGAATCACAGCAGATAGTGACTGCAGCCATGAAATTAAAAGATGCTTGCTCCTTGGATGAAAAATTATGACCAACCTAGACAGCATATTAAAAAGCAGAGACATTACTTTGCCAACCAAGGTCTGTGTAGTCAAAGCTATGTTGTTGCTTTTTTTTTCCAGTAGTCATGTACAGATGTGTGAGTTGGACTATAAAGAAAGCTGAGCACCAAAGAATTGATGCTTTTGAATTGTGGTGTTTGAGAAGACTCTTGAGAGTCCCTTGGACAGCAAGGGGATCCAACCAGTCCATCCTAAAGGAAATTAGTCCTGAATATTCATTGGAAGAATTGATGCTGAAGCTAACACTCCAATACTTTGACCACTTTTTTCCAACGGCCACATTGAAAAAGACCCACAAGCTGGGAAAGTTTGAAGGCAGGGAGAGAAGGGGATGACAGAGGATGAGATGGTTGGATGCAATCACCAACTCGATGGACATAAGTTTGAGTAAGCTCTGGGAGTTGACGATGAACAGGGAAGCCTGGCGTGCTGCAGTCCGTGGGGTTGTAAAGAGTTGGACACGACTGAGTGACTGAACTGAACTGGAATGAATTGATGATATGAATATCATGTCTCCAATGCAGTGAATCCACACACCTTATCTGGAGGTGACACTGGAGAAGAGAGAGCTTGATTTTCATTGTGCAAGGGGTAGTTTGATCATACTAAGTTCAAATTATCTCTAACTGTCAAAAAATGTTGACTGTGAAATCAGTGATTCAACTATACTGGATAACTGTGCAAGCTACTGAAATTGGAGTCTTTCCTCACAAGACCTATCATCTCATAAACACACATGAATGGAGGCAAACACATACCATCTACATTATTGAGTCATTCTTGCTATAGTTGTTGAGGTGAGGACCCATGAGCTATTTATTATGCTTTCCCTATAGTAATTATTTAAACTATAGACATGAAAACTTGGGAGTTGTGGGGAAAGCAATCCATTATTTTGTGTGGATAGAAGCAAGAAAAGCAAGGTGCTTAGTAGTTCTTTAATATATTTTTGAATATATGATTAACTCTCCTCTCTTATTAACACTGATCATTTTCTGTCTCTTGACATCAACTGATATAATAAATTTGGAACATGACTATCTGATGCAAAGAACTGACTCATTTGAAAAGACCCTGATACTGGAAAAGATTGAACACATGAGGAGAAGCAGACTACAGAGGATGAGATGGTTGGATGGCATCACTGACTCAATGGACATGAGTTTGAGTAAACTCCGGGAGTTGGGGATGGACAGGGAGGCCTGGTGTGCTGTGGTCCACGGGGTCACAAAGAGTCAGACATGACTCAGAGACTGAACTGAATTGATGTTTAAAGTCTCAATTATGCTCTAGGCTTGATTCTGTTTCTACAGAATTTTCTTTCTTTCCAGTGCAGTGTTCTGGGAGACAACACAAGCAGGAAGAATTATGCTGAAACATTTATACAAGCCTCCAATAATTCTTCAGGGAATGCCACCACTTGCTGACTTGTTTCCTAAGTCAGACCAAGTCATTCCCTATCCCTTAAACACGTATCTAGTCAATCAGAGAGCCCATTAAGATGTCCCTACATAAGATGTCCCACTTCCCTCTACTCCACCTGGAAGTAATTTTGATCTATTTATTCTTTCTTTTCATTTGGATTAATGAAGCACTCCATAACAATTTCTTTTTTAATTAATTGATTGACTGCACTGGCCTTAGTTGTTGCACCTGGGATCTTCAATATTCATTACTGCATGAGGGATCTTTTAGTCGTGGCATGTGGGATCTGATTTCCTGACCAGGGGTCGAACCTGGGCCCTCTACACTGAGAATGTGGAGTCTTAGCCACTAAACCACCAAAGGAGGTCCCTGTAATAATTTCTGTTTCTCGATCTTCTCGTGCTATAAACCACTGATCATATCAGTCAAAGTAATCTTTTAGAAAAGTAATTCTCACTAACAAACTCCTTTACACAAATGTTTTCAACAATTTTCCATTGCCTTTAGTATAAATTCTAAAATGGTTTGATTACTACCTAACTCTCCAGCCATATTTCATATGTCTGTCCTTTTAGTTTTCAGCATTTTTTTTCTTTCCTTTTATTTTTTTTTCCATTTATTTTTATTAGTTGGAGGCTAATTACTTTACAATATTATAGTGGGTTTTGTCATACACTGACACGAATCAGCCATTGATTTACATGTATTCCCCATCCCGATCCCCCCTCCCACCTCCCTCTCTACCCGATCCCTCTGGGTCTTCCCAGTGCACCAGGCCTGAGCACTTCTCTCATGCATCCCACCTGGGCTGGTGATCTGTTTCACCATAGATAATATATATGTTTCAAAGCTGTTCTCTCGAAACATCCCACCCTCACCTTCTCCCACAGAGTCCAAAAGTCTGTTCTGTACATCTGTGTCTCTTTTTCTGCTTTGCATATAGGGTTATTGTTACCATCTTTCTAAATTCCATATATATGTGTTAGTATACTATATTGGTCTTTATCTTTCTGGCTTACTTCACTTTGTATAATGGGCTCCAGATTCATCCATCTCATTAGAACTGATTCAAATGAATTATTTTTAATGGCTGAGTAATATTCCATGGTGTATATGTACCACAGCTTCCTTATCCATTTGTCTGCTGATAGGCATCTAGGTTGCTTCCATGTCCTGGCTATTATAAACAGTGCTGCGATGAACACTGGGGTGCACGTGTCTCTTTCAGATCTGGTTTCCTCAGTGTGTATGCCCAGAAGTGGTATTGCTGGGTCATATGTCAGTTCTATTTCCAGTTTTTTAAGGAATCTCCACACTGTTCTCCATAGTGGCTGTATTAGTTTGCTTTCCCACCAACAGTGTAAGAGGGTTGCCTTTTCTCCACACCCTCTACAGCATTTATTTCTTGTAGACTTTTGGATAGCAGCCATCCTGACTGGCGTATAATGGTACCTCATTGTGGTTTGGATTTGCATTTTAGATGGACAAACTTGGAAGGACAACCTTGGAGTGTTGATGTTTGTATCAGATAATGACTGTTGTGAGGAACTGTCTTAGAATCATATTTAGTAGCATCTCTGTCCTCTATTTGTTAGGAACCAGTAACATCAGCTTAGCTACAATCAAATATACCCAGACATTACCAAATGCCCCCTGAGCTCACCATCATCCTGAATGAGAACTCCTCTACATACATGTTGTTTTATATAACAATGCTTGTTCAGCCTCACATCTTTTAAAATTATTATCTTCTTCCTAAAATGCTTCTTCTGTACAGCTACTGATTTTCCCACTGAGTTAATGTCACTTCCTCCCAATGCAGTACACTTGCTTAGCTTCACTCTCTGATGTCTTTTTAATTTCATTTTTTTCAAATTCTCTGTCTTTAATTCCCAAGTCATTTTATCAATTTCTCCAGTGTATTCTCTCTCTGCTCATCACCTGGCCTGTGCTCCTGTTCTTTTCAGTTCTCTGATAACTGTCCATCCTTTGTCTCAATGTATCTTCACCACCTGTGTCACTTCCTTCAGAAAAACTTCCTTAGCACCACAAATAGCATTGGTCTGATTTTTGTTGTCACTAACATGGACATCAATAATTGTGTCCCTTTTACTGTGAACACTTGTCTATATTTTCCTTTTTGTATATACTTGTATAATGATCTAGCTAATGCATTCCTCACCCAGGAATCATTTTACTCAGTGAGAGCAATAACCATGACATGGGTGTGTGTGTGTGTGTGTGTGTGTGTGTGTGTGTGGTACTACTATATTGCCAACACTTACCACAGAGTCCGGCACATAACAGACTATACATTTGGTGAATGAGAATAAATGTGGAACACTGCTCACACTTATGACCAGATGATTACCTTTGTCATGCTGTTTCTACTACGGGCTATAAGCTACCTTCGAGATGGGACCTTGTCCTTGTTTAGAACTACTATACATACAGCATGGACTTCCCTGTAGCTCAATTGGTAAATAATCTGACAGCAATGCAGGAGACCAGGATTCAATCCCTGAGTCGGGGAGATCCTCTGGAGAAGGAAATGGCAATCCACTCCAGTTTTCTTCACTGGAAATTCCCATGGGCCGAGAAGCCTTGTGGGCTACAGTCTGTGGGGTCTCAAAGAGTCAGACATGACTGAGCAACTAACACACACATACACACAGTACAGAATGCACATACACAAAAATGTTATTTTCAAGGAATGAGTGTTTTCTAAAAATAACTTCACATATAAATTGTAACATTTATAAAGTTTGTTTAAAAAAAATGGATCTAAGACATCTGCTGGCCCATTTTTCTGTATTTTTCATCTTGTAGATGAAGAGTTAAATTAATGGTAGGCTAATACTTAAATCTGGTCTCCTGACACTTAGTTAAATATTCCTTTCTTAGTTGCTTAATATCACTTGTCAGATATCATTGAAAACTACAGAATGCTCTGTGACATTTGTGTTAGCAGCTCTAATACACCTACAAATACTCTTAATTGATAATGTACAATACTTGTCATTTTATCTATATACCACTAATTTGTTTTCTTACTCAGTCTTTGTGTACCTTTCTAAAGAACTTCTTCAATGACTCCTTTTGCAATAAGTTGATATCACAGTAGTATCAAAGAATAAACATACAGTTTAATAAAAATAAAACTTTTGGTTGCTGTCATATTTAATAAATTTCTTTACACAATATAGATATAGACTCAGATCTATAAACACCACAGAAAATTGAAGACTTTAATTTTTTAAAATAATGTTATTGGTGCTGGATCATTTATTACCCCAATACCATTTAAACTTGTGAAATATGAAACTGTATTATCAATCTCAGTATTTTGGACAATCATACTACTAACTGATTTCCTAAAAACATGAGGAGCCCTATTTCAGCTTTAACTTAGCCAATCTTAATCACTCCAGATGACCAAAGTCCTATCTACCAGGAGAAAGGCTCATTAATGAACAAAAAACATTAACATGACTCAGAGCCTGAAGAGAACCTATGCAATAGGAAAATTTAATTAGTCCAACTAAACTGTATTGAGCATTGAACGGCAGACATTACAAAGCATGCTCACAATTACTTGACAAACTGATGTCAGCATGCCTTTTCTAGAAAATAACTCTAGGTTGGCAGGTTGAATCATTCTTTACATTGCTAGCCATGAAAATGGTGTTGTGTAGGTCTGGTGAGGTGAAGTATATCTGAGAAAGGACTGTCTTCTAGCCCTCGCAGGACTAGGATAAAAATTTATCTCATGTTAACATTTTGTTCTTAGGGGGTTGATGTTTGCTTCAACAAAAGCCTTGTATCCATCACATCCTGGGGGCCTTTGATAATATACACATCTTTTTGCAAACTATAGAGGAATATTAAATCTAGAAGAAAGAATAGCAGTCTGTCAAAAAGAAGGATTTCTCAAAGTAGAGATCAGCAGTGTACTCCCTTAATTGATTGATTTCACTACTTACCCTTAAAAAAAAAGTGACTTGAAAAATACATGCTTCATTCTAAAATAATAGTATACATAACAAGGAACTTTTGAAAATAAGTCCTATTAAGTACATTTCTAGTAACATAAAAAATAGTAAGTGACTCATTTCCTCAACTGCTATTCTTTAAAGTTAAATATTTACATTTAACCAAAAAGGATGTCTTTTCCCATGGTTTATTGGAATAAGTTATATACATGTATATATATAAATTATAACTTCTTTCCTTACCATGGACATCACAAATCACTGTGCCCCCTACTTCTAAAATAGGTTTCGGCACCAGACACCTTTTACTGCCTCCATTTCTATTCCATGTTCATTCTATCTTCTCTTGCCTAGATGCAGTTATTTAGGTGGTTTTTCTCTTCTAATAGATTCCCATTGTACTTGAAATCCAAATTTGTATTTTACATATATATATACACACACACACACACACACACACACACGAACATATGTAGGTAAACTGATTATTGCTTATTGCTCTTGACACATTCTTTGTCCCTCTCATCCATCTGAGTTTTTGTGTGTTTTCTGTGTTTGTTTGTTTGCTTGTTTTTTGTTCTTACTGTATTTGCTTTTGTGATCTTTCTGTCAGGGATGCCCTGTTCCTAAATTTGCTTGACTGTTTTGTTTTGTTTTTGTTTTTGTTTTTTCCTAACTGTACGGTGGTCAGTCCACATGTGACCTCTGCTAGGATAGCTGACATTACTGCTCAAACTGCCAACCACAATTCATATCGTCAATCCAATTAAGCTCAACTATTTATTTTCTAAATATTTAAATAAGAATATAACTCACATTTTCACAAGCTTTTTTGTTTGTTTGTTTGTTTGTTTGCTTTTTTATGTGCTTTCTCCTCACAACAAAATAACATATTCTAAATCTTCTTTGGCCACCTGATGTAAAAAGCCAACTCTTTGGAAAATACCTTGTTACTGGGAAAGATTGAAGTCAGGAGAAGAAGAGGACAACAGAGAATCTGATAGCTGGATGTCATCACCAACTCAATGGATATGAGTTTGAGCAAACTCTGGGAAATAGTGAAGGACAGGGAAGCCTGGTGTGCTGCAGTTCATAGGGTCACAAAGAGTCAGACGCAACTTAGAGACTTAATGACAAAATAAATAGGAAACTTAACTATGAAATTCATCTTGGCTTAGATTTGAAAATTAATAAATGCTTACTGAATGCATGATTGAGTTAAAAAAATCCATGTTTCAAATGATAACTCTTTTATATACTAAATTGCCAAAAGACTTATGGCTAGAACACATCTTGGAGTTATCTAATCTGGTTCATTTTATAAATGAAAAAACTGAGGCCAGCATATATTATCTAACTTCCTGACATTCACACAGTCACTAGAAGGATTAACACTAGAATGTGTACTTCCCATGATATGCAGAAAGACTGAGGAAATGGAAGAGATGATTGATACATGACAGAGAGAAAGCCACATCATCTGTTTCTCCATTATGCACATTTATTTGTTCTTTGAAAGTTATTTTTACAAAGTACATCATAACAAATTCAGTATTCCAAATGGATGAAAACTTATATGAAGTCTTCATGTTTTCACTTAGTAAAGAACTTGGAGGTTGTCACTACCCTTCATACAACCAAAGCTAGCAAACTGACATCACTGACTTGGATGGGACAGAGAACTGATATTGCATGGTGGGCCATCACTACAAAATTTGGAAAGACAGGTGAGTACAGAGTCATAATCAACATTTCTGAATATGGACCAGAAATCACTGAAGTCATTAGCTTCTAGGAACTTAAGTGATAATCTTGATAACATGCAGGAGACAGTATATACTAACAAGAAAGTATAAAATGTGTGGAGGCTGTAATCATAGGGGTCCCTGCAGATTCATGGATTTGGGGTTTTACATTCAGGGCCACCACAGGTACTAATAAACCTTCAGCAGAGGAGGTGGGGGAGGGGATGGTCATTGTGAAATATCCTTGGAGAATTTTGCAATAGCAGAGGCATACTCTAGGAAAGTCTTCACCAAACCCTTAACCTCTCAGGTGAGGGCCACTTACAAGATTCTAATCTCTTCCAAACTTCCTGTTTCACCTAAGTGGGAACAAGTTGAGAGACATTTCTGAAGGACACAACTCAGGAACAGAAATCTACTTAAAAAAGAAAAAAAAATCATAAAATGATGGATAACTTTCCCTCCTCATACCATACCACCACATCAATAAATCTGTTTGTATTAACAGTGAGTTACAGCTGAAAGATCTGTGAGACAGATTCATTCTAAGGAGGAGTTCTTAGGGAATCACAAAGGAAATTTTGAGACAAAAATAAGGAGATTAAAATGATTTGAATCCTCTAGCACCTGTGAGGGCTTCCCTGAGAGCTCAGCTGGTAAAGAATCCATCTGTACTACAACAAATATTATGTGAAGTTGCTCAGTTGTGTCCGACTCTTTGGGACCCCATGGACTGTAGCCCATTAGGCTCCTCCATGTGTCCATGGGATTTTCCAGGCAATATATTAGAATGGGTTGCCATTTCCTTCTCCAGGGGATCTTTCTGACCCAAGGATTGAGACTGGATATCTGGCATTGTAGGCAGATTTTACCCTCCAAGTCAACAGGGAAGCCCAGAAGTGAAGTCACTCAAACAGCAAATATTAAACACAGTTCAAATTCTGGATAAGCTAACAAAAAGACTTATACTAAAGATGTATTTACTTCAACTCCCATCTGTTACATCATGTCTGACTTTCAAAAACAAAATAGAAAAATATAAGGCATGCTGAAAGACAGGTAAAACCACAGTCTGAAGAGATAAAGTAAGCATCAAAACCAGATTTGGGCAACATATTAGAGAAAATTTAAACTGATAATGATTAATATGATAAGAGCTCTAATAAAAAAAAAATAAATGACATGCAAGGACAGATGAATACAAGTAAGCAGAGAGGAAACTCTCAAAACAATCAGATTAGAAATGAGAAAACTGCTAACATGCATGAGGAATGACTTAGATGGGTTCATCTATAGATGGAACACAGAAAATGAAAGAATCAGTGAACTCGAACATGTGCCAGTAGAAAATTTACAAACAAAAAGGCAAAGTGAAACAAGGGTGAAAAAGAAAAAGAATTGAATAGCCAAGAATTTTGGGGTATTTCAAAAGGCTTAGTATATACACAATTGAAATATCAGAGGGATAGAGGAAAAGAAAAGGACATAGAAGATGCATTTGAATTATTAATGACCACTTTTACTCAAAATTAATGACAGACACCGAATCTTAGAGTGATGAGTTTCAGAGAACATCATGCAAGATAAAAATTAAAAATCTATACCTAGGTATATAGTATTTAAACTGCAGAAATTAAAAGGCCAAAAACAAGTCTTGAAAGAAACCAAAAGTGTGTAAAAAAAAATGGATAAGAATTGCAAAGGACTCTCATCTGAAACCATACCAATAAGAACAGAATGGGGAAAAAAAAGAAAAAAAATGAAGCATTCAAATAAGATTAAGAAAAAAAAAAAAAAAAAAAAAACACCTAGAATTCTATATCCAGTGAAATTACAGTAGTAATTAAATGAAGGAAAAAATGACATTATATTTTCTTAATTTTCTCAAAAAATATTTTTAAATAATGGCAAAATATACAAAACATAAAGTTCCTTATCTTAACATTTTAAGTGTACAGTCCAGCAGTAAGTATATTCACATTTTTGTACAACAAATTTTCACTCTTTTTATCTTGCAAAACTAAAACTCTATCCCCATTAAGCAATGATTTCCCAATCTGATTGCCCTTACAACCAGGCATCCACTACTTTACTTTCTGTCTCTATGAATTTGAAATAATCTAGGTAGTTCCCTAAATAAATGGAATTGTACAGTATTTGTCTTTTTGTGAGTGGCTTACTTCACTTAGTATCCTATTGTTAAAATTGTAGAATATGTCTGAATTAATTTCATTTTTAAGGTTGAATTATATTGCATCATATCTATATATCACATTCTATTCATCCATTTATCTGTCGGTGCTTCTGACTTTTGGCTATTGCAAATAATGCTGTCACAGAAATAGGTGTGCAGTTTATTTAAAATAATAATAGAAACAAGATATTGGGAAATTATATGGATAAGTAAAATGAATGAAAACTATTTCACACCACATAGAACACAGTAGTTGAGAATATCTTGTTATAAGGTAACTTTGGTATGTGAGAAGTGGTATAGTATTATCTGAAAGAGGACTTAGATTGGCTGCAATTATATATTGAAAACTCTAGGAAAACCTTATTTAAAAAATAACAGGAGATGAAAAGTAATCATATGAATATTCTATTAAAATGATAATACAGGAAAAAAAAAAAAAAAAGAACAAATGCAGCTACCAGAAAAAGGCATGCATGCTCAGTCATGTGCAGCTCTTTGTGATGTTATGGAGCCTGCCAGCCTCCTCTGTCTTGGGGATTCTCCAGGCAAGAATATTGGAGTGGGTTGCCATTGCCTCCCCCAGGAAAACTTTCAAACCCAGGGATAAAACCCACCTCTCCTGTAGCTCCTGCATTGACAAGTGGATTCTGATTCTTTACAAGTCACCTGGAAAAACTGCAACTAATAGAAGACATTTCTGCAAAAACATGATTGATACTGGTCCAGCCTATTTTAATAATAGCTTTAGATAAGAATGATATAAATACACCCATTAAAAGAAATTGTCAGAGTAGATTATATAGAAGCAAAAATATAAACAAAATCCAACTATGCATTGTCTAAAAGAAATTATCCTTAAATATAAAGCTGAGTAAGTTTAAAATAAATAGATTTGGAATGATATAACATGTAAGCCTAAATAAAAAGGTGGAATAGCTTTTATAACTTCTGAAAATAACAGATCTCAAAACAAGGAACTGATCAGGGATCAAGAAGAACATTGTTAAAACAAAACAAAACAAACAAAAAAAAAAGAAAGAAAAATAGTAAAATATATAATGTCAAATGTAATGAAGTTTACAGGAGATAACGATCCTTTATAGGTGTATTCAGTTCAGTTCAGTTCACTAAGTCATTTCCAACTCTTTGCGACCCCATGAACCAGAGCACACCAGGCCTCCCTGTCCATCATCAACTCCCTCAGTTCACCCAAAGTCAAATGTATTGTGTCAGTGATGTCATCCAACCATCTCATTCTCTGTCATCCCCTTCTCTTTGCCACTATCAGGGTCATTTTTCAAATGAGTCAGCTTCTCGCATCAGGTGGCCAAAGTATTTGAGTTTCAGCTTCAACATCAGTCCCTCCAATAAACACCCAGGACTGATCTCCTTAGGATGGACTTGTTGGATCTCCTTGCAGTCCAAGGGACTCTCAAGAGTCTTCTCCAACACCACAGTTCAAAAGTATAAATTCTTCTGCACTCAGCTTTCTTTATAGTCCAACTCTCACATCCATAGATGACCACTGGAAAAAACCATAGCCTTGACTAGAGGGACCTTTGTTGGCAAAGTAATGTCTCTGCTTTTTAATATGCTCTCTAGGTTGGTCATAACTTTCCTTCCAAGGAGTTAGTGTCTTTTAATTTCATGCCTGCAATCATCATCCAAAGTGATTTTGGAGCCCAGAAAAATAAAGGCAGCCACTGTTTCCACTGTTTTCCCACCTATTTGCCATGAAGTGATGGGACTGGATGCCATGATCTTAGTTTTCTGAATGTTGAGCTTTAAGCCAACTTTTTCACTCTCCTCTTTCACTTTCATCAAGAGGCTCTTTAGTTCTTCACTTTCTGTTATAAGTGTGGTGTCATCTGCATATCTGAAGTTACTGGAATTTATCCCAGCAGTCTTGATTCCGGCTTGTGATTCCTCCAGCCCAAACTTTCTCATGATATACTCTGCATAGAAGTTAAATAAGCAGGGTGACAATATACAGCCTTGACGTACTCCTTTTCCTATTTGGAACCATTTTGTTGTTCCATGTCCAGTTCTAACTGTTGCTTCCTGACCTCTATACAGGTTTCTCAAGAGGCAGGTCAGGTGGTCTGGTATTCCCATCTCTTTCAGAATTTTCCACAGTTTATTGTGATCCACAGGGTCAAAGGCTTTGGCACAGTCAATAAAGCAGAAGTAGATATTTTTCTGGAACTATCTTGCTTTTTCAATGATTCAGCAGATATTGACAATTTGATCTTTGGTTCCTCTGCCTTTTCTAAAACCATCATGAACATCAGGAAGTTCACAGTTCACGTATTGCTGAAGACTGGCTTGGAAAATTTTGAGCATTCCTTTACTAGCATGTGAGATGAGTGCAATTGTTCGGTAGTCTGAGCATTCTTTGGGATTACCTTTCTTTGGGATTAGAATGAAAACTGACATTCTCCAGTCCTGTGGCCACTGCTGAGTTTTCCAAATTGCTGACATATTGAGTGCAATATTTTCACAGCATCATCTTACAGGATTTGAAATATCTCAACTGGAATTCCATCACCTCCACTAGCTTTATTCGTAGTGATGCTTCCTAAGGCCCACCTGACTTCAAATTCCAGGATGTCTGGCTCTAGGTGAGTGGTCACATCTTCATGATCATCTGGGTCATGATGATCTTTTTTGTACAGTTCTGTGTTTTCTTGCCACCTCTTCTTAATATCTTCTGCTTCTGTCAGGTCCCTACCATTTCTACTCTTTATCGAGCCCATCTTTGCATGAAATGTTCCCTTGGTATCTCTAACTTTCTTGAAGAGATCTCTAGTCTTTCCCATTCTATTGTTTTCCTCTATTTCTTTTCACTGACCGCCGAAGAAAGCTTTCTTATCTCTAACTCTGTATTCAAATGGGTATACTGTTCCTTTTCTCCTTTGCTTTTTGCTTCTCTTCTTTTTACAGCTATTTGTAAGGCATCCTCAGACCTACAAAGACCTTAAAAAGTCTGTAATTACCTTACAGGCATTGAAAGATGAACTCCCCCAGTCAGTAGGTGCCCAATATGCTACTGGAGATCAGTGGAGAAATAACTCCAGAAAGAATGAAGGGGTGGAGCCAAAGCAAAAACAACACCCAGTTGTGGATGGGACTGGTGATGGAAGCAAGATTTGATGCTGTAAAGAGCAACACTGCATAGGAAACTGGAATGTTAGGTCCATGAATCAAGGCAAATTGGAAGTGGTCAAACAGGAGATGGCAACAGTGAACATCGACATTCTAGGAATCAGCGAACTAAGATGGTCTGGAATGGGTGAATTTAACTCAGATGACCATTATATCTACTACTGTGGGCAGGAATCCCTTAGAAGAAATGGAGTAGCCATCATAGTCAACAAAAGAGTCCAAAATGCAGTACTTAGATGCAATCTCAAAAACGACAGAATGATCTCTGTTTGTTTCCAGGGCAAAACATTTAATATCATGGTAATCCAAGTCTATGCCCCAACCAGTAAAACTGAAGAAGCTGAAGTTGAACAGTTCTATGAAGACCTGCAAGACTTTCTAGAACTAACACCCAAAAACGATGTCCTTTTCATTTTAGGGGACTGGGACGCAAAAGTAGAAAGTCAAGGAACACCTGGAATAAAAGGCAAATTTGGCCTTGGAGTACAAAATGAAGCAGGGCAAATGTTAACAGAGTTCTGCCAAGAGAACACACTGGTCATAGCAAACACCCTCTTCTTACAACACAAGACTCTACACATGGACATTACCAGATGGTCAACACCAAATCAGATTTATTATATCCTTTGCAGCCAAAGATGGAGAAGCTGTGTACAGTCAGCAAAAACAAGACCAGAAGCGGGCTGTGGCTCAAATCATGAACTCCTTATTGCCAGATTCAGACTTAAATTGAAGACAGTGGGGAAAACCACTAGACCATTCAGATATGACCTAAATCAAATCCCTTATGAGTGTGTACCTACATCAAAATACATTATGCAAAAACTTGTATAACTACAAGGAGAAAAGAAAAAAATCACTACTTTACATGAAGACTTCAGCACCCTCCTTTTGTAAGTAATAGATCAAGTGGTCAAAAAACAAGTGAGAATGTAATTGCCCTGAATAGCACTATTGGTCAACTGACATAATTGGCATTTATGAACTAGCACATCCATAACAGCAGAATATACATTCTTCCTATGCTCATATGGAACATTCACCAATCTAGATCATATTCTGGAATGTATAACATATCTCAACAAATTTATAGTAATAGAAATTACCAAAGTGCATTATCAGACCACAAATGAAATACAAATAAAAAACATAAAGATATTTGATAAATTTCCAATACTCAGAAATTAAGCACCACGACTTAAAAATAATGCATCAGTCAAATAGAAAGTCTCTAGATACATTTTAAAAAAAATATTTTGAACTAAATGATAATGAAAATTCAACTTATCAAAATTTATGGAATCTAGTGAAAGCCATGCTTAGACAAAGAGTTATAGCATTAAATGCATATTGTAAAGAGGAAAAAAAAGTAAGGTCTGGAATCAATCATCCAAGACTTCCCCTTAGAAAACCATAAGAAATTAAGACAAAAATGATCCAAGGAATAGAAATAGTAAATATTAGATCATAAACAAATGAAATTGAAAAAAAATACTAGAAAAAAAAATAACAAAAGGAAAAACTGTTTTGTTTTTTTTTTTGTAAAAATCAATAAACTTGATTTACTTTCAGTAAGCTTAAAGTAAAAGAAGAAAATACAAACTATCACTGTCATAAAAAAATAAATAAGAAAGTGACATTTCTAGTGATTTCAGTGGCAATAATATGATAATAAAGGAACACTGAAAACAACAGTAGGCTCATAACCTTGATAAGTGAAACAAACCAATGGCTTGTAAGACAGAAATTATCAAAACTCATTAAGGAAAAATAGATAATCCAAATGGGTCTATATCTATTAAGGAAATTAAACCAATAATTGGTAGCTACTTCTTTTTTTTTTTTAGTTATTTTAATAAAAAAGTCTATCTGATTTTCCTGGTGAGTTTTACCACATGTTTAAGAAAGGAGTGATGATAATTCTACATGATCACTTCCAGAAAATTAATGCAGAGCAAGCACTTTCACATTGAACCCATAAGGTCAGACTCATGCATTTATACAGCCACTAGATAAAGACATCACAAAGAAAGGAAAAGCAAATCTCCCATGTTCATAAATGCAAAAATCTTTAAAAATATCAAATAAATATTTTAAAAATTCATTAAGAAGTATACTGTCTGACCAAAACAGATTTATTCCAGATAGGTTGTTTCAACATTTCAAAGCCAATCAGTGCAATCCACAACACAGACAGGCCAACATAGAAAAATCTTGCTAAGATCCAACATGCCTGCAAAATAAAAACCCTCAGCAAACTAGGAATAGAGGGAAGTCTTCTCAACTTGATAAAGGGCCTCTAAGAAAAGCCTACAGCTAACACTGTGTTTAATGGTGAGAAACTGGATGTCTTCCTCTAACATCAGGAACAAGGCAAAAATGTCCCCTCTCACCACTGTTTTTCATACAGGAAGTTTAGTGTAATTAGAAAGGGCAATAAAGGTACACAAATTGAGAAGTAGAAACAGCTGTCTTTGTGCACAGACGACATGATTTATACATGTGTGTGTGTGTGTGTGTGTGTGTGTGTGTGTGTGTATAGATATATATTGCAAAGAATTAAAAAAAAATGATGAGAGCAAAGTTTTAGGATTTAGGTTAGTACAGTTGAGTCCTTGAACAACACAAGGGTTAGGATCACTGATCCACTGTGCAATAAAATATTTTGTCTATAATTTATAGTTGGTCCTGTGTATCTGCAAACTTGATATCTTTCATTCCTCCATATCTATAGTTTCTCCATATCAGAGAATTCAAACTTCAGACTGGGTAGTAGTATGATATTTGCTCCTGAAAAACAAAAACAAAAGCACACATATAAGCAAGTACACACAGTTCAAACCCTTGTTGTTCAAGTGCTCAACAGTATACAAAAGTTAATGTCTTTTCTATATGTTAGCAATGGGCAACTGGGATTGAAACATAAAAAGTCTTGTTTGATAATAACAGCACCAAGAGTTCGACATGACATAGCAACTGAACAACAATAACACCAAGAAAATGAAAAAATTGGATATTAATCTACTCAACATGTACAGGATCTATATGCAGGAAACTATAAAATTCTGATAAAAAGCAAACACACAAACAAAAAGCTCAAAGGAGACCTAAACAAATGAAAAATTTATGGATCCTACCTAGATAAATCCTCCATTCATAGATTGGAAGATTCAATGTTGACAAAATGTTAGTTCTTCCCAATTTGATCAGATTCTATGCAATTTCCATCAACATTCCAAGGTGACATTTTGTAAACGTTGACAAAATGGTTCTAATGTTTATATGAAAATACATTCTTAAGAATTTATTTTCAATCAGAGGATAATTGCTTTACAGTGTTGTGGTGGTTTCTGCCACGCAGCAGGGTGAATCAGCTGTGTGTGTGTGTTAGTCTGTCAGTTGTATCCGAATCTCTGTGACCGTGGACTGTAGCCCACCAGGCTCCTCTGCCCATAGAATTCTTCAGGCAAGAGTACTGGAGTGGGTTGCCATTCTCTTCTCCTAGGGGATCTTCCCACCCAGGGATTGAACCAGGTCTCCTGCACTGTGGGCCCATTTTTTACCATCTGAACCACCTGGGAAGCTTGAATCAGTCATAAGTATACATATTTCCCTACTCTTGAACCTCCGTCCCACCCCTTCTTTCCACCTTTCAGGTTGTCACAGAGCACTGGGTTGAGTTCCCTGTGTTATAGCGTACCTTGCTACTAACTCTCTATATTCAAAGATAACCTTGAATAATCAACTGAATATTAAATACAAATAGCAAAGTAGAAGAATTCACACTGGTTGATTAAAAGGCTTTTAAGAAAGCTATAGTAATTACAATCTCTTGGCATTTGTGGAAAAAATAAAAGCAGATCAAAGAGTAAGTTACTATACAAATTTACAAATGCAGCAGACCCAATTTCTCTATCAACAACTTTTAAATATGTCTGGTTTTATCTATTTAATCATTATGCCTACAATTCTATGTAATAAGTTTATGTTCCTCTTTCTTCATTTTTAAACTATAGTTATATATATATATATATATGTATCTGTTGGTTGCTTAGCTTTCCACACAAAGAACTCAAAACTGCAAAATGATATAACTATGAAAATATAAAATTTTGTCTATATTCCCTTCCCTTTAAAGAAAGCACTTGTCATCTGCTTCTCAGGTTATATATAGATCTATCTCATTTTTAAATCTCTTCTTATACATTGTTTTACAAAAGTTAAGTGATTTCTGTCTTCTGTCCCTCCCTACATGAAGCAACGCATAGCCCTTGCAGGTGTATCTTGAATGTAATGAATAATATGAAGCCATCAGATCAAAGAAGCTTAGATCAAATCACTAACTTAAGAGCCCCATAATCAAACAAAGGCAGATGACAGGAAAGTGCAGATTACTTTTTGTATGGAAAGCAAAATAAATAAATGTGAAATTTCTGCCCTTCCCTCTCTTGTTTCTGGAAAAATAATCTTTACAATGGACCAGAATGAAGAGGGTTTTCTGGAAGCCCCAGAGATTTAAATTAAACAGTCTGTTGCAGCAAACTCCAGCTTTTTCTTGCTTGGTTTGTTTCTTGCCATGGATTGCAATCTTTCAATCACAGTTCAGCTCTGCCAGCCTAGCAGTCCTTGCTAATTAGTGAACTAAAAGACAGAAGAATTTTTAGTAAATACGTCAGAAATTAAAGACCTTAACTAAGCCAAGAAGGAAGTGTGATCTGAATCTTAATTACTGCTGTCTATGATCTTCACTTTCTCAGAGAAAGATTAAATGTCTTGACATTACTTTGGATTAAAAAAGACCCCAAATAAAAAAAGCAAAAAGCTAATGAAAACATTGAGTTTCTAATAATCAACAAAAAGGTGCCTTGGTACAAATTCTAAACATTCCATCTCTGACATCATCCCTTAAGTAAATTACAATTGCTAAATCAGAAAATAATTATTTATTCAGCAATTTCAGCATCAGGGAGTTTTTGACAATCACTACCAAATGGGCTCAGAAAAGGTGTTTTAACAAAGAGAATTGTTGATTCAGTGTAGCTGTGTTTTTAATCTGTAACATCTGGCTTACCTCTCAATACAGTCTTTTTAAACATCAAAAAGATTTTCTTTTTCTTGTCTTGATTATTACCTCAACTCTTAATTAGCAATACATTTTTCTTCCTTTCAGTCATTACCTAAAGATGTGGGAAGATCAAGGGAAAGCAGCAGACGCCTTGTCTATTGTATCAACGGCCTTCTAGTTCCCCTGAGCACTCTGTTTGTCTGTCCTCACAGGCACAACGGGACCACAGGCACATCAGAGACAACTTTCATCTAATTCATACTGTGCCTTTTCTATCCTGCCTTATTCTGTTAAGTATTCTGAGTGTATGTAGTAAAAGCAACTAAAATTTATTGAAATGCTTTACTTCCATAGCTACACTGAAATAAAATCAGTAAAGTGTTACTTACATCCTGTAATTTTTATTTGCACTAATTTGTATGGCACATAATTGGCCTAATTATCCTAATGCTTTGTAACAGAAAGAAAAATACATCTTTCTTCATGCAAAGATGAATCAGCTTTGCTGTCTAAAAAATTCAAAGTAAAGCAAAGACTTGACAGATATCTAGCTAGTAGGATCATCAAGAAAATGGATTATTTAATACATAAATTCCTCAAATGCCAGTCTAGTTTGTTGAAGCACATTAATAGATTATTTTAGCTTTACAAAGTTAAAAATTGTATAACATAAAATATTTAAAAAATATTATTTTGGGAACTCAAAATTCACCACATATCAAAGAAGAATTGAGGTTTGAAAATTCAAATTTCTATATATATGTGGAATCTGAATGATTTATCTTATTTTATGTAGACATGAAGCTTAAATTCAATTACCCAATTTCCAAGACTTAAGTTAGAGCAAATAAATTGATAACTAATGAAAAGCCCAGGTGAAGAATTACACAAACAAAATAAATGTCACAGAAAGACATACTTAAAAATGTTTCTAAGGAGAATAATGTAGAAAAACTAAAACATGAGTATTAGTTATTCCTATATTTTACTCCTGTTTTACATTTGGATGTAAAGTTTATTCAATAAAGATTAATAAAATTGAATAAACTTTAAATTAAAATGCAGGATCTATTTGTCAATTTAAATGCAGCATTAAATAAAATGATTTGTTAATGAGAATAAAAATCAAGTAAAAAATTAAAATGTACATATCTGTCTTGGAGGAATTCCATCTCCCCACTTAGCTGATTTTTACACTGCACTTGCTCTTTCATTCTAGTTTCTATTAATAAATTTAAAAAATTAATAATAGATTTTAAAAATATATTTGTAGATTTTTAAAATCTATCTGTATAATAACATTAAAATAAAGTGTATATGAATATATTCCCCTTTGTGTTACTTTTTTTTTTACTGACATTCTTTGTACATCTTAAAAATGTAACATTCTTGACTTTTTTTCTACTCAGAATGAATTGTGCCATTTAATTTCACAACAGCATTAGTTAATATGCTTGCAAATAAATGATACATATTTTACCAAAACCTCAAGTCCCGTACTTTACCCTTCTTTCTACATTGGAGACAATGAGGAAAGCTCTCCTTTGGCAAATGATTAACATTAAATAATTTGCAATATAATTTTTTTATGGTTGATCCCAAAAGGTTTCAAAGAAGAAACAACACTGTAACACTGTCTTTGTTTCTAGTAGATTAAGCCACAGTATTGGCATGAGAAATAACATGGTTTCAATTCCCTGTGCTATGCTCCAACCACATTATCTTATATAAATAATTTATGCTAGAACGTACCACACCATTCTGTGCATCGCTAATCAGTGCCTACAGCATCTTCCCAGTATGGATCAGAACACCGAAAACCTAAGTGTTTGCAGTGGTTTTTCCTTCATTTTTTTTTCCCAATGATTTTCATGGAATGTTCTTATTTCTATGGTTAAGATTCATTATATTAATATACCTTTGTAATAAAAATTGATTGGCTGAAATGAGTGAAAGTCACTCAGTCGTGTCCGACTCTTTGTGACTCCATAAACTATATGGTCCATGGAAATACCCACACCAGAATACTGGAGTGGGTAGCTGTTCCCTTCTCCAGGGGATCTTTCCGACCCAGGGATTGAACCCAGGTCTCCCACATGGCAGGCAGATTCTTTACCAACTGTGCCACAAGGGAAGCCCAAGAATATTGGAGTGGGTAGCCTATCCCTTCTCTGGGGGGATCTTCTCAATCCAGGAATCCAACTGGATCATCTACCTTGCAGGCCGACTCTTTACCAATTGAGTTATCAGGAAAGTCCCTGGCTGAGAGTTGGCTCCATTTACACACTGTCCTTCAATGATCAACTTCATTTATGGGTTCAGTACCATATGTGTTTTCAGATATCCACATGAGATCCTGTGACGGATCCCAGGATGGGGATGGGGTGTTGGTTGTGTGTGCAACATATCTGTAAGCTAAAACTCAGACTGCCAGTTTCATGACCCTACAACTGCTGGGTCAGAGATGACTTCATTACTTGTGTCACTGCAAGTAGCTTAGATTCCTGTTTGTCAGTTCTTGCAAAGATTAATGTTTTAGTGCATTTCTATTTATACCTTTTATACTTGGTGCATAATTATAGCTAATATACATGATGCTCTTGTGTATCTGCCATCTCCCACATGGCAGGCAGATTCTTTACCAACTGTGCCACAAGTGTATCTGTCAAGTCCCTTTTTCCATATGCTGCATATTAAATACTTTATTGTGTTATATAAAATAACCTTTCATATTGAAGGAAGTAGTTCTGAAATTCTTTGGTTTCAAGATATGTTTACATCATTAAAAAATTAAAATGTCAAAGAGCTTTTGTATTATATATATATATATAGATACTTAATGTATTAAAATTATAAAGAAAATTATAAAGAAAGTTATCCATCTTACATCTTGAATGCATCTTTTACTCATGCATATTATAACATCATGCACTGCCATTTGGAAATTATATATCCATTTAGTTATGCAAATAGTCTGGATATAGCATTTGTAGTAGGAAAATTAAGAGCTTTGATTATTAATTGAATTTTGGTAAGTTATTAGTATGCTGAAAAATTATATCTTAGGGTTATATTAGGTTTATTTTAATGAAAATGGGCTTCCATAGTGGTTCAGAGGGTAAATAATCCGCTTGTAATGCAGGAAAGCTGGGTTCCATTCCTGCTGTGGGAAGATTCACTGGAGAAGGAACCGGCAACCCAGTTCAGTATTCTTACGTAGAAAATTCAGTCAACAAAGAGACCTGGCAGGCTACAGTCCAAGGTATCACAGAGTCTGATGCGACTGAGCAACTAACCTTTTCACTTTCAGCAAAAACTGTAGAGTATGCGTGACTTGTCTTTACATACTTCCTACTGGTATTTACCTCATGGGAAATAGATGGGGAGACAGTGGAAACAGTGTCAGACTTTATTTTTTGGGGGCTCCAAAATTACTGCAGATGGTGACTGCAGCCATGAAATTAAAATACACTTACTCCTTGGAAGGAAACTTATGACCAACCTAGACAGCATATTAAAAAGCAGAGACATTACTTGGCCAACAAAGGTCCATCTAGTCAAGGCTATGGTTTTTCTAGTGGGCATGCATGGATGTGAGAGTTGGACTGTGAAGAGAGCTGCGTGCCGAAAAATTGATGCTTTTGAACTGTGGTATTGGAGAAGATTCTTGAGAGTCCCTTGGACTGCAAGGAGATCCAACCAGTCCATCCTAAAGGAGATAAGTCCTGGGTATTCATTGAAAGGACTGATGCTGAAGCTGACACTCCAATACTTTGGCCACCTCATGCGAAGAGTTGACTCATTGGAAAAGACCCTGATGCTGGGAGGGATTGGGGGCAGGGGGAGAAGGGGACGATAGAGGATGAGATGGCTGGATGGCATCACCGACTCGATGCACATGGATTTGGGTGGACTCCAGGACTAGCTTATGGACAGGGAGGCTTGGCATGCTGGGTTTCACGGGGTTGCAAAGAGTCGGACATGACTGAGTGACTGAACTGAACTGAACTGATGTCACAATAGGAGCACCAAACATAAAAGAAGAAAGGATCTTTTAGACTCAATTAAAAAAAAAAAAAAGATTTATGCATAGTTGAGATTTCTGCAATGATCCTAGTTATACCATAGACTTGGTTGATATTTCTGGAAAAATAGGCTTATTGTTTTCACAGCAGTGTCCTTTGTGCACTGATGATGCTGTTACACAGAGGATTTCTAAATAAATATATTTATTTATTTAAATAAATATATATTTATTATTAAATATATTAAATATATATTATTATTAAATTAAATTATATATATAAAATATATATATTTAAATATATATATATATATTTTAAATAAATAGACCTGAATACAATCTCAGTGATTATTGAGGCCTAAGTTATTATATTGTTCATGAGGAATCTAAGAACTGAAAAATAATTTGA
Organism: Dama dama; assembly: GCF_033118175.1. Taxonomy (NCBI): domain Eukaryota; kingdom Metazoa; phylum Chordata; class Mammalia; order Artiodactyla; family Cervidae; genus Dama; species Dama dama. Next base: position 5,245,572 of record NC_083708.1, on the reverse strand, counting down.
CTTACGGAAGGTAATAGCTAGTTAGTGATATAGCTGAGACCAGAATATAGACAAAGGTTACTGTTAATGTGCTACATTATTTTCCCCTCAAATAAGAGTTATGGTTCTCCAGTACTCTTCCCTGGAAAATCCCATGGACGGAGGAGCCTGGTGGGCTGCAGTCCATGTGGTCGCTAAGAGTCGGATACGACTGAGCAACTTCACTCTCATTTTTCACTTTCATGCATTGGAGAAGGGAATGGCAACCCACTCCAGTGTTCTTGCCTGGAGAATCCCAGGGACACAGGAGCCTGACACGACTAAAGTGACTTAGCAGCAGCAAGAGTTATGGTTAGTTTCAGTTAATCTTGAAAATAGGATGAAAAGTGTGTGGTCATATATTTTATAAATTAATCACCTTAAAAATAGAGTCACATAAAAATTAGAAAAATAAATATCTATTTATACTTATAACTATAGCTATGGTTCTGTTAGTCAAGGAGAATACAATCTGTTTTTATTTATAAATAATGTGTGATGGTATAAAATATAGAACACATAAGTGAAGTTATCCAAATACCTTCCTGTAAATGTTAATATAAATCTGAAATTGCATTTTCTTTGGGAATCTAATTTCATTTGTTTTTGCTGTTCAGTTGTTCAGTCACGTCTGACAAAGAGACCCCGTGGACTGCAGCATGCCAGACTTCTGGGTCCTTCACTAACTTCTGGAGTTTGCTCAGATTCATGTCCATTGAGTCAGTGATGATATCTAACCATCTCATCCTCTCCTGCCCCCTTTTCCTTTTGCGTTCAATCTTTTCCCACATCAGGGTTTTTTCTAACGAGTCAGCTTTCCACATAAGGGAGCCAAAGTATTGGAACTTCAGCCTTGACATTTTTTTCCAGTGAGTATTTGGCTTTGATTTCCTTTAGGATTGATTGGTTTGATCTCCTGGCAGTCTAAGGATCTCTCAAGAGTCCTCTCCAGCACCACAGTTCAAAAGTATTGATTCTTTGGTGCTCAGCCTTCTTTATTGCCCCACCTTCATATCCATACATGGCTACTGAAAAAAAAAATAGTTTTGACTAAAAGACTTCTGTTGGCGAAGTGATGTCTTCAGTTTTTAATACACTGTCTAGGTTTGTCGTAACTTTCTTTCCAAGGAGCAAGAGTCTTTTCTTTTCATGGCTCTAGTCCCTGTTCATGGTGATTTTGAAGGGCAAGAAAATAAAATGTCACTGCTTCCCCTTTTTTCCTCTTTTATTTGCCATGAAGTGATAGGACTGGATGCCATAATCTTGTTTTATTAGTGTTGAGTTTGAAGCCAATTTCATTTACCAGAACTTAAAATTCCTAACCTCTGAGCTTGGATTTTGATTATCTGGATGTGATTTTTCTTGTTCACCATTATATAGAAATATGCAAAAAATGAAGAAAAATAATACAAATGTGGAGTGATAATTAAATGTTCACTATTTTCTTGTAGAAATTAGCTCAATAGAATTAATAAAAGCCAGATATGAAAAAAGCTGTTTATTAATAAACCAGCAATAGACCTATGAAAAGGCTTCTCTGTTGGCTCAGAGGGTAAACAATCTGCCTGCAATCTGAGAGACCCGAGTTCATTCCCTGGATTGGGAAGATCCCCTGGAGAAGGGCATGGCAACCCACTCCAGTATTCTTGTCTGGAGAATCCCCATGGATAGAGGAGCCTGACAGGCTACAGTCCATGGGGTTGCAAAGAGTCAGACATGACTGAGTGACTAAGTACACCCACAGAACTATGAAAGAGAACAATTCTTTGTTTCCACTGAATGCTAACCCATAAGAGGACTGGGATTGAGCCCTTATGTGGAGTGGCCAACTATTGCTCCTTCTTGCTCCATCTCCCAAATTATATCTGTTTTGCATTCATTTAGAAGAAACGAGAATGAATAATGACCATGAAATCCTAAAAGATATGGCCAACTACAAGTAAGGGCAGAGAGAGTAAGATAACTGTTAGCAGTGTATTCTATATACTTTATTTTCAATATTTCAATTCAAATACATAAACTGCATGCCATTTCATATCCTACACAGAAATAAGATTTCAATTTCCTCATATATTATAAACAAAGCAGACTGAGTAAGGGAGGTTTAGCAACAGACCTGAAGAACTGATACTTTTCTGTGAGTAGGAGGAGGAACATTAAAAGATAACACATCAATATTTCTCATTTTCTCCATATAATAAGAAGCACAGTTGTCTGTTATGAATGAGAGAGTGGAGATTGGGTATGGCACCTATGAAGATTCATTAAAGTTTAAAATAATCATCATGGGGAAACCACTTTGTAGGTTAATACTGAAGGTTCTGCAGGTATTTGAGACCTTGCTTTACCTTTAGGAAAGAAGCAATCTATCAATTTAATTGCATTTCTACATCACGTAGGAACAGGGGAGACCAATGGCAGCATTTAGTATGGTTTGAGAGTAAGAATTTTGCTGTATTTCTGAAATGAGGAGTAGTAAAGAATGTGATTTCAAGATACTGGTGTAGGGCAGATTCATTTCAGAAGTTATAGTAGAAAGTAGGCTGAGTAAAAAGGGAGGGAAATATAATGGAAGAACATAGCATGAAATAAATGTTAAAAATTACAATAAATCTAGAAAGGTGACTTAAAAGAAAATTGCTTGGAGATGGAAGTGTACAATTTATTTTGCAAATCTAGATTTAAATTCAAGTTTCAAAAATGTGTAAAATGTGACTGTAGGAAATTAGACGTGGGAGATAAGGACAAGATTTTAGATAGGTCATCTTCATGATAACCCAGGAGGTGAGCTGAATAATGAAGATGCACAAGGGCAAAGTCCAATTTCTACAGAGGATGTCGATGTATAAGCAGGTTAGTGTTAAATTACAAATTTAAGAAAAGTCAGAAAACATGTATTTCAAAGAAACCTGAACTTTGAAAATGAGCAGTGGAGTGATAATGAGAAAGGGACAATGGGATATCATAAGGTTGCTGGTCCCAATTCCACTCTGAGGCTGATCAGGGGTCAACAAGTGTTCAGTGAAGAAAGCTTCAGGAAGTGACAGTTCAAAGGTTTCCTTTTTCACTTTGTTTTATTCAGAGCAGTGACCTTCTTATCTAATTCCTTTCTCTAATTTTTATAGTTATTTCAAATGTTTTGTCTCTCAAAATGTCCAAGAATTCTGGTTACTTTCTTTGTTTTAATAAATAAAAACCCTGGGCAGTTTAGAAAGCTTAAAGTTTGACTAGTTAATATTTGAAAATTTATGCTACAGAAATAAGACACTATGTCAAATATAAATTATGTGGATAAATATTAGTTTGTAACATAATTTGTGCTAATGAAAATTTGACCATAATTTAAATAATTAAGTAGTAATACAAGACTATATATTGCTTTATACCTATTTTGTATGAGCTAAAATATAAAGCATGACTTTATGATTTTATACAAAGTGTTTTAGCATATTGTGAAATATTTAAATGCTGTGTGAAAAATAGAAGTCTACTAGCAATGTACTAAAAGTAAAATATATTATTTCTGTATATGATATATTCAAGGAACAAAATGATTGCACCAAAGCTACAAAAGTAGTTTTCACTGGATGGTGTAACTATGAAAGTTATTCTTTTTTTTTTTTTTTTCTTTTCCCTATGGGCTCTGACACTTTCCAAAGCATAGGTGGGTCAAATTAAAAACAGCAAAATGATAAAATTAAGCTAACTTAATCAATAATCACATTAAATGCAATTGGTCTTCAGTTCAGTCACTCAGTCGTGTCTGATTCTTTGTGACCCCATGAACCATAGAACGCCAGGCCTCCCTGTCCAACACCCACTCCCTCAATCCACCCAAACCCATGTCCATTGAGTAGGTGATGCCATCCAACCATCTCATCCTCTGTAATCCCTTCTCCTCCTGCCCTCAACCGTTCCCAGCATCAGGGTCTTTTCAAATGAGTCAGCTCTTCACATCAGGTGGCCAAAGTATTGGAGTTTCAGCTTCAACATCAGTCCTTCCAATGTACACCCAGGACTGATCTCCTTTGGGATAGACTGGTTGGATCTCCTTGCAGTCCAAGGGACTCTCAAGAGTCTTCTCCAATACCACAGTTCAAAAGCATCAATTCTTTGGCACTCAGCTTTCTTTATAGTCCAACTCTCACATCCATACATGACCACAGGAAAAATTATAGCCTTGATGAGACAGACCTTTGTTGACAAAGCAGTTCAAAAGCATCAATTCTTTGGCACTCAGCTTTCTTTATAGTCCAACTCTCACATCCATACATGACCACTGGAAAAATTATAGCCTTGATGAGACAGACCTTTGTTGACAAAGTAATGTCTCTGCATTTTAATATGCTCTCTAGGTTAGTCATAACTTTCTTTCCAAGAAGCAAGTGTCTTTTAATTTCATGGCTGCAATCACCATCTGCATTGATTTTGGAGCCCAGAAAAATAAAGGTAGCCACTGTTTCCACTGTTTCCTCATCAATTTGCCATGAAGTGATGGTGCCATGATCTTAGTTTTCTGAATGTTGAGCTTTAAGCCAACTTTTTCACTCTTCTCTTTCACTTTCATCAAGAGGCTCTTTAGTTCTTCTTCACTTTCTGCATTAAGGGTGGTGTCATCTGCATTTCTGAGCTTATTGATATTTCTCCCGGCAGTCTTGATTCCAGCTTGTGCTTCCTTCAGCCGTTTCTCATGATGTATTCTGCATATAAGTTAAATAAGCAGGGTGACACTATACAGCCTTGACATACTCCTTTTCCTATTTGGAACCAGTCTGTTGTCCCATGTCCAGTTCTCACTGTTGCTTCCTTACCTGCATGCAGGTTTCTCAAGAGACAGGTCAGGTGATCTGATATTCCCATCTCTTTCAGAATTTTCCACAGTTTATTGTGATCCACATAGTCCAAGACTTTGGCATAGTCAATAAAGCAGAAATAGATGTTCTTCTGGAACTCTCTTGCTTTTTCAATGATCCAGTGGTTGTTGGCAATTTGATCTCTGGTTCCTCTGCCTTTTCTAAAACCAGCTTGAACATCTGGAAGCTCAAGGTTCATGTATTGCTGAAACCTGTCTTGGAGAATTTTAAGCATCACTTTACTAACATGTGAGATGAGCGCATTTGTGCGGTGGTTTGAGCATTCTTTGGCATTGCAATTGGTATAAACAGTCCATTAACAGTAGATGGTATCATATTGCTCAAGAAAGCAAAAATCAACAGCATGTTCTTTATATGTGGTTTAAATAGAAAGACTAAAGCAAGTTAAAGAGTGGGAAAAATACAGCATTTAACACTAAACAAAGAAAAGCTAAAATGCTCGTGTAAATATTAATACAGATCTTAACTACTACTTGGTAAATAGAGGTGAAAATGTTACCTACTCTAAAAAAATTATTTCATGATGATTAAGGGAGCAATTTTTAAAGAAAGAACAACAATCCTAAAATTTAGAACTCAAATATATAACTTCAAGTGATATGAAGCATCACCTGAGACATAAGTAGGAGAAATAGACACTTTCAAAAAATTTTGTGAGATTACTGTTAATACATTTCCCTCAGTAATTAGTCTCCCACACTAAAGCAGATATTTTACCATCTAAGCCACCAGGGAAGCCCCAATAATTAGTAGAACAGGTAATTATGAGATCAATAAGTATGATACAGATGACTTTGAAAATAATATTGACCAACTTAACTTAACTGATATATATATAGAACATCACACACAAATACAGAATAATAATGTAATGTACTGGAAAAACTCAGTTTTCATTCCAATCCCAAAGAAAAGAAATGCCAAAGAATGTTCAAACTACCACACAATTCTACTCATTTCACTTTAACAAAGTAATGCTCAAAATCCTCGAGGCTACTTTGCAATAATACATGAAGGGAGAACTTCCAGATGTTCAAACTGGATTTAGAAGAAAGAGAGACCAAAGATGAAATTGCCAACATCCGTTGGATCATAGATAAAGCTAGATAATTCCAGAAAGATATCTACTTTTGCTTCATTGACTACACTAAAATCTGACTGTGTGGATATCAGCAAACTGCAGAAAATTGTGAAAGAGATGGAATACCAGACCACCTTGCCTGCCTCTTGTGAAACCTATGTACAGGTCAAGAAGCAACAGTTAGAAGTGGTCATGAAACAATAGACTGGCTCACCATTGGGAAAGGAGTATGTCAAGGTTATATATTGTCACCCTGCTTATTTAACCTAATGGCAGAGTACATCATGCAAAATGCTGGGCTGGATGAAACACAAGCTGGAATCAAGATTGCTGGGAGAAATATCAGTAACCTCAGATGTGTGGGAGACCCCATCCTTATGTCAGAGAGCAAAGAGGAACTAAAGAGCCTCTTGATGAAAGTAAAAGAGAAGAGTGAAGAAGCTGGCTTAAAACGCAGCATACAAAAACCTAAGAACATGGCATCCAGTTCCATCACTTCATGGCAAGTAGATGGGTGAATAATGGAAACAGTTAGAGACTTTATTTTCTTGGGCTTCAAAATTCCTGCAGATGGTGACTTCAGCCATGAAATTAGAAGACACTTACTCCTTGGAAGAAAAGTTATGATGAATCTAGAGAGCATATTAAAAGCAGAGACATTATTTTGCTGACAAAGTTCTGTATAGTGTGTATAATTTTTCCAATAGTCATGTACAGATGTGAAAGTTGGATCATAAAGGAGGCTGAGAATTGAAGAAATTATTCTTTTGAACTATGGCTTAGGAGAAACCTTTTGACAGTCTTTTGGTTGAAAAGAGATCAAACCAGTCAATCCTAAAGAAAATCAGTCCTGAATATTCATTGGAAGGACTGATACTGAAGCTGAAGCTCCAGTACTTTGGCCACCTGATGCAAAGAGCCAACTCATTAGAAAAGACCCTGATGCTGAAAAAGATTGAAGGCAGGAGGAGAAAGGGACATAGAAGATGAAATGGTTGGATGGCATCACCAACTCAACAGGCATGAGTTTGAACCAACTCCAGGAGATGGTGAAGGATAGGAAAACCTGGCATGCTGCAATCCAAGGAGTCACAAAGAGTAAGACACAGCTGAGTGACTGAAAAACAACAAAAGAACATCACACACAAATTCAGAATACTAATGTAAGGGATATCCCTTACAAGTGCATGACTTTCAAGAATTTGCTTACCTTGATGAAATATATTTGGCCATAAAACAAGTCTCAATAAATTTAAAAGAAGTCAAATTATATAAATACTCTTTTTGATCAAAATAAAGTCAAATCAATTTCAGAAATCTCTAATAAAAATGACACAATTTTTAAAACAAAATAACACTTTTCTAAGTAACCTAGAGAAAAAAAATCAATTCAAAAGATAATTAATATATATGTTAAATTTAATAAAAAGGGAAATGTAGTGTATCAAAATTTGTGGAATACTGCAGTTTCCCACTTGGAACTAGTGGTGCAGAACCTGCCTGCCAATGCAGGAGACATAAGTGACATGGGTTCAATCCCTGCATCCGGAAGTTCCCTTGAGGAGGACATGGCAACCACTACAGTATTCTTGCCTGGAGAATCCCATGAACGATGGAGAGTGGTGGGCTACAGTCCACATGGTCACAAATAGTTGGACAGAACAGAAACAACTTAGAGCACATGCACATTAAAGCAGTGCTTGTGGGGAAATAAGGCTCAGACGGTAAAGTGTTTGCCTGTAATGCGGGAGACATGGGTTCGATCCCTGGATTGGGGAGATCCTCTGGAGAAGGGAATGGCAACCCACTCCAGTACTCTTGCTTGGAAAATTCCTTGGATGGAGGAGCCTGGTAGACTACAGTCCAGGGGTCGCAGAGTCAGACATGACTGAACGACTCCATGTCACTGTGGGGAAATATATAGCATTTAGTGCCTCTATGAGGAAATAAGAGAAAGTAAATGTCACTCATTCATGTCAGACTCTTTGCGACCACAGGGACTGCATCATCCTTGAAATTCTCCAGGTCAGAATACTGGAGTGGTTAGCTACTTCCTTCTGCAGGTGATCTTCCCAACAAAGGGATCAAATGCAGGTCTCTTATATTGAAGGCAGATTCTTTGCCAGCTGAACCACCAGGAAAACCCAAGAATACTGCAGTGAGTAGCTTATCCCTTCACCAGGGGAATTTCTCAACCCAGGAGTTGAACCAGGGTCTCCTGCACTGAGGGTGGATTTTTTTTTACAACTTGAACTACCATGAAACACATGAGGAAATAAGAGAGGTGCCAAAACAATGATGTAAGAAGCTTCAACCTAAGGAAAGTAGAAAAAATAAGAGAAAATAAAGTCAGAATAAAGAGAATGAAAGGATAATTAGGATCAGGATAGAAATCTTTGGAAGTAAAAACAGAAAATAATTGAGAAAATTCAAAGAAAATCAAGAGGTTCTTTGAGAAGATACATAAAATCCATGCCCTTCTAGAGAAGCAGACTAGGGGAGGTGACAGAGAGCAAGATAATATGTATTACAGATTTTGGAATTAAGACAGGTGAAACTATCATGGATCCTCTAAGGAATTAGAGCTTCCTCTGTCGTCCCCATCTCCTCCTGTCTTCAATCCTCACCAGTATCATGGTATTTTCAAATGACTTAGCTCTTTGTATCAGATGGACAAAGTATTGGAGCTTCAGCTTTAGCATCAGTCCTTCCAATGAGTATTCAGGATTGATTTCCTTTAGGATTGACTGGTTTGACCTCCTTTCAGTCCAGGGACTCTCAAGAGGCTTCTCCAACACCACAGGTTGAAAGCATCAATTCTTTGGCCTTCAGCCTTCTTTATGGCCCCACTCTCACATCCATACATGACTATTGGAATAACCATAGCTTTGACTATATGGACCTTTGTCGGCAAAGTAATGCCACTACTTTTTAATATGCTATCTAGGTTTACCTTAATTTTCTTCCAAGAAACGTCTTTTAATTTCATGGCTGCAGTTACTTGCAGCCATTTTCAGTGATTTTGAAGCTAAAGAAAATAAAGTTTATCATTGTTTTCCCGTATATTTGTCATGAAGTGATGGGAATGGATGCCATGATCTTCATTTTTTTGAATGCTGAGTTTTAAGCCAACTTTTTCACTTCCCACTTTCAATTTTATCAAGAGGCTCTTCAGTTCCTCTTTGCTTTCTGCTGTAAGAGTGGTGTCATCTGCCTATCTGAGGTCACTGATATTTTTCTGGACAAACTTAATTTTGGCTTGATTCCCCTGCCTTTTCTAAATTCAACTTGAACCTCTGGACATTGTTGATTCATATACTGTTGAAGTCCAGCTTTGAAAATTTGAGCATTATTTTGATAGCATGTGAAATGTGTGCAATTGTGCCATATTTTGAATATTCTTTGGCATTACCCTTCTTTGCAATTTGAAAGAAAACTGACCTTTTCCTGAGGCCACTGCTGAGTTTTCCAAATTTGCTGATATATTCAGTGCAGCACTTTCACAGCATCATCTTTAGGATTTGAAATAACTGGAATTCCATCACCTCCACTAGTTTTGTTCACAGTGATGATTTGTAAGACCCACCTGATTTTGCACTCCAACATGTCTGGAGCTAGGTCATACATCACACCATTGTGGTTATCTGAGTTATTAAAATCCTTTTTTTGTGTATGTAGGTCTTCTGTGTATTTTTGTCACCTCTTCTTAATATCTTCTGCTTCTATTAAGTCCCTACTGTTTCTGTCCCTTATTGTGCCCATCATTGCATGAAATGTAACCTTGGTATCTCTAATTTTCTTGAAGAGATCTCTAGTCTTTCCCATTCTATTGTTTTCCTCTATTTCTTTACACTATTCATCTAGGAAGGGTTTCTTATCTTTCCTGCTATCCTTTGGAACTCTGTATTCAGATGTGCATATCTTTCCTTTTCTCCTTTGCCTTTTCCTTCTCTTCTTTTCTCTGCTATTTGTAAAGCCTCCTCAAACAACTTTTTTGCCCTTTTGTATTTCTTTTTCTTGGAGATGGTTTTGATAATTCTTCTTGTACAATGTTACAAACCTCTGTCCATATTTCTTCAGGCACTCTGTCAGATGTAATCCCTTAAGTCTATTTGTTACTTCCACTGTATAGTAATAAGGGATGTGATTTTGGTCATACCTGAATGGTCTAGTGGTTTTCCCTACTTTCTTAAATTTAAGTCTGAATTTGGCAATATGGTATTTACGATCTAAGCTACAGTCAGCTCCTGGTCTTGTTTTTGTTGACTGTATGGAGCTTCTTCATCTTTAGCTACAAAGAATATAATCACTCTGATTTCAGTGCTGACGATCTGGTGATATCCATGTGCAGAGCTGTCTCTTGTGTTGTTGGAAGATGGTGTTTGCTATGATCAGTGTGTTTTCTTCACAAAACTGTGTTAGTCTTTGCCCTGCTTCATTTTGTACTCCAAGGCCATATTTGCCTGTTACTCCAGGTATCTCTTGACTTCTTACCCTTGTAGTCCAGTCTCCTAAGATGAAAATATATCTTTTGTTGATGTTAGTTATAGAAGACCTTGTAGGTCTTCACAGAACTTAAGATCTAATAAAATAATACATTAAAAAATAATAAAATGATATTTGAAAAAATTGATAAGACATTTGACAAAATATATCGAGAAATACCTTGAAAGGTACAAAGACAACAAAGTTTACTTAAAAAGATAAAGATAATCTGAATAGCCACACATCTGATAAAGTAATTTGTACTTTAAAACTTTTTCAGAAAGAAAATTCTATGGCCAGATGACATTATTAAAAATTCAACTGAATATTCACAGAGGGATTATTGCAAATTATACACAAATTTTCATTAAGGTAAAGATGAATACTTACCAATTCATTTTAAGTGTTTAGCTACACAACAAAAAAATATATATATAACTTTATGACCACCCCTATATATAAGGATAAAACATTTTAGAAAAGAGCAAACCTATCTCTGATAATTAGTTTCACTTAAGAATTTAAGAGAATTGCCTTGACCTGATAAAAACCTTTCACTTAATACCAGTCTTACCTGGTAAGACATATACTTCTTGAACTTTGAAAAACAGTGAAGGATGTCCATTCCACTGACATCCAACATAGTACAAGGGAAATTAGTACATGGCATACAATACAATAGACAAGATGAATGTCAGACAAAAGTCATGTAGATTAAAATAATAGATTGTGAAAATCAATTTTTCTTTGCAGATGTGATCTTCTATGTATGTATATAGAAAAACTGCATGCATCTAAGAAATATCAACAGGAACTAAGTGAATTTTAAAAGGTTGGAGGTTAGAAGATGAATTTAAAGAAGCAATCTGAAAATGAAATTATAAAAACACCATTTATAATGGCAAAAACTATATAAAACATTGTACAAAAATATGACCAGACACAAAAGATCTGTCCAGTGCAAACTAAAAGTCAGTACTAAGAAAAGTTAAAAAGCTAAACCACAAGTGTAAAGATGAACCACGTTCATGAGTCGGAAGATATATGTTGTATGTCCATTTTCCTAAAATAGAGCTATATCATCAATGTTCTCAATCAATCTTCCAACAAGGAATTTTCTAGGAAGTGACAAAAAGATTCTAACAAACAAATGGAAATGCAAAGAACAAAGTTGGAGGGCTTCTCTGGGTGGTCGGATGGTAAATGATCCGCCTGCAATGCAGGAAACCCTGGTTTGATCTCTGAGTTGGAAAGACCCCCTGGAGATAGGAATGCCTATACATTCTGGTTTCTTGCCTGGGGAATTCCATGGACAGAGGAACCTTGTGGACTCTAGTGTAAGGGGTCACAGAGAGTCAGACATGGCTGATCAACAAACACACTCTTCTGGAGGGTTAACAATACTTATTTCATACAAATAAAATAAATGTACTATAATCAAGACTATAAGATAGGCAGAAATATATAATAGATAAATATATCAGTGGGATTAAATATAAAGTCTAGAAAAGACTTTGTACATAATCAATCAATTTTGACAAACGTGCAAAGATTTTACAGTGCACAAAAAATAGTCTTTTAAAAAACTGGTGTCCAGCAAATACATATCCATATAGGAAAAAAAGTAAATAAATAAAAAACAACAAAACCCCCCAAAACCTTTTGATTTTTATATTACATCATATAAAAAACTGAACCTAAAATGGAGTGTAGAAATAAATTTAAAAACTAAATCTATGAAACTTTGATAATTAAATGTAAGAGAAAGTTTTTTTTAAATTTTTATTGAAATATAATTAACATAACATTTTATTAGTTTTAGGTGTACAACATGATTCAGTATTTCTATGTATTTTGAATAATTACCACAATAAATTTAGTTAAAAATCTGTAATTGTTCACAATTACAAAAATGTTTTTCTTGTGATAAGAACTTTTAAGATCTGCTTTCATAGCAGCTTTCAAATATGTGGTACAGTATTATTAGTAATAATAATACTATTAGATGTAATATTATTAACTGCAGTCACCAAGCTATACATTACACCATCCATGATTTATTTGTTTTATAACTAGAAGATTTTCCTTTTGTCTATCTTCTTCCATTTGACCACCCTTCACCCCACACCTCTGGCAATCCCCAATCTGTCCTCTATATCTTCGAATTTATTTTTTGTGATTGCTTTGTTTGTTTGAAGACTCCACATTAACTGATATAATATGGCATTTTTCTCTGACATATAATTTAACATACTATCCCCAAGGTCCATCCATGTTGTTACAAATAGCATGATATCCTTCTTGTCATGGCTGAACAATCTTCATAGAAGAAAATATTGTAACTTACATTAGGCAAAGATTTTGTAGAAACAATTCCAAAAGCAAGATCCATTAAAAGACACATTGATAAGTTTGATTAGGTCCCATTTGTTTATTTTTGCTTTTATTTCCAATATTCTGGGAGGTGGGTCATAGAGGATCCTACTGTGATTTATGTCTGAGAGTGTTTTGCCTATGTTCTCCTCTAGGAGTTTTATAGTTTCTGGTCTTACATTTAGATCTTTAATCCATTTTGAGTTTATTTTTGTGTATGGTGTTAGAAAGTGTTCTAGTTTCATTCTTTTACAAGTGGTTGACCAGTTTTCCCAGCACCCCTTGTTAAAGATGCACTGGAAAGACCCAGAGGGATCGGGTGGAGAGGGAGGTGGGAGGGGGTGTTGGGATGGGGAACACATGTAAATCCATGGCTGATTCATGTCAATGTATGACAAAAACCACTATAATATTGGAAAGTAATTAGCCTCCAACTAATAAAAATAAATGGAAAAAAAAAGAGACATTGATAAACTTCATCAAAGGTGAGATCTTCAAAAGATATTGGTGAGATAATGATAATACAGTTCATACACTGAGATACATGATTTGCAAATCACATATCTAATAAAGAACTTTTGATAGAACATGTAAAACAACTCTTAAAATTCAATAACAGGAAACCATTTCTAAAAATGAGCAGTTTTAAAAATGAAAATTCATCAAAAAAAACATATTGAAGGTGAATTAGAAAATGAAGAGATGTTCAACAGCTTTAGAGACTAATGATTATAATTTGAACCATAATGAAATCCTAATACACACCTATTATATTATTTATTATAAAATAATTTACCAAATGTGAGAATGTCAAGCAGTTGGCACCCTCAGACACTCAAAGAAATGTAAAGTGCTGAAGACATGTATCTTTATGCTTTATTTTTGAGAGTCAAACTGAAAATAGCAAAATTGTCCATCCAGATATGAGTGGGTAAACAATTCTAGTAGAGTGATACATATGGAACACTGTTCAGTTATAAAACAGTTTGAAACTTGCATACAAATGAGAAGGACAAATCTCAGAGTAATTAAACCAAATGAAGTTAAAAAGACAGAACAATAAAGCATATATATATATATGACTTTCATTAACAAAAAATTCCGTAAATAGTAGACTAATCTATAATTAGCTTGGGAATGCCATATGATGTTTCATTATTATTATTCCAAAAACAATAAAATTTAAATTTATATTCTATCTTTAAACTTACTGAAATTTTAAGAACCAACATGAGAAAATAGATGTTTAATTGATTTTTATCCAAATCCAAATATTTAATTTAACTAAATTGAGCTTACTTTTAAGTAACTTGGAACCAGATAGCCACATCCAAAACTAAAACTAAAAATACATTTTTACAAATATATTAATAGTAACCACATAATTTTAACATTTTAACAATTAATTAATTACTTGTTCTTTTGTATCTATTTATTGTTAAGTATACAAAAGAAAAGTTGACCAAGTACATAGAAAAGTTAAGACTTCATGAATCTTGTTTCCAGTGAGCATGTAACCTATTTATGAAAATAAGTCATTTACACCAGAAATAGACATTTAAACTGACTAACACACAAATATTTGCAAAATGAATTTCATAGGAAAGAGAAACATATTTTTGGTTGAAGTAACTAGGGAAGGAACCCAACTTAGATCATCTGCAGAGTTTGAATAAGCTAATAGGAAAGTGGAAATAAGACATCATCATTTTTGGTGGGAAACAACATAATATTTCATAAATATGAATTAAGTCATAACCTACATATCATATTTTTATTGCTCAATAAAATATAAATATAATGGGTATGTAGCAAACTATAAAAATGATTCTAATAAAACATATAGATAAATATTAAGTCTAGTAAAATGGTTGGAACTAAGATTAATTTTTAAACATGCAATTACCTAATAGAATGTTTTGTATTAAAAATTTTCATCCAAAAAGCATTTTTTGAATGTATTCTACAAGCTGAGTAACTTAGAGGCACCTAGAATATTTTTCTCAGACTTAAGGAACATAATCAACTAAAGATTCAATTATAAGACACTTCATTGAAGTTTGAAGTATGCTAAGGTTTATTCAAGGTGCTAGAGGATCAGAGTACTTTTTCTTTTTTTTCCTAAAAATGTTTTTATAGAAGTTCCAATTATGGTGTGCTCAAAAATAAATGTATCCAAGTGAATGGGCTGAGATACAGGATTGTCGTTTTCATTGAGACTGCTGCAGGAAGGTGGGGCAAGGGGGCGGGCTGCAGGAAGAGAGAAAAGACTTGGGATGACAAAGATAGAGGGTTCAGCTGTAGTCCAGTTGAGTTTCAGGTGCTATGAAACCTTAAGGTAAGTACGTTCACTAGGCCACATGTTACACTGGTATGGAGTTCAAGGGAGAGTCATAAAGTCAAGTCATCAACACAGATATTAAGTCAAATCAGGAGTCAGTATGAGTTAGTTCAATAAGATGTGCTATTTTAAGAACAGAAGAACACATAGATAAGTTGGGAGTTTAATATAGAGACATTACTATATATAAAATAGATAACAAAGACCTACTGTATAGCACAAGAATCTATACTCAATGTGTTACAATAATGTTTAATAAACTGAATCATACTTCTGTACAACAGATACTAGCACAATATTTTAAATTAACTATACTAAAAAAAAAAAAAAAAAATAGAAGAGTACATAATATAACCCTGAGAAGAGAAATTCAAGAATGGAACACAAGTGGAGATGACAACAGAGATTGATGAGAATGATTGGAAAGGGGGAATGCATATCTTCCAAAACATTGTACAAAAGCACATTATTTATACATAAAAGTATACTGCATATACTTTCCAAAGTTAAAAAATACTAATTTAAGTTTTTAACTGTACATATTTATTTATATAAAAACTAACTTCTGTAGTTATATATTTATGGTATATGAATATCTGCAGGAATATTGAACCTTCTTCAAAAATATTCATTACTTAAAATAAGATTTGTAATCATATTACCAAATATGATCTTGATTCTTCATGACCCTAAATATAATACATCATTTTTCAAAGGGAAAATAAAACATTTTTTCAAAATAAAATGATATTCAACTCATAGTTTTTTGTTTTGGATTTTTGAGAAAGTCACAATTCATTCAGTTTTTTTGTGAGATATAATTAATATTAAATTTGCTTTTTTTGTAGTTCTTGATGACAAATTGCAATTAGGATTTCATTGCTATAAATTTTATTCAGAAACATCTTCCATTTGTTTAAATAAGAAACCTGTCTTTTAAAAGAATACCAAATTAACTCAAACATTCCACATACTCATTTGGTCTAGCGGGGATTTTTAAAAGGATGCTCACATGATAGTTATCAGTTGCTTCCTGTTGGCAGATACCTTATTTTAGACACAGACTTTGTGATATCTCCTGTGATATATTCTGTGGTTCTGTTGTCAATTAAAAAAAAAAAAGACTCTACATTTAAATTAAATTTACAGAAATGATGATTCAAAGTTTAAGTACCCATGGCAAGTTTTAGGAAAAGCAAATAAACACACCCAAGTTATAAATCATTCAGTGAGATGATTTATTATGGAAAAAAAATAAGCTGACTTTAGCTATAGTTCCCCTGCTGGGTGCTGCTCTATAGAACAGTTATAATAAGTCAAGCAATGAATGAATAGAAAATAGAATTCTTCTAACTTCCCAAGGATAAGCCCCTGAGACTTCTCTTTCAACTCTGTGTACTTATGCATGCAAGTCTCTTTTATCAGTAAAGATATTTTACGCTGTACTGACTGCAGCATATTTACTTATTTCTGAAAACAAATCTGAGATCAGATGGATATTTGTGGTCTAGTTTTACTTTAAGTTTGCATATTATGGATTTGTAGATACATTGTTAGGTTTTCAGTACATTCTGCTAAAAGAAAACTTTATTACCTGGCCATCTTAGAAGAGCCCATGGAGAGCATGTTTTGTGTCCATAGGAACACCATTTGCAATTTTATCAGCAACTGATATATCACTTAAAATATTTTATTTTAAAAATCCATTTTTCATTTTGAGACTTATTGAAATAGTTTTTCTTTTGAATCATTGTTGCTAAATCCATCTTATGAAATAAATTTGCATAAGAGGCATTCATGGATAGGGTTGTACAATGTTTTCCCATTCAGTATAGGTTTTGTCACCTTCACTTACATTAATCCAAAGTTTGCAAGTTTTAGGGAAAAAAGTTGCTAGAACTAAGCAAGTAAAGGAAGTGGTAGAGGAGAGAGAAGATAGGAAATAAGGTGAAAGAAGAGCAGAGGCGGGGAGAAGGGTATGCAGTGACAGATGAAGGCAATAATCTGAAAGAAGTATAAGGAAAAGCAGCACCATATCTTCAAAATACAGTTATCTTGGGCTTCCAAGGTAGCACTAGTAGTAAAGAATCTGCCAGCCAATGCAGGAGATGCAAGTGATGTGGGTTTGATGCCCAGATCTGGAAGATCCCCTGAAGGAAGACATGACAACCCACTCCAGTATTCTTGCCTGGAGAATCACATGGACAGAGGGGCCTGGTGGACTACAGTCCATGGAGTCACAAAGAGTCAGACATGACTGAAGTGACTTAGCATGCATGCATAGTCGTCTTGGTATTAAATCTTCCAGATAGCTTTCTGGGCATTTACCACCTAATAAACTGGAATGGATATCAAAAGGTTCAGAAAAACAACAACAAACAAACAAAAAACAAAAACAGAGACTAACTGAAAGGAAACAAAAATTTTAAAGTTCATATTTCTGAGTTCTCCCCATAGATTTAACAACTACCTATTAGCTCTATTTTTATAAGTTAAAAGTGCCATGAAATACCTTTTTATGCAGTGTCTTGGATTCACAAAGTTAAAACAACTTTGTTGCTTACATATATATATATATTTTAATAGGTAAACAAGAGTGATTATTTCCTAAGGAAAACAATTACCAAATAATTTGGTTGAAATTTTCAATCAAAAAATGATTTTGTGCTAACTAAAGTGAAAACTATCACAGATTTCAAGCATGAGGTCTTTCTGCTCATTCCCCAGGTGATGAACAAAGGACCTAGCAGGTCAAAGTACTTTCTGAGAACAGTGCTTCCTCAGAGGGAAGAGGTCAGGAAAGGATACCTAACTCAATCTATGTGTATGTCAAAGTTTTCAGCAGAGTCAATAGAAAGAGCTTTGGGAAACTCACTGTCTGTGAGTCTCTTCCAATGCTTGCTCTTGAATATGAGGCTAGGAAGTGGGGAGAAAGCTTAATGCTAGGGGGGTAAGTTCAGGAGAGAAGACGATGTGACAAGAGTGGAAACACCCCATTATTCTTGATTTCACTGCGACTCAGTTTCAACAAAGAGCAGAATGCAGCAGGAGGGGGAAAGAGGTGTGTCCTGGGCTAAGCTATAGTGTCAGCTTCACCGAAATACATTTGACTAGCTGTATAGGCAATTATATGTTAATTAATTGACAACTAGCAGCGTACATAATTAGAAAAAACTGCTTCAATATTTCCATGAAATTCACTTTGTAAGCAATATCAAAGCTCTGTGTTTTTAAAGATGTTTATAAGCAATACAATGAAATGAAAAGAAATGCTCATAAAGTAAGGTGCTATTTCACACAGCAAGACTTAACTTTTGACCCACTGTCAGAATGCGCAGCAGATGAAGTGAAAAATGCAATAGACTAAGAATCAGGACACCAGGGCTTCCATCTTGCTGTTGTCACTAGCTATCTGACCTAGAGCATCTCAGTGTCTTTGAATTTGAATTTTCTCCTCTGTAAAATGAGGTACTGGTTAATCTCTAAAACCCTGCGCAGTGCTGAAAATCTATATACCTTGAATTCTCTTTTCTAACAGCATAGATAGATTTATGTTGATCTCTCCATTTGTGCATTTCCAGTCTTTTGTGAGTAGGGCTATGCTCCATTATTTTGACTGACGATGTTTATAGGTATACACTGTGTGACAGAAGGACTCAAAGTGATTCATTAAAAAATCAAAATCCCCACCACTGCCAATTAGCAAAGGCCCTAATCAATGAAGTGCCCCGTGGATACTGTGATGCAACTATTTCCTCAAGATGTGTTTCCAAGGATGTCTATTTGACCAAGAAAGAATGCATACACAGAGAAACAATCACTTAGAATTTCAATAACCTGTGGACTAAATATGTTCTTTTGAGAGCAAAATTACAGCTTACATTGCTTCATTGTATACTTATGCACATAGAAAAGATGAAAAAAGATTAGTGAGTTCTAGAGATTATAAATAAGCATTCATGAAATTAAATGTACTCCTGTGAGCTAAAGTAATATGCATAAATATACCCAGGTTGCAATGACTCAGTTGAGAGAGAATAGAAATGCTTATATATATAAAATAGTATATATCCGTATATGCAATTGTATATGTATAATTATATGTAATCATATGCATCATAAATGTACATGATGGAGAACAGAAACACTATAATTGTCTATTGAACTGACTATGTGATTCCAAGTTTTTGTTTAAGTTTTATCTCAAAATCACTGGTATGCCTGTGCCATGGTATCTTTGGAAACTATTGGTATGTTTAAGTTAAATTTTAATAAATGTGTCCAATTTGTACTGCATTTAACAACTTGAAAACAAAATGAAAAGTGATAAATGGTATTTAAATAATGCCTTTGAAATATGATACAAATAGTGTAGTTTTGCCCTCATTAACCCATTTATCTAAGGCACATTGTTTAGGAGAAGGTTGTGAATTTGAAACCAATGCAAACTTTACTCTACTGTGTAGTTACAAGCTTCATTACTGGTGTCTTCAAAAGCTCTTTTCCAAAAAACTTTCTTTTGTCTAGAAGAATGTGGATAAACTAGCAATAAATGTCCATGTATGCATCAAGAATGGTATACTAACAATGGGTCAGTACTGGCATAGAATTCAAGTTTACATACGCAAGACTGCATTCAACATATGATCCAACCCATTGTCTATGGACCAACGAAAGCAAATTGTACTTCCGTTTTCTCCATTTATTTTTTCACCTCACTCCTAGGTACTGTATTATATGATTTAAGAGTTCTACCACTCTGAAATAAAAATTGACTTGAAAAATACTGTGCATGCATACTTAGTCACATACTCACGTCTGACTCTGCAACCTTTTAGACTGTAGCTTGCCAGGCTCCTCTATTCATTTGATTTTTCAGGAAAGAATATTGGAATGGGTTGCCATTTCATTCTCCTGGGAATCTTCCTGAACCAGGGATCCAACCTGCATCTCTTAGGTCTCCTGTGTTGTAGGCAGATTCTTTACCTGCTGAAGCCATTTGAAAAATACTTATCCAACCTATTTATTATAGATGAATATCCTAAGTTTTAAAGAGTTTAACTGACTTTCTAGAATCACACACTTTACTAGTATCACAGTTGAAACTCTAGTCTCATGACTTCAAATGTAGCAATTATCTTTTAGCCTTTGGTTAAATTAGCTAAAATAAAGAACAATTATTATAATATGATTTTCTTGTTGGTGTAAAAATTGTGAGTTTATTCAGTAAGTTAGAGCTATAATTTTTATGGAAAGTAGGTTCTTGCTCAGAATTTGAAATTAATCAAGTGAGAAAGGAGAAGCTAGGGGTTTTAACAATTGGAAGCAGATCCAATAATCTAGAAATTTGTCTGCCTAAATGACCTAGAGACTATTCTCAGGACTTTTCAAGTAGGGAGTAACACAGTCACCAATCAACTTTACAAAGACAAGTGGCAATTAGCAGAGGCTTTTCCCTTCACAGACCCATGTGTATTTACAACCAATGAAAGGAAACATAAGGGGTGATCCTATTAAGGACATAGGTAAATGGGTAGTAAGGCTTTTAAATGCCCAGCAAGGTAGGTTTATGCAAAGTTCACAGTTTGAAAGGAAAGGAAGGTTTTAAACGAAATAGTTATATGAGCAAAACAACTGCATGATATTTGACAAAGGAGCACTGGTTAAGAACGCTTTTGTGTTGGTCTTTGGCCAGTTTTGCACAATTTCGAGTCTACCCCGAATGCCTCTCAGGGTTTGTAACCAGATACTTTGACATACACAGAATGAACCTATTTAAAATGTATTTAATTAGAACATTTATACTAAAATCCCCACTTTTTTTTTTTTTTTTTGGTAGGTCAATATAAAATCAACTATAATTTCAAACTTGTTTTATAAATATATAGTCAGGACTAAGTATGTGATGACATAGATTTTACTTTTTTAACACTTTATTTTGAAATAATCTTATACAAAATTCACAAGAGGTAAAGTGAGTGTTTAACAGCATCAAGATAAATGAGCCTGAAGAATTTATCTTCACACTAACAATATTATCCATATGACCGTTATACCCTTAGTATGATGGCTTGAATGTGCCAGCTTTTGCCTCTGTGATGCTCATTTTGTTTTTAGCCCAATCCATTTATAAAAAGCCAACTATCAGCATGACATGCTGTATGCCATTTGGATTGTCTCCATGTTCAGCCTCTGAGTTGATTCATGTTTTCATCCTAATGAGATAGAAGACTATAAGTAAAAATTGAAAGAGAAGACCTGTTCCCTAAACCCTCTTTGCAAGATCCTGGAACATGTACCCAGTTAAGCTGATGCTTAACTAAGAGAATATATTAATAGGAATGAAAAATCTCCCCTGACTTTCCCCCAAAGCCAACTGTGTTGGGAGCTTTCAGAACTGCATTGGCAGCTTTCAGAAGTGTCAGAAGTGGGTAATGGGGTGCTGTTATCTGGTGGGAGATTGTGGTTCAGCCATGGAAGATGCTGCACCCAGACTATATCACACTTGAGGCTGACCTAATTTCACTGATGACAGACCAGAATCCTTCATGAGGAATTCCTTGGTATCCTTGGAAATACTTTGAGAGTGTTACCTTGATAACGTAGATTAGCAAATTAGGGCAACAACCTATAAAATGTAGGTTATTAGCAAATTAGGGCAACAACCTATAAAATGTAGGTTATTATTGATAAAATGACACTATTTCATCCTTTGGCTGTTAAAGACTATGGAAAGTTGATTTGTTAACACTTTAATTTTCAAAGGAACACTTTATATCTTCCTGTATCAATCACTGGAGTCATGTAACACTTCATTATTCTTAACCCTATGTGATAGTATGTCCTGAAACATCACCCCTTACCCTACAACCCTGGAGAACTCCTCTATTGTTGGACAGCTCAGGGGAGCACGACAGTGCAAAGGCTCGTGTGGGATCCAGGGCAACCGTCTGAAATGTAGCACCTTGGTTACTCTGGGCTTTTTAGGATTAGGGAGCTACTCTCCCAGTCTTCGAATGTCCCACTGGATCAAACATGCATTCTTCCAGTGGCTCACTAGAGGACCATGTTATCCAGTCAAAGTCAATTGCTGAGAGGAAAATGGAAACTTCTAATTTATGAGCAAAGTGCAGCATTTTTTAATGACCTTCCTGGGACTGATGAATGGTGGAAATATTTACTAAATTCAATCATTAAACTTAAATTACTTGAAGGGGGAATGCTAATTCCATTAAAAACTAAAGGTTGGGAGAAAATTATAATTCATAAGACTATTAATACATTCTTTTAATTGGAACATTATACTCAAAGAATTCTTACTAACTTCCATCCAACTAGTCCCTCAAATTATCATATATCTTAATATCCCACCCATTCAGACAATGCCTACAGGAATCTGCATGCTTTTAGCCAGTAGAGTTCTACAGTTTTTCTGTGTAGTTATACAGCCTTAAGACATAAAATTAAGATTACCAAGATTTACTTGTATTTATGCCCCAGTGTGATTTTGCCAGTTGAATTTGTTAAAAATTTAAATGAATCATTAAAACTAATGAATTACAAGGAGGAAAAAAATAACTTTTATGTAAAAATGTCCCAAATGTGATGAAAGTGAGTTATTAAAAAAATTAATGAATGAGTACATAAATGTATTTTTTAATGAAAGAAAGTAAAGGAATTCCACATTCAATGTTTTATAAGTATTAGTTCATTTTTAGACATTGCAATTCAAGTTGTAGATTTCATTTACTGAAGTTACATCTGTTTGTAAGAAAGATAATGACAAAATTCTCCTTAAGCAAATAAGTCATACTTTTATTTACAACTATAACCTACAGCTAGGGTCAGTTAATAAATATAAACACATATATATTTTTTTTCCATCTATTTTTATTAGTTAGAGGCTAATTACTTTACAATATTGTAGTGGTTTTTGCCATACATTGACATGAATCAGCCACGGTTCTAAAAAAAATTCATATGTTATGTTTTCCTGTTCAGTAGCAAGTTAAATATTTGAAACAGTTGTAAAAGTTAGGTAAACTTTTAAATAATTATTATGTTAAGGCTTCTGCAATCCTGTTGCTGTTTATTTGATTGTTTTGCATCCAACATTATAGATATAAAGCAGGAAGACATGTCCATCTTTATATGCCAATCTATACTGAGCAATATCTCTTTACATTAAGAATATTAATTTTCTCATTTTTCCCAACTAAAAGTCCCGAAGATCAGCTGCAAAGTACCTAGAATGTTTAGACTCATTGTTTAAATTATTAATTGCACAGATGATAGATTCCCAGTGTGATACCATATTTGCTTATCTTTTCAGAATGTTAAGATGATTTTGAAGAGAGACAATAGAGGGATATATCATTGCGTATGAACAGATTTAAGCATAGAGAAATAACGTTAACTGAAAGTCACTGAGAAACCTGGTCAGCAATGCAGGAAGTGAAAAACATAACAAAATAATAGAACACATGCTGTTTTAAGATTCAATATTCTATTTTGAGGTTCAGGAGTAAATGAATAATTGTTATGATAATGAGTTGGAAATATTTTTAACTTCATACAATGAAGTTGAAACCAAATTTGGATGTATGCAGTATTTAGTATAAACTCATTGCAAGAATGTTTCTAGTTATGGTTGTGACATCCTTGTCCACCTCCAGCTTTATTGGAAAGCCTGCACATAGAGTTGTTCTACAATAAAGAAGAAATAGGGTATGCTCTTTTTATTTTGTCTTTTATGTACCAAAGCACGGTAGAAATTTCATCTTGAAAGCTCTGGAATAAAAACCCTATAAACTATAATACAACATTGTGGATAGTGAAATAACAAAGTACTTTAAGGTTGCTAAGCAGCACTTGGAGGGCGAATCTTTTCAACATTTTCATTATGGATTTTTAACTCCCTGAAATGTTTGGTTTGGATTCTAAAGCACAAATCACACAGCAGAATATCTTATCTCTTTTGTTTAAAGCCAGAGAAACCACTCTGTCATGTTTTGGTTGACCAATTCAAAAACTGTAATTCAGTTTGAGTGTGACTTTTGCAGGGACTCTGGGACAGAGAAGACAATGATGATGAGGAGGCTCCTAGAAAGGTTAAAGGCCAGCACAACACTAAGGATGAAACAGGCTTTGCAAATAGCTTCTCACATGAGAAGTAAAACAGTATCTCCAGAAGCATTGTACATTAGATTTTCTTCTCCCGGGCAGATAAATAACTTGAGTTTGTTCTCAAAGAACATTTTATAATGCTGTTTTCCAATTATTATATGCATGTCAGAGAACAGACAAAATTAAGAAATTGTATTCTATAAATTTAATATTTGACTTTTTCTTCTATTTTACAAAGAATTTTATTTTCCAAACAATATAATATTATAAATACCAGAACAAAGTCACAAAGCTGCTTATACATATTATGATATATATATTTATGGTTCCTGACAAAGAACTCCTAAAACACTTGAAAAATGAAATGGTTAGGAGAATCTCCCTTTCTAACATTTAGTCCTTCACCTCAGTCTTGACACAGAGATCCTGAAACCTTTGTAATTCCTGGGTGATAGGAATATTGTTTGTCATATAGGGTAGCTCTTGGGGGCTCTTAAATGGGGGCTGGTCACCAGAAAGGCCAGCCACTAATAGAAACGAGACTTCATCTACTTCCCCCATTCTGCAGAGAGAGGAGAGGGGCTGAAAATGGAATTAATAATTGATCCGAAGCCTCCAAAAAACCCCAATAGTATCAGATTTGAGGAGTTTCAGGTTGGTGAATATACCTACATACCGGGAGGGTTGTGCACCCCAACTCCATAGGAACAGAAGCTGTTTCATTCAAAACCCTTGCAAACCCTGTCCTATGCATCTCTTCATGGAGCTCTTCATCAGTATCCTTTATCATAACATTTACAGCATTCAGTTAAATTGCTCAGTGGTGTCTGACTCTGTGACCCCATGGACTACAGCATGCCAGGCTTCCCTGTTCATCACCAATTCCCAGTGATTTCTCAAACTCATGTCCATCAAATCGGCAATGCCATCCAACCCTCTCATTATCTGTCATCCCCTTCTCCTCCTGACTTCAAATGTTTCCCATCTTTAGGGACTTTTCTAATGAGTCAGTTCTTCTCATCATATGGCCAAAGTATTGGAGCTTCAGCTTTAGCATCAGTCCTTTCAATGAATATTCAAGGTCAATTTCCTTTAGGATTGACTGGTTTGATCTCCTTGCAGTCCAAGGAATTCTCAAGCATCCTCTCTAACACCAGAGAGGTATCAAAAGAATCAATGTTTCAGCGCTCAGCTTTTTTAATTGTCCCACTCTTATATCCATACATGACTACTGAAAAAACCATAGCTTTGACTAGATGGATTTTGTTGGCAAAGTCATGTCTCTGCTTTTTATTATGCTGTCTAGGTTTGCCATAGATTTTCTTCCTAGGAGCAAGCATCTTTTCATTTCATGGCTGCAGTCTCTACCCACAGCGATTTTGAAGCCCAAGAAAATAAAGTCTGTCACTGTTTCCATTGTTTCCCCATCTATTTGCTATGAGGTGGTGGGCCCGGATGCCATGATCTTAGTTTTCTGAATGTTGAGTTTTAAGTCCGCTTGTTCACTCTCTTTCACTTTCATCAAGAGGCTCTTTATTAACCAGTAAAGATAAGTGAATGGTTTCCTGAAGTCTGTGAACTATTGTGACAAATTATTGAACCCAGGGAGGGGATTGTGAGAACTCTGATTTATAGCCAATAGGTCAGAAATACAGGTGACAACCTGAAACTTCCAATTGCTAAGAAGTAATATTTTTTATTATTTAAAAATGTATAAGAGTGGTTTTTGTGAAATTGCCCTTAAATTTATAATATTATATTGCTTGGCCAAATTGAAAAAAAGTCTTTGTCAAATAGAAGTGAAATAGATCAAATGTTAAGTGGATTAAATTAAGGGCAGTCTTGTGGGACTGAGCCTTTAACTCACGGATATAATGCCGACTTCATGAAGATGTGTCAAAATTGATTTTTAGTATATGTGCTGCCAAAGCAAGCACTATGTGTCAAAATTGTATTGAAGTACAGGACACTTGGGCTTCTCTGGTAGCTCAACTGGTAAAGAATCTGTCTTTGATGCAAGAGATCCCAGTTTGATTCCTGGGTAGGGAAGTTCCCCTAAAGAAGAGATAGGCAACCTATTCCTGTATTCTTGGGCTTTCCTGGTGGCTCAGATGGTAAAGAATCACCTGCAGTGCAGGATACCTGGGTTTGATCCCTAGTTTGGGAAGATCTCCTGGAGGAGGGCATGGCAATCCACTCCAATATTCTTGCTTGGAGAAACCCGATGGACAGAGGAGCCAGAGTCAAATGGAACTGAGCGACTAAGCACAGGACACAGGACACCCATCCCATATCCCAGAGAACTGCTTTGTGTGGGACAAACCTCCATACACTCGGTTATCAGTGACAAAGCTTCTTCATTTGACCAAACCTTAGGAACACTCCCAAACTTTCTCCTTGGCCTATCTGTGCACTTATTTCCTTGTGAAATATGGTTTTAACAAGATCCCTTCCAAGACAGTTGAACTAGAACCCTCAACTCTCAATACCTGACCAGCTTTTACATCTGATCAAGTTCATTCTCCATCATACTCCAGGCCTGGCTTCAGCAAGAATTGTTAAGTCAGTATAGACAGCCTTCCTCTTACCCCTGATGTTTCCTCTTAATAAGTTTCCACTCAATGCTTCCCACACTGCTCCTTGGTTGTAAATTCACACTTGCTAGTGTTATTTTTTGGAACTGAGCCTAAATTTGTCCCACTTTAATATCCCTCTGCAGTGGTCCCTATTTACCATGACAGGCCTAAATAAAGTTTGCCTTATGATCTTTAAGAAGTGTCATTGAATTACTTTTTTCTTTAACATAGAAATGTTAGCAAGAAGAGCATTCTTTGCTAGTAGTAAAAGGGAACCACACAGGGGTCTTTACCTTTTCTCTTGCACAATTATATAGAGGACTCAAGTTTCAAAATTAAAATGATTTAAATATTCTTAACTCATTTTTGTTATGTGAGTTTAAAGACTATACCAACATGACAAATAGTTCACAAAGAATTCTCTATTAAATGTACTATTTTATCTACTTCTGTAAAACCTAAGTACTCACAAAAGAATTTAAAATATTTAGAAAATAACATTGCATAAAACGTTTGTGTAGTCCATTATAGTGGACATGAAAAAGCAGCAAAATCCCAGGCTTTTTGGGTAGGGGACATACCTTATAATGTCATGAAGCAACTGACATAGAATCAATTTCTTCTGCTCAGTAGGGAAGACTTGTTTTCAGTTAACCTCTAAGCTATTTCTTGCCACAACTCTTAGATTCAGATCCCTCCTACCACTGCCCCAGAGCTGGGTAAAAAGAAGATTCAGAGCAAAGAGTCAACACACAAAGGACAGTCCATTCCTGCGCATCCAGAAGTCAGTGAAATTTTGATGAACGCCCCTGAAGAGCAAGCCTAACACTTCTGCATTCCATAGACCTCTGCAGAATGATATTAAGAAAAGCACTAGCTAGAGATTTGACACATGCTTAAGGAAGATTCCATTTTAAATTTTGTTAAAAGTAGCTGAATTTTAAAATAGCTATCTCATCTGAGATGGAGAGAATTAATAACCACAATGTATAAAGAACTGCAACAAATGACCAGAAACAAGTCAACCCATAAACAAATATCAAATTATATGAACTAAATAGAGACAAAAACCAAACATATTAAAAGAAACCAATCTTATTGTTAGATAAGCAGACATTAGCAGCAGGGAGGCGACAGAGGCAGGAAAAAGAAAGAAAGAAAGAAACAACAAGAAAACAAACAAACAATAACAACAAAAGAGGGAAATTATCAAGTCATATTCAATCTACAGTCAGGTGGTAGACAACTTATCCTGAAAAAAGGGAGCACAGTGATGAGAGAACTTCCCTGGCTATGCATGCCCAGGTTAGGCAGGCATATGAACTCTATTAAACCTAAACTCATTAAACTAATGTTATAATAAAATGTGCATGTGGTTTTGTGCTCCCTGGGGTAGGCTTTTCTTAGAAAACCAAGGGTAAGGGCGTGTGTAATAATGGACTTGTTACAGAACTGGAGACAATCAATCCAATAGTGATTCCTTGTCACTCAATCTTGATTGCACCTGTCCCCTCAAAGAACAACTCCGTTAAGCCTACACAGAAGAGATGCTTTTACCTCGCAGAAACAACCCACTCTACCTCTGAGAGTGTATTTTTGCTTTAATGAATGTTGCTTTGCACTTAAGCCTGAAGTGGAAGTTTGCAATTTTTTCTTGCTATGTTAATGACCAAGATTGCTGGTCTCAGTCTCCATTGACCTCCTCAGTTGGAGCTGTCTGACCCAATACACATCAACCTAGTAACAAGGAATTGAGAGAAACACATTGAGATACAAATTTATATTCCATAAATATAAAATTAATTTAAAAGGTGATCAACATATTGGAAAGGTTTTGGAGAAATGGATGATCCCTCACCCTGTTGGAAAAGGGTAAATTGGTACATACACTGTACACTATGTCAGGGAATTTCTAAGATAATTCAAAATGTTTTAAACATGTGAATAAACTTATAGTTCTAGATAAATCACCTACATACATGTTTATAAAAATGCATAGAAAATCCTTATAGGGATACTTATTGAATCACCCTTTGTAAAGAAGACAACTTGAAGAAAAAATAGTTTGTCTGATGGGATGTAGATATATTGAGAGGTATCCTAATAGAATAAATTATAATCCAGCAATTAAAATAAGTAAGTTAAGTCCCTTTGTATCAATATGTTTATAAAGATAGATAAGACAACTGAATTATGTAATAATAACAAACTATTCTATATAATTATAGATTTATTAAGCATATATTTGTAAAGAGAGTAGTGAAAATGGGCCAAGGAAAGCAATAAAGGACATTATTATTTTTTTCCTGTTTATTAAAAAATTCTGAAGCTAATATAATATGTATTTATATTTACTATTTGTGGCTATTTACAGATTTAATGAATTATATCTTTATGTTTTTCTTTATTTGAAAAAATGAAATATTAAAACCTTTATATTTATATGTTATATACTACAATTTATTAAAGAATGATAAAATATGACAAAAATAAAGTGAAAGATAAGACATTTTCAGTTATGCAGATTCACAAAAGATTTGTGGAAGAAGGGAAATTTAGTGCACACAGGAAAAACAGACACTGTATTATAGAAAAATGACATTACTCCCCAAAACTATTAGACAAACAATATATATTTTGAATTAGAAAGCTAAGGTCCTAGAACATTTCATAGCCATTTATGATCAGTAGTGCTTTAGTATGCTATAGCTGTCAAATACTTAAAAATATCATTCCTTTAACCATAACTACACATTAACTTTGGATATAGTTATAGAATTACAAGTAGTTTTACTTCACTCTGTATAATGGGCTCCAGTTTCATCCATCTCGTTAGAACTGATTCAAATGTATTCTTTTTAATGGCTGAGTAATATTACATGGTGTATATGTAACACAGCTTCCTTATCCATTCATCTGCTGATGGGCATCTAGGTTGCTTCCATGTCCTGGCTATTATAAAGATAAAGGACATTACAGCATACTAACACATATATATGGAATTTAGAAAGATGGAAACCATAACCCTATATGCAAAACAGAAAAAGAGACGCAGATGTACAGAACAGACTTTTGGACTCTGTGGGAGAAGGCGAGGGTGGGATGTTTCGAGAGAACAGCATCGAAACATGCATATTATCTATGGTGAAACAGATCACCAGCCCAGGTTGGATGCATGAGACAAGTGCTCCGGCCTGGTGCACTGGGAAGACCCAGAGGGATCGCGTAGAGAGGGAGGTGGGAGGGGGGATCGGGATGGGGAATACATGTAAATCCATGGCTGATTCATGTCAATGTATGACAAAACCCACTACAATATTGTAAAGTAATTAGCCTCCAACTAATAAAAATATATGAAAAAAAAAAAAGGAAACAAAACAAAACAAGTCAGTTTTATCAAATTTTTCTTTGATTTTAAACATTAATGTTAAAAATGACTGCAATAAGAATATATATACATATACATAATGTATAATGAAATAAGAAGTCTGTGTATTGATATTTAAGGTCTTCCCAGGTGGCTCAGTCATAAAGAATCCGCCTGCTAATGCAGGAGATGCAAGAGATCCAGGTTTGATCCCTGGGTTGGGAAGATCCCCTGGAGAAGGAAATGGCAACCCATCCCACTATTCTTGCTTGGAAAATCCCATGGACAGAGGAGCTTGGTGGGCTACAGTCCATGGGGTCACAAAAGAGTCGGACACAACTGAGTAACTGAGCATGCATGCATGATAATATTAAACCAATCAATCTATTTGTGTTACTCAATTTCTCTAGTAGAATTTTGTTTGTTTGTTTTAAATTTCAATCCAATGAAAAATTTAAAACTGTCTAAAAAGCAGTGTATATGCTACTGGGTTATTTAATTACACAACTTGCCGTATAATGCCAGTTTCAAGATGTTATATCTGTTGTTCAGTTGCCAAGTTGGGTCCAATTGTTTGAGACCCCATGGACTGATGCCAGGTTTGCCTGTCCTCCACTATCTCCCAGAGTTTGCTCAAATTCATATCCATTGAATTGGTGATTCTATAAAACCATCTCATCCCCTGTCACCCTCTTGTTTTGCCTTCAATCTTTCCCAGCATCAGGGCCTTTTCCAGTGAGTAGCTCTTCACATCAGGGGGCCAAAGTACTGGAGCTTCAGCTTCAGCATGAGTTTTTTCAATGAATATTCAGGGCTGATTTCCTTTTGGATTGACTGATTTGATACCCATGATATTATATGTTTGCCCACAATTTCTAAGGTTCAGTATTGTAGAATAAGACAAGAATTGATTTGTTATATTTTTGTCTTGATACCAAAAAAAAAAAAAAAAAAAGTTTTTATATTTCCCTTCTTGCTAACAGATACTGCGAGTAAGTTAATGAAATTAATTTATTTATGATACATAACTTTGAAGAGTAAAGAAATCATTGACTAGTCTCATTCTTTCCATTTTTTGAAGTCACCTATTATCTTTATAAAGTGTGAAAAGGAATAGTATCACAGTGGTAAAATGGTTTACTTTATTACACTGATGTTCAGCTCACAGCACAGCAATTCTATAGATAAGGAAATGCAGAAAGAGAAGAGTTATAGAAAATCAAAGCTGTAGTTAAGGACACAGAAAGAAAATATTTCAAGAAATGTATTAGACAAGGCAGTCTTCAAAAATACGGTGAGATGCCATCAATATCAAGGATGATTTACAGAACACGTGTGAAATCACATCTTTAAACCCTTTTTCTTTATGTCAGTTCATCTTTTTCCACATCAAGTTCCTTTGAACACATTTCCTAAGGTGGTTTTATTATTTTTCTCATTTGGTAAGGATCAACTGCAATATTTTAGGAAATTGGAAAATGTCCTTTCGTATTTGTTCAAAAGATATAAGAATGAATTTCAATACCCATATTTTTTCTGGAAAGAAAATAATAGAAAGTCACTTTTATACATTTTGAAGTTGAGAAGTTTTTATTGAATTGAAACAAAAAATCTATATTTCATTCAACATATACAATCACTACAAATGGAATAGTTGCATTCATCTTTCTATCTCATTTTCATTCTTTGACCATTTTGAAATTTAGTATCATTTATTCATTAACACAACTGAGTGACTGACACACACTATCATTTTAGGATTTTAAGGGTTTTCCTGATGGCTCAGATGGTAGAAAATCTTCCTACAGTGAAGGAGATATGGGTTTATCCCTAGGTCAGGAAGATCCCTGGAGAACGGAATGGCTACCCACTCCAGTATTCTGGCCTGAAGAATTCCACAGACAGAGGAATCTGGTGGTCTTCAGTCTATGGGTTCACAAAGAGTTGGACACTGAGAGACTAACACACACACACACACACACACACACACACACACACATTCATTAACAAAACAGAATGTTATAAAAACACACATGAAATTTTAATAATTTTTTGGTAACTTATTTGCATGGGACTGGTATTATTATTACTCGGCTTCCCAGGTGGCTTAGCTGGTAAAGAATCCGGCTGCAATGCAGGAGACCTGGGTTCAGTCCCTGGGTTGGGACGATCCCCTGGAGAAGGGAACAGCTACCCACTCCAGTATTCTTGCCTGGAGAATTCCATGTATAGTCCATGGGGTAGCAAAAAGTCAGACACGACTGAGCGACTTTTATTTTCACATTGTTATTAGTAAATTAGGGGTTGAGATAAGTTTGTTGTCTGGTGTAGGTTGCAGAGATCCATGAATATGCATACTCCATGTCTGCCACACACATATCTGAAAAAGCAAAAAACAAACATACCAAAACCCAAGCTATAGTGGTTAATTCCTCTCCAAAATAATTTTTCATGCCATATACATTTTTAATGAAACTGATCATATTATTCTACCTATAACTGAGTGCAAACTGGCAATTAATTTGCTAGGAACAATGATCACCATATAAAAGACCAGAGATCTTAGATTTAATCTGCTTAGTAAGAGCACTACAGATTAAATAGAGGCAAATGTGCTCAATTAAATCCTCTTATCTGGAAAGTGTAAATGATATGCAAAAATCTAGGTCTCTTCTCCTCACTTTGCTGCCTCAATGATACTAAGAAATTCATCCCACTTCTATAAAACCAAGGGTGTTCACAAGTTTCAGTATACAGTCCACAGTGTCTGGGATATAAAAGTGCTGTATTATATTCTTTTATACATTTGTATAGAACACATTCATCAAAGGGGATCTGTGATGATTTTTCCTTGCAAATTTTAAGAGCCCTATTAAAGGCTATGTGTCACTAGATAATAAGAACCCCTCCTTATTAGTCAATTTTATAAATATATATCTGCTATTTTGTGTTTTATAGAATATATATCTCCTTTCTTTATAATGAGTTGAAAATACTTTGATCACTTAAGGTAGAACAAAATAATCATAGAAAGATTTCTCTTTGCAAATCTCTTTTGCTTGCATGATACATCATATATTGTTACTATAAACACAATATTGTGGCTGAGAGTTTTAATTTAAACTCAACAGATTTTAGTTTGAATCCCAGTTCTTCCATTTACTAGTGGTAAGATCCAGAACAATTTATAAAAATACCTGAGAATCTGTTTCTTCTCAGAAAAAACAAAACAAAACAAAACAAAACAAAAAAAACAAGAGAGAGAGAGATAATAATACCAAGTCCTAGAGGTAATGCATTTGAGGCATTTAATAGCTCAAGAAATACAACAAACCCTCTGCAAATGGTTACAGTTACTATTGTTATTAAAAGAAAGTCTGAAAATAACTAGAAGATAAACATTATCAATATGGAAATTGAAAGTACACAAGAAGAAAGACAGGTAGGATAAAAGAATTAGCATTCAGAGAAAAAAACTAAATTGCCAAGATCTAAATGTTATCACAATCATTTGCTTTTGAAAATAATTATTCCCTCCAACTATCAAGGCCTCTCTGTTAAAAAAAAAAAAAAAAATCCACTCCTACTTGGGGTTGCAAGTCATTTATACATACTTACACCAGTGCTCTTAACAGTGCTTGATGTCTAGAAATACCACAATGAAATAATTACTGTCTCACATCAAGAAGTCATGATAAGAAATAGCCTATGCCACACAAGTCCTGTTGAAATAATTTGGATGGATCCACATAGCTGCCTGTGATAGACACTCACAATTTTTCCTTGAGGTTATAAACACATTCAGGAGAGGCAAACCTACTTACTACAACCAGCCATCTTCAAAACACTGTCATCCATTTTCCACCTCTTAACAATATCTTAAGGGGATTCTTTAGCTTTCATTTTTTTTTTAACATCAGTTCAGTTCAGTCTCTCAGTCATGTCCAACTCCATGGACTGCAGCACCCAAGCTTCTCTCTCCTTCACTAACTCGTGGAGCTTGCTCCAACTCATGTCCACTGAGTCAGTGATGCCATCCAACCATTTTATCCTTGGGTTTCCCCTTCTCCTCCTGCCTTCAATCTTTCCCAGCATTAGGGTCTTTTCCAATGAGTCAATTCTTCACATCAGGTGGCCAAATTATTGGAGCTTCAAAGTATTGGAACATGCCTTACCTCTCAATTTAATTAATTCTCCTGTAATATATTTCAGTCATATTTTATAATATTTGGTATAAAGATGATACATGTATTAGTTTGATTTATCACTAGGTATTTAACATTTTAGATACTATCTTAAAATGACAATTCTTTATTAATACAATTTCCAACTGCCTGTTGTAAGTAGAAAAAATACAAGTGTTTTTTTTTTTTTTAATATCAATCTTTTATTCTGCAACCTTGATAAACACATCAATTGGTTCTAGGCACATTTTAGTAGATTACAGAATCTTTTCTATTATAGATTACCAAGTTCTCTGTTAAGACAGCTTTTGTTCTTTTTAGTTTCTTTCAATTCTTTATTTAGTTGATGTATAGTTGATTTATAATAATGTTTAAGTATATGGTGCACAGTTAGTGATTCATTTATATATTTTTGGATTATTTTCCATTATAGGTTATTATAAAATACTGAGCATATACTCTTGTTCTTTACAGCTAATCCTTGTTGTTTATCTGTCTTATGTACAGTAGTTTGTTTCTGTTAATCTCATGCTTTTATTTATCCTTTCCCCCTTCCATTTCCCCTTTATGGCAAATTTTCCTTCTGTGTCTGTGTCTATATGAAAAAAATGCCTGTTTGATAAGTGGTGTTAGAAAAACTGAACAGAGTCTTTAATCCATTTTGAGACAATTTTTGATTATGTTGTGAGAAAGTTGTCCAGTTTCCAAGACTTAAATGTAAGATGTGAAACCATACCACCCTAGAAGAAAACTAGAATTGGCATTGATTTTAGCAATTTTTTTATCACTTCCTTCAGGCAAAATAATCAAAAGCAAAAATAAACAAATGTAACCTAATCAAAAACCTCACCACAGGTAAGGAAATCATCAACAAAAGAAAAAACAAAAAGCAGTTTCCTTATTGTTTGTATAAGATGTTTGCAAATAATACATCTGACTAAGTGTTAATATCCAAAATATCTGAAAAACTCATAGAACTCAACATGAAAAATAAAGCAACAGCAACAACAAAAAAACAAAAACCTGACTAAAAATGGGCAAAGAACCTGAATAAACATTTCCCAAATAAGACACACAAATGGAAAATAAGTGCATTAAAAGATGATCAATGTCCTTTAAGGTTAGAGAAATTCAAATCAAAACCGTAAAAAGACATCACCTTACACCCATCAGAATAGCCATTATCAAAGAGAAAACAAATAACATGCTGATAAGGATGTAGAGAAGGTGATCCCTCACACACTGTTGAAAACTGAAACTGAAGTCTCTCAGTCCTATCAGCTCTTTGAGACCCCATGGACTGTAGTCTGTCTACCAGGCTCCGCGGTTAATGGGATTTCCCATGCAACAGTACTGGAGCAGGTTGCCATTTCCTTCTCCGGGGGATCTTCCCAACCCAGGGATCGAACTCAGGTCTCCCACATTGCAGGTAGACGCTTTACCATCTGAGCCCCCAGGGAAGCTCCACACACTCTTGGTGAGAATTTAAATTGGCACAATCGCTTTGGAAAACAGTATGGAGGCTTCTCAAAATTAAAAATAGAACCACCATATGGTCTACCAATTCCACTCCTGAATATTTGTCCTAAGAAAAAGAAAATTGAATTCAAAAAGACATATCCACCTCTATGTTCATTGCAGCATATTTGTAGTAACCAAGATATGGAAATCACATAAGTTCTCACTGATAGAAATCGGATACAGAAAAAGTACACTACTGCTCAGTGCTGGAGCAGTGAGCGGCGGGGAGGAGATACCTCACTTCCAAGGTCAGGAGCAGCGGCTCTGTGGAGACACCCCATGGCCAAGGTCAGAAAAACCCCAGTAAGAAGGTAGGCACTGGAACAGCTGTGAGACAATACCTCACATCCAAGGGCAAAGGAGAAGCCCCAGCAAGATGGTAGGAGGGGTAAATTCCCATTTAGAATCAAACCCCATTCATGCCAGAGATGCTCAGAGGGCTCAGAGAAACTTTGTGCACAGCAGGACCCAGGAACCCCACAGAGACTGAGATAGAACTATATTTGAGCATCTCCTGTGGAGGTTCAGGTGGGCAGTGGTCTGCCGCAGGGACAGGGGCTCTGGGTGCAGCAGACCTGGGTATGGCATAAGCCCTCTTGGAGGAGGTCAACATTAACCCTACTATAGAGCTACCAGAACTTACATAGGAAATCAAAATAGACTCTTGAAGGGGACAACAGAACCTTGTGCACCAGAACCAAGGAGAAAAGGACAGTGACCCCACAGGAGACTTACCTGTGGGTGTCTGGGAGTCTCTGGCAAAGGCATGGGTTGGTGGTGGCCTGCTGCAGGGTTGGGGGCACGGACTGTAGCAGTACATACCTGGGATCTATTGAGGGAGGTCACCATTATCTTCATTACTTCCACCATAGTTTGGCCCCAGGTAAATAGCAGGGAGGGGATACAACTCAACCCATCAACAGAAAATTGGATTAAAGATTTACTGAGCATGGCCCCGCCCATCAGAACAAGATCCCACTCAGTCAGTCTATCCCATCAGGAAGCTTTCATAGGCCTCTTATCCTTCTCCCTCAGAGGGCAGATAGACTGAAAAGCACCATCCCAGAAAACTAACCAATCTAATCACATGGACCACAGCCTTGTCTAAGCCAGTGAAACTATGAGCCATGCCATGTAAGACCACACAAGAAGGATGGAAAATGGTGGAGAGTTCTGACAAAATGTGGTCCACTGGAGAAGGGAATGGCAAATCACTTCACATTCTTGCCTTGAGAACCCCATGAACAGTATGAAAAGGCAAAAACATAGGACACTGAAAGATGATATCCTCAGGTCAGTAGGTGCCCAATATTCTACTAGAGATCAGTGGAGAAATAACTCAAGAATGAATGAAGGCACAGAGACAAAGCAAAAACAACACCCAGTTGTGCATGTGACAGGTGATGGAAGCAAGGTCTGAGGCTATAATGAGCAATATTGCATAGGAACCTGGCATGTTAGGTCCATGCTGCTGCTGCAGCTAAGTTGCTACAGTCGTGTCCAACTCTGTGCGACCCCATAGACGGTAGCTCACAAGGCTCCCCAGTCCCTGGGATTCTCCAGGCAAGAACACCAGAGTGGGTTGCCATTTCCTTCTCCAATGCATGAAAGTGAAAAGTGAAAGTGAAGCCACTCAGTCGTGTCTGACTCTTTGCGACTCCATGGACTGCAGTCCACCAGGTTCCTCTGGCCATGGGATTTTCCAGGCAAGAGTACTGGGTTAGGTCCATGAATCAAGGCAAATTGGATGTGGTCAAACAGGAGTTGGCAAGAGTGAACGTCGACATTTTAGGTATCAGTGAACTAGAATGGACTGGAATGGGTGAATTTAACTCAGATGACCATTATATCTACTACTTTGGGCAAGAATCCCTTAGAAGAAATGGAGTAGCCATCATAGTCAACAAAAGAGTTCAAACTGCAGTAGTTGGATGCAGTCTCAAAAATGACAGAATGATCTCTGTTCGTTTCAAAGGAAAACCGTTCAATATCATAGTAATCCAAGTCTATGTCCCGAAGTAAAGCTGAAGAAGCTGAAGTTGAACAGTTCTATGAAGACCTACAAGATCTTCTAGAATTAACACCCAAAAAAGATGTCCTTTTCATTATAGGGGACTTGAATGCAAAAGTAGGAAGTCAAGAAACACCTGGAGTAACATGCAAATTTGGCCTCAGAGCACAAAATGAAGCAGGACAAAGGCTAATAAAGTTCTACCAAGAGAATGCACTGGTCATAGCAAACACCTTCTTCCAACAACACAAGAGAAGACTCTACACATGGACATCACCAAATGGTCAACACTGAAATCAGATTGATTATATTCTTTGCAGCCAAAGATGGAGAAGCTCTATACAGTCAGCAAAAACAAGACTGGGAGCTGACTATGGTTCAGATCATGAATTCCTTATTGCCAAATTCAGACTTAAGTTGAAGAAAGTAGGGAAAACCACTAGACCATTCAGGTATGACCTAAATCTAATCCCTAAAGATGGTACAATGGAAGTGAGAAGTAGACACAAGGACTAGATCTGATCAACAGAGTGCCTGATGAACTATGGACAGAGATTCGTGACACTGTACAGGAGACAGGGACCAAGACCATCCCCATGGAGAAGAAATGCAAAAAGGCAAAATGGTTGTCTGAGGGGGCCTTACAAATAGCTGTGGAAGGAAGAGAAGTGAAAAGCAAAGGAGAAAAGGAAAGAGATACCCATTTGAATGCAGAGTTCCAAAGAATAGCAAGGAGAGATAAGAAAGCTTTCCTCTGTGATCACTGCAAAGAAATAGAGGAAAACAATAGAATGGGAAAGACTAGAGATCTCTTCAAGAAAATTAGAGATACCAAGGGAACATTTAATGCAAAGATGGGGGTTCAATAAAGGACAGAAATGGTATGGACCTAACAGAAGCAGAAGATATTAAGAAGAGGTGGCAAGAATATACAGAAGAACTGCACAAAAAACATGTTCACAACCCAGATAATCATGATGGTGTGATCACTCACCTAGAACCAGACATCCTGGAATGTGAAGTCAAATCAGCCTTAGAAAACATCACTACGAACAAAGCTAGTGGAAGTGATGGATTTCTATTTGAGTTATTTCAAATTCTGAAAGATGATGCTGTGAAAGTGCTGCACTCAATATGCCAGCAAATTTGGAAAACTCAGCAGTGGCCACAGGACTGGAAAAGGTCAGTTTTCATTCCAATGCCTAAGAAAGGCAATGCCAAAGAATCCTCAAACGACCACACAATTGCACTCAACTCACAAGCTAGAAAAGTAATGCTCAAAATTCTCCAAGCCAAGCTTCAACATTACGTGAACCATGAACTTCAAGCTCGTTTTAGAAAAGGCAGAGGAACCAGAGATTTAGTTGCCAACATCTGCTGATTCATCTAAAAACCAAGAGAGTTCCAGAAAAACATCTATATCTGCTTTATCAACTATGTCAAAGCCTTTGACTGTGTGGGTCACAACAAACTGTGGAAAATTCTGAAAGAGATGGGAGTACCAGACCACCTGAACTGCCTCTTGAGAAATGTGTATGTATGTCAGGAAGCAACAGTTAAAACTGGTCATGGAACAATACACTGGTTCCTATTAGGAAAATCAGTATATTAAGGCTGTATATTGTCACTGTGCTTATTTAATTTATATGCAGAGTACATCATGAGAAACACTGAACTGGATGAAGAACAAGCTGGAATCAAGATCGCTGGGAGAAATATCAATAGCCTCAGATATACAGACGACACCACCCTTATGGCAGAAAGTGAAGAACTAAAGAGCCTCTTGATGGAAGTGAAAGAAGAGAGTGAAAAAGTTGGCTTAAAGCTTAATATTAAGAAAACTAACATCATGGCATCCTATCCCATCATTTCTTTGCAAGTAAATGGAGAAACAGTGGAAACAGTGGCTGACTTTATTTTGGGGGGCTCCAAAGTCACTGCAGATGGTGACTGCAGCCATGAAATTAAAAAAAAGAAACAAAACAAAACAAACAAAGAAACAAAAAACACTTACTCCTTGGAAGAAAAGTTTTGACCAACCTAGACAGCATGTTAAGAAGCAGAGACATTACTTTACCAACAAAGGTCCATCTCATCAAGGCTATGGTATTTCCAGTAGTCATGTATGGATGTGAGAGTTGGACTGCAAAGAAAGCTGAGCACCAAAGAATTAATGTTTATGAAATTTGGTGTTGGAGAAGACTCTTTGGAGTCCCTTGGACTGCAAGGAGATCCAACCATTCCATCGGAAAGGAAATCAGTCCTGAATATTCATTGGAAGGACTGTTTAAGGTGAAATTATAATACTTTGGCCACCTGATGCAAAGAGCTGACTCATTTGGAAAAGCCCTGATGCTGGGAAAGATTGAGGATGGGAGGAGAAAGGGATGACAGAGGATGAGATAGTTGGATGGCATCACTGACTCAATGGACATGAATTTGAGTAAACTCCAGGAGTTGGTGATGGCCAGGGATGCCTGGCTTGTTGCAGTCCAGGGGGTCACAAAGAGTCAGACATGACTGAGAGACTGAACTGAACTGAACTGAAAGTACATATATATCTGTATCTATCTATCTATATATATAATATTTGTGTGTAAAAAGTGAAAGTGTTTGCTTCTTAGTGGTGTCTGACTTTTTGCAACCCCATTGATTCTACTCCACTAAGTTCCTCTGTTCATGGATTTCTCCAGGCAAGAGTACTTGGCATAGATAATTGGATACAAAGCCTACACATACACACACACACACACACATAGACATACACACACAAAGAGTGGAAGATTATTGAGCCCTTGTTATTGGTCAGTCACTCAGTTGTATCTGACCCTTTGAGATCCCATGGACTGTAACATGTCAGGATTTCCTGTGCTTCACTGTCTCCTGGAGTCTGCTCAAGCTCAAGTCCATTGAGTTAGTGATGTCATTCAACCATCTCATCCTCTGTTGCCCCTTTCTCCTCCTGCCTTCAATCTTTCCCAGCATCAGGGTCTTTTCCAATGGGTCGGTTCTTCACTTCAGGTGGCCCAAATCTTGGAACTTCAGCTTCATCATCAATTCTTCCAATGAATATTCAGGATTGATTTCCTTTATAATTGACTGGTTTGATCTCCTTGCAGTTCAAGGGACTCTCAAAAGTCCTCAAGCAACACAGATCGAAAGCATCAATTCTTCAGCACTCAGCCTTCTTTATGTTCCAATTCTCACTTTAAAGCAAATAAAATCTTGCCACTTTTGACAACATGAATGGATCTAAAGTATTATGCTACACTAAATGCATCAGACAGGGAAGAAAAGTACTGCATAATTTCACTTATATGGGATATCTAAAACAAAACCAAAAAACAAATGAGCAAACACAGCAAAACAGAAGCAGACTCATAGATGCAGAGATTAGACATGGGACTGCCTGAGGAGATGGGGAGTGAGATGAGAAAAATAGGTTGAGAGAAATTAGTAGGTACAGACCTCCAGCTGCAAAATAAATGAGTCATGGATATGAAATAATAGTGTGGAGAATACAGTCAATAATTAAGTCATATCTTTGCACAGTTACAGGTTGTAGCGAGACATTGTGTTGATCATTGCAAAATGTATAGAAATATGGAATCAGTATGCTGTGCACCAGGAATTAACGTTGTTTTATAAGTCAGTTAAACTTCAAAAACAAGCAAACAAGCAACAAATTCATAGAAAAGGGAATTAGATTTGTAGTTACAAGAGTAGGATATGGGATGAGAGGAAATATCAAAATTCTAGTTATAAAATAAAGTCCTAGGAATTTAATGTGTAACATGATTAATATAATTAATAGTGCTCCATGTTAAATAAGAAAGTTGTAAAGAAAGTGAATTTTAAAAGTTCCCCTTACAAGTGATTATTTTTCAATTTACTTATTTTGTATCTTTATGAGATGACAGATGCTAAATAAAAATATTTTAGTAATCATTTCATGATATATACAAACCAAATCATCATGCTGTAACCTTAAATTTACATCTCAATAAAATTCAAAGGAAAAAAAGTGATAACGAAGAATAAATGCTATTTTTCACTAAATATTTGTTAGAGTTCACCAGCTAAGCTGAGCTATAATATTGAGTCACACACACACACACGCACACACACACAGAGACATAAATATTGTATAGGATAAATGACCTGGACAGCCAAAACGATCTTGAAAGAAGAGAAGTCACTGGCAACAATTTATACCTTGAAAAACCAAAACACAAAAGCAAGGGAAACCAATTGTAAGGAAAACAAAGAAAACACTAAGGGTCAGAGCAGGAATCTATAAAAACAAAACCAAAAACAATTGAGAAAAATTTATGAAATCTGGTTCTCTAATAATAACCAAAGAAAAAAAAAAGATAAAAATTAAAGATCGTTGTTTTCCACATAGATATCTAGCTTTCCCAACACGGTTGAAAAGACCATCTTATCCCCACATTGTCACCTTTGTCAAAATTCATTTGACCGTGTATGAGAGGATCTGGTTCTGGGCTTTGCAGTAAGTTCTAAAATCAGGAAGTGAGTCTTCCAACTTTGATCTTCTTTTTCAAAATTGTTTTGGTTCTCCAGGATCCCTTAATATACTAAAGCAGTTTTAGGATGATATTTTTTATCTTTGTAAAATTATCATTAACTACTCAGAAATACATCATAAACAAAAACATTGCTTTAATGTATTTTTTGACATTGAAACAGAAACCACACTTCAAAGAAATCATTATTATACAAAAAAGAAAGATGTTTAAACTTAGATTTATAGCACAACAGATGGCAGGTTGAAGAGTAGAAGTCATTTTAGTTGATAAATTCTAGAAAAAAAAATATCTTTCCATCTTGTCTTGACATGCTTTGTGGCTATTACAATTTGAAGATCTGTTACAAAAATAAATAAGGATAATTTCATAAAACTTTTTATGTTGACTTAAACCACTTTAAAATGTATGCCCTTTGTTTTGATAGTTTGATCATATTTTATTTGGTGCATTTGAGGAAAGAAATATACAGAATTCAACATACCATAGCAATTACCAACCTTTCTAGTGTCATACATTTCCCACTGCTCCTGAATTTCTCTGTCACTGAGTAATATAAATACTATACTGGATGTTGTTTATTTTCTGCAAGTTATTCTTCATCTCCTGTTTTGCAGTGCAGTTGAAAATATGCTGATATATGAACAAAATTCTCAGTGTAAAATGTATATATCCCAGCTTATTTTTAAGAGTGAATAATAATATTTCTTTAATAGTATGATTTCAGCCTGTGTAGTCAATTATACTGAATATATAAGAGGGTTTTTACTATCAAAATCAAGAGAATGATTAAGCCAACTAGAGATTAGAAACAGAAAAATGTAAAGTTCAACATGAATATGAGTTTTAATTCTGTTCCTGCAGTTATTGCTTATGTGTGTGTATGCATTAGTCACTCAGGTGTGTCCAATTATTTGTAACACCGTGGACTGCCACCCATCAGGCTCCTCTGTCCATGGACTTCTCCAGGCAAGTGTACTGGAGTGGGTGACCAATTCCTCATCCATATGAGTTGTATACATGTTTGCAGTTTTAATAGTAATCATTTTAATAATTTTCCTGAGAAAATTTAGATTCTGTAACTTGAAAACTTTGACACATTTGCATTGTTCTATAATGCATAATGTTGAAGACATATGAAAGAATAATTTTGAAGATATATAAAAATC
The DNA here is from genome assembly GCF_033118175.1 of Dama dama. Classification (NCBI taxonomy): domain Eukaryota; kingdom Metazoa; phylum Chordata; class Mammalia; order Artiodactyla; family Cervidae; genus Dama; species Dama dama. The sequence continues at coordinate 5,201,899 of NC_083708.1, read as the reverse complement.
ATAATGTTGAAGATATATAAAAGAGTAATTTTGCTAAACTCAAAAGTTACCCAGATATGCCCTCAAACAACTTTAAGACAAATGAATTATCATAAGTATTTAATAGTTTTTCTTTTCTCATTAAAAAAAAATAGTATACACCAGAATAAAATATGAGGTCATTGGACTTGTTACCTTTATTGTCCCCTTCTTTTTGCCTTTGTATTCTTCTGTGACACTGACTTTTTGTGTATTTTATGAGGCAAATATACTCTAACAAGCACAAGGTTTTGCCTGATTATAGGGGAGGCCAATTAGATAAAGTTGAAAGATTTTGCCACTTTTAAATTAATATGTTTTATTTCAATACAAAATGGGCTAACTAGTTGCCATGAAAATGTGCATAAACAATGAATTTTTTTTTCTTTTTAATTTCAAGGTCAGTTTTTGTGATGCAGGCATTTCAAAATACCTGTTTTTGAGGTTAACACAAACAACCAGAAGATAAGTTAATGAATATAATTCTGGAAGAAAATATCAGTTTTTAAGGGAATGTAAGGCTTTTCTCAGTTCTACATAGGAAAGGACATAATCAAAAGAAGAAATATTTCACTTCAGCATGACTAGAATGACTCGAAGACAAAAGAGATCTTTTTGAGATCAAACCACATCTAAGTCAATACACACCTTCACAAATACAGTTAGACAGGATCGTCTCTAATTGGCTTAAAGATGCAAGATTTAAGTTTAATCACACAATTGGTTTTTCCCTAACCATCTCTCCCACACATTCCTCATCAAACTCAACAACCCAGCAAAACATAAACATCAATAGATAGATGAGAGATAGATGATAGACTACCTGTATATGTCCATACTTAGTACATATATAGTAGAAACAGATATACACAGTAGTATATACATATACAAGTTGCACATATAAGATGTGAGTTATTTGGTTAGAGTCAACAACACAGGAACCTGGGAAGGAGTTTTAAAGTAACAAATACCATTTCCACTTTACTCTGCTTGATCTCTTATGAGCTGAGTGTGTGTCCGGGGGTGAGGCATGTGTGTGTTCTCTAGATTTTTGGGGGAGTAGGGGGCGTACACTGGAAGATCTCTTAACTCAGGGCTCCAGGAATTGCAGGAGTGAGATCAAGCAGGTTCTGACTCATTCTACCCTAGAAAGAAAACCTGCATTTTGAAACATACTAAAGTGGTTTTTCCAGTGGTCATGTTTGGATGTGAGAGTTGGACTGTGAAGAAAGCTGAGCACCGAAAAATTGATGCTTTTGAACTGTGGTGTTGGAGAAGACTATTGAGAGTCCCTTGGACTGCAAGGAGATCCAACCAGTCCATCCTGAAGGAGATAAGTCCTGGGTGTTCATTGGAAGGACTGATGCTGAAGCTGAAACTCCAATACTCTGGCCACCTCATGCGAAGAGTTGACTCGTTGGAGAATCCAAACCTCTTGCATGCCAGACCTGCATAGCATCTTCCCAGAGAGGAAAGCAGAGAATAAATTATAGCACAACATGAGAAAAAATGTTATCAAATGAACATTGATTGGAATTTACAGAATTTTTTCTTGTACACCCAAAACTTTCATCTACAAACTTGTGCTGAGCACTGTGACACTAATAAACAGTAAGAGTATATTGGTATCAGGTGTTTTAAGCTAAGATAACTGCTAAAGAAAACCTACCTATTCTCCAATTGGCCCGTTCTTCCATTACCCTGCCCATGGTTTGATTCATTTATGTGGACCGGATGATACAGATTCTAGCAGGGTCCTAGCAAAAGCCAACACTCTGCCCTTTTCTCCTGTGCTGGGATCCCTAAATTTCCACTTTAGAAAAATGTTTCAAGAGTGAAACTTGCAGCTCCAAGTTGGGGACAATTTACATGAGGAACAGCACACATTTTTCTGTAGCAAACCTAATTTTACAGCATATTACATGCACCTCTGGCCTTATTTGTTGGCATCACTGGTACCAGATGCTAGCACAATATCAGTATTCCATCCAATTTGATCAAATTTCTCCTGGTGATATGCTTAGGAATATAGAAAGAAAGAAAGTGAAGTTGCTCAGTCATTTGTGAATCTTTGCAACCCCATGGACAGTAGGCTGCACCAGGCTTCTCCATCCATGGGATTTTCCAGCAAGAGTACCAGAGTGGGTTGCTATTTCCTTCTCCAGGGGATCTTTCTGACCCAGGGATCAAACCCAGCCTTAGGTCTCCCACCTTGCAGGCAGACGCTTTACCCGCTGAGCTGAATATAGAGGCAATATACATTATGTTAAACTTGCACTCAGCTTATTGTAAAAATTAATGTACAAATTATTTTTAAGGAAAACAAACAAACAAAAAAAATCCTGATGTTTTGAAGAGGTTAAGTGTGTGTGTGTGTTTGTGTGTGTGTGTGTGTGTAATTTTGAGTATGTGGATGTGAGTGTGTGCATAGTGACAAGGCACTTTATTTTCCAAGTTATTTTTTAACTCTTCTAAGGAAAGAAAGAAAATGAAATATTTTATAGTCCTTCAGAGTTGCATTTTCATAATCTTATATAAACAGCATGTTTGAATCCATGTGTATCTTCAGGTAATCTTAAAAACTTGGCCAAAAATAAATGGAGCTGTAATTTTGAAGTTGCTCCTCAAGATTGTTGAATATTTGTAAATTGGAATCCTCCATTTTTCAGGATATGTACAATTCATTTGAAGACAACAATAAGTAATACTATATATAATATATTTCATATCTATGTTTTAAAGAGAAGGATACAATTCATTACTCTGAGATTATGAAGGGGATGTTTTTAATCTCCAAGTATTTTACTAATGTTATAGAGGTCTTAAAGTAAGAGTTTTGTCTATGTTTACTTTTGTGGGTTTCCATTAATTTTATTTATTGCCTCTCCAAATAGAATTTACATGCCTATGTTCCTGTCTCTCTGTTTTTAATATTCCATGGTTCTAAGCTAGTCTTTAGATATAAATTCTGAATATTCTCATCAATTGAATCTTGAAATATTCCAGAAGTAATGAATAAGTCACTTTGTAGTAAGATTGAGGAAACATCTCTTCAGATCGATCAATTTGCTACTAAAATGAGTTCTGTGATAAAAGTAAATCATTCTTAAAAAAATAACTATGGTTAAGAAGCATTCTTGAGAAAATAAAGAACTATTCCATTTTTTTGCTTTCAAAGTTTGAATCAAAGCTAAACACTTTCTGAAAGGCTAGACATTCCACCAGAACTGCAGGAAGTGTCTTCTGCAGTTAGTATCACATTCAAATGATGACTTTTTTATATAGAACTTTAAATTTTCATCCTAAAAATAATGATATTAGCTCAGTCAATGTATTTCTGCTAGTTCCTTTAATCATTCTGAACTCTCTGTAAAAAACTTGCATATAGTTTTCAAGAATTTAATACATATGTTTGTAGTACAGTCTTATACTAATTGATTCAGACAATTACTATGACTTATATGTAGAAAAATGCAAATGAAGAAGAAATTCAATTTCTAATTGAATTTCAATTGAATTCTAATTGAATTTCACATTGAGACAGTCTGCCTGATATGAATTAGTCCTAAGGGCATTTACAAAAAGATATTGGTTTTGGAATATTTGTGTCCATATCCTTATAGTCAGGGAATTATTTAACAAAATTCTGGCACAATTCCTCTGCTGTTAGCATGAGAGTTGCTTCTTCTCCTTATTTGTTTTTGGGTATTATTAACAGCTAAGTAGGTATATGTATCCATACTTTAGCCCTGAGGAGTTATTCTAATTAAAGAATTTTAGGAGAGATAATCAAAGGCAGTGTTGCATAACTAGTGTGAAAGGAAATTTCTAGCAGGTAGAAACTTTCTAAACATTTCTAAGCATTTCATCATGAGGATTAGGCCCCCTAAAAGGGGATTAATTATATATGTGTGTGTATATATATATATATATTCTTTTCCATTTTCCTCCAGATCCTAAAAAAGGACTTATAAGTCCTGGAAGATTTGGTGGTATCCTGCATCCAATAATTGAGAAGAAATTAGAAAGCCATATATATGTATATATATGGCTTTCTAATTTCTTCTCTCTCTCTCTCTCTCTCTCTATATATATATATATATATATATATATATCCTATCTTTCCTCTCTATATATCCTATATATCTTATGTCTATGTGCATATATATTCTATATTCTATGCATACATGCATATAGACATAGGATACATGTATCCAAAAGTCTTTTCAATAGTCTGACATTGATATTTTGAATTTAATCATTTAGAAGTCTTTTCTTCTTACCTCCTGAATTATTCCAGGCCACCTCACTGCTGGGCAGGTTTTAAAGGAGAGTTGATCTTTAGAAAAATAGAATGCATATCAATCCAACATGGAATGAATTGGTATGACAGGAAGCATTAAGAGCAGCATTGATGAACTGGGCAAAAGAGGCAAGGACAGTAAATTACAAAATGAATATATTTGAAAATTGAATTAAAGTTTTGCCTGTTTAAAAACTTTGCTCCAAGTTATCTTTACAAATGAATAATGACAGCCATTATCGAGTGATTGTTTGAAACACAGATTGAAAAGCATTTTAATACTAACAAATAAGTTAATCAAATATAATTTACCTTGCATAAATGAAATTTAAAGCATTCAATATTTACTGAATGCTGATAGACTGATTGAAAGCATTAAAAGCACTGTATCATCCCTCCTTTAATTCAAATAACAAATAATTTTACTTGATATATAATTTTACAATTATAGAAATTTTTAAGAGTATATGAGAAAAGAAAGATATGTGTTAATATTTAATAGTTACCTGAAGTTAAACTATTTTAAGTATAATAGATCAAATTTAGATAAAACATACTTTTGTAAAACATCAGTTCAGTTCAGTTCAGTTCAGTCACTCAGTCGTGTCTGACTCTTTGTGACCCCATGAATCACAGCCCGCCAGGCCTCCCTGTCCATCACCAACTCCTGGAGTTTACTCAAACTCATGTCCATCGATTTGGTGATGCCATCCAGCCACCTCATCCTCTGTCGTCCCCTTCTCCTCCTGCCTCCAATTCCTCCCAGCATCAGGGTCTTTTCCACTGAATCAACTCTTTGCATGAGGTGGCCAGAGTACTGGAGTTTCAGCTTCAGCATCAGTCCTTCCAATGAACACCCAGGAATGATCTTTAGGATGGACTGGTTGGATCTCCTTGCAGTCACATAGTGACTACCAACTGAAAGTCAATTTAAATTGCCAATTGTTTTGAGATATACATTTTTTAATTTTGAAAATTATTTATTGTATAATATTGAGAAGCAAGTAATATGTTAGAAACAACCATATTTGCTATTATTTGTATTAGTGAGTAAAATATTAAAAGGTAAAAGTGACCTAACTAAAAGTATTGATAACTGGATATTAATTTTTTAATTAACTAACTAATTATAATTGGAGGCTAATCTCTTTACAATATTGTGGTGGTTTTTGCCATACTTTGACATGAATAAGCCACAGGTATACATGTGTCCCCCCATCCTGAATGCCCCTCCCAACTCCCTACCCACCCAATCCCTCTAGGTTGTCTCAGAGCACCAGGTTTGAGTGCCCTGCTTCATGCACTGAAATTGCACTGGTCATCTATTTTACGAATTATGTTTGCTAGAATTTTGTTGAGGATATCTACATCTATTTTCATCAGGGATATTGGTCTGTAGTTGTATTTTTTTGTGACATTTTTGTCTGGATTTGGTATTAGGGTAATGGTGGCCTCATAGAATAAGTTTGGGAGTTTACCTTCCTCTGCAATTTTCTGGAAGAGTTTGAGTAGGATAGGTGTCAGCTCTTCTCTGAATTTTTGGTAGAATTCACCTTTGAAGCTTTCTGGTCCTGGGCTTTTTTTTTCTTGGAAGATTTCTGATTATGACTTTGATTTCTATGGTTTTGATGGGTCTGTTAAGATTTTCTGTTACTTCCAGGTTCAGATTTGGAAGTTTATACTTTTCTAAGAATTTGTTCGTTCCTTCCAAGTTGTCCATTTTATTGGTTTATAGTAATCTCTTATGATCCTTTGTATTTCTGTGTTGTCTGTTGTGATTTCTCCATTTTCATTTCTAATTTTATTCATTTCATTTTTCTCCCTTTTTTCCTTGACAAGTCTAGCTAATGGTTTGTCTATTTTACTTATGTTCTCAAAGAACCAGATTTTAATTTTGTTGATTTTTGCTAAAGTCTTTTTAGTTTATTTTTCATTTATTTCTGCTCTGATTTTTACTTCTTTCCTTCCACTAACTTTGGGGTTCTTCTTTCTTTCTTTAGTTGCTTTAGGTATAAAGTTAGGTTGTTTATTTTATGTTTCTCATGTTACTTGAGGTAGACTTGTATTGCTCTGAAACTTCTTCTTAGCACTGCTTTTTTGAATCCCATAGGTTTTGGGTTTCCATGTTTTCATTTTCATTTGTTTCTATGCATATTTTGATTTCTTCCATGATCTGTTGGTTATTCAGAAGCGAGTTATTTAGCCTCCATATATTTGCATTTTAATAGATTTTTTTTTTTTTTTTTTTCAGTTCAGTTCAGTCACTCATCCTTTTGTGACTCTTTGCAACCCTATGGACTGCAGCACACCAGGCTTCCCTGACGATCACCACCTCCAGGAGCCTACTCAAACTCATTTCAATTGAGTCAGTGATGCCATCCAACCATTTCATCCTCTGTCATCCCCTTCTCCACCTACCCTCAACCTTTCACAATATCAGGGTCTTTACTAGTGAGTCAAGTCTTTACATCAGGTGGCCAAAGCATTGGCATTTCAGCATTAGTCCTTCCAACGAATATTCAGGACTGATTTCCTTTAGGATACACTGTTTGTTTGTTTGTTTTTGTTGTTGTTGTTGTTTGTTTGTTTTTCCCCCTGTAGTTGACATCTAATCTTACTGCATTGTGATCAGAAAAGATGCTTGAAATGATTTCATTTAAAAAAAAAATTGTCAAGGCTAGATTTATAGCTCAGGATGTGCTCTCTCCAGGAGAATGCTCCATGTTCATTTGAGGAAAAGGTGAATTCCACTGTTTTGGGGTGAAATGCCCTATAAATATCAGTTAGGTATAACTGGTCCATTGCATCATTTAGAGCTTGTGTTTTCTTGCTAATTTTCTGTTTGGTTAATGTATCCATAGGTGTTAGTGGGGTATTAAAGTTCCCTGGTATTATTGTGTTACTGTTAATTTCCCTTTTCATATTTGTTAGCATTTGCCTTATGTATTGAGGTGCTCCTATGTTGGGTGCATATATATTTATAATTGCTATAACTTCTCCTTGTATTGATCCTTTGATCATTATGTAGTGTCCTTCTTTGTCTCTTATCACAGCTTTTATTACAAAGTCTATTTTATCTGGTATGAGTATTGCTACTCCTGCTTTCTTTTTGTCCCTGTTTGCATGAAAAGTCTTTTCCAGCCTTTCACTTTCAGTCTGTGTGTGTCCCCAGATTTGAGGTGAATTTCTTGTAGACTATATAAGGGTCTTGTTTTTGTATCCATCAGCCCATCTCTGTCTTTTGGTTGAAACATTTAATGCATTTACATTTAAGGTAACTATTGATAAGTATGAACCTGTTATCATTTACTTTGCCGTTTGGGTTCATTTTTATAAACCTTTACTGTATTTCCTGTCTAGAGGAGATCCTTTATGATTTGTTGAAGAGTTGGTTTTGTGGTGCTGAATTATCTCAACTTTTGCTTGCCTGTAAAGCTTTTGATTTCTCCTTCATATCTGAATTAGATCCTTGTTGGGTAGAGTAATCTTGGTTGTAGGTTTTTTGTTTGTTTGTTTGTTTGTTTTTTTTTCTGTTTCATCACTTTAAGTACGTCCTGCCATTCCCTTCTGGCCTGAAGAGTTTCTATTGAAAGATCATCTGTTATCTTTATGGGGATCCCCTTGTGTGTTTGTTGCTTTTCCCTTGCTGTTTTCAATATTTGCTCTTTGTGTTTGATCTTTGTTAGTTTACTTGATACGTGTCTAGGGGTGTTTAGCCCTGCGTTTATTCTGTTTGGGACCCTCTGGATTTCTTACACTTGGTTGGTTATTTCCTGCCACATACTAAGGAAGTTTTTGACTTATCTCCTCAAGTATTTTCCTATGTCCTTTCTTTTCATTTTCTTCTTCTGGGACACCTATGATTCAAATGTTGGGGTGTTTAACATTGTCCAGAGGTCTCTGAAATTGTCTACATTTCTTTAATTCTTTTTTCCTCTCTGCTTCATTTATTTCCATCATTCTATCTTCTACCTCACTTATCCTCTCTTCTGCCTTGGTTATTCCACTGTTGGTTCCCTCCAGAGTGCTTTTGATCTCAGTTATTGGATTATTTATTATTGGTTGGTTCTTCTTTATTTCTTCTAAGTCCTTGTTAAACATTTCTTGCATCTTCTCAATCCTTAACTCTAGTCTATTTATCTGTAACTCCAGTTTCTTTTCAGGATTTTGGATCTTTTTTACTATCATTATTCTGAAATATTTTTCAGGTAGACTCCCTATTTCCTCCTTTTTTGCTTGGTTTGATGGGTTTTTAGCATGTTCCTTAACCTGCTGAATATGTCTATGCCTTTTATTTTGTTTAGGTTACTGTTTTGGAGGGTGCCCTTTCTGCACGCTGGAAGTTTGAAGCTCCTCTTAATTGTGTAGTCTGCTCTCTGTGGGTGGGGTGGAACTAGTGGCTTGTTAAGGTTTCCTGTTTGGGGAAGCTTGTGTCTGTGTTCTAGTGCGTGGAGCTGGATCTCTTCTCTCTGGAGTGCAATGAAGCATCCAGTAATGTGTTTTGGGGTGTTTGTGGGTTTGACGTAGCTTTGGACAGCCTGTCGTTGAATGTCCAGGGCTTTGTTACTGTTTTGCTGTACAATTGGCATGAAGTGTCTTGCACTAAATCTCGCTGGCTTTTGAGTGGAACTTGGTTTCATTGTAGGTGTGGATACATTTGGGTGAACTCTTATCTATACTGAAATACTGATTTTGGTAAACACCAAAATCAGATTGATTATATTCTTTGCAGCCAAAAATCGAGAAGTTCTATACAGTCAGGAAAAACAAGACAGGATCCTGACTGTGGCTCAGGTCATAAACTCCTTATTGCCAATTTCAGACTTAAATTAAAAAAAGTAGGGAAAACCACTAGACCATTCAGGTATGACCTAAGTCCAATCCCTTACGACTACTCAGTGGAAGTGAAAAAATAGATTCAAGGGGTTAAACCTGGTAGACAGAGTGCCTGAACAACTACGGATGGAGGTTCGTGACTTTGTACAGTAGCCAGTGATCAAGACCATCCCCAAGAAACACAAATGAAAAAGGCAAAATGGTTGTCTGAGGAGGCCTTACAAAAGGCATGAAAGGAAGAGAAGGGAAAGGCAAAGGAGTAAAAGAAAGATATACCCATTTGAATGCAGAGTTCCAAAGAATAGCAAGGAGAGATAAGAAAGCCTTCCTCAGTGATCAATGAAAAGAAATAGAGGAAAACAATAGATTTGGAAAGACTAGAGATCTCTTCAAGGAAATTAGACATACCAAGGTAATATTTCATGCAAATATAGGCACAAAAAAGGACAGGAATGGTATAGACCTAACAGAAGAAAAATATATTAAGAAGTGGTAAGAATACAGAGAAGAACTATACAAAAAAAAAAAAAAAACTTTCATGATCCAGATAATCATGAAGGTGTGACCACTCACCTCAAGTCAGACATCCTGGAAGGTGAACTCAAGTGGGCCTTAGGAAGCATCACTATGAACAAAGCTAGTGGAGGTGATGGAATTACAGTTGAACTCTTTCAAATCCTAGAAGATGATGCTGTGAAAGTGCTGTACTCAATACGCCTTGGAGAACTCAGCAGTGGCCACAAGACAGGAAAAGGTCAGTTTTCATTCCAATTCCAAAGAAAGTCAATGCCAACGAATGCTCAAACTACCACACAACTTCACTCATCTCACACGCCAGCAAAGTAATGCTCAACAGTCTCCAAGACAGGCTTCAGCAGTATGTAAATCATGAACATCCAAATGTCCAAGCTGCTTTTAGAAAACACAGAGGAACCAGAGATCAAATTGCCAACATCCGTTGGATCATCAAAAAAGCAAGAGTATTCCAGAAAAACATCTACTTCTGCTTTATTAAATATGCCAAAGCCTTTTACTCTGTGGATCACAACAAACTGGAAAATTCTGAAAGAGATGGGAATACTAGACCACCTGACCTGCCTCCTGAGAAATCTGTATGCAGGTCAAGAAACTACAGCTAGAATTGGACATGGAACAGCAGACTAGTTTCAAATTGGGAAAGGAGTACGTCAAGGCTGTATATTGTCACTCTGCTTATTTACTTATATGTAGAGCACATCATGTGAAATGCTGGATTGGATAAAGCACAATCTGGAATCAAAATTGCTGGGAGAAATATCAATAAACTCAGATATGCCAATGACACCACTCTTATGGCAGAAAATGAAGAACTCGAGTCTCTTGATGAAATTGAAAGAGGAGAGTGAAAAACGTTGGTTTAAAACTCAGCATTCAGCAAACCAAGATCATGGCATCTGGTCCCATCACTTCTTAGAAAATAGTTAGAGAAACGATAGAAAGAGTGAGAGTCTTTAATTTTGGGGCTCCAAAATCACTGCAGATGGTGACTGCAGCCATGAAATTAAAAGACACTTCCTCCTTGGAAGAAAAGTTATGACCAACCTAGATGGCTTAATAGAAAACAATGACATTACTTTGCCAACAAAAGTCCATGTAGTCAAAGCTATGATTTTTCCAGTAGCCATGTATGTATGTGAGAGTTGAACTATAAAGATATCTGAGCACCAAAGAATTGATGCTTTTCAACTGTGATGTTGGAGAAGACTCTTGAGAGTCCCTTGAACAGCAAGGATATCCAATTTGTCCAACCCAAAGGAAATCAGTCGTGAGTGTTCATTGGAAGGACTGATGTTGATGCTGAAACTCCAATACTTTGGCCACCTGATGCAAAGAGCTGACTCATTGGAAAAGACCATGAAGCTGGGAAAGATGAAAGGCAGAAGGAGAAGGGGACGAGAGAGGATGAGAAGGTTTCATAACATCCCTGACTCAATGGAGTGAGTTTAAGTAAAATCTAGGGGTTGGTGATGGACAGGAAGCCCTGGTGTGCTACAGTCCATGGGGTCACACAGAATCTGACATGACTGAGTGATTGAACTGAACTGAACTGAACTGAACTTGTCTATTAATTTTCATTGGTGTCAGGAGTTCTCTGATGTTTTAAAGTTTTGGAGTTAGGCCTCCTGCCTCTGCAATTCATTCCTTCTCTTATCATAGCCTCATGACTTCTCCATCCATACAGCATAAAAGATGAAACCCTTAGGTTATTGGTGAAACATTTCTCCACAACCAGGAACAGCCATTAGAGAGAGAGAGAAAGAAGATAAGAGGGAGTAGGTAGCTAGAGGTGACCAGGAGGAGAAAAGGGGGAGTCAAATGTGGAGAGAGCAATATAGCCAGTAATCATATCTCAAGTGCTCTCTACAGCTTGCAACACCCAGAGAGGTTCATCACAGAGTTATGTAGAGAAGAGGGAGGAAGGAGATATAGGTGACCTGGAGGAGCAAAGGGAGAGTCCAAAAGGTAGAGAGCAATCAAGTTGACAATCAAATCCCTAAGTAAAAAAATGGATCTTGAAGATTAGTTTCTTAGCAGTGCAAAAATTGATAACAAATATCATAAAGCAAAGATTAAAAACCTAGAATGGAAGTTAGACTCTCAAAAATGCAATATAAAAATGCAAAGCATAATTAGTCACAAAAATTAAAGTAATATATACATAAGGAATTTGTTTTAAAAATAGTTTTTTGGTTTTTTGTTTTTTTTTTTTTTTTAGAAAGGCAATAGTAGGCTATAAAAATGAGAGTTAAAGGAGTAATAAAGAACTAACTTAAAAAATTAAAAAGTGATAATAGCAAAAATATGTCTACGAATTTCTCTGGAGCTGTTGTGAGCAGTGTGGTGTCAGCTCGTGTCAGGTAGTTCCTTGTTCAGGCTTGTACTTGTTCTCAAGTTTTATAGGTGCCCCTCAAATGCACAGTCTCCAGTATTAAATGCAGGGTTTTAATCTATTGGATCTGTCACTTTCAGCGCAGTTCTCCCTCTTTGTTTATTTTGGCTTCCTCTGTTTGTAAGTCTCTTTAGTGTCTTATTTCTGCCCTGACACAAGGGGACAAAGGTGGCCAGTTATTTAGGCTCACTTGTTCAATTTTGTTGTGGGGAGGGAGGGACACTGCAAACAGACTCTGCTGGCATGCGTTGGAAGTGCTCACAGTGGACGGACCACAATGGTTTTGCCATAGTCCAAGGCAGTGTGTACTTCCCGCATCTCTAGGGTGCTCTGCAGGGACACCATTCCAAGTGGGCCCTGCATTTCATGCAGTTCCCAGCACTAAGCTGCTCATGTTCTCAGTTGCTCTACGGAGGCAGAGACCCAGATGGGCTGTGCGTTTTGTGTCCTTTCCAGGTACAAGCAGCTGAGACCAGGTGTTTTATGAGTGTACTGTCCTGGGTGGGCCATGAGTCTATTCCCTGCCTGATCCCAGCTGCTGTTTCCTGGGTGTGCCATGAGGCCATGAGGGCACAGTCCCAGGTGTGGTGTGTGTCTCCTCTGGGGACCTGATCGCAGAATGCAACCCTCCTGGCAGATGTCAACTGTCCAGGATCCCAGGAAGATGTGGTGAGCAGCTGGGATCCCGCTCACAGTTTGGTGGAGGATGTGGACTCAGGGGGCGACATTGCAGGAACCCCTTGCCTTCCGGCTTTGGCTGTCGCACTTCTGCCTCTCTGCCTCTGGGGAGGGAAGGCCCTATAGGGCAGCCTGCTTTCTCTCCTCTTTTATTTTCCCAATCCTTTTTTCTGTGAGTGCATGCGTTAAAGACTTTCACATGAAAGGTCTTTTTTGTTTTGTTTTGTTTTGTTTTGTCTCTCTGGTGATCCCACTGTTTGGGTTGCTATCTCACATTAGCTCCCTCAGATTGTCCTCAGGGCATTCAAGCCTGGTCCTTACCCTAAGGACTGAGGATGTAGCCCGCGCCTCCCTGCCCAGCCCTCACTGTCTTGTGAATGACACAAGCATCTGGGTCACTTCTCTGCTGGCAGTTGAAGTTAGGTGTGTATTGTGTGTGGTTTTTTTTGTTGTTGTTGTTGTTCTCTTTTTCCTAGTCATGTTGCCCTCTGAGATTCCAAAACTCCCCACAGACATGCCCATGAGAGGATTTCCTACTGTGTGGAAACTTGTCCTACTTCAGGACTCCCTCCCCAGGGCGGGTCTCCATCCCTAAATCTTTGTCTCTGTTTGTCTTTTATATTTTGTGCTACCTACTTTTGAAGAGATTGGCCTTTCTGGGTGCCTGTATTCTCCACCAGCATTTAGAAGTTGTTTTGTGGAAGTTTCTCAACATTCAAATGATCTTTTGATGAATTTGTGAGGGAGAAAATGATCTCCCCATCCTATTTCTCCACTGTCTTGGGAACCCCCAACCCCAGTTTTAAATTTGTTAACTTTCTTGCTTACATTTTTTTGTGTTGTTTGATGACCTACTTTCCATTTCATTTGTTTTAGTAGTCACCATTATGTAACTTAAAATTTAGAGAACTCTACAAAAATTAGAGATTTTTGTCATAGTAGCCAGTCTAATACTCGTCACTTACCTGCTCTTTGAATTGATTCATCCACATTACATATCCTTCCTATTTGTGTAACAGAAGATACACAAAGAAGCAAAGTACTCAGAATAAGATGTCTGTTATTCGTTCTAACAGTGTGTGTGTGTGTGTGTGTGTGTGTGTGTAATCAGTAAAGCTTTCTAGATATATATATCACTAGCCAATGAGATAATTTACTTATTATTTTCTGTTCATGTGTCTTTTATTTATTTTTCTTGCATAATATCTCTAGCTAGAACTCCAGCTATGTTGACTAGAAGTAGCAAGATTGGGCATTGTTGTCTAGTTTCTAATCTTAGAAAAATATTTATCATACTTTAACCACCCACTATAAAATCAGTTGTGGGCTTTTCATTTATAGACTTTATTATACTGAAATAAGTTCATTCTATACATAGAAAATGTTATAAAGGTTCAGAATAAAAAGTAAACACATAAAAATCAATGGCATTTCTATACACTAACAACAAACTATCTGGAAAGGAAATTAACAAAAAATAATTTCAATGACATACTGTAAAAAAGAATAAAACATTGGGGCTAAACCAAAGAGGTAAAAGACTTGTATACTTAAAATGACTTGACATTGATGGCTTAAATTAAAGTAGACACACATAAATGAAAAGACATTTCATATTATTGGATCAGGTGGTATAACAGTGTCAAAATATTCATAGAAATAATTCTACAGGTTCAGTGCAATCTCTATCAAAATCCCAGTGACATTTTTATGTATTAATGCATAGAAAAAAATCTTAAAAGACAAATGAAACCACAAAAGACTCTGGATAATCAAAGCAAACTTGGAAAAGAAGTGATATCTTACTTCTTGATTTCAAAATACAATGCAAAGTTATTAATTAAAACAATATGATATTGGCATAAAATAGACATATAAACCATTGGAAAAGAATTGAGAGCCTAGGAAAAAGCAATGCATACACACAGTAGGGCTTCAGTAGGGCTTCCCTGGTTGCTCAACTGGTAAAGAGTCCTCCTGCAATGCATAAGACCCTGGCTTGATTCCTTAGTCAGGAACATCACCTTGAGAAGGGATAGACTACCCTCTATAATGATTTTGGGATTCCCTGGTGGCTCAGAAGGTGAAGAATCTACCTGCAGTACAGGAGACCTGGATTCGATCCCTGGGTTGGGAAGATCCCCTGGAAAAGGGCATGCCAATCCACTCCAGTATTTTTGCCTGGAGAATCCCCATGGACAGAGGAACTTGGCAAGGTACAGTTCACGGAGTTGCAAAGGATCAGACATGACTGAGCAACTAAGCACGTCTCATACACACAATCGTCTGGTCTTTGACAAGGTGGCAAGAATACACAAGGGGGAAAGGATAGTTTTGTTAACAAATGGCATTCCACATACAGAAGAATAAACCACGTACAAATATCGACTCAAAATACAAACTTTAAGAATTATGATTGAGAACGCTTAAAAAATGGATAAAAATGAAAATTACACTATGATTAAAAATTGATACCATGCTTAACATGAATTTGTTAATAAAATGCATTATATGTGAATGCTATCTAAGCCTATCACAGAATTTCTCTATTTAAGTGACTGATGTAATTGCTATCAGCAGAGCTGGTTTACTTGGAATTTCATTTCATTATTTTTTTCTTTTACATTCATCAGCATATACATTATTTTGATGGTTCTTCACAGCATTCTTTGAGTTTCCCTCTTCTTACTTTTTGTTATAATATGCAATATATTATAATAACTACTCTGTACATAGACATGAACATTGTTTACTGCACTCTCTCCACAATGGCAAGAGTGTTATGTCTGCCTGCAATTCACTTTCACACTCTATGTGTTGTCATCACATCTATTCCTATATTCAAACTTTCCAAACATTCCCTGAAAAGGCCTGTTTTCCTTCGTTTAATCTAGCAAGATCAACTTTTCACAAAAATGTATTCCAAAGGAAGTTGTCTCTATACATATATTTATAAATATAAAATTGAACAAGTATTTTTAATTATTATTACAAAGGTATTAAGATGTTAGTATATGTAGTGAAAACTGAAATGGAAGGGAATAAAATAAGTAGTTCCCAAAATAATTTGATGACGAAGATACTTCAACTCTCTATCCCAAGGCACACAATTTGAAAATTGCTCATTTAAGTCTATGTAGACTGAATGTGTATTATTTTAGCAATTACTTGGTTAGTTTGTAATACTTGGATTTAAAATTTGCCCTATATCTTTCTTAATGTGATTTTATATGTGCATGTGTGCATGTGTGTATGCTAGGAGATAAAACAATTCTGCCAATAGAAGACTCTTCTTCACCAATAAGAGACAAAACACAGCTTACTACTCTTTGGCATGAACGAACTCACAAGCATGAAAATTAGCATGAAAGTGGCCATGAAGTTAACACAAAATATCATACATTCTAAAACATTCTAAAAAGAAGTGAAAGTGGATGGCAATTTATTTGTCTTTATATATTCAATATTTTCTATCATTCCAAAGGTTTTAAATGCATCAAAGTAAACTATTTCTTGATTTTTTTTCATATTTCTGCCTGATTGTTCCAACTCATTTCTGTATATTCTACTTTATTGAGCACTATTCTTCAGTCAGTACACTGCTATATAAAGTGGACCCTTCATAAATATTGTTCAGTAACTCACTTACCCAATTAAATCCCACTGGGATTAAAATAACAAACTAGAAGGTTTACTATTGTTGATAGCAATAATGTTAATGAATAGCAATAATATGTTATAATTATATAATACAATTATATTATTTGATTGATATATTAATTGGTATATTATTAATAGTAAAAATATAGCTATTATTTACTATAGATAGCTCTCTAATAAAAATTACTCCAAAATCTTTAAGCATAATGTAGATGAAAAGTAAACCATTCCCCATTTCACATTAAGAGTGAGATAATATAATTCTCATTATATTAGATTATTATATAAAGTGTCAATAAATTAACCAGAGATTAAATCAACAAATGAAGCTTTTATACCATATATTCCAGGTGATAATTACACATTGCACTATCACTGGTAAGTCTTGTTGAGTGAATGAAATTATCCAACAAAATATATTTAAAGTGAACACATTAGACATTATGTTGCAAAAAAGAAACACTAAATAATATTCATTTTCATATGATAAATGATCTGCTCTTCCTAATTTAATTACTGTAAGCATGTACCAATTGTCAATACATTTAGTTTGCAGATAATATAAATTCAGGAAGCATTGGACCAGGAAACAAGCAGGGAGTGAAATTAAAAAGAACTATGTCCTTATCGACTATGTAGCTGCTAAAATAAGATACTACAAATGTTGGAGAATTGTCAGGTTGGTTTATTTCTCTCCCGTGGTTATTGTCTCATTATAAGAAAAATTTGAAACAACAGACTAAAGGGTTTAAAACAACAGACAAGTTACAACTCAGTTACAGTTCAAACAGATCTCATATTAAATGGCCTTTCTCAAGACAAGACGGCAGGTCAAACCCAAAGGAGTTGTCATAACCATCCCTCCTGGTTTTCCCATTTTTATACTTGCCTCTCCTCCTTTTGGCTGTGCTCTGTGCAAAACGGGGCTTGTGCCCACTACAAGTCATGAAAGGGAAGGCAAATAGACATACATTCAAGGCTGAAAGACATTGATAGTTGCATAGCAACAGGTTTGTTGTGATGTCTTCTCATAATTCAGTTATTAATTATTGCTGTTCAGTCCCTCAGTCGTGTCCAACTATTTCTGACCTCAGGCAGTAAGCCGGCCTTCCCTATCCTTCACCATCACCTGAAGCTTGCTCAAACTCATAACCATAAAGTTGGTGATGCCTTCCAACCATCTCATCCTCTGTTATCCCCTTCTCTTCCTGCCTTCAAACTTTCCCAGCATTAGGGTCTTTTCTGATGAGTCAGTTCTTTTCATCAGGTGGCCAAAGTATTGGAGCTTCAGCTTCAGCATCAGTCCTTAGAATTAATATTTAGGATTGAAATTCATTAGGATTGACTGATTCCATCTCTTTGCAGTCCAAGGGACTCACAAGAGTCTTCTCCAACACCACCATTCAAAAGCATCAAATCTTTGGTTCTCAGCTTTCTTTATGGTCCAACTCTCACATCCATGCATGACTACTGGAAAAACCATAGGTTTGACTATATGAACTTTTGTTGGCAATGTCTCTGCTTTTTAATAGGCGGTGTAGGTTTGTCATAACTTTTCTCCAAGAAACAAGTGTCTTTTAAGTTCATGGCTGCAGTCACCATCTGCAGTGATTTTGGAGTGAAAAAAAGTAGAGTCTGTCACTGTTTCCATCTATTTGCCATGAAGTGATGGGACCAGATCACAAATTTTCCAGTTTGTTGCAATCTACACAGTCAAAGGCTTTAGCGTAGTAAATGAAGCAGAAGTGTATGCTTCTCTGGAATTCTCATGCTTTCTCTATGATCCAGTGGAAGCTGGCATGATACCATGATCTTACCTTTTTGAATATTGAGTTTTAAGTTGGCTTTTTTTCACTCTCCTCTTTCATCTTCATCAAGAGGCTCTTTATCTCCTCTTTGCTTTCTGCCATAAGGGTGGTGTCATCTGTATATCTGAGGTTATTGATATTTCTCCCAGAAAACTTGATTCCAGCTTGTGCTTCATCCAGCCCAAAATTTCACATGATTCATTCTGCATGGAAGTTAATTAAGCAGGGTGATAATATACAGCATTGGCATACTCCTTTCCCAATTTGGAACCAGTCCATTGTTCCATGTCCAGTTCAAACTATTGCTTCTTGATCTGCATACAGGTTTCTCAGGAGGCAAGTAAGATGGTCTGGTATATCCATCTCTTTAAGAATCTTCCACAGTTTCTTGATATCCACACAGTCATAGCCTTTAGCATAGTCAGTGAGGCAGAAGTGGATGTTTTTCTGGAATTCTCCTGTTTTTTCTATGATCCAACAGATGTCAATTTGATCTCTGGTCCGTCTGCCTTTTCTAAATCCAGCTTGAACATCTGGAAGTTCTCTGTACATGTGCTGTTGAAGCCTCACTTAGAGAATTTTGAGCATTACTCTGCTAGCTTGTGAAATGAGTGCAACTGTGTGGTAGTTTGAACGTTCTTTGGGATTTCCCATCTTTGGGATAAGAATGAAAACTGACCTTCTCCAGTCCTATGGCCATTTGCTGAGTTTTCCAAATTTGCTGGCATTTTGAGTGCAACACTTTCACAGCATCATCTTTAAGGATTTGAAATAGCTCAGCTGGAATTCCATCACTTCCACTAACTTTGTTCATAGTCATGCTTCCTAAGGCCCACTTGACTTCACACTCCAGGAAGTCTGGCTCTAGGTGAGTGATCACACCATCGTGGTTATCTGGGTCATTAAGATCTTTTTTGTATAATTATTCTTTGTATACTTGACACTTCTTCTTAATACCTTCTGTTTCTGTTAGGTCCACTCTATTTCTATCCTTTATTGTGCCTACCTTTGCAAGAAATGTTCCCTTGGTATCTCTGATTTTCTTGAAAAGACCTCTAGTGTTTCCCAATCTATCTTTTTCTTCTGTTTATTTGCTTGTTCACTTTGGCAGGTTTTCTTATCTCTCCTTGCTATTCTTTGGAACTCTTCATTTAGATGAGTACATAGTTCATTTTCCCTTTGTTTCTCTTCTTTTCTCAGCTCTTTGTAAGACCTCTTCAGACAATCTTTTTGCCTTGTTGAATTTCTTTTTCTTGGAGATGGTTTTGATCACTGCTTCCTGTACATTTTACAAACCTCTGTCCATAGTTCTTCAGACACTCTGTGTATCAGATCTAGTCTCTGGCATCTCTTTGTCACTTCCACTGTATAGCCCTAAGGCATTTGGTTTATGCCATACATTAATGGCCTAGGGGTTTTCCCTACTTTCTTCAATTTAAGTCTGAATTTGTCAATAAAGAGTTCATGGTGAGAGCCAAAGCCAGTTTCTGGTCATGTTTTTGCAGACTGTGTAAATTTTCTCTATCTTTGCCACACATAATATAATGAATCTGCTTTGGATATTGACCATCTGATGATGTCCATGCGTAGAGTCATTTTCTGTATTGTTGGAAGATGGTGTTTGCTATAAGCAGTGTGTTCTCTTGGCAAAATTCTGTTAGCCTTTGCCTTGCATCATTTTGTTCCAAGGCCAAATTTGTCTGTTACTCCAGGTATCTCTTGACTTTCTACTTTTGCATTCCTGTCCCCTATGATGAAAAGGGCATTTTTTTTTTTCCCTCAGTGTTAGTTCTAGAAGGTCTTGTAGGTATTCATATAACCATTCAACTTCAATTTCTTCTACATTAGTGGTTGGAACATAGTCTTGGGTTACTGTGATACTGAATGGTTTGTCTTGGAAACAAACAGAGATCATTTTGTCATTTTTGAGACTGGACCCAAGTACTGCATTTTGGACAGTTTTGTTGACTAAGAGGACTGCCCCATTTCTTCTAAGGGGTTCTTGCCCACAGTAGTAGATATAATGGTCATCTGAATTAAATTCTCCTGTTCTTGTCCACTTTAGTTCACTGTTTCCTAAAATGTAGATGTTCACTCTTGTCATTGCCCATTTGATCACTTCCAATTTACCTTGATTCATGGACCTAACACGCCAGGTTCCTTTGCAATATTGTTCTTTACAACATCAGACCTCACTTTCACTACCAGACACATCCACAACTGGATGTTTTTTCTGCTTTGGCTCAACCTCTTCATTTCTTTTGGAGCTATTTCTCCACTCTTCTCTAGTAGCATATTGGAGTGAGGTGTTCATCTTTCAGTGTCATATATTTTAGTCTTTTCCTACTGTTCATGGGGTTCTCAAAACAAGAATGATGAAATGGTTTGCCATTCCCTCTCCATTGGACCATGTTTGTCAGAACGCTCCACAATGACCTGTCCATCTTGGGTGGCCCTACATGGTCTGGCTCCTAGTTTCACTGAGTTAGACAAAGCTGTGATCTGTGTTATCAGTTTGGTTAGCTTCCTGTGACTGTGGTTTTCATTCTGTATGCCCTCTGAGAGATGAGGATAAGAGGCTTGTGGAAGCTTCCTGATGGGAGGGCTGGCTTTGGAGAAAACTGGGTCTTGGTCTGGTGGGCAAGGCTATGCTCAGTAAATCTTGAGTCCGGTTTTCTGCTGATGTGTAGGGATGTGTTCCCTCACTACAGTTTGGTCTGAGGCCAAACTATGGTCTGGTAAAGTTATTGTGTCCTTGTGTAACGCAGTCATGTCCAATCCAGGCTACCCCATGGCCTGTATCCCGCCAGGCTCCTCTGTCCATAGGATTCTCCAGGCAAGAGTGCTGGAATGGGTTGCCATGCACTCCTCCAGGGCATCTTCCCAACCCAGGGATCAAACCCAGGTCTCCCACACTGCAGGCAGATTCTTTACCATCTGAGCCATTAGGGAAGCCTAGATGTATACACATATAGAATATGTATGAGCACTTACTTGACTCAGCTGCCTTAAGTTTACTTGAGAAAAACCCTGAGGTTAGTTAGGGCTTGCTTAGGGCACATGTGCTGGAGTTGGAGTAGCCCCTGTGATTAGTTTGTATCCACTGTATGCCTAGGGTGCATGCGGAATAGCCGGAAAAGTTTCTTTGGTTATTTCTGTAGCATATCTGTAAGCTCTCCTGGGTGTGTCTGGATGGGGTTTAGAGATCAGCTTGCGTCCTTTTCAGCCAGGTAACCCCTCATTACTCATACCTAACTTCCTACCTAACGATTGTGATTATAAGTAAACCATTCACAAAATTCAGGGTGCTTCCACATTTTGAGGAAAAAAGCGGATTTGAGGTCACTCACTTTACAGGGAGTGAAGAAAAAGGGAAAAAATTGAGGGAGCTTTTGCACACACCAATTACAGAAACTTAACTTTTCTTTTGATTAGAGTCACAGAGGTGACTGAATTGATTGAAAAATTGTCATGTATTTTATTTATTTATTTTTCATTTATTTTTATTAGTTGGAGACTAATTACTTTACAATATTCTAGTGGTTTTTGCCATACATTGACATGAATCAGCCATGGATTTACATGTGTTCCCCATCCTGATCCTCCCTCCCACCGCCCTCTCCATCCCATCCCTCTGGGTCTTCCCAGTGCAACAGCCCTGAGCACTTGTCTCATGCATCCAACCTGGGCTGGTGATCTGTTTCACCCTTGATAGTATACTTGTTTCAATACTATTCTCTCAGAACATCCCACCCTCGCCTTCTCCCACAGAGTCCAAAAGTCTGTTCTGTATATCTGTGTCTTCTTTTCTGTTTTGTATATAGGGTTATCATTACCATCTTTTTAAATTCCATATATAAGCATTAGTATACTGTATTGGTCTTAATCTTTCTGGCTTACTTCACTCTGTATAATGGGCTCCAGATTCATCCATCTCATTAGAACTGATTCAAATGCATTCTTTTTAATGGCTGAGTAATATTCCATTGTGTATATGTACCACAGCTTCCTTATCCATTTGTCTGCTGATGGGCATCTAGGTTGCGTCCATGTCCTGGCAATTATAAATAGTGCTGTGATGAACATTGGGGTGCACGTGTCTCTTTCAGATCTGGTTTCCTCATTGTGTATGCCCAGGAGTGGGGTTGCTGGGTCATACGGCAGTTCTATTTCCAGTTTTTTAAGGAATCTCCACACTGTTCTCTATAGTGGCTGTACTAATTTGTATTCCCACCAACAGTGTAAGAGGGTTCCCTTTTCTCCACACTCTCTCTAGCATTTTAAAGGAACACAAATGTTATTTACCTAGATGTGTAACAACAACAAATTAAACAAAGAAATTAGAAACTTCAGGACCTAAAATTGATCCCAAACCATACAGCTTTTATCAGATTTTTGTATTCTACATATACACTACCATTGTAAGGATTAATATGAAGGTTGAAACTCTTTATGAATGCCATCAATGGCATATTTATGTATGAGATTACAGATGGTAATGGGATATTAGCAATAGTCAAGTCTGATGACTTGCATTTTTATAAGCATCCTACAGGTGGCTGGGTATTAATGACCCTAAGAAGAAAGGTGCTGTAACTATTCAGAATACGAGTCATTTTTTTTTTTTTTCTGAAATTTTCATTCCATTTTAATTAAGAGATAAGATTATCCCCTGAAGGTATTCATATTTATGAATTAATCTGATTATCTCCATTGTCTTTCCACTATTTATTTGAAAATTATGATGTATACCTGCTTATCATTTTTATACTACCTCTTCTCCTTTGGGTTGTTTATTAGTTACCACCTCATTAAGTTTTGCTTTTGTTTTTGTTTTGTTTTGTTTTTTGTACTATTAACTCTCAGAAATTGAAGAGTTAGATTTCTGATGCTGTTGGGAAGAAGATTCAATTTACATTGCAACTGACTTTTTCTGCAGATTTTCAATGAAAAGTTGTGGAGATGGTCATCAAACTTATTTTTAAAAAATTCTCTTTGATGGAGTCAACATAAAATAGAAATAGCACAAACTGAGTATCAGAGAAATCTGTGAATATTTGACTTCTTCTGCAGTAAGTAGACTTCAAGTACTAGTTGTGCAATAGGCTCTGTGCTAAATGGTATGAATATGAAAATTTAAAAAAAAAAGTACAAACTGCAATCTGTATTTTCAATGCAAACAAAATAAGTTGGAAAGAGACCTATAAAACAGATCACTACTATTCAACATGCTAAGTGCAGTGTTTATTTAAAAAAAAAAAAAAAGCTAAGAAAAATACTGACAGAAACTAACTACACGTAAGTATTATTGGAAAGGAGTGACAGGGAAGTTATGTCAGATGAGCTGTGAAGATAAGTAAGAATTTCCCAGTCAGAGAAAAAGTATCAAGGAAAAGAAATTCCATGAAGAGAATTGCACACACAAAGCCTACCACAGTAGAGAAATATGAATTGATTTTTTTTTTTTTATTAGTTGGAGGCTAATTACTTCACAACATTTCAGTGGGTTTTGTCATACATTGACATGAATCAGCCATGGAGTTACATGTATTCCCCATCCCCATCCCCCCTCCCCCCTCCCTCTCCACCCGATTCCTCTGGGTCTTCCCAGTGCACCAGGCCCAAGCACTTGTCTCATGCATCCCACCTGGGCTGGTGATCTGTTTCACCCTAGATAATATACATGCTGTTCTTTCGAAACATGACTTTTTGAAAGAGCCACAGGAGGAGTCGAATATGTAGAGCTCTTAGAAAGCTCATATCTTAATGTCTGAGAGATGTCCAAATGTGCAGAGAATTTGAACTAGGGTATTCATGATGACAGCTCCTAATATGATTTTTTTAAGGCACTGATATTTCACAGAATCAAACTTTGTATTTCTATTCATTTCTTCAGAACCACGGAGATTTCCTACTGAAATACAGTGTTTTGTAAACTTTTAAAGTTTGTTTGTTTCTTTGTTTTATTCATTCATTACTTATTGAGAGAATGCCAATTGTTGAAGGCAAATGGTGATCCAACTTTCTTTTATTTGTTTTTGCTTGAGTCAGAGATTCAGCATATCTAAGAGTATGTTGAATAATTTAAAAATACAGATTTAAAAAGTCACAGTCAATGAGAACTTTTATTAATTTTTAACTCACAAAATTAGTAAAAATTTTCAATTCTCAAACATGCAAGTACCAAAAGAAATGATGAGTCTGATATTTAAAGTTAGCTTTGAACCTCAGTTGAATACCAGAGATTATAACTGAATTATTTAAGGTATTTCTCTCTGAGAGATTTCACGACTTCAAAGATATACAAACTGGTGTCCTTGATTGTTTCTGATCAGGAGAATGTGCATGTTCTACTAAATACAGATCTGAAAGAACTAAGATTATTTCTTGAATTTCAGATAAGCACATAAAAATTGAATATTCATGATATTTCTTTTCCATTGAAAGACTCACATGTGAATGATACAGTGCTAACATTCGTAACATGATTCAAAATGCAGTTATTGAAATACCAACATTTTAGAAGACAATTTACTTTAAAATTTATTTGCATCGAGTTATCTAATAAGGGAAGAACAGAAGTAAAAAACTGATGATGCATACATCATCACATCATATTAACATTTATCACTTGTTTCTATAGAAAATCATAAATACATTTAAAATAAAGCATGACAGCCATCTTAAGAAAATGGGTTTTCAACATAATCCTCCTTAATGGAAAAAAACGAAATCCAAAACTACACTTCTCTTTGACTAACACATCAAATGAATGAGAATAAAAGTATTACACAACTTACATAATTCAAAATTAAGCATGTTTATTATTATTAAATTTTCATTTTAAAAACTTTAAACATGGTCATTATAAACATGGTACTATCAGCTTGGTGACTTCACAAAATGTTCTCTTTTGAAAGTAGCAATTATTACTATAGTATACAGTTTATTTAAGCATTTACAATTAGCACAAAATGATCAGTGTAATTGTAGAATATGTTCAAGCAAAACAAGAAAATAGAAAATTTGTTTTTCAATCTAATTTTCATGGCTCTGACTTAAGTACATTCTCAGAAACAAATTACAATCATACAATTCTACCCTTTGATAAACAATTTGAAGACAAATCTATTAATGAAAAATATTAGCTTAATAACTGTTATATTGATGTATTGATATACAGTTTTAAGTAAATATTTGAATATATTCTTCTAAAATGCAGTTAACATAATTAAAACTTCCTTTTTGGTTGACAACTTCCATTTTTCAAACAAATCTAATATCTAATCATAAAAAGATAAATAAAATTTATTTTCACCAGTATAAAGAGTTATGTGATCTCTTTTAAAGAAATGACCTCACTTCAAGAATACAATTTTCAAGTCAAGGGTATAAATAATTAAACAAATTAAAAATTGTGATGTTTATGCTTAAACTTTTCCCAAAGATCGTTTATTAAAGAAATATAGTATGAAAAATCTGCCAGGCATTTTTCTAGATTATTTTATGCTTAAATGAGATAAGATTAGGTTTAACTCCTAACCACCCAATAAGAGTTCTTCTACTATAAAAGTCAGGAAGTCTAACACTTTTAGATATTAGATATAATACTAAGGATACATGGATTTTTAAATAGTAAAGAATACAAGAGAAAAATCAGTTTGTTTTTATTTCCTTTTAAGCATGAACCTGACACTGAAATTTAAAAAATCTTGCCCTAGGGAACAATTTTGGACTAAATATGAAATGTTATATTAACATTTTTTAAATTGCATATTTTTCTTGAGAATGGGCTTATTTTTTATTGTTTTGAGGAAGACTCCCATAAATCATTTACATTTGAAATGCTGATGTAGCATCATAATCACTTTCCAACCCCCAAGAAACTTCCTCAAAACTAACTAAACAGTAAATTCATCTTTGGTTAGTTATGCTTTTACAAGTTAAATGGCTGCTTTGATTTGACAAGTTAAGTACCTCAGAATTTATTATTGAGTCTTGGTTTTAATGGTGTAATTTCATTGCTGTTCTTTCAGTGATCATATAAAAGATAAACTGTTTTGATGTTTTATATAAGATTAAAAAGTTAAAGTGTTGATCATACTATCAAGGAAGACATCTAGTAAACAAGCAAGATTTTTGAAGTAAACAGTTGCATCTTTTTAAAGTTTTTTCTTTATAAAAGCAATTTTATGTGATCAAAATAACTAAAAGTGTAACATATAAAATAATCTAAGGTTGATTAAATTCATATGATGAATTAAATAAATATATCTTAATAGGCATCATGAGTTGAAATCACATTTAATTAAACCTGAGCTTGAAAATAAACCTGGTGTAACAAACCTGGCTCTCTGTTGGATCTATTCCTTTAGCTCTAGCTTTTGTGGGCTGTTGCCTGTGCTTCTTTGTGCTGGCTCTCAGCCTTTGTAGAAGAATATTGCCTATAGCCTGAGTTATCCGTGATAGCCCATTCTCAAGTTTCTGATCTTTAAAGGTATAATACTTTTCCATTCATATAGAGGCAAAATGTTTCAAAACAGAGGATGGCACTGATTTTGTTGGAGTTTTATAGGAACATCATGACCTGACCTGTGTGAACAGCTGTAAGAAAAAGGGTCCCAGCACCAAGAAGTTTGCTACAACCAGCAGCACTCCCTCCCCTTTTAATATTGAGGTGGTCTTTGGGGCACTAGTCCACCATCTTCTTGGTCTGCTGGCTTTCCTTGCCCTAGCACTTTGTCTCTCAGTTTATGAGCTATGTATGATCATGGACTTGGTAACAACAGAATTCATTTTCTTAGGACTCCAGGGTTCAGTTTACCTTGATTCTCCAAAGTCATCAGGGGAGAAATAGGTTCTAGTAGGGGAAATACTCTACTCTTATGTAACTGTGTGTATTTAACTACACACATAACCTTAATTTTTACTGCATTTCATTAGCTAGAAACAAAATGTGTCTTTCCATATACACTCAAATGGGAGGTACCATACAAAAATCACAGACACAAGAGATTGAGATTTACAGGGGCTACCTTAAAGCTTGTATACCACACTTACTAATTTGTGTAAGATTCTGAGCAACTTTTATAATGAAAATAATTTTATAAGAACATGTATGTTCAATTTATTATACTGAAATCTACTAGAACTTTTCTATTATGTTAGGGTTTATGAAACTCATACACATAGCATCTTATGAAGTAGAAAAGCTGATTATTATATTTTTTCCTCATTTCAGGGCAAAAAATAAATTTAGGTTTAGAAAATGCAAATGACTAGCATGAAAGGATGTAGCTTGTTACTGAAGAGGTCTTCTGGCTATCAATAAACTGATACAGCTCAGCCTTGGATACCCTGCATCATTGATCCTGCATTAGGAAAAATTTTAAGCAAACACTTATTTCATGTTTTTCTTTTAAAGGTGACGGGTTTATTTTACTTATAATTGCTTAATGAACTGCAAATTTCTTGGAATTCCTTACTGAAATTTTAACTGTTTAGTTGTGTTTATAACGTGTTGTTAAGTAAAATAATATAAATAATAAGAATACTTTCATTAGAAAAGATTTTTCACTTTAAAAGCTTTAGAATATATTCTATATGACAATTAGATTACAAAGTATTTTGACAGGGGCAAGTTCAGCTTCATTTTTCAAAATAATGAGAAAAGATAGGGATAGAAACAAAGACATCTCTAGTTTCCCATGCTAATTCCCAGATAGTTAATTATGTGATAACTCCCTGAATGATCGACCTTGTTTGGGGGCTCTTTGCATAGCCAGGGTGTTTGTATAATCTGACTTTTTGGCGTGCATTAAATTAGATATCTATTATGGAAAAAGTCAGTTAAGCATTCAAGGCCAAAAAGCTAGCAAGAAACATAATTTTACAAGATAAGATCCTTTTGTATCCAAATTCGTTATACATATAAGCATTGTCATAGCCATCTCTGGTAATCTTTTTCTTCCCATGTATTTCATTAATCTTGGGTTTGGGGGGCACTTTAAAAGCAGCTGAATATAATAATTCAGGTTGATTTTTCTATTTAAATTGTTAAACTGGGATTCATTTGGTGCCTCAGTTTCAGTGTTTGTGAGGAAACTATCAATATACTGAAATCAGGCCAACTTTCCGAAAAGCTTCTAAACAAAGATGCTATGCATGGCTCCAGGAGGAAGATTTCAAGCTTATGTGGTATGTTCCATTCACATCTCCCTTTAAATCTCCCACAGAAGCTGCTTCTTTCAGGATAAGTCGTGGTATCTAGATAGAAAGAGAAATAGCACATTTTTACTGAAGAATGACATAAAACAACAGGAAAATATGCAGCATTCATGTAACCAGAACTCAGATAGACAAATATAACCTGAAAACACCCTTGAAAACGTTCTGCATCTGCCTTATTTTGTTCAAACTTATGCTAGTTCCATTCATGTTCTTGTATATAATTCTAGAGTGTGTATCCTCATTGATATATCAGTTCAGTTCAATTCAGTCACTAAGTCTTGTCCAACTCTTTGTGACCCTATGGGCTGCAGCATGCCAGGCTTCCCTGTCCATCACCATCTCCCAGAGTCATGTCCATCAAGTCTGCGACAAAGGAGAAAAGCAGCAGAAATTTAAATAATGAATTATTTTTATTTTTTCCATGGAAAAGGCTGAATCTCATTGCCACAAGAAGAAAACCAAAAAAGCACTTACCTATGGGACTCTAAGTATACAAAATTAGCACAATCAGGAACATTAAAAGTTGGGGTGGAATGACAAACTTTGGAATTAGAGTTTCTTTTTGAAACCCAGATCCTTTTTCTCCAATACATATTGTTGTTAGAATACTCACCCACCATAAAAGAATAGCAGATTTTTTTTTCTTAAATTTTTGGAGTAGAGGGACTCTGCCTTTGAAGACTCAAGCCACATATGGAGTGTTTTCTTAAAATCAATAAATGCAAGAGTCTCTATTATAATTAACAGTATGATTCCCACCCATCATACTAGTGTTAGTTATCATGTGCACGTATGGTAAGTCAGTTATGTCATGTCCAACTCTTTGTGACATTATGGAACCTGCCACGCTCCTCTGTCCATGGAATTCTCCAAGCATGGACAAATAAAATTTGCATAAGTGCACGAAAACACATTTATATTATTGATAACAGCTTTATTTGCATTAGTCTCTAGGTGGCGACTACCTAGACTTTCAGATGTTCAAGCAGGATTTAGAAAAGGCAGAGGAACCGGAGATAAAATTGCCAACATCCACTGGATCATAGAAAAAGCAAGAGAATGCCAGAAGAACATGCCATCCAACCCGCTCATCCGCTGTTGTCCCCACTTCTCCCGCCTTCAATCTTTCCCAGCTCAGAGTCTTTTCTAATGAGCCAATTCTTTGCATCAGGTGGCCAAAATATTGGGGCTTCAGCTTCAGCATCAGTCCTTCCAAAGAATGTTCAGGATTGATTTCCTTTATGATTGACTGCTTTGATCATTTTGCTGTTCAACAGATTCCCAAGAGGCTTCTCCAACACCAGTAGATTCTTGCCTGCTTTAAGTTTGCTTGTTTATTTGTGTTTAATTTAACTAATAATTTATTTAAGGGAAAAGGTGACATTTCCATTGTGCTTTGTGATCACATTTCCATCAAAGGAAGTTCATCATTTCTTAACCATGCTCCATTCAGACCTAGATACTCCAATAGTTATGTTTTTTAATAACAGATTTTTTTATTATAACAATATGTAAATATTGTCATTATGATATATTTAGTTTTTGATAGAAAGTATTGAGTATTTCCATGAAAGTGTAAGATCTCCACCAGCCCAGGTGGGATGCATGAGACAAGTGCTCCGGCCTGGTGCACTGGGAAGACCCAGAGGAATCGGGTGGAGAGGGAGGTGGGAGCGGGGATCGGGATGGGGAATACGTGTAAATCCATGGCTGATTCATATCAATGTATGACAAAATCCACTGAAATGTTGTGAAGTAATTAGCCTCCAACTAATAAAAAAAAAAAAAAAAAAAAAGAAAGTGTAAGATCTCAGTCTAGTCCTTCTCTATTAAGATTCCCAGAATATTTTTATTCATCTTTCTCTTCTATGAAAGCATACAAATTATCCTATTTCAAAAATAATTCTTCAAGTGTTCTATGAGACTTAATTTCTGTATATAAAAGAATTTCCGAAAAAAATATGATATAATCAATACTGACAAACATTTTGATGACTATGATATTATAGAAAGATATGTAAATGTAATATGTTAGGAGAAATTATTTTGATGAAGAAGTAACTCTAAAATTCATTGATTATTCATTGGAATATTCATTGGAAGGACTGTTGCTGAAACTGAAATTCCAATACTTTGGCCACCTGATGCGAAGAACTGACTCATTTGAAAAGATTCTGATGCTGGAAGAGATTGAAGGCAGGAGAAGGGGACGACAGAGGGATAAATGGTTGCAGGGCATCACTGACTCAATGGACATGAGTTTGAGTTTCAGCAGTTACTCTTTGCTCACACCAGTTATTTGCACATGGTAATATTAATAATTACAGATATACATTGCATTTGATTATTGTATGCATTTTATATATTTATTATGGCCATTTCCCTTGCCCTTCCAGAACTGTTTACAATACAATTGATGACAAGTTAGGATAAATGAATCCTAAAGTTGGAATAAACAAAGTTTGTGACTGAGTGGATACTTGAAGTC
The DNA here is from genome assembly GCF_033118175.1 of Dama dama. Lineage (NCBI taxonomy): Eukaryota > Metazoa > Chordata > Mammalia > Artiodactyla > Cervidae > Dama > Dama dama. The sequence goes on along the minus strand of NC_083708.1, from coordinate 5,170,949 downwards.
AGTACTGAATCTGCCATGCTTTTACGTGTCATACACTACTAACAAAATAATATCTTCTTCCTCTCAAAGAAGAGTGAGTCAACATGAACCTTAGCATTTTATTGTTCTGAATAGCATGACCACTCTGAACACAAATACCATGGAATTTACCTGAAGAAGACACAGTAGAATTCAGGCATCTTTAATACTAACATGAGAGGGGGTTTAGCTCATTGCTGAAAACATTTTGGTGGAGGAATCCATTTAACTTGTACCAAAAACAACAGAATACAAAGGTTACAGTAAAAGAAACAAACCCAATGTACAGTGAGATTTGTTCATCCCTATTGCACTCCCATGTGAAATCAGGTCTGGATGAAGCACAAGCTGGAATCAAGAATGCCGGGAGAAACACCAATAACCTCAGATACACAGAAAGTGAAGAAGAACTAAAGAACCTCTTGATGAAAATGAAAGAGGAGAGTGAAAATTTTGGCTTAAAATTCAACATTCAAAAACTAAGATCATGGCATGTCATCCCATCACTTCATGGCAAATCAATGGGGAAAAAATGGAAACAGTGGCAGACTTTATTTTCTCAGGCTCCAAAATCACTGCAAATGGTGACTTTAGCCATGGAATTAAATGATACTAGCTCCTTGGGAGAAAAACTATGGCAAACCTAGACAACACCTTAAAAAGCAGAGACATTCCTTTGCTGACAAAGGTCCATCTAGTCAAAGCAATGGCTTTTCTAGTAGTCATGTATGGATGTGAGAGTTGGACCATAAAGAAAGCTGAGTACCTAAGAATTGATGCTTTTGAACTGTAGTGTTGAAGAAGACTCTTGAGAGTCATTGGATTGTAGGGAGATCAAATCAGTCAATCCTAAGGGAAATTAGTCCTGAATATTCCTTGGAAGGTCTGATGCTGACGCTAAAACTCCAATACTTTGGCCACCTGATGTGAAGAACTGACCCATTGGAAAAGACCCTGATTCTGGGAAAGACTGAAGGTGGGAGGAGAAGGGGACGACAGAGGATGAGATGGTTGGATGGTGTCAATGACTGGATGGACATGAGTTTGAGCAAGCTCCAGGACTCGATGATTGACAGGGAAGCCTGGCATTCTGCAGTCCATGGGGTCAACAAAGAGTCGGACATGACTGAGTGACTGAACTACACTTACTGAGTGGCATAAAGTGAAGAGGAACTAAAGAGTTTCTCGATAAGGGAGAAAGATGACAGTGGAGAAGCTGGCTTAAAATTCAATATTAAAAAAAAAAAAAAAAATCATGGAACCCTGTCCCATCACTTCATTGCAAATGGAAAGGGGAAAGTTGGAAGCAGTGACAGATTTCCTCTTCTTGGGCTCTAAAAATCACTGCAGATGGTAACTGCAACTATGAAATTGGAGAATCGTTGCTTATTGGAAGGAAAACTATGACAAAACAAGCAGTGTATTATAAAGCAAAGATATCACTTTGAGGCAAAGTTCCACATAGTCAAGGCTATGGTTTGTCCAGTAGTCATGTACAGATGTGAGAGTTGGACCATAAAGAAGTCAGAGAAGAAAAGAATTGATGCTTTTGAACTGTGGTGCTGGAAAAGACTCTTGAGAGTCTCTTGGAGAGCAAAGAGATCAAACGAGTCAATCATAAAGAAAATTAACCCTGAATATTCATTGAAAGGACTGATGCTGTAGCTCAAGCTCCAAAACTTTGACCACCTGATGTGAAGAGCTGACTCTTTGGAAAAGACACTGATTCTCGGAAAGACTGAGGGAAAAGAGGAGAAGGGGGCAACAGAGGATGAGACAGCTGGAATGCATGACTGATTCAGTGGACGTGAGTTTGAGCAATTTCAGGGAGATAGTGAAGGACAAGGAAGCCTGGCTTGCTGCAATTCGTGTAGTCAAAGAATTGGACATGACTTGGTGACTGAACAACAATAACCTAAAACAACCACTTTGCCTTTTTGCATTTCTTTTTCTCTGTTATAATTTTGGTCATTGCCCTCTGTACAGTGTTATGAATCTCTGTCCATAGTTCTTCAGGCACTCTTTCTATCGGATCTAAACCCTTGAATCTATTCATCACATCCATTGTATAATCATAAGGGATTTGATTTAGGTCATACCTGAATTGTATAGTGGTTTTCGCTACTTTCTTAAATGTGCTGCTGCTAAGTCACTTCAGTCGTGTCCGACTCTGTGCGACCCCATAGATGGCAGCCCATCAGGCTCTCCCGTCCCTGGGATTCTCCAGGCAAGAACCCTGGAGTGAGTTGCCATTTCCTTCTCCAGTGCAAGAAAGTGAAAATTGAAAGTGAAGTCGCTTAGTCGTGTCCAACTCTTAGCGACCCAATGGACTGCAGCCTACCAGGCTCCTCCCCTCATGGGATTTTCCAGGCAAGAGTACTGGAGTGGCATGCCATTGTCTTCTCCATCTTAAATGTGAGCCTCATGCAATAAGGAGTTCATGATCTGAGCCAAAATCATGTGTTGTTTTTGCTGACTGTATAGAGCTTCTCCATCTTCAACTGCAAAGAATATAATCTCATTGTTAGTGTATAGGAATGCAAGGGATTTCTGTGTGTTAATTTTATATCCTGCAACTTTACTATTCATTGATTAGCTCTAGTAATTTTCTGGTAGAGTCTTTAGGGTTTTCTATGTAGAGGATTGTGTCATCTGCAAACAGTGAGAATTTCACTTCTTCTTTTCCTATCTGGATTCTTTCTATTTCTTTTTCTGCTCTGATTGCTGTGGCCAACACTTCCAAAACTATGTTGAATAGTAGTGGTGAGAGTGGGTACTCTTGTCTTGTTCCTGATTTCAGGGGAAATGCTTTCAATTTTTCACCATTGAAGGTAATGCTTGCTGTGGGTTTGTCATATATAGCTTTTATTGTGTTGAGGTATGTTCCTTCTATTCCTGCTTTCTGGAGAGTTTTAATCATAAATGGATGTTGAATTTTGTCAAAGGCTTTCTCTGCATCTATTGAGATACTCATATGGTTTTTATCTTCCAATTTGTTAATGTGGTGTATTACATTGATTGATTTGCAGATATTAAAGAATCCTTGCATTCCTAGGATAAAGCCCACTTGGTCATGATGTATGATCTTTTTAATATGTTGTTGGATTCTGTTTGCTAGAATTTTGTTAAGGATTTTTGCATCTATGTTCATCAGTGATATTGGCCTGTAGCTTTCTTTTTTTGTGGCATCTTTGTCTGGTTTTGGAATTAGGGTGATGGTGGCCTCATAGAATGAGTTTGGAAGCTTGCCTTCTGCAATTTTCTGGAAGAGTTTGAGTAAGATAGGTGTTAGCTCTTCTCTAAATTTTTGGTAGAATTCAGCTGTGAAGCCATCTGGTCCTGGGCTTTTGATTGCTGGAAGATTTCTGATTACAGTTTTGATTTCCATGCTTGTGATGGGTCTGTTAAGATCTTCTATTTCTTCCTGGTTCAGTTTTGGAAAGTTATACTTTTCTAAGAATTTGTCCATTTCTTCCAAGTATTCCATTTTATTGGCATAGAGCTGCTGGTAGTAGTCTCATGATCCTTTGTATTTCAGTGTTGTCTGCTGTGGTCTCTCCATTTTCATTTCTAATTTTGTTGATTTGGTTCCTTTGTTTCTTAATGAGTCTTGCTAACGGCTTGTCAATTTTGTTTATTTTTTCAAAAAACCAGTTTTTAGCCTTGTTGATTTTTGCTATGGTCTCTTTAGTTTCTTTTGCATTTATTTCTGCCCTAATTTTTAAGATTTCTTTCCTTCTACTAACCCTGGAGTTCTTCATTTCCTCCTTCTCTAGTTGCTTTAGGTGTAGAGTTAGGTTATTTATTTGACTTTTTTCTTGTTTCTTGAGGTAAGCCTGTAATGCTATGAACCTTCCCCTTAGCACTGCTTTTACAGTGTCCCATAGGTTTTGGGTTGTTGTGTTTTCATTTTCATTTGTTTCTATGCATATTTTTATTTCTTTTTTGATTTCTTCTATGATTTGTTGGTTATTCAGAAGCATGTTATTTAGCCTCCATATGTTTGAATTTTTAATATTTTTTCCCCCTGTAATTGAGATCTAATCTTACTGCACTGTGGTCAGAAAAGATGACTGGGATGATTTCATTTTTTTTTAATTTCCCAAGGTTGGATTTATGGCCCAGGATGTGATCTATTCTGGAGAAGTTTCATGTGCACTTGAGAAAAAGGTGAAGTTGATTATTTTGGGGTGAAATGTCCTACAGATATCAATTAGGCCTAGCTAGTCCATTGTGTCATTTAAGGTTTGTGTTTCCTTGTTAATTTTCTGTTTAGTTGATCTATCCATAGTTGTGAGTGGGATATTAAAGTCTCCCACTATTATTGTGTTACTGTTAATTTCCCCTTTCATACTCATTAGCATTTGCCTTGCATATTGTGGTACTCCTATGTGGTGCATTAAAACAAACAAACAAAAAAAAAGAATATAATCAATCTGATTTTGTTATATACCATCTGGTGATGTCCTTGTGTAGAATTAGCTCATGTTTTTGGAAGAAAGTGTTTGCTATGAACAGTATGTTCTCTTGACAAAGCTCTGTTAGCCTTTACCCTGCTTCATTTAGTACTCCAGGCTAAATTTGCCTGTTACTCCAGATATCTCTTGACTTCCTACTTTTGTGTTCCAATCCCCCATGATGAAAAGGACATCTATTTTTTTTTTTTTTTTTTTTTTGATGTTAGTTCTAGAAAGTCTTTTAGGTCTTCATAAAACCAGTCAACTTCAGTTTCTTCAGCATCAGTGGTTGGAACATAGACTTGGATTACTGTGATGTTGACCATTTTAGCTTGGAAACAAATTGACATCTTTCTGTCTTTTTTAAGATTGCACCCAAGTACTACACTTAAGGGGCTTCCCTAATGGCACTAGTGGTAAAGAAGCTGCTTGCCAATACAGGAGATGCAAGAGATGTTTGTTAAATCCCTGGGTCAGAAAGATTCCTTGGAGGAGGGCATGGCAACTCACTCTAGTATTCTTGCCTGGAGAATCCCATGGACAGAGGAGCCTGGGAGGCTACAGTTCAGGGGTTGCGCAGAGTCAGACATGACTGAAGCAACTTAGCATGCATGCATGGTTTGCATGTCAGACTCTTGTTGACTATGAGAGCTATTCCACTTCTTCTAACAGGTTCTTGCCCACAGAAGAATATATAATGGTCATCTGAATTAAATTCACCCATTCTCAACTAAATGTTGGTGTTTACTCTTGTCATCTCCTGCTTGACCATGTCCAATTTACCTTGATTCATGAACTTAACATTCCCTGTTCCTATGCAATATTGCTCTTTACAGCAGCAGATTTTACTTTAACCACCAGACACATTCACAACTGCATGTCATTTCCACTTTGGCCTAGCTGCTTTATTCTTTCTGGAGCCATTAGTAATTGACTTCCACTCTTCCCCAGTAGCATATTGGACACTTCTGAACTGGGGGTCTCATCATCCTGTGTCATATAGTTTTGCTTTTTCATACTGTTTATGTTGTTTTCTTAGCAAGAATACCAGAGTGGTTTGCCATTCCCTCCACCTTTGACCCATTTTTGTCAGAACTCCTCACTATGACCTGTCCATCTTAGCTGGCCCTGCATGGTATGGCTCATAGCTTCATTGAGTTACACAAGACCCTTCACTACGACAAGGCTTTGATCCGTGAAGGGGACTATAGTGTGTGTGTGTGTGTGTGTGTGTGTGTGTGTGTGTGTGTATACTCACTGTATTAGAAATTAAAATCTATTTTGGAAAAAATAAAATAATTTTAAAATTATGATAAGCTCATTTCATGCAAACATATATAACATGTTTATGAAAAACTAACTGTACTTTCCAGTAACATTTAGTTATATGGTTGGCATTATTTTACAATGTTGTAAATATTTTAAATATCTGACTTAATAGATCATAGTTGGATTCTTCTCTCACTTTCTGCATTGAATCTTCTGCCATATTTTGTTTTAATTAAAGTTCATGAAAAAATCTTATCTGTTTTCAAAAATATGCAGTTGGAAAAAAAGAATAATATTTTCATGAGCTTTTTGCACAGTTCTGGATATTCTCCTTTCTTCATGCTCATGCTCAGTTCATGCTTATGCTCATTCACTCGTTTTTGTCCTACTCTTTGTGACCCTATGCACTGTATTCTGCCAGGCTCCTCTATCCATGGGATTTTCCTGCAAGGATACTAGAGTGTGCTGCCATTTTTTCCTCTAGGGGATCTTCCTAACCAAGACATTGAACTTGAGAATCTCTGTTCTCCTTTGTTACTATATCACAATGCAAACTATGGTAGTTTTTTTTAACACTCAGTTGCAATATGAAATGTGACATTTGATTAATTATGTTTCATTCTCTGTTACAATAAAAATTACTTGGTCTTTCTCACATTTTAACATCCCTTCTCCATGCTTTGATCGCTTGGGAAATAAGATTCAGTGAGTTATTCAATGCAGTTTTCCAGATGTTCAGACATCCTTTATCAGTATCAAAAATTCACGTTCATTAATATCACCATCAAACTTATCAGAAAGTCTTTGAAGTGTTAAGAAGATGTCAAGCTCATAGTTTTAGATACAAGTTTTGCAAAATTCTAATTTAGGTTCTGAATCTTGAGTGTTACCATTGGTAATGAATAATGTTATTCTTTCAAGTTTGAGAAGTGCCCAATGATAAAAGTGTGTAGTTCAAATAAAAAGTTATTACACTACTGTGTACTTAAACTAAGCAAGTAATGAAATAGTTGCAGTATAAGCAACTATAAAACTTTTAATATTCTCATTGCATAATGCAATTTGTAAAGGTCATCTATGTGCTTCCCAGATGGTGCTAATGCAGGAGACTCAAGTTCAATCCCTGGTTGGGAAGATTACCCTGGTGGAGGGCATGGCAACCCTTTCCAGTATTCTTGCCTGGGAAATCCCATGGACAGAGGAGCATGGGAGGATACAGTCCATAGGGTGGGAAAAAGTCAGACATAACTGAGGCACCTTAGCACAGCACAGCACAAAATTCATCAATATCAACATTTTTGAAGTATGAATAAAAATGAATGAAAATAAAATTACCACTAAATATATATAATACTTAACCCACTATTACACTAAAAATGTTAATTATTTCCCAATTAAATACATATATAAGTTTTCTTAAATTGCCCAAATTGAGGTGTACACACACACACACACACACATATATATATATATATATGCATGTAACTGTGTGGAACAAAATAAACTGGAAAATTCTGAAAAAGATGGGAATACCAGATTACCTGACCTGCCTCTTGAGAAACCTGTATGAAGGGCAGGAAACAACAGTTAGAACTGGACATGGAGCAACAGACTGTTTCCAAATAGGAAAAGGAGTACGTCAAGGCTGTATATTGTCACCCTGCTTATTTAACTTATATGCAGAGTACATCATGAGAAATGTTGGGCTGGAAGAAGCAGAAGCTGGAATCAAGATTGCCAGGAGAAATATCAATAAACTCAGATATGCAGATGACACCATCCTTATGGCAGAAAGTGAAGAAGAACTAAAGAGCCTCTTGATGAAAGTGAAAGAGGAGAGTGAAAAAGTTGGTTTAAAGCTCAACATTCAGAAGACTAAGATCATGGCATCCAGTCCCATCACTTCATGGCAAATTGATGGGGAAACAGTGGAAACAGTGGCTACCTTTATTTTTCTGGGCTCCAAAATCACTTTGGATGGTGACTGTAGCCATGAAATGAAAAGACACTTGCTTTTTGGAAGGAAAGTTATGACCAAACTAGATAGCATATTAAAAAGCAGAGACGCTTTTTTGCCAACAAAGACCTGTCTAGTCAAGGCTATGGATTTTCCAGTGGTCATGTATGGATGTGAGAGTTGGACTATAAAGAAAGCTGAGCACCAAAGAATTGATGTTTTAAACTGTGGTGTTGGAGAAGACTCTTGAGAGTCCCTTGGACTGCAAGGAGATCCAACCAGTCCATCCTAAAGGAGATCAGTCTTGGCTGTTCATTCGAGGGACTAGGGTTGAAGCTGAAACTCCAATAGTTTGGCTACCTGATGCAAAGAGCTGACTCATTTGAAAAGGCCCTGATGCTGGGAAAGATTGAGGGCAGGAAGAGAAGGGGACAATAGAGGATGAGATGGTTGGATGCCATCACTGACACAATGGACATGAGTTTGAGTAAACTCCAGGAGTTGGTGATGGACAGGGAGCCCTGGCATGCTTCGGTTCATGGGGTCACAAAGAGTCGGACATGGCTGAGTGACTGAACTGAACTGAACTGATACATACAAATATGCTGTTGACATAGCTCATACATATATAGGTATCTCAAGGAAAACACACATGTTGAGAACTTTGTGAAAATTCGGCTTTCAAATTTGTATGGGATTAAAAATGAGAAATCGTCCATAGGCAGTTCAAAATTTGTAAAAAAAAAAAAAAAAAAAAGAAGAAGAAGACTGTTTTATTTGACCCATTAATTATATGAAATAAACTGTGTATTAAAACTGGTTCCCCAACCTCAGGCCCAGACTGGTAGCAGTACCTGTTAGGAACTGGGCCACACTGCAGGAGGTGAGTGGCAGGTAAGCTAGTGAAGCTTAATCTGCAGTTCCCCATTGCTCTTCACCGCTCACATTTCTACCTGAAACTTCCAACCCCAGTTGGTGGAAAAATCATCTCCCATGAATCCAGTCCCTGGTGCCAAAATATTTGGGGACCACTGTATTAAAATATGACATTGCTATATATATTTAATATTAACATGACCAAAATATTATGTGGTCTTTAGAAATCTTGTTTTTTGATAGACAAACTTTTATTAAATATGTACAATAGTGAAGAAAATAAACCAGATTGTCCAATACCATTTTCTCAAAGAAACCCTCTAAAGTATATAATAGTCACTTATAATCAGCTTTGTCATCTATTTAAGTTTATCATGACAAAAAAAGTGTTTCTTTGTTTATTTTAAATATTTTTCTCAGGTAAATATAAGTTTCATGAGGAAAAGTATTTTTACTGTTTATTCCTTTATTCCTAGTAGATACACAGAACATGGTATCTGGTAGAAAGAATTGGAAGAATTGTTATGCTAATGATTAGATAAAAATTAACATGATATAAATTTGGGAGTGATAAACTTTTATTTTTTATAGCTTTCTGAGTTTTTTTTTTTAACAAATTATTTTTCAGTACACTCTTTCATGCTGCAATTACTAAAACTGTATGTTTGATAAAACACAATCTTTTGAACAGTCATTCCATATCTTAGGCTTTTTTTTTTTTTTTTCAAATTGGAAATTCTTTTATTACTCAGTGTAGGGGATATTTGATTTCTAATGGAGCTCTTCTATATTCAAAGTAAGCAATTTAATTCTGTCTGTATTTATTCAATTCCTACCATGCTTGTGTTTTTGCTTTTGTTTTTTTTGTTTGTTTTTAGTTTGTTTGTTTTGCTTCTCAAAGGAGACAATTCTGTTTTTGCCATGAGGTAAGATTTTCTATAGCTTTGGAATTGCCCTCCTGAGTATACTTTCTGGAATGTCAGGTTATTATTGATTTCTAAACCTTTACTAGGGCATTTTGAAGACATAAAGCACTGTGAATTTTTACTGTAATTACCTTGTGGTGTCTTTATTTTGCTTAGAAGAAAACCCCAGGTGGCACAATGGCCCATTGTTAGTTCTCTGAAACACTGCTACATAACAAATGAAACTTCACACAAACTGACAAAGAGTTCTTACTTTAATTATATGGTCAGCAGGAACATTTTAAGCTTTATTTATTGCCTTGACAATATCATTTCTTGTTAATTACAAGATAATTTTGTAACTCATATAGATACAGTGTTGTCCAAATTATCTCTTTGATATCCAGGGCATACATAGATTTAAAGGGATGTTTAAAGTTTATGCCATGTGTTAACTGTCATTTTGCACTCAGATTTTACTATGTCACCTTCTTTAGAACACTGTTTCACACAACCCTTCCCCATAAAAATTCTAGAAATTCTAGTTGTCTGTATACTAAGCTGAATGTATTGAGGGATGGAGTGATCAAAATACTATAAAGTGGTCTGCCTCTTTCTTTATAGAATTTCCAGAGTTATATGCAGAATCATCCTGTTAAAAAAAAAAAAAGAAGAAGAGAAACAAAGAAAGAGGCCCCTGAGCTCTGGACTGAGTGGACAAAGAAGCATCTTGAAATTGTCATCTGTTTCTGGCATGTGACTTAGGGCAGGTTTTCTCTGTTTCTATCATATTAACACTTTTGTCAAAATGATTGCTTTTTATAGGACCTGAATTATACATTACAGGCTATAAAGACTCACCCCTACCCACTAGATAGAGCAGTGTTTCTTAACCCCCTGGATGGCAACCAAAATAGGCTCTAGATATTGACAAAAGTTCCCTGACAAGCTCTTACAGCCCTCCAGGTGAGAACCTCAACTTTAGGCATTAAAACACATAACAACAGCAAAACAAACAAACAAACAAAGCCTTTCATAATCCAAGGGTTTTCAAACTGAGGACATCAATTAAAGGTAAAATCACCACGGTTTCTTGACCAACAGCATTTTTCAAAAGTCGGATCCAATTATAGGGTTGAAGGTCCGGGTTTTGAAACTTTCATGTACATACAATTTATCTAGATTTTTGTTTAAAATAAAGATGCTTGGACTTCCATTTGTAAGAAATTGCAATTCAATAGCTTTTCAATAGAGTCTATCAAATAGAGTATTTGTTTTTAAATAATGGGATGTATAGAATCATAGTGTAAATGAGTTACTTCATAGAAAGTTTAAGAAATTGAATGAGTTATTAAAACTGGAGATAAAAATTAGTGCAGTCAATAAACTGTGGGATTGGGTGGAGGTTCAGAGAAGAAGTGCCCTGCTTTAGTGGGTAGAAAGATTTGTTTTGTTTGTTTGTTTTTTAACCTGTGCATGAAGAAGTCTCAATAAATATGTTTTACTTCTATTCCTCTGGAGTAAACGAGGTGATTTAGAAATACAAGTCATGCACAAACAATGAACAATGTTTTTGTGGGGGAAATGATGGCTGTTATCTTGAAAGGTAAGATTTTCTTGACTACATTTAAAGTAACAGAGAGTGAATTGTCTTTTACACAAAGCTTTAGTTAGAAGCTATATCTTGTCATTGCGAAAGATGTTGAAGTTGAAAAGATATAACTGAATGTAGCACTTGCCAAATTAGTTGCATTTCAGTGGGACATAAAAATAAACCAATGGAGGCTTTACATTGATTTTGTCTGACCATTCTCAGGAAGGAGCTCACTGACTAGATTTGGAGTATTCAGTGTTCCTTCCCAAACCTCTGCTGACACAATCTCGTCAGTTCTTCAGAAACAGTTATTGCTACACACAATCATCTCTGTCAGCTGAATACAGAGTTCTTTTAAAGGAAACGTTACCCAAGATATTTCCTTCAAGCTTCTTTTTTCAGCAAGTAGTTATGCTGAAATTTCAACAAAGACAAGTAGAACTACACTGAAGTGACTTTCTTTGGAGATATTGGACTAACAGTGTAGCCTTTTCTTATTCTTCAATTTGTTTTTCAATTCAATAGCTTTGTTAAAAGGCAAACATCAGGAGAGTAGCATTGCTTTTAACCTGTTTTGTTTGCTGCTGTGTTCCCAGCTGTTAAAAAGAGTTCTAAGGCATAGAAGTTGCTTAAAAAAAAAAAAAAAATGCTAAAGGAACAAATAAACAGACTCATTGTGTTGAATTGAAAAGGAGAGAAGTTATTTAGGTATCTCTCAAGCGTTTCTGAGCAGACATAACTACAGATAAATACATTATGTGGTCATTTAAATCCCACCCTCCACTGGTGTCTGTCTCTTTGTTTGGAAGAACGCAATGTTTTTATCTTACTGTAAAAAGAATTCAGAGACAATACAGGGAGATCAAGAAAGTAAAGTGAGGATTTATTTTTGCAAGAATACACTCAGAGGAAGAGTGAGTAGACAGGTGAGGAGAAGCTGTCCTCCAGGTTTTTTGTTTTGTTTTGTTTTGTTTTTGACAAGCCAGTTATGAGGGGTATATAAATGAAGGGGGGCTTCCCAGTAGTTCAATTGGTAAAGAATCTGCCTGCAACACAACAGTCCCCAGTTCGATTCCTGAGTTGGGAAGATCCCCTAGAGGAGGGCATGGCAACCCACTTTAATATTCTTGTCTGGAGACTCCCCATGGACAGAGGAATCTGGCAGGCTACTCTCCATAGGGTCACAAAGAGTCAGACATGACTGAGTGACTAATCACAGCACATAAATGGAAGGACTGGATATTCACTGGAGAAGGAGGGGTTTGGAGGTTGTACTCCTTCATTTTCACCCCATCTCCACCTTCCCAAGGGGAGGAGAGACTCTTATCCTTATTTAGCTTTTATTGGAAGTGTCGTGGTGTTGGTGCATGTTGGAAATTTCTTTAAGGCTAATTTTATTGTAATGAGAGCATAATGAGCAATGGGTTACTCTTTTTTTTTTTTTTTTTCCTAATTTTTATTGGACTACATCTGCTTTACAATGTTGTGTAATTTTCTATTGTACAGCAAAGTGAATCAGCCATGCATATACAGGATTTTCTTCCCATTTAGGTCATCATGGAGCATTGAGTAAAGTTCCACTACTGGGTATATAGCCAGAGAAAACCATAATTCAATGAGATATATGCCCCCCAATGTTCATTGCAACACTATTTACAATAGCCAAGACAGAAGCTATCTAATTGTCCAACAGAGGAATGGATAAAGATGTGGTACACACACACACACACACACACACACACACACACACACACACACACACACTGGAATATCACTCTGCCATAAAAGGAATGAAATTGGATCATTTATAGAAACGTGGGTGAACTTAGAGACTGTCATACAAGGTGACATGTGACATTCTGATGCAGGGGATTCCCCCCTCTCCCACCTTTCTTTATCTACCTCTAAGACCTTATCACCCAAAATGTGTGGTTTCCTGTCAGTCTGGAGGTTCCTGCTTTTCTTTGTCTGCTCATGGAAGCCTGTTGTTCACAAGATGAGTGATTTTCTGAAACCTGGCTCCTGCCTCCATTTCTCTGCTTTTTTAGCTACCTGCTTACTGTAACATCCTCACCTACACAAAGCCACTGATTTCTGTCCCCTGATGTATCACTATCCTTTCTTTTCTAGGGGACCATTCAGATAATATACATGTGGGCTGTTTTACATCCTTGTGGGAAAAAATAAAATAAAAGCTCATATAAGAGAAGGGAAAGACAAACCTTTCTCTTGTCCTCCCTTTATTCTCCGACTACGTTCTCACTTCTCTTTCTGTTTACAAAAAGAAGTGCTTGAGCTTTCAGTTTTAATTCCTCCCTACCTAGTTTTTCTTGAACTTTCTCTAGTCAGAAATTCACTCTTACAAATTCACTGAAGGTGCCAGTGTAGGTCAGCAGGTGTCCGTATGATGCTAAATCCAATATGCAATTCCAGTTCTCACCTTACTTGGTGAAGTAGCAGAAACATTTGTCAAAATTAATTTCTTGTTAACCCCCTTCTCCTTGAAACATTCCTCACCTGGTCTCTAGTTCACAGAATTGTTAAATCTTACCAGGTTCTTCTCAACAATGTTTCTTGCTTCTATTTATCTCCCAACAGGTTAAATGTTCTAGCCCTGACTCCCTGGACATCATTTCTTTCTCTACTTGCCTGCTCTACTTTGAAATCTTCAACTTTTTCTGGTTTCCAGCTTCACCTATACACTGATGCCATCGCATCTTTATCTACACCAAAGGGCTCCCCAGTGAATTCTCGGCTGTCTGTTGTGATGCCCACCAAGAACTGTGCTTGCTTCCAGATAAACTTTCAGGTTCACAAGAATGTCTTGTGCCTTAGCTGGCACCTACCCACATGGAAAGATGTGGGTCAGCTACCTCAGATGTCTATCAGGAGTCTCAAGATCTTCAGAAAGATGTGCCCAGTTACCTCCCTTACTGGAGACACTTTATGTCTCCCTTTCTCTCACTACTCAATCAAATCTCATATTCTATTAGGTTTATCTTCAAAACAAATCCAGAATTCAGTCAGTTTGTAATTTTTATCTGGCCTGAACATTTGCAGTATCCCCTTCAGCCTATTATGACTATTGCAGCTATGATGATTCTCTTTAAGTATCATCAGATTTTCCCTTTCCTTCTCAGAAGTCTTCTGTAGCTCCCATATCACTCAGAGTAATAATCAGAGCAGTTAAACTGACTTTTAGGGTCATAGGGATATTTACCAGCATAGCTTCTTTAACCTTAACTCTTAACTGGGGATGGTTTCCCCAACACCTCTTTGTGTTCCTTTTGAATGATCTAATAATTTTTAATGAGTAAAGAGGAGGCTCAAGAGGGAGAGAATATGTGTTTAATTATGGCTGATTCACATTGTATAGCAGAAACTGTCACAACACTGTAAATATTTAAACAAACAAACAAAAAAGATAAAAGAGTAAAGGAGCAAAAGTGAAGTGAAGTGAAGTCGCTCAGTCATTTCCGACTCTTCAGGACCCCATGGACTGTAGCCTACCCGGCTCCTCCATCCATGGGATTTTCCAGGCAAGAGTATTGGAGTGGGTTGCCATTTCCTTCTCCAGTAAAGGAGCAAAGATTTCCTTAAATCTGGGGGAACAAAACATTTTAAAAGTCAACAATGTTTCAAGTTTAAAAATTCATAATAAATTATGATCATTTTCTTCTGTTTGCCTAGTTTCATGTAATTAGCTGATGTTTCCCTTGATCTTTTGCTAGAAGTTTAATGAAGCAATATGTTTTATTAGGATTCTCAAATTTTTTACTCAGTTTAACAGTATGATTTGGTATTCACCAGAAATTTGTACTGTAGAGTGCTTATGGAACTTCCTTCCATGAATTTCTCTGAAGGTGAAGCACTTGCACAGAGAAGGCATTGGCACCCCACTCCAGTACTCTTGCCTGGAAAATCCCATGGACGGAGGAGCCTGGTAAGCTGCAGTCCATGGGGTCACTAAGAGTCGGACACGACTGAGAGACTTCACTTTCACTTTTCACTTTCATGCATTGAAGAAGGAAATGGCAATCCACTTCAGTGTTCTTGCCTGGAGAATCCCAGGGATGGTGGAGCCTGGTGGGTTGCTCAGAGTCGGACACAACTGAAGTGACTTAGCAGCTGCAGCGGCAGCAGCAGAAGCACTTGCAGGTAGACTTTGCAAAAGCATCTGAATAAAACAAGGTCTTTAAACTGTAAAAGACACACATGCACATTATTAAAGATCTGACATTATAATGGAATTAACAAGAAAATTTGGTTATTTCTGTGTCAAGCCCTTTACAGTAATAACTAGAATTATGAATGGAGAAGGAAATGACAACCCACTTCAGTATTCTTGCCTGGACAATCCCATGGACAGAGGAACCTGGAAAGCTACAGTCCATGGGGTTGCAAGAGTTGGACACAACTAAGTGACTAAACCACCGCCATGAATGATAACATATTAAGACATGTCCACATGTTAGGAATTTCATATACATTTCTAGAACACTTATGCTACTTTGATAATATTTTACATGCAATTTAACATACAAAATAAGCCTAATTAGTTTAACATTTCACTTTTTTAAAGAGAGAAAAAAAGTCTTTTGAGGTGTTCCAGAAAGTGGTCTGGAAAATCCCAAAGTTATTTCTAGATCAACCAAGATTCATTTAGTATTTTATTTTGGAGAACTTTGTAGAAAGTATTTTTTAAAAATGCTTGGCCCAATATGATTATAAATAACTGCGAAAAAAGATAGTCATCTATTTAATCAAAGTTACAAGGACTTTGCAGGCAAATATAGAAAGTTAAATATCAGTTAGCCCTTGAACAATACAGAGCATGGGGGTGAAGATCCTGCACACAGAGCATGCAGTACAGAGCATGGGGGTGAAGATCCTGTAAAAAGTCCACATGTAACTAACTGTTGGACCTCTATGCATGCAGTTCCTCTGTATCTGCAGTTTTTCATGTCCACAGATTCAACCAAATGCAGATTGTGTGGCACTGTAGTATTTATGACTAAAAATATCTGCATATAAGTTGAACCATACAGTCTTTATTTTCCCTGTAGACAGAAATGATTTGCTTACACTTAGTAAATTTAATTGCTTGTTCTAGAATTCGTAACCATTTGAAGTACTTCCCTGGTGGCCCAGTGATAAAGAATCTGATTGCTAATGCAGGAGATGCTACAAGATGGCAGAGTAGAAGGACAGTCTGTGTGCTCATTTTCTTCTGTGAGAACTCCAAAATTGCAACTCGCTGCTGAATAACCATTGACAGGAGAATGTTGCATCCCACCCTAAATAGACACCCCATGTCCTAGGGCAAAGAAGAAGCCAGAACAAGACATTAGGAGGGGCAAAATCGCATTTATTTATTTATTTATTATATTAATCTTTACTTATTTGAATACAAATAATTATATTTGTGTTTTCAGATTCACATTTACTAAATTCCTGGCAGAGTTAAATATATTTTTGTGGCTTTAGGCTGATTATTATTTTATGAATATTTTATTTATTTATTTATTTATGGGGGAGGCTAATTACTTTACAATATTGTATTGGTTTTGTCGTATATTGACATAAATCTGCCATGGGTATACATGTGTTCTGCATCCTAAGCCCCCCTCCCTCCTCCCTCCCCATCCCATCCCTCTGGGTCATTCCAGTGCACCAGCCTCGAGCACCCTGTATCATGCATTGAACCTGGACTAGCGATATGTTTCACATATGATAATTTACATGTTTCAATGCCATTCTCCCAAACCATCCCACCCTTGCCCTCTCCCACAGAGTCCAAAAGACTGTTCTTTACATCTGTGTCTCTTTTGCTGTCTCGCATACAAGGTTATCATTACCATCTTTCTAAATGCATATCTTTCTAAATATGCATTAGTATACTGTATTGGTGTGTTTCTTTCTGACTTACTTCACTCTGTATAATAATCTCAAGTTTCATCTACCTCACTAGAACTAATTCAAATGTACTTTTTAATGGTTAAGTAATATTCCATTGTGTATATATACCACAGCTGTTTATCCATTCGTCTGCCAATGGACATCTAGGTTGCTTCCATGTCCTGGCTATTATAAACAGTGCTGCGATGAACATTGGGGTATACTTGTCTCTTTCAATTCTGATTTCCTTGGTATGTATGCCCAGGAGTGGCATTGCTAGGTCATATGGCAGTTCTATTTCCAGTTTTATAAGGAATCTCCACACTGTTCTCCATAGTGGCTGTACTAGTTTGCATTCCCACCAACAGTGTAAAAGGGTTCCCTTTTCTCAACACCCTCTCCAGCATTTATTGCTTGTAGACTTTTGGATAGCAGCCATCCTGACTGGTGTGAAATGGTACCTCATTGTGGTTTTGATTTGCATTTCTCCGATAATGAGTGATGTTGAGCATCTTTTCATGTGTTTGTTAGCCACCTGTATGTCTTCTTTGGAGAAATGTCTGTTTAGTACTTTGGCCCATTTTTTTAAATTAGATCATTTATTTTTCTGGAATTGAGCTGCAGGGGTTCCTTGTATATTTTTGAGATTAATTATTTGTCAGTTGCTTTGTTTGTTATTATTTTCTCCCATTCTGAAGGCTGTCTTTTCACCTTGCTAATTGTTTCTTTTGTTGTGCAAAAGCTTTTAAGTTTAATTAGGTCTCATTTGTTTATTTTTGCTTTTATTTCCAATATTCTGGGAGGTGGGTCATAGAGGATCCTGCTGGGATTTATGTTGGAGAGTGTTTTGCCTATGTTGTCCTCTAGGAGTTTTATAGCTTCTGGCCTTAAGTTTAGATTTAATCCATTTTGACTGTATTTTTGTGTATGGTGTTAGAAAGTGTTCTAGTTTCATATTTTTTCCAAGTCATTGTCCAGTTTTCCGAGCACCACTTGTTAAAGAGATTGTCTTTTCTCCATTGTATATTCTTGCCTCCTTTGTTGCAGATAAGGTGTCCATTTAGAATCAAGCCCCATACCCAACAGAGATGCTTGGAGGGCTCAAACAAAATCTTGTGTGCACCAGGACCCAGAGGCACCACAGAGACTGAGCCAGACCTTCCCTTGAGGGGTTGAGTGTCTTAAACTGTATTCATTTTGTATGAATAGTAAATCATATTTAGTTAACTTATATGCAGAGTACATCATGTGAAATGCCAGACTGGATGAAGCTGGACTCAAGATTGACAGGAAAAATATTAATAACCCTAGATGTGCCGATGACACCAATCTTATGGCAGAAAGTGAAAAGGAACTAAAGAGCTACTTGATTAAATTGAAACAGGAGAGTGGAAAAGGTGGCTTAAAACTCAACAGTCAGAAAACTAAGATCATGGCATCTGGTTCCATCACTTCATGACAAATAGATGGGGAAGCAATAGAAACAATGACAGACTTCATTTCTTTGGGCTCCAAGATCACTGAAGATGGTGACTGCAGATATGAAATTAAGATGCTTGCTCCTTGGAAGAAAAACTATGACCAACCTAGACAGCATACTAAAAAGCAGAGACATGACTTTACAGACAAGGGTCCATCTAGTCAAAGCTATGGTTTTTCCAGTAGTCATGTATGGATGTGAGAGCTGGACTATAAAGAAAGCTGAGAAGTGAAGAATTAATTCTTTTGAACTGTGGTGTTGGAGAAGACTCTTGAGAGTCCTTTGGACAACAAGGAGATCAAACCAGTCAGGCCTAAAGGAAATCAGTCCTGACTATTGGAAGGATTGATGCTGAAGAGGAAGCTCTAATAGTTTGGCCACCTGATGTGAAGAACTGACTCATTTGAAAAGACCTTCATGCTGGGAAAGATTGAAGACAGGAGGAGAAGGGGACAACAGAAGATGAGATGGTTGGATGGCATCACTGACACAATGGACATGAGTTTGAGTAAACTCCAGGAGTTGGTGAGGGACAGGGAGGTCTGGCATGCTGCCGTCCATGGGGTCGCAAAAAGTCAGACATGACTGAGCAACTGAACTGAACTGAATGCAGGAGATGTGGGTTCAATCCTTGAGTTGGGAAGATCACCTAGAGGAGGAAATGGCAACCCACTCCAGTATTCTTGCTTGGAAATTCCATGGACAGAGGAACCTAGTAAAATATAGACCATGGGTTTACAAAAGCATTGGATATGATTTAGTGCCTAAGCAACAATAGCAGCAAACCATTAAAAATTTCAATTTCTAATAAAAACTAAGAAGTAAGCCAATGTGAACTGTTCATTGCATAAGGATTCTTTAGATTGGCATGTTTCATAATTTTTAGTAGCACAAATTTTCTCATAGATTTTTTAATGTGGTATGAGTGGTGTTTATTAGTAAGCCAATACGCCACTTGTTCCTCTTTATTAAGATGTCAAAAGTAAAAAAAAAAAAAAAAAAGTAGATAACAAAAGTAGATAAAATTAGGTTTATTAAATAATCAAAGTTTCAGTATATTACATGGAAATGGTCTAAACATTCAATGACGTTTCATCATTTAATTTAATTATGTTAGGTAGTTAGAATAGTAAAAAGGAATCCAAAATGGCTGTGGCTAAAAGGCAAAGAAGGGAAAAGCCTGTGAAAATGGAAGAAAATTTGAGGACCGGAGTGGAAATGAGAACTTCAGGTGAAAAATAATTCCTTCCTGCCTAGCCTAATTTACATAGGGCAGGTTCAGGGAGAAGACAAAAGGTATAAAAAGAGGAAGCCAAGATGAATTGAGGCCTCTCCCTTTTGGGTTGGCCCACCCACATGCCTCCAGGGTGTACTATCCATCGCTTGCTGAATAAAAGTGAGCCGTGACTGATATGTAACACTGGTCCACCACTTCAATTTTTTTGCTGTGGTGAGACAGAACCAATGAAATTACACACTTCACCAACAATTTGAAGGGATCTAAGGGGATAAGTTACTGAAGAGATTTGGGAAACTATTAGTAAACATACCATAAAACAATCGCTGCTAAAAAATTCACCCCAAAACTCTTATCTCAGTTCCATCTATTTAATTCATTTCTTAACAATCATACTTAGACTACTTGTGAAATTTGCATAATATATTAAAGCAATTGGTCATTTTCTTAAGGTTTTTTTTTTTTGAAAAGCATTGCAGCAGAGAAAAACATGAGTCCATTTAACTAGTAAATTCAAGTAGAACAAAGATTGTTTAACTGAATTATATTTACTACTGATGATCTGAAGATACAGCCATATTCATCAAACCAACAAACTTAAAGTTAGCTTTTATTTACCAAAGATTATCATAGATGGCATGAACTTAAATAGGAAAGAAAAAAAAAAAAGCATTTAGATTAACTTTTATTATATCTCTGACAATTAGAAATAACTTATAATTGATTTTTATTCTCTTTAAATAAAGCTCTTTTACAAGTTAATTTGACTATGCTATCTGAAAGTAGAAAAAATGCCTTATCTATAAAGTACATACATAGACATACTTAAACACAGATGAGGGACAGATATCTCCCATTTTTATTTTAAAACTTTAGTCATGAATCATACACAATGTACAACTCATGATGAATATGGGGGTCATATAGTTGAGGGCTTGAAGTTAGGGGTAGTCAGTGAGGAACAAAGGTTTAAGGATCTCATATTCTTCCTGTTTCATTGCTTCAAAATCAATCACAGGCTGGAATCAGGTAGTCCAATAATCGGGACTGGCAGTCCAGTAGCCTGGTAGTTGAGTCCATTGTCTTTTGTGTATTGTATTGGAGCCTTCTTTCTGCAGAAAGAGAAAAACTACAAGGAGTAATCTTCAATGAGAGTGCTGTAAAGGTGAGCACCAGATACAGGATGTAATTAGCATAGAATTAAAGGATAATAATTGCAGAATGTAGCTCACAAAGAGATGGGGGCAAAAAAGCAAACTTAGTTACAGACTGCAGACTGAGCAACTGAACTGAACTGAACAGACTAGGAACAATTAAAGTAAAAACTATGATCAGGACTGTTCACTCTCCTTTATCTGCTTTGTTCTCAGGAAATAAAAGAAGAGTGCATTCCTCTTTTTTTCCTTTCCACTGCAACAATTTTGCTTCAATATCCCGATCTTTCATATCTATAAGCATTTTGAGGGAAATGGGTGAGGTCTTTGAATTGATAAAGATAGGTGGATTTTGACTTATTTCTGGAGTTGCATTTCTGTTTTTGTAAAGAGTTCCAAGACAAAGACAGTTGCTTCTATTAGTTGTTGAATACTGGCTTCTGCTAATATATTTCTTGATTTTTTGAAGGAGAGTAGGAGGGCCTGGGGAATTATGAGGAGGTGGAATATTTTTATTTTTAATTTTCAAAGGAATTTATATTGGATCTTTAAGGCAAGTTTTCTTTCTATCTTTCTTTCTTTCTTTTTTTTTTTTTTTTTTTGTCCACTTAATAAAGGTTTAAGCAGTAAGGCTAGCCTTTATATCTGTGTGTATGTGTGTGTGTTCTACTTTCAATCTGGTCCTCCTATAAGTACCAGTAAAACAGCTATTTAGGGTAAGAGTCTCAGGTTTGTTTGTTTGTTTGTTTTCTCTTCAAATACAGTAAATTTAAAGAATCTACCACCAGTCTATTGATGAGTAGAAACTGATATCAATTTCAAATAGAAACTTAATCTGATATGCTTTCTTTATAGCTTAACCAAACACACAAGGGGCATTTTACAGGAGTCTAACACTAACTTGTCCAGCACTAACAAGCAACGAAGGTTGAAACGATAAAGGCCCTTCCTTATGGACTATGATGCCATATGACCAATACCCAGAGAGCTGGCACAACTGGACACAGTGCGCTTATGACTTTGTGTCTTGAAATCTCAGTCTATTTGACTGAGTAGACCCTGGTAGTGCACCAGGGTACACTAGGTAGTGCACTCCACCTAGAATGGTGGAGACTGGAAAAAATAGTCTCATTGGTCACAAAGCCAGCTCTTGAGACATAGAATAAGATGTAAAAAAACACCTCATCCAGTTCCACATAGGGGGCCCTAAGCCTGGCTTTCTAAACAGACACTAGTCTGTGAGGCTGGCTTGAATAGCAAGCTCATAATAAAAGCCCTCTGCCTACTGTTCCTCCTCATGGACATCACCCCCTTCCTTACAACAAAGAGCACAAAAGTGAAGAAGAAAATCAGTGATCATCTCTGGGAGAAAAGGATTAATCAAACGTACTAGTTTACCAAAAAACAGAGTTCTACATCTGAAGGAACCAATTCCACAAATATTTTCTCCTGCTAATCTAAGTTTAGAAGAAGAGAAAGAGGACTCTCATTGTTACGGCAGGCAAGTAGCTAGGTATAAGCAGAGGCAGGTATCTCTGGATTGTTTACAGTGGTGGAGGTGGAGAGTGGGGAGTGGAGGAAGTCAGCAACTTTGTCCACTGAGTGTTGATGGTCTCCTTCTTCAGGTAGGGAGGATTGAAATCTCTGATACGACTTCATTTGAAGCTAGAGTTGTATTCTAGAGGATGGGTATCTAGCTAGGCAGTTAAAAATACAAGGGCCAGAGAGAAGGATGAGAATTACAGTTATTACAGAACCGAGAAATGGGAGAAGCCAAGTACATCCTGGGAACCACCCCCTTAACATCTTCAGTCCATTTTTGTTTCCCTTGATTATACCTGGGTAGCAAAGAAGCCTGTTTGTAGAGTTCTTTCACATTTACTTTTACTTATCCTATGACATTATATGTGCAGCATGTTTTATTTAAGACAATGTAAATCCCTCTTTGACTTGCTAGGAGATAGTCTAGGGCTTGATGGTTGTCAAAGGCCACCCCTGCCAAGGAATCTAGGTATTTTTGAACAATTTTGAGAGTGTCTCCAGTTTTCTTTAGTGCTCTATCTAGGGAAGAGATTAGTTCCTTCAAGTTTTCCTCATGGTAGGCAAATTTTTTCCTGGAGGGCAGCTGTAGTTTCCATAATCCCTGTTAGCACCAGACCAAAGCCTTCCCTCTTTTTACCTTACATGGTAAATGTAACATGGTAACACTGGACTGGAGCTACAGAACCCAAGGTGAATTCCCATAATGAAATGTGTTGTCTAGATGTAAGAGAGCAATGGCTTAGGTCATTATGAGGTGGTTGTCTAAGGTCCCATATAGCCATAATAATCCAGGCACTGCTGGTAGGACAGTGTGATTGGTTTGGTTATACAGCTGTAGAAAAATTCTGGGAGGTAAGAGACAGCTGAGGAGGGATCTCAACCATATTTTGGATTTATTCTCTGGTTTGGAATGTCAAAAGGTGGGGGGAGTCTATATTCAGACAGAATTGTAGTCAAAGGGTGTTATATAATAGCTGGCACCAGATGTTTGTTTGGCATTAGTTTTTGATCTATCATAACATATATGCTTGTTGTTAAGGGTGCAGGGTGATGTGTAAATAGCAACTCACTATGTCACTCTGATTTATAGGCTTAAATGTATCTAGGGGCAGGCTTATGTTTCTGTTAGAGAGAGCCTCGGGGTCTAAAAAGAAGTCTATGTTACACCAGTGGGTATTTTTGTAGCAAGGGGTGCATTTTAGGGTTTGATTGAAGATTAGGGATATTTTGGCGATATTTATAGCCTTTGGATTAGGAGGCACATTGTGATGACAGAATGGAGGTGCCCTCTCCCACATAGCAATTAAAAAAAGAAAATCTTGCCTAGAGTAATTAAAAGAGGATTTTTTAAAAGATGAGAAGACTTGGTTTTTGACTGGGTAAGCTTTGAGGGTGGTACATATGTCTCCCAGGATGGTGAGTTGGGGATGGTAAATCCAACAGAAAGAGAGATTTTCTAGTTTAGTAATAATCTGGGAGTTTTTGACTATTATGTTGTCATTCCACATTAAATCTTGGAACCAAAGAGGTTGATAGAGAAGATGAGGACAAGTAAGAGTGGAGGTAGGGTCGCTGGCATCTTTCAGAAATAGAAAGGGGCTACAGCTTTTCTTGGACCATCTTTTAGGTTACAGCTTTTCTTGGACCCTGATGATTGAGCAGGTATCAGAGGCAAAGGGCCCAGCATAAGAAGTCGGGACACAGTAAGTGGCCCCATGGCCACTAGATATTGGACAAGCTTACTTGCCATGTGGTCACCAGTGGTCCCTCCTGTGTGATGGTGATTGTCTCCTCAGAAGCCTCTGAAGGTCCCAAGTCATGTCAATCAATCACCGGCGTGACTGGTGTAGGGAGATTTCCTCACTTCTTTTGTAACTGGGGGCATTTTCTCTTCTACCTTTTTGCATAGTGGGCATGGCATTTTGGGTAAAGACTGGGACCTGTTTTCTGAGCATTTCTTGCTCCAGTGTTAGGGGCTCCCACAGTTAAAACAGTCTCCATTCTGTGTGAGAAGTCTTCTAGGTGTACTTTCGGGGTGACCAAGAGGTGAGTCAGATCTTGTCAAGACAGCTGCCAAAAGCTAAGCCTGCCATATTCCTCCTTGAGGTCATGTTCCCTCTTTTTCTTCTCAGACTGGTCTGGTGCTAGCAGGAATGATGGGAACCACAGCTGCAGCTGACCCCTGGGGAGAATTTGCCTAGGATGAAGCAACCTTGAGGGATCTAATCTCCTTCCTAGACAGCACACTAAAGAAAACTGAAAACACTCTCAAAATTGTTCAAAAATACCTAGATTTCTTGGCAGGGTTACTCTTTGATGACCAAGCCCTAAACTGTCTCCTAGAAAGCCAAAGAGGGGTTTGTGCTGTTATGAGTAAAACATGCTGCACGTGTATTAATGTCACAGGAGAAGTAGAAGCAAATCCTAAAGAACTCTACAACAGCCTTCTTTGCTACCCAGGTTTAATCAAGGGAAACAGGAATTGAATGAAGATGTTGAGAGGTGGTTCCCAGGATATACTTGGCTTCTCCCATTTCTGGGTTCTGTAACAACTGTAATTCTCATCCTTCTCTCTGGTCCTTGTATTTTTAACTGCCTAGCTAGATATCTATCCTCTAGAATACAACTCCAGCTTCAAATGATGTCATGCCAGGGATTTCAAACCACCCCATCTGAAGAAGGAGACTATCAACACCTGCTGGACAATGTTGCTACGTCCTCTACTCCCCACTCTCCACTCCCACCACTGTAAACAACCCAGAGACTCCTCTCTGCTCATACCTAGCTGTCTGCCTGCTGCAACATCACTTTTTCCTTCTGTCAGACCTTGCAAGCAGAAATCTGGGAGGCTGATGTGGTGAGAACTCCGACCCTCAACTGGCCTTTGTCAGAGGCCCCAGGTCTTTGGCTGCAGAGCTTTAGGGCAGGGAGAAGCGGATCCATCAAGTACCCTGCTGACTAGACCAATTGCTGAGGAGTGAACAACGCCCCCCCCCCCACCTTGAGTTCTTTTGATGTCTAATGATAATTAAATTACTCACTTTAAAATCAGATTGATAGAAGAAAAAAAAAAAGTAATGTGCATGTTTCTTTCATAGAAATGGGACACCTGATATGGCCAAAACAAGTCTGTTATATACCATTCTTAGATTAAAAAACAATTACTTGTGAAGGTTTAGCAAAACACGGCTTGTGCTTAGGGTAGTAGACTAATGAAGAAGTAATGCAAGTGTGCCTTCTTAGCCTTGAATTCCCTAATTCTGGTGATCAGGAAGCTTTCAAGCCTCCTACTGTGAAAAGGGTATCTTTATGTGGGATATTTATTCCACGCTTGCAGGGGGAAAGAGATAATCAGAGTGTTTTATCAAGTATTATTTTTTTCCACTGCTGTTTCTCAAGTAAGTTTAATTCAAAATAATTAAATATGGCATTAAGGCATATTTAGGGAGAATCTGACCTGAACCCCAACCCTCCTCTACCCTCTCACACTGCCCTTCGGCCACACTGGCTTCTTTGTTTTTCTGGAATACACATGAGAAGTTCTTCCAGATTTATGCATGGCTGGCTACTCTACCTCTCAAATCATAGCTCATTGTTTTCCCCACTCTACTAGCTGGTCTCTCCTTATCTCTCACTGATTTGCACTCCTCCTTAGCCTTTGTATATGTTTCTTGTTCCATATATATTTATTTTGTTTTTCTGCATCATATTGTATCTACATGAGGAAAGACCATTTCTTTCTGTTGCAGGATTCTATGTGTGCCTGGAATCTATTTAAGTGTTTGTTGAGTGGAGTTTTTGAAATTAAAAGCATATTATAGTGTTTAGCATACTTATATAATACATATAGCATGAATGAATAATATTGCCTGCCATGCCAGTAAACCCAGGATGTAGTGGACATCAAGCCATCATATTGCAGTTGTTCTGATGGTGAGCCCTGTGCCAGCTCAGGATAGAGACAAATGGTCTGCCCAGCTGCCAGACACTCAACCACTGCAGACACACTCAACTGTGGATTCCGAGGGAATACCGGATGGAGAAAAGCAGATTTCTAGACCAGACAGCTGAGGTGCATATCAAAGGAATGATTTCAGTGAACCCAGACTCTTGAATCTTCCCATACATAAAAAAAAGTGTTAAATTATTTAATTTGAGATATCTGGTTTCCTTTAATTAACAATAATCTGTTGATGTTCTGACTGCCTGTCCTTTGTTGCAAAAACTTACATATCCTGGCTCCCCTGCCTTCCCTTGTCACAGCAGTCTCTCAGAGTTATCTGAGATGCAACGTGGTATCTTGGGCTTAAGTCCTCATCTTTGCCAGCTAAATGAAATATGTCTCAACTTCTAGGCTGTGCATTTTTTTTTTCAGTCAACAATAGTATAAGGGAAAGATGATAATAGTCTCAGTATATGTGCAGCTTTAAATGCCATGTTAATTGAAAGCCTATTTATATTATTATCATTTTGCTGATGTGTAATACAATAGTTAGCGTTTCTGTATACATGAACATGCATATAATAGCATTAATCATTATGATTAGGTGCTGCCTAACATTAGAACCAGTTTTCTCTCACGGTCATAGGTGATATGTCAGGGCAAAAAGACAAACTTTGATACAAAGGAAGATGATTTCTTAGTGAAAGTGAAAGTGTTAGCTTCTCAGTCATCTCAGACTCTGAAATTTGATTCCATGAATTGTAGCCCACCAGGCTCCTATGTCCATGGAATTCTCCAGGCAAGAATACTGGAATGGGCACCATTACCTTCTCCGGGGGAACCCAACCCAGGGATCAAACCCAGGTCTCCTGCATTGCAGGCAGATTCTTTACCACCTGAGCCACCTCATTAAAGTTATGATTTTCCTTCATTCCAACAAAGATAGCAGATTCATGTTATGACCAAGCATGCATGTTTATGTCTGTTCATGTGTTTTATGTGTGTGCTATCTTGCTGTAAGTGCTTATTACAAATATGTAAACCAATTATTAATGTAAGCATTAGAATGGCAAAGGTAAAAGGAGAAAGAGCACTAACAAGGCAAGCAAATTCTAAATTTGGGAACATGAAAACTGATAATAAGATTACATACAGTTGTCAAAAATAGAACAGAAACCAAGTATCCCTTGACTTCTGATGTTTGATAGCTTTATACCGAATTTAAGTTTTTCTTTTCAGGTGGACTTGGAATGTGTCTAAGTATATCAAATAAGCCTTGTGGAAGGCAGATTTTTATCAAATGTCAGCCATGAAGTTCACATGGCCATATGAACTATACAGGTAAATTTTCTGGGCAGGCAGAGTTCTCTCACTTCCAGTTTAAAACTGGATTTCCTTCTCATGCTAGATTGATGGAAGTGTATCTATAGACATCCATAGAAACCATGACTTATTGCATATTGGGTTCCATTATTCTCTGGATATAGATCTTAATGAACTATTGCTCCTAGAGAACATGATATATCTGACAATCCAACTAAGACCTAGACACACTGCATGTACTATATCCTGAGCATTTTTCTTATGATACATAAACCTGGCCTTAGGCCATGTCTGTACAATAGAATTCTGCCTCACTGAACAATTCATTTGGTATGATTTGTTGTGATCTGTCTGCACATTTCTTGAGTAGAGGATGTCTTAATGAGCCACAGCAAATTGGAAGGGCCAATTTCTAGCTTCTGTCACATACTATAGCCATGGCCTTAATTAAAGTTATAGATTGTTTCTAGGCATTATTCATTGTTAGTGACTCAAGTCATAGCTTGGCAAACTCTCATTAGTACCTTGATCAAATGGAGAACATACATATCAGACAGTTCTGCACTGAAGGTATTACTCTACCTACTGCAATATTGTATAATTTGATTGACAGTAATTACTGCCATATGCTTCCAATTATCTAATTAGTGATTGCCACTACATATGCTACCAATTACATAAAGCTAGCATTGCTTTAGAGCTTCCATTCAAAACTGTCACTGAATCTCCGAATGTTGCACTGAGTCTGCCTTGAAAAATGCTTCTTGAATTGATGCATATGTGGACTATGAAGAGTTTTATTTGAGATAATAATAATATTTTAAGCTAGCATAACTTTTTAGTTAGCATAAAATTATTGAAAATAAAATTTGAAAAGTAAAAGAGATGATACACATATTAAAGATAAATTCTAAAGCAATTTCAATATCTGATTAACAATCCATAACACTAAGATTTCTGCCTCAGTTATTTTAATTATGGAAGAAGATTAAGGAGTTATTAGAACATCATGTTTTTCTTTTTTAATTTATTCATTTAATGAATACATATTAACTAAGGATCACTGCACACAAAGTATTAGATATAAAAACAATAGCAGATATAAAGATTAAAGACAACTTTGTAACATATTGGACATCAATGTACAAATGTTATAAATCATGATGCAAAGTTTTAAAGATACAAGTACTAAACTCTATGCTTATTAGAGATTAGATTTAGCTCTATGGAGAAAAATATGTTTAAACTGATAGTGTAAAATTTCAATTTATGCTTGAAAAATAAAATTCCATTTGCTAAAAATAGGAGAAGATGAAGGTTGCTTCACAAAAAGGGAATAAGAAGGGCAAAGGTGACTCATTTACAAATGATAAAATGACACTGAATCACATATTCTGCCTAGCATATCAACGTATCCAAATAGCAACATTTTAGTCGTCTGCAAATCTAATGCTATTCATTTGAAAGTTTTCTCCTCTTCATTTCTACTGTGTCTTGGGGAAATACCAGAAATATATAGTTGGCATTTCAGAGTAAAAGCCAGTAAAACGTACAATATAAATAATAAAAATTGTCAGAAATCCTTGGGAATAGTGACATATATTCATTTTTATAACTGTTTGTTCATGTTTTCCTTTTTTATTGGCATCCACTTATGTAATTCCAGTGTATCATAGCTATTCACTAAAATTCCATTATTTTCCTATTTCAATTCGTATTTTATGCCACTTCCTGATTAATCTTTTAAAATAGTTTATGTGTTCATTTATACAACACTTATGCACTGATCATCTATTGTGCAGCAGCTTTTTGCTAAAACTGGGAGGATTATGGCCCTGGTGGACTAAAATTCTACAACTTGAACTTGCCATTCTCTTACAACAAAGGCTAAAATGGACTATCCTTGACTAGAGCAGTATTTTCCATCATCAATTTCATTCTGAGTTATACTCCTGGAAATGTGTATTTTTAATAAGGGTAGTGGGTGTTTTATTATGTACACAACTGAAAAATGCACAACTTGGAAATTGAGAGTTATGTTTTATTTAGTGGAAATTCTTAGGACTCCAAGCCCTGGAGACAACATCTCAAATAACCTTGAGAAATCTGCTCTGAGGAGGCAAGTGGGGGAGCCAGGATATATCAGATTTTTTTTGCAACAAATGGCAGGTAGTTGGAACATCAAAAATTACTGTTAATTAAAGGAAACCAGATATCTTAAGTTAAGGAATGTAGTACTTTTCTATATGTGGGAAGACTCAAAAGTCTGGGCTCACTGACATCATTTTTTTGATATGCACCTCAGCTGTCTGGGGCCAGTATCCTATGCTTTCTCATCCTGAGTTTCCTCAAGGTGCACCATAGAGGATGGTGTAGCTTGATGACTGCTAGATGGAAGGCATCGTTGGTTTCCTTCCTTCCCGTGTTCTTTTAGGACTCACAATCAGGGAAGCCATAATGTAATGGCTTGATGGGCATAGCATTCTCTGATTACTGATATGCTAGGCAATATTTTAGTTTTCATAAGAAGGTTAGAGTTTTAATCTAATTAATAAGCTCAAACTAGGACCACAAAACTTTAAGACTTTCATACACAATAAGGCCTTCCATTTTATTTATGTATGAAATAAATTAGTTCAAAGTCACTTTTGATAGATAGTTTTAAAAATTCCAGGGTATAAATTCCAGCTGAAGGGAAAGCTAATAATGCTAAAAGTTTTGGTTAGATAGGACAGACAGTATTGAAAAATAACCATTTGGACCTGCAACAAGTGAGTATATTATGACTGGTAGCAGATACTAAGTTGCAGTCTATGTTCCTACACCAGGACCAATTGCTTCACACTCTGCCAGCTCAAAAGTCAATTCAGAAAGAACTTTTTGACAGCATAATTATATTGAATACAACACAGGAGAAAAGTTAAAAGAAATAATTATTTGATTTCACTGAAGCACAATTTCAAGAAATCTGAAAAAGCATCAAAATTATTAGGGGAACCACTGACTGAAACCGCCCTCCTGGGCCAGACACAATAGTAACCACATGCATGAGTTTTCTTACAATAAGGTCCTGCTAAGGAACTTGAAAATAACAAGGTACCAACCAACCAGAAGAATTTGAGAAACGTTTAAAGGAGAGAGGAGAGACAGTTTATATGTCTTACCAACCTCCCATCATCCTTCTCACTGGAATTCATCTTGGTTGAGTGAAGTATGCATCACTGAAAAGGATGCTGAGTCAGAATGATCAGAAACAACCAGGAAACTAATCCTATTACCATAAAGCCCAAGACTGTGAGCCATATGGCAGAGTATTTCTCCTGAGTTCCCTCATCCTGTTCTCTGCCTGAGCATCCCTTCCTAATAGTCTCTTGCTTTCTCAGCATGTGAGTCTCCTTGGAAAATTCATTTCTGAGTGTTAGGTAAGAGTTCATTCTTGGGTCCTGAAAAGGGTCCTCCTTCCTCCAACAGTGGCATGAAGCTGAAGGTATTGCTATGGACTGAATTGTGTGTCCTTATAATCTCAGTTATGCAGATGCCACCACCCTAAAGGCAGAAAATGAAAAGGAACTAAAGAGACTCTTGATGAAGGTGAAAGAGGAGAGTGAAAAAGCTGGCTTAAAACTCGACATTCAACGACTAAAATCTTGGAATCCAGTCCCATTATTTCATGGCAAATAGATGGGAAAAAAATGGAAACAGAGACATACTTTATTTTCTTGGTCTTCAAAATCACTGCAGATGGTGACTGCAGCTATGAAATAAAAAGACACTTGCTCCTTAGAAGAAAAGCTATGATGAACCTAGCCAGGCAGAAGTCTATATAGTCAAAGCTATGGCTTTTCCAGTAATCATGCACAGATGTGAAAGTTGGGCCATAAAGAAGGCTAAGTGCTAAACATTTATGCTTTCAACCTATGGTGCTAGAGAAGATTCTTGAGAGTCCTTTAAATAGCAAGGAGATCAAACCAGTCAATCCTAAAAGAAATAAACCCTAAATACTCATTGGAAGGGCTGATAGCTTCAGCATCAGTCCCTTGGCCACCTGGTGCATAGAGATGACTCTTCAGAAAAGACACTGTTTCTGGGAAACATTGAGGGCAGGAGGAGAATGGGGTGATAGAGGTTAAGATGGTTGGATGGCACCACCAACTCAATGGCCTTGAGTTTGAGCAAACTCCCAGAGTTGGTAATAGACAGAGAAGCCTGGCATGCTGCAGTCCATGAGGTTGCAAAGAGTCGGACACAACTGAGTGATTGAAGAGCAGCAACAAAATTCATAAGCTGAAGCCCAAGCCATTTCTACCCACCTTTGGAGGTGATTCCCTGATCACTCAGATGATAGAGAACCCGACTGCCAGTGTAGGAGACATAAGAGATACAAATCTGATCCGTGGGTCAGGAAGATCCCCTGGAGAAAGAAATGGCAACCCTCTCCAGTATTCTTGCTTGGAAAATTCCATGGACAGAGGAGCCTGATGGGCTACAATCCATGGGCTTACAAAGATTCAGGCATTACTGAGTGATTAACACACACTTAGAGGTGATTAGATTTAGATGGGGCTTCCCAGGTGGGTCAGTGGTAAAGACTCTGCCTGCCTATGCAGGAGACAGGAGTTTGATCTTGGTCTAGGAAGATCCCTAGAGAAGGAAGCAGCAACTCACTCTAGCATTCTTGCCTGGGAAATGGACAGGAAGGCCTGGCAGGCTATAGTTCGTAGGGCCACAAAGGAGTTGGATACAACTGAGTGACTAAAAAACAGCAAAAACAGATTTAGATGATGTCTGGTATCTGGGACCTTCAACAGGCTATCAGGCCCATATAGGAAGAGACACCAGACAGCATTCTCTCTCTCTCTCTCTCTCTCTCTCTCTCTCTCTCTCTCTGAGAGGTGAGGACTCAAGAAGTTAGCTATGTGCTGACCAGGGAGAAAATTCTCAAAAGAACCTGATCATGCTGGTACCCTCACCTCAGATTTCTGGCCTCTAGAACTGTGATAAAATAAATTTCTGTTTTTGAAGTCACCCAGTCAATGGCACTTTTATGGTATTCTAATTAGATTAATACAGTTTTTACAATCTGGGATATGGCAAAGACCTGGAGCAAATATGTCACATTTTGTTTAAGATAAAATATTTAAACTTGAAAATAGACAAAATAATAAATAGCACTATTCTTGCAGCTGCAAGGAAAAAATCAATCCATGTTTAGATGTAATGGGGAGAGAAGGATGTGACTAGTCATTTACAGAAGCATACATTTAGTTAAAAGAAAGGAACCACACACAATTATGCTATAAAGATGCTACACCTTTAAGAATAAATTGAATAGGAAAACAAAAATCAGTTTTTACAATAATAACAGCAACTAACATTTGCCAACTTAAGTTCATGAATGTATGGCAGGAAATAATTATAGTTACATACACTTGAATTTCCAGTGATTTTGCTTTTATGTCAAGGTGCCAATCATGTATTATCAATTTTGATCAAATTGTAATACATTAAAATTATAATTTTTATTTTGTTAGTGAAGTGTATTTTAAAAAAGACACGAGGTGCTATTTAACTTTTTTCTTCAACATTAATAGATAAGCAATTTATATTTTAGCAATTTATTTTTTAGCAATTTTAGTAATACTGAAGCATAACAGATGTTTATAAAATGTATCCAAATTTAAAACTTCAAACGTTGTAAGGGATTATTGTTTTAATTACTATAAAACTGTTTTTGAAATTTACATTGTCATTGGGGGTAAGCATTCTACATAATGGTATCTATGTTAGTCTATTATTTTCTAAAATGAAGAGCAGGCAGTGCTGAAAAATGTGTGGAAACTACCTGAAAGTAAAACACACTAAAAATAAATTAGGCACGAATGTGCTATATACTGATTATAACTTCATCTGATATTTCCTCCAGAAATTGAAAGAATCTAAAATATGCACAAATTTGTAGTCAGAATTATTCCTTGGAGAAGAGATATGTCATTCCCAGTTGGCAAAGTGGTACAGATAAGTACAATAGTTATCAATCTCTTGTTCTGCTGAGAGAAAAATCTCTTGGAAATATGCTATGTTTGTAGAAACATAAATTAAGTACATTAAAAAAAATGATGTGTCTAATGTATTTGATATGTTTCTTTTCCATGTGAAAATACAAAGAAAGTGCTGCTCCTCACAGTCTCTTTTTATGTAGAGTATCTTCCATTTGTTGTGAGCATGTGCATTACAGCCTACCCCCTTTATGCATGGTCTCATGTTATGAAAAAGTGTACTGAATGTGTAGTTTTAAAATGAAAGAAGAATTATGTTCAGAAATTAGAATAAATTGAATCAAGACAAATTGTACTTATTAAAAAAATGTTCACTTCTAAAGTAAATGACTGCAACCAAACAAACAAGAGATGGGTGTATGTATTATATTGCAATAGGTTCCACAATTTTAAAGATGGTCAAGTTCAATTCTGAGCTTCTTGAATCTGAAAACAAGGTTGGAAGAAATTTTATCTAATAACATGTAAACATAGGAAGTCCATGATTCCTGTAGACCAAAGATACATAAAGCTAATTATCACATTTTGCTCTAACTCTGTTCATTTTCTTTTGTTTTAGCATTATATTATTACTATTAATTTGAATAATTCAAGAGCCTTGTACATAAAGAAGTTTGAAATTTTTTTTTCACATTTTGTCAATAGAGTTAACTTTCCAAAAATTATTTTGATTAAATCTAATTTAAGGTTGAAAGACATTTTTTAATCAAATCAAGGAGGTTTTATTAATGACATACCTCTTATTATGAATAATAAATATATCAAATTATTTATTAAAGGAAAGTTTTTGCCAATATTTATGTTATTTTCTTCATTACTTATTTCCACAAGCTCAAAAAGTATTAGGTAAATATTTGTGTAAAATTATAAAACATAATCTCATTAAATACACTCTAATTACCACTGAGTTTGAGAGAGGGGTGTGTGTGTGTGTGTGTGTGTGTGTTTTAAAGAAGAGTGGGAGGAAAGGGGTGAAAGACTTGTATAATCATACACCATAAGACACAATTTTGAGATTCAAATTTTAACTCACTATACATTGTACATAGACAAAAGACTCAGTCTAAATGACTTAATATCAAAAAGGCAGTTTGCAAGTGGTTGTATTCAGTTTTCTAGAAATCATTTGCAGCAATTACTGCAAATTTGTCAAAGAAAATCATAGAAAAATCTCTCATTGAAAGTATTGTCTTGAACAAAAACACTTAACTGATGTCCTCTCTCCTGATGTAAGCAGGATATTGAACCATAGAGTCCATTTGCTAAGCATACCAAGATGCCAGGACAGTGTAGGGAAAAGTTGTGGCTGGGTTTCACTTTTGACATTAAATTGTCTTTATAATAAAGAACGATCTCCATGTAGACCTTAATATACAATAGCTTTATTTAAAATAACTAAACCACAAGACACTACAAAAGTCACAGAAAGATACCACAAAAAATGCAGGGAAATTACATGATGCAGAGGAACAATAGCAGTGTTTATAAAATAGCCGCACTCTAGGCTTTTCCCCTTTCTTTCTTTGCAAGTGTTTCTTGCTAAGTTTTATTCAATCAGAGTGAAATTTTCAATTTTGTTATAGCAAGTTATTACAAGTTGCTTAGGAAATGCCAAGCTAACAGTAATCATATGGGGTACTAGCTAACGATGCTTTAATGCATGTTTTACTCTTTACTTGAATAGACAGATTTCCTCTCCTACCCTACTGCCTTGTTTATTTATTTATTTTTTTAAGTTATGTTTATCACTAGTTATTCATTTACATACATTAAAATTTGATTTCTGTGCCATTCATTTCTATGAGTTTGACATATAGACTTACAGGTTCATCACCACAGGCATGATACAGAATAGTTTCACCACATCAAAAATTTCCCTGTGCATCTCATTTTAACCAACCATCAATCATATTTCCTACCCCTGGCAGCCATTAATCTGTTTCTGTCCCATAGTTTTGACATTTTTGAAATGCTGGACAAATAGAAGCAGGCAATCTGGAGTCTTTTTGCATTGGCTCCTTGCATTTAGCAAAATGTACATTGTTGCATGCATTAGCAGTTTTTTTCCTTTTTATTGCTAAAAACTATTACTATGTATAGATGGATCATAGTTTTGTTAGGGGAAGCACACTGACTGAAACTGCCCACTCTGACCAGGCACCATAGTGACGATTTGCATGAGTTGCTTTACGACAGGAGGTCCTGGTAAGGAACAGGGAACTAATAAGCCTCCACCAACCAGAAGAGTTCTAGAAAGGTCAAAGGGAGACACCACATGTCTGACCACACCCCCCCGCCCCAGAATCCTTCTCTCTGGCATCCATCTTGGCTGACCAGGGCATGCACCACCAGGAAGCACTCTGAGTCAGAATGATGGGCTAAAGACAACCCAGAAACTAATCCCATCACCATAAAACCCAAGACTGCCAGCCACGTGGCAGAGCTGTTCTCCTGGGTTCCCTTCCCTCCTGCTCTCCACCCGGGCACCCTTTCCCAGTAAAATCTCTTGCTTTTTCAGCACATGCGTCTCCTCAGAGAATTCATTTCTGAGTGTTAGACAAGAGCCCAGTTTTGGGCCCCAGAAGGGGTCACCTTCCTGCAACAGCTTGTCCATTCAGTGGTTAAAGGGCATCTGTCTTGTTTCCAGATTATGTTAACCATGAATAGAGTTGCTATAAACATTTAAGCACAGTTTTCTTTCTTTTTTTTTCTGTAAATCTGTTCATATTTTTTTCAAATGAATTTCTGGAATGAGATTATAGAGTCATGTGGTAGGTATTTGTCTAATTTTGTAAGAAAGTACAAAACCATTTTCCCAAGTTGCTGTACAATTTTGCATTCTCACTCCCAAGGTAGGAGAATTCCAGCTGCTTCATGTCCTTTTAAGTACTTGGTATGGTTAGTTTCACTCATTTTAATTGGCATCTATTTGTGCTTATTTGGATTATTTTTATTTTCCTAAAAATATATGATGTTCAGCATTCTTATAACAGGGGAATTGGCACCCTGTCCAGCTCATTGTGTTCTGAATACATGAGAGGAATTTCCAGTGATTGCTTTGATTTATTTATTATCAAAAACAATACTAAGAATACATTTTCAAGAGAATTCAGTGTCTTAAAAATTGCTAGATCCTTAAATTAATGTTGATAATTATTTAAAGAGATAATGTAGTCAATAGGCAAAGCTATATTTTTGTAATTGTTTTTTTTTCTTTATTTTATTGTGCTATGGTTGATTAACAATTTTGTGTTAATTTCTGTTGCATAACAAAGTGATTCAGTTATATATGTATATACATTCTTTTCAAATACTCTTCTCCATTATGGTTTATCATAGGTTATTGTATATAGTTCTTTGTGCTATGGAGTAGGATCTTGTCATCGTTAAGACAATGTCATATTATGACAATATCATTGTTATGTTATACTTTTGGCATGCTGACTCTTAAGTTACAATGGTTTAAATAATTAACTTCCTGACTAAGGTAAAAACATGCATAGAGGTTTGAGTCTGCTAGGGAATCTGAAAGCCAAAAGAGAGAATATTATTTCCACCTTAACAATGAGAACGTCTCAAACAAAATACAAAGTAAGAGGTTTCAAACTACGGTTCTGGAGAAGACTCTTGAGAGTCCCTGGGACAGTAAGGAGATCAAACCTGTCATTCCTAAAGAAAATCAACGCTGAATTTTCATTGGAAGGACTGATGTGATGAAGTGATGAGACCAGATGCCATGATCTTAATTTTTTGAATGCTGAATTTTAAGCCATTTTTTTTTTTTTACCTCTTCTTTTCCACTCTCATCAAGAGACTCTTTAGTTCCTCTTCACTTTCTTTCATTATAGTGGTATAATCTGCATGTCTGAAGCTGTTGATATTTCTCTGTAAATCTTGATTCCAGCTTGTGAGTCATCCAGCCTAGCATTCCCCATGTTGTACTGTACATACAAATTAAATAAGCAGGGTGACAATATACAGCCTTCATGTACTCCTTTCCCAATTTGGAACCAGTCCATTCTTCCATGTCCAGTTCTAACTGTTGCCTCTGGTCCTGCACACAGGTTTCTCAGCAGCCAGATAAGGTGGTCTGGTATTTCCATCTCTTTAAGAATTGTCCACAGTTTGTTGTGATCCTCACAGTCAAAGCCTTTAACATAGTCAGCAAAGAAGTAGATGTCTTACTGGAATCCCTTTGCTTTTTCTATGACCCAAAAGATGTTGGCACTTTGATCTCTGATTCCTGTTTTTCATAAATCCAGCTTATACATATGAAAGTTCCAGGTTCACATATAATGAAGCTTAGCTTGATGTGTTTTGAAAATTACTTTGCTAGCATGTGAAATGAGTGCAATTGTATGGTAGTCTGAACATTCTTTGGTATTGCCTTTCTTTAGAATTGGAATGAAAACTGACATTTTCCAGTCCTGTGGCCACTTCTGAGTTTTCCTAATTTGCTGGCATACTGAGTGAAGCACTTTAACAGTATCGTCTTTTAGGATTTTAAATAGCTCAACTGGAATTCCATCAATTCCACCAGCTTTGTTCATAGTAATGCTTGACTTGACTTCACAATCCAGGATTTATCTGGTTCTAGGTGAGTGACCACACCATCTTGGTTATCAGAGTCATTAACACCTTTTTTTTTTTTTTTTTTGTATAGTTCATCTGTGTATTCTTGCCACATCTTCTTAATCTCTTCTGCTTTTGTTAGTTGCTTACCATTTCTGCCCTTTATTGTGCCCATCTTTACATAAAATATTCCCTGGATAAATCCAATTTCCTTGAAGAGATTTCTACTCTTTCCCATTTCATTTTTCCCTCTATTTCTTGCATTGTTCACTTAAAAAAGCTTTCTTATCTCTCCTTGCTAGTCTCTGGAACCCTGTATTCAGTTTGGTACATTTTTTCTTTCTCCTTTGCCTTTTGCTTCTCTTCTTTCTCAACTACTTTTTAGGCTTACTCAGACAACCACTTTGACTTCCTACATTTCTATTTCTTGGGACTCTGTCTACCAGATCTAATCCCTTGAATCTATTTATCAACACCACTGCATAATCATGAGGGATTTGATTTAGGTCATACCTGAATGGTCTAATGGTTTTCCATACTTTCCTGAAAAAAAAAAAAAAAAATAGAGACATGACCTAGAGGCTATCAACTAATGTCCACTTTTAATATTCTAGGACTTAGATAGAATATGTATTGCAAAAAAATAACATAATATTAATCTATCTTCAGATTTTTAAAATATTCCAATATTATCTTTCCATTCCATTCAAATTTCTCAGAAAGACAGTTCATGAATTTCCATTTTTTGATCCTTTTTGGTTAGACCATCTAGAATAAAGATTGGGATCAGGGAACTCTATGCTGCTTGACTTTTAAAAACAGTTTTCCTTTAAGTCATTGCCTATTTATTTAGTGTGAATGTGTGTGTGTGGTTTATGGTGATTTGTGGGAGGACACCTTTGTCTCCTTCTATGATTTTATGAGAAGAGGCACAATTGTCTCTAGTTTTGTAGTCTTACTTTTGTAGTTCTTCATCTAAAGTAAAACAAACAAGCAGAAAGCAATTTCATACAGGAATATCTCAGAAATAAATTACAATTGTCCCAGACCATATCATGTGCCATTATCAGAATTCCAGGAGAGGGTTGCTATGATTGATTCTCCTTGGGTACCCACATAGCTTTGGCAAAAATTAATTCTCAAAATGAAACAGATATGAAGAGAAGTGATAGCAAAAATATAGAGGGATTGATGGACAGTGGGTATACACTATCAGTGATGAGTTCTTTTTAGAAAGCCATGCATCCCATGCTCTTCAGTCTTGTTAAATTCCTTTTCCTTATATGCCTCAACCCCTCTCCTGGGTTGTGTTACTTGGCACCAGAAGCAGCTCTCTCCTCCAGGCTTCTTTATCAGCTGTCTTTGAAAAGAGTTTAATCAAGGCACTCACAAGGAATAGGAAAGCAGAAGAAAGAAAGAAGACTAAGGGTTCCTCTCCTTCTCTTTTTGCTGTACTCAATGTTCCTGTCTCACCCCTAAGGTGACCTTGGATCTCCTGGACTTTGATACCACTGCCTGGTTCCTTAGGTTTTTCAGCCTGATGATGACAATGACTTCTTGTTGCTACTAATCTCAAAGTTGCTTCACTATCTGGGTTGAATTAGCAACTCTTTTTAAAGGATAATCATTTCAGTAATTACATTTCCATTTTCTCATTAGATTGTGACTAATGTTATATATATTTTATTCCATAAGAATATTATCCATTCTCTAAAATCCAACTTAAATATTTTTTTGTTAAAAATAAAATAGTCTCTCTTAGCACTTTGTTCATCTATGTGTTAAGATGAACACCTATGTTCATCTTAACACAATCTCATATTCATGCTAGTTTTGTATAAGCCTATTTTAATGACTCTTTGAAGAGAACTATACTTCGCTTTTCCTTGTATCTCTCAATATGCAAAAATTATGTCGAAGTTGTACTGTCTTTCCAAGACTACATTCTTATATATAGTGTAGAGTTAACAAATATGTACTGTAGAAGTGTATGGTATATATCCATTATATGCTGATGTCATAAATGAAAAATAAATGATGCCAAGTTTGGAATTTCTTGAAGACAGAGACAATCATCAATTAGATTATGGCAGTATCTAATTATGGCAATGTCTAATAATATATTACTATATAACTCAGACTATAATTTTGCTTTGGATACTTCCGGTTTATGCTTACTTTTGCTGCCTTAACTGGTAACTTATTTCATTCTCAAAAGTGTCCCATTTGGGCAGTAAAAGTATATATTATCCCACTTATAACCCAGACCATTAAATCTAATAGAATGTAATTTTATGTACAATATTTATACACCACAAAATGTGTTTTAAAATCGTAAGGCCTGGGATCATGTTCAAGAATGGACAATGAGAAAGAAAGAGAAGGATCATGATTCCTATTTGTTAATGATTTTTCAAAACTTCTGAAGCTATTTTAAAAAATCCTGAGTAAATTGAACTAAGAGAGAAAAATTGATGTTGTAAATAGTTCTGATAAAGAGTATCTTCTGTTCATAGTAGATGGGAATTGTGCATTTGACTGACCTGCATATGTAGATGGCTTGGACAAGATTTGGGGAAAACAATAAATTAGAGAAAATTGAGAGTTAGAGTACAGACCATAAAAGTGTTCCCTTACTGGATGAGGCAGTATTTATGAGTATCCCATGGATATTTAGACAGAGGTGAGGAAAAAGAAAGTATAAGTGATCAATTCTAAGAATAACTGTCACTCAGGTAATCTTCCTAAGATGTTTAATAATATCTAACATTCTGATAAATTCAATGATATCATTTCTATCATTCAATGAAGATAGTATGCCTACACAGAAGATAAATATGATGTCAGATGCTCGATGTAGAGTATTGAATAAAGCAAGAATGATACCTGTCCTAGAAATGACCATCTCAGGCAGAAAATGTCACTGAACCAATAAACAAAGGAAAAGGAGTGATTATAGAATATGAAATGTCCCTTCATATTTCATTTTAGTTGTTAACTTTCATTGATTAATCTTTGAATTGCCATTTGCACTTAGGGATTAAAAATTCATTTCTCACACTGGTGATGCACATGTATAGATCAAGTTTATTATACAGTTTTTTTTATTATAA
This sequence comes from Dama dama, assembly GCF_033118175.1. NCBI lineage: Eukaryota > Metazoa > Chordata > Mammalia > Artiodactyla > Cervidae > Dama > Dama dama. The sequence goes on along the minus strand of NC_083708.1, from coordinate 5,129,555 downwards.
CATTGAATTTATTGAAATAAGAAATGAAGAAAAGATCATTTAAAAATATCTGGCAGAAGTGAAAATTCATATAAGGAATTCAAATCGATCACAATTTTTGGAAAAATAATGTAGTAGTATGATTTCCCAGGTTTCTGCATAAAATAAGGTCAAACAAAAACAGGAAGCATCTGCTCCAGGCACTCCCAGGATGTACGATGTCATGAAGAAGTAGAAGCCTATTTTAAGATAAAATTTGTTGAAAATAAGAAGTCCTTTGCCCAGAGTAAAAAGATAGATAGATGAATAAATAGATAGAGATTTAAACAATGACAAAGAGATGCTTGTTTTGTGAAGAAAAGCTGAGGACAGAAGATAATGAATTTCGATACTAGTTATTAAGAAAGTTAACTTTACCTTTCTCTGCCTTCACTTTTTCTCCTGTCCAATCGAAACATCGATCTTACAACTTTTAGCTTTACCAGTAAATTTCAGAATATCTGTAGGGCAAATCCTCTGAATTTAATTTACTCAATGTTATTCAAAGACAAAGTCAAGGAGTTGGATCTCAAATCTCCTTTCCATTACATTCAGATGATGAGGTTTATTCAGACCTTCAAAGACAAAATACCATGGAATTAGATCCTGTTCTCTAGAACTCTGAAGTTCTTATTGTCAGGTTAAAATTGGAAAGTACTAGTATTTGAGTGCCAGATAAAAGTGAATTTCCATGGATCTTAACTCAATTTATATAGTCAATTTCTCCACTCTGACTGCTCCATCCTATAAATCTGTTGTTGTTCTTTAGTCACGAGTCCACTTCAGTTCAGTCGCTGAGTTGTGTCTCACTCTGTGTAACCTCATGGACTGCAGCACATCAGGCCTCCCTGTCCATCACCAACTCCCAGAGTATACTCAAATTCATGTCCATTGAGTCAGTGATGTCATCCAGTCATCTCATCCTCTGTCATCCCCTTCTCCTCCCACCCTCAATCTTTTGCAGCATCAGGGTCTTTTCAAATGAGTCAGTTCTTCACATCGGCTGGCCAGTGTATTGGAGTTTCAGCTTCAGCATCAGTCCTTCCAATGAATATTCAGGGCTGATTTCCTTTAGGAATGTTTGGATCTCCTTGCAGTCCAATGGACTCTCAAGAGTCTTCTCCAACACCACAGTTCAAAAGCATCCATTCTTCAGCGCTCAGCTTTCTTTACAGTCCAACTCTCACATCCATACATGACTATTAGAAAAACCATAGCTTTGACTAGATGGACCTTTGTTGGCAAAGTAATGTCTCTGATTTTTAATATGCTGTCTAGATTGGTCATAACTTTTAGTTTAATCACTAAATAATGTCCAATTCTTTTGCAACTTTATGGGCTACATTTTTCCAGGCTCCTCTCTCCATGGGATTTCCCAGGCAAGAGCACTGGAGTGGATTCCTATTTCCTTCTCCAGGGAATCTTACCAATGCGGGGATCAAACCCACATCTCCTGCATTGGCAGGCAGATTCTTTACCACTGAGCCATCAAGGAAGCCCCCCATACATCTATTCAGCCCATAAAATTGTTTCAAACCATTCCATTCCACAGGGCCCTTGCTTTATCAAAATATATATAGCATTTACTATTTACATAATATGTAGAATATGTTTTTATTCTACATATTTTTACACAGCATGTAGAATATACTCTTAATCATGCCTCTACCATTTTTACTCACCGCTGTTCCATATATAATAAATTAATTTCAAGTAGGATAGAATTCATCATTAATATTTTGGGGACTTATTTTTATCTATTAAGCAGGTACATTAATTTTGATCCAATTTTTAAAATATAAGTAGGAGTTCATTTATTGTTACAAGCTAATCAACTTCATTTCTTAGGTTTAACTTAAATCTCTTTAAAATTGTGTTCATTTTCACTTTTTTATTTATCTGCTTTATGAATTTAAATATATTTGTATTCAGATCTGTTTTAATGCAATATAAACATGGTGGATTACTCGGTCACAACCGTTGACAATTTTGTAGTAATAAACAAAGACAAGAATTCTCTGGTGGTATAGTGAATTAGAATTCACCTGCCAAAGCAGTGGATATGGGTTCAATCCCTGGTTTGGGAAGATTTCTCATTCCACATACCATGGAGCAACTAGGACTGCATGCTGCAACTATTGAAGTCTAGGAACCCTAGGACCCTAAAGCCACTACTACAGAGCTCACATGCTGCAACTACTGAAGCCCATGGACACCTGGAGCCTGCTCTCTGCAGCAAGAGGAGCCACCGCAATGAGAAGCCCGTGCACCACAACAAAGATTAGCCCCTGCTCTTCGCAACTAGAGGAAAGTCACGCACAGCAACAAAGACCCAGTGTAGCCAAAAGTAAGTAAATAATTAGTTTTTAAAAACGAAAAGCAACTTTATGCTTTAATGATAGCTGTTAAGTATTTAAATACCTTTTCTTACCACTTATCCCTCACATCCAACATGATGGTATTTTTTTCCATTTTTTTCTTATGCAGAAGTATATATTTTTTCCTTTTATTTTCTTTTTCTCAAATGATAAATTGATTAGAAAGTATGCATGGACAGTTGCATAAAAACATTAGAGACAAACATAAGTATAATTTCCTTAACTTATGCAGACACTCATGAATTCTGAGTGATTATTTCCATTAAGTAGGGAAAGCAGAAAAAAGAAAACCCTCTGTAAATTATTTTAATCTTAGTTAGCAACTAATATAGTGAACACTGTTTATCTCAGATTATCATTCATGATTGATTTATGGTAGCAATCTAGCAAGAAGTGTCAGTAATTCTTTTGGTTTGAATCTCCTTTCCCAATAAGTTTCTTGTGGGAGCAGAAAGATGCTGCCTTTGTTAGAAACAATCACAAAATCACAAAATACATTTAATCTATATTTCATTTTATTACTCGGCATCAGTTACCATTTCTATAAAAAGTTCTTCATCATAGAGAAAAGATTCTGTTGTTGCTAGGCTTGCAATGTGATGTTTGATTTATTTATAAACATGTTTGTCATAATTGTGGAGCATATTTCAATATGATTATGACTGTATATTTAAAGTATATTTTGTTCATTTTGAGCTATCTGCAGCTTTAAAATATTAATAAATATAAAAATTCAATAAAATTATTTTCAATTTTTCTAGAGAATGGCTTATGTGGAGATATGACAACCAAACACATCTGTGAAATTTTGCCTAATGGAGAGAGAAGTCAAGTGTCTTCCTTCTTTTTAGCAGGGTCCTTTCCATCATCACACTATGGAATATTCTTGATGTTATTGAGCAAACTTCCATCTTCAAACTTATCCAAACTGATTTTTAATCTCTTCCATCCAGCTCTGGATATTTTAAAGAGAAAAGTCAGCCAGTAATACATTGGTGCCAACTCCTTTAGTATGGTCCACTCAGGAAGGAGCAGAAATGTACTGCATTGAAGGGCCACCATACCCAGGATATAGTTGCAAGCTATATGATTCTATAGCTTCACTGAGTTAGACAAGACTGTGATCCATGTGATCAATTTGTTTAATTTTCTGTGATTGTGGTTTTCATTCTGTCTGCCCTCTGATGGATGAGGATAAGAGGCTTGAGGAAGCCTCCTGATGGAAGGGACTGGCTGAGGGGAAAACTGAGTCTTGCTCTGGTGGGCAAGGCCATGCTCAGTAAATCTTCATTTCAAATTTCTGCTGATGAGTGGGGCTGCAGTTCCTTCTCATAGTTTGGCCTAAGGCCAAATACGGTAGGGGTAATGGCAGTAATGGTGATAAAACTCTTCAAAAGGACGTATGCCATCACACCTCGGCTCCCAGGACTGTTTTAGTCAGGGTCCTGACCTCATGGCAGGCTACTGTTGACCTACGCCCCCAAGGGAGATTCCTGGACACTCAAAGGCAAGTCTGATTCAGTCTCCTGTGGGGTCACTGCTCCTTTTTCCTGGGTCCTGTTGCACACAAGCTTTTTTTTGTTCCCTCCAAGAGTCTGTTTCCTCAATCATGTGTAATTTCTGTAATCAAATTTCACTGGTCTTAAAATCCCACTGGGTGTTCTCAGTTCCTTGCTGGGTCTCCAGGCCGGGCCCTAGAACTTTTGGAACATGGTGGAAACGTCTTTGGTATAACTGTTCTCCAGTGTGTGGGCTGTCTGCTTGATGGCTCTATAATGGAGCTCATGGTGACCTCCTCAAAGAGGACTTATGCCACATGCCACACTTCCTAGGTGTGCGGCAGCGAGAGCTCCTCTTCCTGTGGCTGGTTCACTGCTGGCCCGTGCCTCCAGAGGAGACACTCAAACACTCAAAAGCAGGTCTTCCTCAGTCTCTTGTGGAGGTCACTGCTCTTTCTCCAGGTCCTGGTACACACAAGGCTTTGTTTGCATCCTCTGAGTGTCTCTGGTGGGTCTGAGATTTTATTTTAAATGCGATTGCACCCTCCTACCATTTTGTTGGGTTTCTCATTTGCCCTTGGACATGGGGTATCATTTTTTGGTGGGATCTAACATTATCTTGTCATGGTTGTTCAGCAACTAGTTGTAATTTTAGTGTTCTCACAGGAGAATATGAGCATACATCCTTCTACTCTACCATCTGAGATTAGACATTTTTTAATGGAAACAGTGACAGACTTTATTTTCTTGGGCTCCAAAATCACTGCAGATGATGATTAAAGCCATGGAAGTCAAAGACACTTGCTGCTTGAAAGAAAATCTATGACAAACCTAGACAGCATATTAAAAAACAAAGACCTTACTTTGCTGACAAAGGTCCATTTAGTCAAAGCTATGGCTTTTCCAATAGTCATACATGGATGTGAGAGTTGGACCATATAAAAGGCTGAGTGCCCAGAATTGATGTTTTTGAACTGTGGTATTGGGGAAGACTCTTGAGAGTCCCTTGGACAGCAGAGAGATCAAACCAGTCAATCCTAAAGGAAATCAGTCCTGAATATTCATTGGAAGGGCTGATGCTGAAGCTGAAACCCCAGTATTTTGGCCTCCTGACGCACAGAGCTGACTCTTTAGAAAAGACCCTGATACTGGGAAAGATTGAAGACAGGGGGAGAAAGGGATGACAGAGGATGAGATGATTGGCTGGCTGACTCAATGGACATGAGTTTGAGCAAGCTCTGGGAGATAGTGAAGGACAGGGAAGCCTGGCATGCTGCAGTCCATGCGGTTGTAAAAAAAGTCGGACACAACTGAGTGACTGAACAACAACAACAATATTTGATTCCAGACTATCCTTGACCAAATTGCAAAATAAATCCCTTATTAGAGTGTTGATGAAGTTGAAGCAACCTGTTTAGATATCTTTACTTATAGTCAAAGTTCATTAGAATGACCAAAGTAATTATTTTATTAAGATTGATCATCATCTTTGACAATGTTGGATAAACAAAAGTTTTATTTGTTGCTTGGATGTACTATATGTTTATGGGAAATAATATTAGACATTTGTTAGTAAATTTATGAAAGGGGGGAACTATGGATGACTCTGAAATGAAATGTGACTACCAGTTGACTGAATTTTTTTAAACTTTTTTGTTTGTTTGTTTGTTTTTACTTCAACTCAGTAACAACACAGTGTAGGATTGTGTGAGGTAGGCTCAAGATGGAGAGGATATATTTATATGTATAGCTGATTCATGTTGTTCAGCAGAAACCAACACAGCAGTATAAAGCAATTATCTTCTAATTTAAAAAAAAAGAAAACAAAACAATGTATATTAAGTAAGAAACATCCCACTTACTCACATTTTTATAGTAGATAACACCACAGAAACCAAACAAATGCAAAATAAATTTGCAAGTGAAATTAGTTATTGAAGAGTTTTTCTGCCAAAAAATGTTAAAATACTGACAATTTCACACCTTTCTTATCCCACTCTGAAAAATCAGACCACTGGGATTTTCGTCTCAAAAGACATATTAAAAATGCCAACATAATAATACTCTAAACATTTACATAAAATGTAATAGTTCATTCTGGATTATAGACCATGATTATGTGATTCAACTTTGATCCTAAATTCCAGACTTAAAAGAGCTTCTTTACCAAATACAGGGCTGCCCTGATGTAGATATCTGTGAAGGATGGACATATCATTCCCAGAAGTAATGATTCATTTTAATGAGCCATGTTACTGTGGTTAATTATATGTGTATCAGTGTGGTACTGTGAAAACTTCCATGAATCTTGTTGCTAATCAGAGTTTTCTTCCACAATGGGCTCTGTCAGTTTTAAAATGATTGCCCCTGTTCAAATTTTCTTCCTCACTGGTGAGTTTCCCTGTGGTGAAGTTGAAATAACCTTTCCTTAACCATCTTTATGCGAGTTAAGTTTTATAAAGTATTTAAAATGTCAGGCTCAAAAATATGCTCTTAGCTAGTAACACTGTATTATCTTTTTACTTTATGAATACATGCATATATTTAATAATTAAATTTGTCATTCACTGACTTTCTAGGTCCTGTTAATGGCTGTATTTTCCTATGAGTTTGTTTCAAAAAATTAATTAGGAAGTAAGGTATTTGTACTAGAGAGTAAAATGTTCCCAAAGCCCTTGGAATTAGTTGTTGAAACTAACAGCTGCTGAGAAGATGATATAAACTTGTACCAAGAAGGAGAGTGACAACTGTTGTGTGTATATGATGTGTATCTTCATTGTAATACAGGCATCGGTTTCTCAAGTTAATAATAAGAAATCTAAGCAAATCAGTAATAAAAAATTTTATGAAATAATTTTATTTTTACATGATACTTCTATGTCTGAATTAAAAGTAATTCCACTTGTGAGAAAATACTCAGTGGAGAATCAAATGCTTGCTATTTTAAGACAGGAATCAACATTATTAAGAAAAAATACATATTTAAGCAAATAGGAATTTTCCATTAGGGTATAAAGTGATCAATAATCACGGATAAACTAAAATTGAACCTGATAGCTAGAATTTTTTTCAGCATTCACTTTGATTTCCTTTCTGTAGCCCTTTCTTATCCTGACTGCATAGATGTTGTGGGTGAAAGCATGCAAACTTGCCCCTCTGAGAGTTGTAATTCAGTGTGGTACATAATTGCAGTGTCCATCTGGCACAGTACCAAAAAAAAAAAAAAAAGACACATTTAGCGGTTTAGTTATAAAAATATTCAGGTGACAGGATGCCAGATGTTTTGCATGGTTGTCATCTTTGTTTCCTCTTATTTTATCACCTAACAGAAGCTTAGTATAATGATCTTCATGTTCATATGCTTTCTACACTTTCCTTTGACCTCCACAACATCAGGAAAAATAGCACTATGAAGAAAACATTTAAAATACAAACCTCCAGGCACATGTGATTCTCTTGTAGCTCAGTCGGTAAAGAACCTGCCTCCAATGCAGGAGACCAGGTTTCATTCCCTGGGTCAGGAAGATCCCCTGGAGAAGGAAATGGCAACCCACTCCAGTATTCTTGCCTGGAAAATCCCATGGATGGAGGAGTCGGCAGGCTACAGTCCATGGGGTCGCAAAGAGTTGGACTCAACTGAGCAACTTCGCTTTCCTTTCCAGTATTCTTGCCTGGAGAATTCCATGGACAGAGGACCCTGGCAGGCTACAACCCATGGAATAGCAAGAGTCAAACAGGACTTAGTGACTAAACCACCACGCTAGGCAGAAATCCTTACAAGTAGATAAATAATATAGCTTATATTATTATATAGCTTCTTATGTATTCTTGTACATATTTAATCATACTCATTAAGAAATATGTTATTCCTTAAATGGAAATGCAAAATGAATTAAATGTGGTAAACATTCTTTGTTGTATCCACATACCCCTGTGAATTCACCTGAGTCTGGATAATCCTGGTAGTGATGCACAGATAAAGTTTTGAATTTGGATCCTATGCAATTTTTCTCCAATCTTTTTTCTTTATTTTTCATATTTGATCAGTATCAATAAATTTTATATAGCCATTATTAAGTCTGTCACTAAGACCTATTCAAAACTAGAGTCTTAAGTAGTCAGTCATGATGTTTCCTTTGCACAAAGTACCATCTACATGGGGTTGACTAGAACAGAATTAGCTGCCTCAAAGAAAAGGACTAACAAATGTTATAGTGATCATAATTTATGTTTCTTTGTATTTAGATCACTAGGAATATATCTAGGAAACACCTTATGAGTTTTCCAAGTTAATAGTAATGAAATATTTTTGAATAAATTGTGTCACTTTGCTTCCAAAGTTCATTCTTCATTTTGACACAAAAGTCCATCTGGGTTATATAAGATTCCTGAATGCCTTATGGGCTTTCACTTTCTGTACTGAAAATGGTGGCTGCAGAACTCACTGAAATGTTAAACTTAAAAATGGTCCAGCAGCCAAAGAAAGTGACACCAATAAATTTACTCTGTTTCTCAAGAATCTTATCTTGAGAGAGACACTGGTTATCTGATACTGGTCCATTGAAGGATAGGTAGCCCTATCAATCTAGGCAGAAGAAAAAAATAGTAGTTCCATATCCATCCATCAAGGGCTAGAAGTGGGTAGTGATTTTGCTCTCACAGATAAATATTATAAATGGTGAGTTTGGTCTTTCCTTTCTCTAATTCCATTATTCATATATCTTAGGTACAGAACTGCTCTTCTCCTGGCAGATGGCTGTTCTGCTCACATTAAGTTAAAATAGAGAAGAACAGTTTTGGAGCCTTGGAGAGATCAATATATCTGCTTATTGTGCTTCTCTGATTGTTTATAATAGCCATAAAAATTTGGAGAAAATACTAAGCTTTACTAAGCATAATTTTTTCATCACAGATAATATTTAATCAAAATAATATATTTATTTTTCACATAAATTATGTGTCTAAATGTTTGTTAGTTGTAGAAAAATATTGCAGCAGTGCCCCTGTGATATAAATATATCCTTTATACCTTCATTAGATTGCAAGAATTAATGAGTCAGAGAAACATCAACCTAAAGCAAATTGTCACCTTTCCAGAGAATTTTCAACCTGGGTTGCAAGAGTAACCACTGTGAACTGAAATGGTTTATACACCTATGGAATATACTGGGCTAACATACATTTGATTATTATGAAACTGAAGATTAATGACTTTTTCTAATCATTAAATTTGACCTAACAATAGAGGTTAATTCACCATAAATACTTATATAGTATAGTGCTTTTAAAATTTATCTTGGGAAAAAAACAATTTCTTCAATTACAATGGAACAAAGCAGGCTCCAGAAATTTGTAGCATAAGACAAAAATTAAAACCAAAGCCAAGGGAAGCAAACGCTTATCAGTTGATATTAGGGTCTGAAAAGTGTCTTAACATTAAAAATCAAGAAAAAATGCTTCAAGACACAGGATCATCCATCAGTACTCTATTTGGAGCTAAGATACAAGTTCCAAGACTGAAAACATAATTTTAGAACACTATGAATTTTACCAAATAATAAATCCTACTCTAGAAAAAATGTATTAGCTTGTTCCAAATCATAGTAATTAATAACAGTATTGAAAGTAAAGCCTAAGCCTAGATCAACCAGTTCAGATTCTAGTATACACTCTACTATAGCATACATCATTCCAAGAAAGAAATGACACTCAGAATGGGTCCATCCCAAGTCTGCTACATGTAAGGGAACCTGAGTGATGATCAGCTTTGACGAGGAATGTCTAGGGTAGAGGGCATGGAAAGGAAAAATAAGAACTTGACATGATAGTTATTAAAGTGACTCTTAAAACACAATACAATTTTTACTAAGACTGTCCTGAAGTATATCACTTACCATTTGTTAGAGAATGAAATATATTGATGTATTATTCCACATTCTTTCCTCTTTTGCTCAGAGGTACTCTGTAATCCCCAGTATTCACAGCATCAACACAAATGCCAAAACCCATATACTCATTTCCCACACATTATTTTGCAGTTTATGAAGCAATATTTTCCTGTGCCTAATTGCACATTTATAGTTAAAGTTTTACTTTTTATCAGTTTTATATCTGTGGCACTTTGGGGGAAAGGAGGATATATTTTCTTATCAATATATGTAATATAGTGGCAAGTATTGTGCTTGTGTGTATGTAGGTGTGTGTATATGTGTGCATACTAGAATGTGTTTCTTCCAGTTATCTTTTGTATTGCATGCTTTTTAAGAAAAATAGTTTTAAATATTGGTATGACAGTTTGCATTGTGTTATATATAAATTATGGTAGAGGGTAGTCTTATTTAAGAATATAATTACAATTAAGTAAATAAATTAAATAACTGATTTTTTAAAAAGTGACTAACACTTTCACTTTCAAAAAAATATTTACTCCAACCAAACACAATTTTATGTAGGGAAAAAAAAAATTGAGGACTATAAATCATGTTGAAATTTGTTTGAAGATGCCAAAAACATATATCTCAAAATTGAATTTTGCATTTTTAAAACCAGGCATTATCTTAAAGTATAAGTAAAATTATTCTATATAATAAAGGAAGACTTGCCATAAAGAAATTGTGAGTTGTACTGAAAGTCAGATTTACCTGGGGAAATTTTTTTTTTTCTTAATTTTTCATCTTCAGAAGTCGAGTATAGACACTAGGGATATAGACGACTATGTATTTTTTTCATGCATTATCTAAATTCTTGATTCAAAGGGAAAACCTAGAAAGAAGGAACACTTCCAGAATTTGTAAACCTTTCTGTGGAATTTCAGTTTCATAAAACCAGAATATATTGTTCAGGCCTCATTTAAAAGCATGATACTCCTGTTAAACAATTGTGCATCATTTTACATACAATTTTGTTTGTAAACTTTAACAAATCAGGGCAATTAATTTTACAGAACTAAAGACTTTGAAGAATGACATAATTATGATTGAATTACAGCACTTTCTGAAGAAATCTAATGCTCTAATTCAACTTTTTCTTTTTATGATTCTGAACAGAAAATAATAGTAAAGGAAAGGAAAGAGCAAAGCAAAAAGGATAGATATTTAGAGGAAAATGTTGAAGTCAATAATTCTCTAGAGTCAAAGGAAATAACTCAGAGAAAGATATGTTTCAGGATAAAAAGATAAAAATAAGAAGACATAGGAAGATATAAGCTCCCAGTTTGATTAAAATCTACATCCATCCATGTACAGTAATTCTTAATTCAAGAACAGGTTACATTTTAAATTATCAACTTCTATTATTAACAAAGTACAGAAAATGTAACTAAAATAAAAGAGCAAAACCTTAAGCAAAGAGTAGAAGAGGAGAGTGCAGATAAAAAGGGTTTAACCATCATCAAATTACTAAGATGATTGTCAATAAAATTATTATTATTATTATTATTTAAAGATATGTGCCTCCTTCTCATTACCACCACTTTGAACAAAGGGTTTCCCTGGTGGCTCAGTTGTAAAGAATCCACTGAGCAGACAATGTGGGTTTGAGCCCTGGGTCAGAAAGTTCTCCTGGAGAAGGAAATGGCAACCCACTCCAGTATTCTTGTCTTGGAAGTTCCATGGACAGAGAAGCCTGGTGGACTACAGACTTGGGGTTGCAAAAGATCCATATGTGACTTAGTGACAAAATAACAACAATAACTTTGATTAAAATATATTCTGAGAGATCTTCACAGCATTAGGCTATAACATTGTTCCTTGTTTTCCAAAAAGTGTGGATAAATTTCCCATGAAGAGCTCTGAATTAGGAGTTCTCAGGAATATATAAATATTTTAGATTTGTCAGATATAAAACTGAGTAATTGGAATCATTCCAGAACTTGATTTCTCATCTAAATTTGGATTGTGGAGAAAAGTACTTATTACTAGGTGACTGGTTAGAGTGGCAACAACAACAAAATAAAGCCAAACAGAAAAAGGGAATTGATTTTAGAGTGAGAATATTATACATGCTTCAGAAACTGTGGTCTGTTCCTAGTACTGTGAAAGAATCTGCCTACACATCTTAACCTACCAAGTATAAGAAATGAAAATATTTGTTAGGATTTGTCAGCAATCAGAACAAAACACACAGACAAACACACACTTAATGGGAACAAAACTTTTTGTTTTCTGGGTGTATTATTTTCAACATGCTAAAATGTTTTAATCAATATTTCCAAAAAGTATATAGTATAGAATTTTATGGTCTGTATATTTTCTTATTGTGGAATACCCAGTATAAACGTTTACTTATTCTTCCAGATGTATACATAGATATACCCATCCTCTCTCGGCCCTCAATCCTTCCCAGCATCAGAGTCTTTTCCAATGAGTCAACTCTTCACATCAGGTGGCCAAAGTATTGGAGTTTCAGCTTCAGCATCAGTCCTTCCAATGAACACCCAGGACTGATCTTCAGGATGGACTGGTTGGATCTCCTTGCAGTCCAAGGGACTCTCAAGAGTCTTCTCCAACACCACAGTTCAAAAGCATTGATTCTTCAGTGCTCAGCTTTCTTTATAGTCCAACTCTCACATCCATACATGACTACTGGAAAAACCATAGCCTTGACTAGACAGACCTTTATTGGCCAAGTAATGCCTCTGTTTTTTAATATGCTGTCTAGGTTGATCATAACTTTCCTTCCAAGGAGAAAATGTCTTCTAATTTCATGGCTGCAATCACCATCTGCAGTGATTTTGGAGCCTAAAAAGATAAAGTCAGCCACTTTTTCCACTGTTTCCCCATCTATTTGCCATGAAGTGATGGGACTGGATGCCATGAGCTTAGTTTTCTGAATGTTGAGATTTAAGCCAACTTTTTCACTCACCTCTTTCACTTTCATCGAGAGGCTCTTTAGTTCTTCTTCACTTTCTCCCATAAGGGTTAGGGCTAGGCTTAGCATGGCAATAAGTTATTTTTTTATAGATGAGTAATATTCCATTGTATAGATATATTTTCAAGTTAGGTGATTTAGTGTTTTGTTTGTTTGTTTGTTTTTTGTTTGTTTGTTTTCAGATAAATACCCAGGAGTGTCATTACAGTACCTGGTGGTGGTCATACATATTTTTAATTTTTGGAGGAGATTCCATACTGTTTTCCATAGTGTCTGTCCCAGTTTATATTCCCATCAAAAGTACACATGTTGACTTTTTCCTACATCTTTACCAGCACTTTTTATTTGTTGTCTTTTTCATAATAGACAGTTTGATTGGTATGAGGTGATGTTTAACTGTGATTTTGATCTGCATTTCACTCTTGATGAGATATATTTAGAATTTTTTTCATGTACTTATTGAACATCTCTGTGTATTCTTTTGAAAAATATCAATTCATGTTCTCTCTCATTTTTAATTGGTTTGTTTTCTGATGTTGACTGTATGAATTCCTTGTATAATTGAGATAGTAACCCCTTTCAAATATAACTTGCAAGTATCTTCTGACATTTATTAATTAGCCTTTAAAGAAATAATTTCCTTTGCTATGCAAGTCATTTTAGTTAATGTAGTCATATCTGTTTATTTTTGCTTGTGTTTCTCTTTCCACCATAGATGCATCAGAACAAATATTGTTAAGACTGATATTAAGACTTATGACTAAGAGTTTAACACCTATTATTTTTTCCTAAAAGTTTTATGATTTCATGCCTTACATGTAAGTCTTTAATCCACTTGAGTTTATTTTTCTGTATGAGGCAAGAAAGTAGTTCAATTTCTTTCTTTTCATGTAGCTGTCCAGTTTTCACAGTGTCATATTTTGGAGAAACTATTTATTTCTCATTATATATTCCTGGCTCCTTTATCACATATTAATTACATATATAAGTTTGGGTTCATTTCTGTGCTCTCTATTTTTTTTTTCCATTGAACTGTGCAGCTGTTTTTGTGCCAATACTATATACAGTACAATAAAAAGTAATACTTTTTATTACTGCAGATGGTGACTGCAGCCATAAAATTAAAAGATCCTTGCTCCTTGGAAGAAAAGCTATGACAAACCTAGATAGCATAATAAAAAGCAGAGACATTACTTGGCCAATAAAGGTCTGTATAGTCAAAGCTATGGTTTTTCCAGTAGTCATGTATGGATGTGAGAGTTGGACCATAAAGAAGGCTCAGTGCCAAGAATTGATGGTTTTGAACTGTGGTGTTGGAGAAGACTCTTGAGAGTCCCTTGGACTGCAAGGAGATCCAACCAGTCCATCCTAAAGGAGATCAGTTCTGGGTGTTCATTGGAAGGACTGATGCTAAAGCTGGAGCCTCAATACTTTGGGCACCTGATGTGTAGAGCTGACTCTTCAGATAATACCCTAATGCTGGGAAAGATTGAAGGCAGGAGGAAAAGGGGATGACAGAGGATGAGATGGTTGACTGGCATCACCGACTCAATGGACATTAGTTTGAGCAAGCTCTGGGAGATGGTGAAGGATAGGGAAGCCTGGTGTGCTGCAATTCATGGGGTCGCAAACAGTCAGACATGACTGACTGACTAAACAACAACAAAAAGTCTAGGTTCTTTTTGTGCTCTCTATTTTGTTCCACTAATCTTTATAACTGTTTTTTTGCCAATACCATACTCTTTTGGTTACAATAACTTTGAAGTATATTTTGAAATAAGAATATGTGTCACCTACAGTTATGTTCTTTCTGAAGATTGTTTTTGGTCATTAAGGGTCTACTGTATTTTTATACAAATTTTAGAATCATTTGTTCCACTTCTGTTGAAAATGCCATTGGTATTTTGATGAGCATAGAATTGAATTTGTAAATTGCCTTTGGTTATATGTATATTTTAACTATCTTAATTATTATAAACCATGAACATAGTATATCTTTCCACTTGTTTATATCATCTTTAGCTTCATTCAACAGTATCTATTAATTGTCTAATTACAGATCTTTTACTTCCTTAGTTCAATTTATTCATAAATATTTTATTAATTTTGATGGAATGCAAATAAGATTAAACATACTTTTTCTGGTAGTGTATTTTTAGTGTATAGAAACACAGGCTTCCCTGTTAGATAAACTGGTGAAGAATATGCCTCCAATGCAGGAGACCCCAGTTTGATTTCTGGGTTGGGAAGATCTGCTGGAGAAGAGAATGGCTACACCCACTCCAATATTCTGGCCTGGAGAATTCCATGAACAGAGGAGCCTGGCAGGCTACAGTCCATGGAGTCACAAAGGGTTGGACACAAATAAGCAACTTTTGCTTTCATAGAAACACAGCAGACTTCTGTATATTAATTTTTTATCTCACAACCTTATTAAATTCACTGATGAATCCTAGTGACTTTTTGCTGGTATCTTTAGGCCCTTTGCTTTTTTTTTTTAATGAGTCCTATTACTATTATGTCATTTGTACAATAATATTTTACTTCTTCTATTCTAATGTGGATTAGATTTATTTCTTTTTCTTTCCCAATTGGTGTTCCCAGAATTTTCAATACTATGGTGATTAATATAGTATTTTAATTGGTAATATTTTGTTAAGGATTTATATTTGTGTCCATGAGTGATATTGGTCTGACATTTTCTTTTACGTGATATATTTGTCTGCTTTTAGTATCAGGTTGATCCTGGACTCTTAGAATGGGTTTGAAATTGTTCCTATCACTGCAATTTGGGGAGATATTTTGAAAAAGATAGGTGTTAACTATTCTCCAAATATTTGGTGGAATTCTACTGTGAAGCTGTCAAGTCCTGGACTTTTGTTTGATGGTAGTTTTATTGATTATATTTTATTATTGGTGGTTGGTCTGTTCATATTTTCTATTTCTTCCTAATTCAGTTTTAGGAGCTTGTATTTAATGTCCATTGTTTCAAGGTTGTTATTTTTATTGGTATACAGTTGTCTGTAGTAATAGCTTATGATTCTTTGCATTTCTATGGTGTCAATTGTAACCACTCTTCTCTTATTTCTAGTTTTATTCATTTGAATTTTATCTCTTTTCTTCTTGATAAAAAAAGGCTTAATGTTTATCAATTTTGTTTATCTTTTCAAAGAATTAGCTCTTAGCTTCAATGATGATTTTGTTGCTTCTTTAGTCTATTTTTAATTTACTTATGATATGATCTTTATAACTTCCTTGACTATGCTTGGATTTTGCTTTTTCTTCTTTTTCTAGTTCCTTTTCCATCAAGATTAGGTTGTTTATTTTAGATTTTACTTGTTCCCTGGGGTATGTTTGTATCACTATAAACTTTCATCTTATAATTACTTTCAGTTTGTAATATATATTTTGGACTGCTGTGTTTCATTTTCATTTGTATCCCCATATTTTTTATTCCCTCTGTGATTTTTACAGGGCTCATTGGCAATTTAGAAGCATATTGTGTAGCCGTAACATATTTGTATTTTTTGTATTTTTAAATTTTAATTTATTTCTAGTTTTATAGGGTTGTAATCAGAAAATATTCTTGATATAATTTTCAATTTTCTTAAATTTTCTGAGTCTTGTTTTGGGGTCTAGCATGAAATCTGTATGGCAGAATATAATCTGCTGCTTTGGGCTGTAGTGTTTTATATATATACATACATATAGCTATTAATTTATCACATATAATGTTTCATTTAAGGCCAATTTTCATTATTGATTTTCTGTATGCATGGCCCATCCATTAGCATAATTTTGATTTTACTGTCCCCTACTATTACTATGTTTCTGTCTGCCCCCCATGTCTGTTTTTAATTGAACTATGTACTTAAGTACTCTTATTTGCATATATATTTACATGGTCTTCCCTTGTGGCTCAGCTGGTAAAGAATCTGTCTGCAATGTGGGAGACCTGGGTTCAATCCCTGGATTGGGACGATCCCCTGGAGAAGGGAAAGGCTATTGACTCCATTACATATACACACATATGTGTGTATATATATATATATCTGTTATATCCTCCTCTTAGATTTATCCTTTAATTGTTATGTAATGTCCTTCTTTTTGTCTTGATACACTCTGTTTTCAAGTATATCTTTTTCTGATATAATTATTGCTCCCCCAGAAATTTTTGCTTCTATTTTCATGGAATACGTGTTTCTATCCCTTCATTTTCAGTGCTTGTGCTTATTTCAATCTGAAGTGATTTTCTTGTAAGCAGCATATTTATGGGTCTTCTTGCAATCGGTCAGCTACTTGATGTATTTTGATTATATTTACAGGGCATCCCTGGTAGCTCAGCTGGAAAAGAATCTGTCTGCGATGCAGGAGATGTTGGTTCATTTCTTTGTTGAGAAGGGCCCCTGCAGGAGGGCATGTCTACTCACTCCAATATTCTTGCCTGGAGAATCCCCATGGACAGAGGATCCTGGTGGGCTATAATCCATGGGGTTGCAAAGAGTCAGACAGGACTGAGCGACAAAGAACACACATAGTAATTATATTTAAAATAATTTTATTTGCAGTCCATTATATTTAAAGTAATCTTGACAGGTGTGTACTTACTGTTACTTTGTAGTTTGGGGATTATTTTGCAGTTCTTTTTGACACTTTCTTCTTTTGCGGTCTTCCTTTCAACTTGATTTCTTCGTTCAGCATAATTTGGAACCCTTTCTTAGTTTGTTGTATGCGTACTTGCAATAGACTTTTACTTTGTGGTAACTGTGGAATTCATATATAGCGACCTATATACGTATGCAATCCTTTAAGTTTCTAATCCCTTAAATTCAAACATACTTTAACATCCCTACATTTTATTCTTACCCTATGTTTACTATTTTCCACATTCTATTTCGTATTTTATGCTTTATATGTGTTTTAGCTACTTATTATGGATATAAATCATTTAATTGGTTTTGTCTTTTAGGCTTCCTACAAACTTTATAAGAGGTTGATCTAGTACCTTTAATGTGTATTTGCCTATACTGTGTATTTGTTTTATCAATGATATTTTTTTCTTTTATAACTTTTATATTTTTGGTTGTGGCCTTTACTGTTTTGAGAAGTCCTTTCAACATTCCTTGTTAAGTTGGTTCACTGTGCTAAACTCTTAGTTTTTGCTTATCTATTAAACTTTTTGCTCTTTTAAAAATCTGGATAAATGCCTTGTCACAGGAGTATTCTTGATTGCACTTTTCCCCCATTGTCACTTTAATTATATCATGCCACTCATTTCTGGCCTTCATCATTTCTTCAGAATGTTTGTGGGCAAAGACACTGTCATATTAATTTCTAAGAAGTATTTTTCCAACAAACAACACAATAAGTGCAAGTATTTGCAAGTTGGCAATGATCCAAAGAAAAATGATGAAAGCATTTATTCCTTAAGCTTTCATTTTCTTAGAAAGCTCACATCTACATATAACTTTCACATATGAATCAAGTTAGAATATGGATTTTAGCCTTCACATTACAACTGTTAAATTTGCCATTGCCTTCCACACAGAGCTGACTTTTACACTGCATACTCTGACAGAAATTTCTGGCATAAATTTTTGACAAATGGATACTCTATGGAATCATCAATGTAATCACATGTATACAATAGTTCCATTAATGCACATATTCCCTCTTGTAAATTTGCAGTCACTCTTCCCAAACACAAAGCCTATGGCAACATTTGATATTTTTTCTGCCTTCATAATTTTGATAATACAAAATGTTTATAAACAGAATATTGATATTATATTTATGAAAATTATATGTATATATATGTTTGTGTGTGTATGTGTTTGTGTGTGTGTGTGTGTCTGTGTGTGTGTGAATCACTCAGTCATGTCCAAATCTTTGCTGGAGTAAGAATACTGGAGTGGGTTGACATTCTATTCTCCAAGGGATCTTCCCAACCCTGGGATCAAGTCCCGGTCTCCCACATTGCAGGCAGATTCTTTACTGTCTGACCCAACAGGCAGTTAATATGTACATATGTTTGTATAAAAATGGGCTTCCCAGGTGGCTCAGTGGGTAAAGAATCAACCTGATATACAAGTCATACAGGAGACATTGGTTTGATCTCTGGGTCTAGAAGATTCCCTGAAGGGCATGACAACCCATTACAGTGTTATTGCCTGAAAAAGCCCATGGGCAGCGGAGACTGGCAGGCTGCTGTGCATGGGGTCGCAAAGAGTCAGACAAAACTGAAACAACAGAGCATACATGAACATGTATAAATACATGTACATATATATATAGCCTTTTCTCAGCTTGCTTTTTCACTTGTAAAACTACTCTCTTTTCATCCATTTAAGTTATTTTTTGTGTCAATAATTTGTCACTTTCAATTGTTGAATAATATTCCATCATATGGATGTATCCATTTGTTTAACCATTTACTAGATTAAGATTAAGGACCTTTAGACTGTTTCAAGTTTTTCATGGTTATAAATAGCATCATTGTAAATATTTGTGTTAATGGACATATTTCCTGGTTTCTAATTTAAAAACATTCCATCATTCATCACAAGTTTTTATATTAGCCATAAAATTCATTGTTCATGTCTCTTATAATGTTAAAAAAAAATTTTTTCCTATTTTCCTTAATGTTTTTATTATGATTGGATGTTCAGTTTTGTCAGCTATTTCATATTCCTCCACTGAGATGTTCATGTACTTACTTTCTTTAGTCTATTGATACAATGTTAGATAGATTTTTAAATGTTGAATTAGCTTTGCATTCACAGAATAATCCTCATTTTTTCTTATTATCTATTCATAAATTTTGGAATTCTATTTGCTATTCTTAGTTGATTTTTGCATTTAAATTAATGAGGATTATTAATCTTATAGATCTACCTTTTAAGAATATTTTTTAAATTTTCATATCAATATATAGTGGGCTCAAAAAATAAATTTGTATAGAATTGATATACTCTTTCAAATATTTCATAGACTTCTCAGATGAAGTGATTTGGACCACACATACACACACACAAAAAAAAAATTTAAACACCATCTATGAATTAAATTTCTTCAACAGGAAAAACTACTTAAGCTTTCTATTTAGGTCTCACTCTTCAATTCAGTTCAGTCGCTCAGTCATATTCAACTCTTACTGATCCCATGGGCTGCAGAATGCCAGGCTTCCCTGTTCATCACCAACACCCAGAGCTTGCTCAAACTCATGTCCATCAGGTCGGTGATGCCATCCAACCATCTCATCCTCTGTTGTCCCCGTCTCCTCCTGCCTTCAATCTTTCCCATCATCAGGGTCTTTTCCAATGACTCAGTTCTTCACATCAGGTGGCTGAACCACTGAAGTTTTCAGCTTCAGCATCAGTCCTCAATGACTATTCAGAATTGATTTCCTTTAGGATGGACTGGTTGGATCTCCTTGCAGTCCAAGGGACTCTCAAGAGTCTTCTCCAACAACACAGTTGCAAAGCATCAATTCTTCTGTGCTCAGGTTTCTATATGGTCCAATTCTCACACCTATACATGACTACTGGACAAACCATAGCTTTGACTAAATGGAACTTTGTTGACAAAGTAATATCTCTGCTTTTTAATTTGCTGTGTAGGTTGGTCATGACTTTTCTTCCAAGAGGCAAGCATCTTTTAATTTCATGGTGGCAGCCACAATCTGCAGTGATTTTGGAGCCAAGGAAATAAAGTTTTTACTGTTTCCATTGTTTCCTCATCTATTTGCCATGAAGTGATGGGACTGGGTGTCATGATCTTAGTTCTATGAATCTTGAGTTTCACACCAGGTTTTTCACTCGCCTCTTTCACTTTCATCAAGAGGCTCTTTAATTCCTCTTCACTTTCTATCATAAGGGTGGTGTCATCTGCATATCCGAGGTTATTGATATTTCTCCCATCAATCTTGATTCCAGCTTGTGCTTCATCCAGCCTGGCATTTCTCATGATGTACTCTATATGTAAGTTAAATAAAGAAGGTGACAATATACAGCCTTGACTACTCCTTTCCCATTTGGAACCAGTCTTTTGTTCCATGTCCAGTTCTAATTGTTGCTTTAGGACCAGTCTATAGATTTCCCAGGAGGCATGAAAGGTGGTGTGGTATTCCCATATCTTGAAGAATTTTCTACAGTTTGTTGTGATCTACACTGTCAAAGGCTTTGGAGTAATCAATAAAGCAGAAGTAGATTTTTCTTTTTTTTTTTTTCTGGAATTCTCTTGCTTTTTCTATGATCCAATGAAGGATGGCAACTTGATCTTTGATTCCTCTTCCTTTCTAAATCCAGTTTGAACATCTGGATGTTCAAGATTCATATACTGTTGAAGCCTGGCTTGGAGAATTTTGACCATTACTTTGCTTGCATGTTAGATGAGTGCAATTGTGCGGTAGTTTGAACATTCTTGGGATTGCCCTTCTTTAGGATAGGAATGAAAATTGACCTTTTCCAGTACTGTGGCCACTGCTGAGTTTTTCAAATTTGCTAGCATGTTGAGTGCAGTACTTTCACAACATCATCATTAGGATCTGAAATAGCTCAATTGGAATTCCATCAACTCCACTAGCTTTGTTCATAATGATGTTTCCTAAGGACCACTTGACTTTGCGCTCCAGGCTGTCTGGCTCTAGGTGAGTGATCACACCGTTGTGGTTATCTGAGTCATGAAGATCTTTTTTGCACAGTTCTTCTGTGTATTCTTGCCACCTCTTCTTAATATCTTCTGCTTCTGTTAGGTCTGTAATATTTCTTTCCTTTATTATGTCCATCTTTGCATGAAATGTTCCCCTGTTATTTCTAATTAAAGAGATCTCTAATCTCTCCCATTCTATTGTTTTCCTGTATCTCTTTGCATTGATCACTGAGGAAGCCTTTCTTATCTGTCCTTGCTATTCTTTGAAACTCTGCATTCAAATGGGTGTATCTTTCCTTTTCTCCTTTGCCTTTAGCTTCTCCTCTATTCTCAGCTATTTGTAAGGCCTCCTCAGACAACCATGTTGCCTTTGTGCATTTCTTTTTTCTTGGGGATTGTTTTGATCACTGCCTCCTGTACAGTGTCATGAACCACGGTCCATAGTTCTTTGTACATTCCATCAGATCTAATCCCTTCAATCTATTTGCCACTTCCACTGTATTATCATAAGGGATTTGATTTAGTTCATACCTGAATGGGCTAGTGATTTTCTCTACTTTCTACAATTTAAGTCTGTACTTTGCAATAAGGTATCATTCTTATGCTCTCTTTTCTTCTGTCTTTCTTTTTGAATGGATACTGTGTTTTTCGGCAAAAAAAAGCATACTACAAAATTTATTGGCATAAACATAGTTCACATTGTTCTCTGATTATCATTTTGCATTCTATAGTATTTGTAGTGATTAGGGAGATGGTTTGGCTAGAAGTTTATCAAATGCATTAATTTTATGTTTTATTGATATTTTTATTATTTTCTGTTCTTATTTTTATTATTTAATTCTTCCGTTGATTTGGGTTCAATTTTCTTTCTTATTCTGATGTGTCAAAACAGAAATTTAAATAGTTGACCTGCAGATCCTAGGATGAGTCTCTGTTTCTTTTCCTATGTTTATTACATGCTTCAATTAGATTCATACTTGGAAAGAGCTAACAGTCATACTAAAATATTTTTGACATCCTTAGGTATCATAATTCTATAAGTCCACATGGTAATTACATAAATATAAGCTGTCAGTATATGATTGCTTCTACTTGTAATATTTGGTAATTACATAATTTGGCATGATTGCAATTATAAAAACAGTACATAGTAATTGACTAAAATTATTTTTTTAGTTTTTTTTTCTAAAACTCAAAACTTTTCTATATTATGAAAAGTAACAAAACATGCAATTAGAAGAAAATTCAGAGGGATACTCTATTATTCTTCAAAATGTGAGAAACTTATTTTTTGTCTTTTTATAATATTTGATCAAATGTATAACTGTGTGCTACATCTATCTAAAATTATGCATAATCTAATAAAATTTGCATAATTGTTCAAAACTTTGTTTTATGGAAGGAACTTTTTAACTTCTTGACTTTTTTTTTTACTAATGTAAAATTATTTTGGCATCTCAGAGAAACAAATAATCCAAAGAAAAAACAATGATTAAGTTGACATTGTCACTGATAGCCACATGCTTTATACTCCTCTCATGAAACTCAAGGTTAAATAGTAACAGACTTTAAATTTTTCTATATAAGTCCTACTTGACCTTTAATATTATGTATATGATGACTGGGATGGCATGATTTTTAAATAAAAAATTAATTTAAAAATATATGTGATAAGAAAAGGCAGCTTCATGATTCTGACTTGCAGCTTCAACAAATAATTATAGACACACTGGAAACAAATAAAAAAAAAAATACAATATTGGCAATGAATTGGAAAGTCTCTAAAAGGACATAAAATATATAAAGCAGAATTTGATGAAAACTTTATAACTAAACATGTGAGATATTTGAAGTAGGTTCAACAGCATATAATATAAGCAATAGAGGAAAATAAATGAATTGGCAGAAAGTTTGAGATCATCTATTCTGAATGACAAAAGAAAGTAGACTAGAAACAAAATGTACAGATCCTCAAAACCTGTGGAACTAAAACAAATGATATGAAATGATTTTTATTGAACTCCACAAACAGAAGAGAAAAAAAAAGTACACTTCCTATGTTTAGCAAGAGACATAAACCAATTTATTCAAAAATTAGTTGAATATCAAACCAAAAGAAAATCCATATCAAGACACTTCATAGCTACTTACTTACATATATTACCTGAAAACTAAAGACAAATAAAATACATGGAGAAGAGAAAATGACACCTTATCTATAGGGGAAACCAATTTGAATGATAGCAAACTTCATGGCAGAAAACAGAAGCCAGAAGGAAGTGGGAGAATATTTTTAAATTACCTAATTAAAAAAAAAAATGTCAATCCATAAACAAATATCAAGTAAAAAATATTCTTCTGAGAAAAAGAATAAAACCAGATATTTTCAGAAATATAATTTATCACCAATAGAAGACACAGGTTCAGTCACTGGATCAGGAAGAAGGAAATAATAATCCAGTCCAGTATTCTTCCCTGGGAAATTCTATGGACAGAAAATCTTGGTGGGTTACAGTCTATGGGGTCACAAAAATATTGGACACAATTTAATGATTAAACAACAGCAACACCATCAATCAAATGAATCTAATCAGCATTTATAAGGAAATCTCCAAATAATTGGCGACAGCAAATTCTGAGAAATGCTAAGTCAAACAAGAATTTTTCAGATGTTATGAAAATAATATCATATTGTAAATTAACTGTACTTCAAATGTTAAAAAAACAGTGTATATAGGTAGATAGATGTATTTGAAAGGAAAAATATATATATCAAATTTGTGGAAATAGCTAAAGTTGAAAGGATCATTTATAGTTTTAAATACATATATTGAAAATAGATGAAAAGGGTCAAGTCAATATTCTGAACATTCAACCTCAAAACCTAGAAAAAGAAGAACTAGCAAACCCCAAGCAAATCAAGGAAATAATAAAAATAAAGGCAGAAATAAATAAAATTATAAACAGGAAAATAATAGTGAATATCATATGAACAAATAACTAATATTTTTAAAAAATGAAAAAAAAAAACAACTTCTTTCTAGACTGACAAAGTTAAAAAGAGAGAGTATGAAATTACAAAATATGAGGAACAACACAAGATATATCATGACAAGCTTTATAGATGTTAAAAGAATAACTAGGGCATACTAAAAAGAGCTCTGTACACTTTGACAGTCATGATGAAACAGACAAATTACCAACAAAAATGAAACCAATCACATCCCACTTAATAAGAACTAGGTAATCAGCATATCTCTGTAACTATTAAGAAAATTAGATTCCTGATTTTAAAATACCCATGAAAGAACATCACAGACCCCAATGATTTCACTGGAAAATTCCATCAACTGTTTGAAGGATTAACAACAATAGGATACAGTAGAAGGGAGATATTTTTAAATTTATTTTCTGAAGCTATTATTACATCAAAACCAGGTAAAAGAAGTACACAAAAATGAAGATAAAAGAATATTTAAAAAGAAAGATATCAATGTCCTAGCTAATAGGGACAAAAATTCTTACCATAATATCAGCAAAATGAATGAAATATATAAGAATAATTATTCACTATAAGAAAATGGGTTTTATTCCAGAAATGCAAGACTGGTTCAATATTGAAAAAAACCAGTTGGAACAATTACACAAGATTATTTTTTTAATATATTTTTAATTGGAAAATAATTGCTTTACAATGTTGTGTTGGTTTCTTCCATACAACAACATGAATCAGCCATAAGTGTACATATATCCCTCCCACTTCCCACCCCATCTCATCCCTCGAGGTTGTCACAGAGCACCATGTTGAGCTCCCTCTGTTAAACAACAACTTCCCCCTAGCTATTTTACATATGGTAATACCTATGTCTCAATGCTACTCTCTCAATTTGTCCCACCCTCTCCTTCCACTGCTCTGGCCACAAGTCTGTTAACTGTGTCCACATTTCTATTCCTGACCTGCAAATAAGTTCATCAGAAACATTTTTCTAGGTTCCATATATATGCATTAATGTATGGTACTTGTTTTTCCTCTTTCTGATTTGTTTCATTCTCTATGACAAGTCTATCCAAATGACCCCATATCTTTCCTTTTTACTGCCAAGTAATATTCCTTTGTATACATGCACTATGTCTTCTTTTTCTATTTCTCTTTTGATTTAGGTTAGCAACCATTTAGGTTGCTTCTATATCCTATATGGTAAATAGTGCTGCAATAAACACTGGGGTGCACGTGTCTTTTTGAATAATGGTTTTCTAAGGGCATATGCCCAGAAGCAGGATTGTTAGGTCACATGGTAGTTCTATTTTTTTTTTTTTCTTTTTAAGGAATCTCTGCCTTGTTCTCTAAGGGGGCTGTATCAATTTACATTCCCATCAACAATGCAAGAACAGTTCATTTTCTCCACACCCTCACCAGCATTTATTGTTTGTGAATATTTTTGGTTATGGCCATTCTACTGGTATGAGGCTATACACATCATTTTAGTTTTGATTTGGATTTCTCTAATAATGAGCAATGTTGGGCATTTTTTTTTTTTTCATGTGTTTATTCACCATCTGCTTGTCTTCTTTAGGTATTTTGCCCATTATTTATTTATTTATTTATTCATTTTTAATTGGGTTGTTTGTTTTCCTGATATTGAATTGCATGAACTGTTCATGTATTTTGGACATTACTCCTTTGTCAGTTGATTCATTGGTAAATATTTTCTTCCATTCTCATTATCGTCTTTTCATCTGTTTAAAGTGCCATTTGCTGTGCAAAAGTTTTTAATTAGGTCCCCTTTATTTAATAATTTTGTTTTTATTTCCACTACTCTAACAGGTGGGTCAAAGAGGATCTTGCTGCAATTTCGGACAATGAGTGTTTTACGTTTTCCTCTAAAAGTTTACAGTTTCTGGTCTTACATTTAGGTCTTTAAACCAATTATAGCTTCCCTGATAGCTCACTTGATAAAGAATCTGCCTGCAGTGCAGGAAACCCTGGGTCAGGAAGATCCACTGGAGAAGGGATGGGCTACCCACTCCAGTATTCTTGGGCTTCCCTTGTGGCTCAACTGGTAAATAATCTGCCTGCAATGCCCAAGACCTGGGTTTTATCCCTGGGTTGGGAAGATCCCTTGGAGAAGGGAATAGTTACCCACTCCAGTATTCTGGCCTGGAGAAGTCTATGGACTATATAGTCCATGGGGTCACATAGAGTCGGACATGACTGACCAAATTTTACTTCCACTTTCTTTCAAACCATTTCTAGTTTATTTTTGTGTATGGTGTTAGGAAGTGTTCTAATTTCATTCTTTTACATGTAGCTGTCTATGTTCCCACCACCACTTATTGAAGAGACTATTCATTCTCCATTGCATGTTCGTTCCTCCTTTGCCCATAGGTGCCTGAGTTTATCTCTGGGATTCCTATCTTGTGTCATTGATCTATGTTTCCAGTTCTATATTGTTTTGATTACTGTAGTTTGTAGTATAATCTGAATCCTGGTAGGTTGATTTGTCCAACTCTGTTTTTCTTTCTCAAGATTGATTTTGCTATTTGGAGTCTTCTATGTTTCCATACAAATTGAGAAAAGTTTTGTTCCAGTTCTTTGAAAAATGTCACTGGTCATTTAGTAGGGATTGCATTGACTCTGTAGATTGCTTTGCCCATGCTAAGTTGTTTCAGTCATGTCCGACTTTGTGCAACCTTCTTGACTGTAGCCTGCCAGGGTCCTCTGTCCATAGGATTTTCCAGGCAAGAATACTGAGATGGGTTGCCATGTCCTCATCCAGGAGATCTTCCTGACCCAGGGGTTGAAATTGCATTTCTATGCCTGCTACATTGGCAGGCAGGTTCTTTACCATTAGCACCACCATCCAAGAACATGATATATCTCTCCATTTGTGTATGTCATCTTTGATTTCTATCATTAGTGTCTTATAGTTGTCTGCATACAGGGTTTTTATGTACTTATGTAGGATTATTCTTATATTATTTTTAGGTATGGTTAAGATTATTCTAAAATTTACGTAAAATCAATGTAAGTTCAAAACCTAAAACAATTTTTAAAAGATAAACTGTAAATTAGAAGAAAATGGTCTCTACCTAGTTTCAAGCCTTATGTTAAATGTGTAGTAATTACGACTGTCTGGTATTATAAATGTATAGGTACTTTTATATGTCAGTGGAAAAGAATCAAGAGCATGAAAGTATATCCATGCATATCCTGCACTGAATTATTTTTACAAAGACTCAAATGCAGTTTAATGAAGAAAAGATGTCCTTTTCCACAAATTATGCTAAAATAAGTGGAAATCCATTAGCAAACAAATAAATAAAATAAAGCAAACAATATTTGACATAAGTCTTGGATCTTTAACCTAAATATATCAAACCATATCTCTGGGACCTACAGTTAGATGATAGGAAAATTAGATACCAACATTAGAATGAGCCAACATAGAAAAAAATGAAAAGTTGAACTTCATCAAAGTTAAAAACATTTGACCTTTAAAATATTCTGGGGAAAAAAATAGGGGAAGGGTCAATGGACAGACAGTGAAGAGGATGTTTATAAACCATACAGCCAAAAAAAAGACTTGTTATTGAATATATAAAGAACTCTTGAAACTAAAGAAACCTAAACTCTGTAAACTGAAATAAATCCAATTAGCAAATGGGAAATAACATAAAGAGAAATTTCAGTGAAAAGAAGATGCAGATAACAAACAAGAGCATGAACAAAATTAAATATCACTAAAATTCAGACTTAAATTGAAGAAAGAAGGTAAAACCACTAGACCATTCAGGTATGACCTAAATCAAATCCCTTATGATTATACAGTGGAAGTGAGAGACTAGATCTGATAGACAGGGTGCCTGATACACTATGGACAGAAGTTCATGACAATGTACAGGAGAGAGGGATTAAGACTATCCCCATGGAAAAGAAAAGCAAAAAAAAAAAAAAAGACTGTCTGAGGAGGCCTTACAAATAGCTGTGAAAAGAAGAGAAGTGAAAAGCAAAGGAGAAAAGGAAAGATATTCCCATTTGAATGCAGAGTTCCAAAGAATAGCAAGGAGAGATAAGAAAGCCTTCCTCAGTGATCAATGCAAAGACATAGAGGAAAACAACAGAATGGGGAAGACTAGAGATCTCTTCAAGAAAATTAGAGACACCAAGGGAACATTTCATGCAAAGATGGGTTTGATAAAGGACAGAAATGGTATGGACCTAACAGAAGCAAAAGATATTAAGAAAAGGTGGCAAAAATACACAGAAGAACTGTACAAAAAAAGATCTTTACAACCCAGATAATGCCTTAGAAAGCATCAGTATGAACAAAGCTAGTGGAGGTGATGGAATTCCAGTTGAGTTATTTCAAATCCTGAAAGATGATGCTGGGAAAGTGCTACACTCAGTATGTCAGCAAATTTGAAAAAGTCAGCAGTGGCCACAGGACTGGAAAAGGTCAGTTTTCATTCCAATCCCTAAGAAAGGCAATCCCAAAAGAATGCTCAAACTACCTCACAGTTGCACTCATCTCACACGCTAGTAAAGTAATGCTCAAAATTCTCCACGCCAGGCTTCAGCAATACGTGAACTGTGAACTTCCAGATGCTCAAGCTGGTTATAGAAAAGACAGAGGAACCAGAGATCAAATTGCCAACATATACTGGATCATCGAAAAAGCAAGAGTTCCAGAAAAAAAAACCAACAACATCTATTTCTGCTTTATTGACTACGCCAAAGCCTTTGACCATGTGGATCACAATAAACTGTGAAAAATTCTGAAGGAGACGGGCATACCAGACCACCTGACCTGCCTCTTGAGAAACCTATATGCAGGCCAGGAAGCAACAGTTAGAACTGGACATGGAACAACAGACTGGTTCCAAATAAGAAAAGGAGTATGTCAAGGCTGTATATTGTCACCCTGCTTATTTAACTTTTATGCAGAGTACATCATGAGAAATGCTGGGCTGGAAGAAGCACAAACTGGAATCAAAATTTACAGGAGAAATATCAATAACCTCAGATATGCAGGTGACATCACCCTTATGGCAGAAAGTGAAGAGGAACAAAAAAAGCCTCTTGATGAAAGTGAAAGAGGAGAGTGAAAAAGTTGGCTTAAAGCTCAACATTCAGAAAACTAAGATCATGGCATCTGGTCCCATCACTTCATGGCAAATAGATGGGAAAACAGTGGAAACAGTGGCTGACTTTATTTTATTTTATTTGGGGGGGGTGCTCCAAAATCATGGCAGATGGTGATTGCAGCCATGAAATTAAAAGACGCTTACTCCTTGGAAGGAAAGTTATGACCAACCTAGATAGCATATTAAAAAGCAAATACATTACCTTGTCAACAAAGGTCTGTTTAATCAAAGCTATGGTTTTTCCAGTGGTCATGTATGGATGTGAGAGTTGGACTGTGAAGAAAGCTGAGTGCTGAAGAATTGATGCTTTTGAACTGTGGTGTTGGAGAAGACTCTTGAGAGTCCCTTGGACTGCAAGGAGATCCAACCAGTCCATCCTAAAGGAGATCAGTCCTGGGTGTTCATTGGAAGGATTGATGCTAAAGCTGAAACTCCAAAACTTTGGCCACCTCATGTGAGGAGTTGACTCATTGGAAATGACCCTGATGCTGGGAAAGATTGAGGGCAGGATGAGAAGGGGATGACAGAGGATGAGATGGTTGGATGGCATCACCAACTTGATGAACATGAGTTAGAGTAAACTCCGGGAGTTGGTGATGGACATAGAAGCCTGGCATGCTGTGATTCATAGGATCACAAAGAGTCAGACACGACTGAGTGACTGAACTGAACTGAACTGAGACATCTGCAAAATGGAAATTCAAACTGCAATGGAAATATCAATACACGTGACTGATATGAGAATGGAAGGCTAAAAGAAAAAATGGTGACAAAACCATATACTGACAAGAGAGTATGTGACCAGGATCACTTATATATTGTTGGTAGGAATTGAATATGCCACATTCACTCTGGAAAATTATTTGGTGATTTTTTTTTTTTTTTGGTTATCTGGTTTTGATTTATAAAATTATATATGCATATATATATAATTATACATGCATATAAAATTATATATATATGCATATATATATTTATAAAATTATATATATATATCACATATAAAATTATAAAGGCACTCCTGGGCACTTATTCCAGAAAAATGTAGAAATATAATCTCATAAAATCCCAAACATGAAAGCATTTCTGTGTAAATTCATATAACCATATATGAATTAATATTTATCATTAAATAACTATACAATTTTAAATTTTCATTAATTTATTTATGTGGGCATTTTAAGCAATATACTTCCCAAAGTGATTTTTATCCTAGGCAAGATTATAGATTCACTTATTAAGAATCTGGTTAGGATAACTTAGGAGGAAAAATGTGATAAAAGCAACCAACAGAATGTTAATGGGACATCATATTCATTGAAATTAATGTGTTTTATTTTCTGCAAAATCTAGCTATATATTCATCAGAAGACAGCATTTGAATATGTGTAAAAATATTAGTATCTGTCAATAATCTATAGATGATAAGATAGAAAAATGCCAGAATTATTTTATAACTAGTGATATCTATAATGTTCTGATCTACTCTCATGGAAAGCTATTTCTAGAGAGATCAGTCCAGCACACAGATGTATCACATGATTGTATTTACTCTTTTTGGTAAGATGTTTTCAAATATTTTGATAAAATATTTAGGATACTTGTATTTGATTAAAGGAGTGGGAAAAATAATGAATTCATTGGACATAATGTCATGGTCCCAAAAGACCTTAAAATATTTCAATGATCAGTTAAAAAACAAGATACAATTAATAAGAATAATATTAAAACACATGAAGCACCATACTATATTAAAAATAGAAAATAAATGATTAAATATCAATATATGTGAAGAAAATTAAGATACTTTAGTATTCTAAAAAATAATCACTATATATATTATGTTGTCCTTAAAAAATTAGGCAATTTCTGCAATCTTAATCTAGAGCAAGAGAAGTACTGATCCCACTCTAGTCTTCAAGCTTATACTATTATCCAGAGCAGTACAATAATTTTTGGAACTTAGACTTAATAGAAGTCAAGGGACAGCAATCAATCAACTGACCAACCAAAGAAATACATCTTGAAATCCTATGGCAAGGGGAATAATGGATAGAAAAGTAATTCAAGAAGATTCAAGGAAACAGGACTTGAAGAACCACCACATAAATGCATTTTATATTTGTTCTTCATATTCCCAGGAGTGTAGGTTGGAATCAACGGAGATGACATACAACAAACAGGCTTTTCACCCTACAATAAGGAAGGACAACACTAACAAATGGATATTTCAAAAATTAATTGACATGAACTATCCAGAAATATACTATATCGCTTGTTATTAAAGTTAACTGAAAAGTCAGTTGAAGAAGATATAATCAGGGAGAGTTTAACTGAAACTGGATGCATCTCTTCCAGGTGTTTTTTCAAAGGTTAACTAGTCACAGAGCATCCTAATTTTTCTACTAAAAAAACAAACAAACAAAACAAAACAAAATCCTCACTCTATTCTTCATTCTATATATTCTTCTCCTGCTTTTTCCTCATAGAATGTATAACTGATCTATATACTATAGATGGATCATTGAAAAAGCAAGAGAGTTCCAGAAAAACATCTATTTCTGCTTTATTGACTATGCCAAAGCCTTTGACTGTGTGGATCACAATAAACTATGGAAAACTCTCAAAGAGATGGGAATACCAGACCAAGTGACCTGCCTCTTGAGAATCCTGTATGCAGGTCAGGAAGCAATAGTTAAAACTGGACAAGGAATAACAGACTGCTTCCAAATAGGAAACGGAGTATGTTAAGGCTGTATATTTTCGCCCTGCTTATTTAACTTATATGCAGAGTACATAATGATAAACGCTGGGGTGCAGGAAGCACAAGCTGGAATCAAGATTGCCAGGAGAAATATCAATAACCTCAGCTATGCAGATAACACCACCTTTATGGTAGAAAGTGAGGAAGAACTGAAAAGCCTCTTGATGAAAGTGAAAAAGGAGAGTGAAAAAGCTGGCTTAAAGCTCAACATTCAGAAAACTAAGATCATGGCATCCAGTCCCATCACTTCACGGCAAATAGATGGGGAAAAAGTGGACACAGTGGCTGACCTTATTTTTCTGGGCTCCAAAATCACTGAAGATGGTGATTGCAGCCATGAAATTAAAAGACACTTGCTTCTTGGAAGGAAAGTTATGACCAACCTAGATAGCGTATTAAAAAGCCGAGACATTACTTTGTCAACAAAGGTCCATCTAGTCAAGGCTATGGTTTTTCCAGTGGTCATGTATGGATGTGATAGTTGGATTATAAAGAAAGCTGAGCACCAAAGAATTGATGCTTTTGAACTGTGGTGTTGGAGAAAATTCTTGAGAGTCCCTTGGACTGCAAGGAGATCCAACAATTCCGTCCTAAAGGAGAATAGTCCTGGGTGTTCATTGGAGGTGCTAATATTGAAGCTTAAACTTCAGTACTTTGGCCACCTGAAGTGAAGAGCTGACTCATCTGAAAAGACCCTGATGCTAGGAAAGATTGAGGGCAGGAGGAGAAGGGGACGAGAGAGGATGAGATGGTTGGATGTCATCACTGACTCGATGAACGTGAGTTAGAGTGAACTCCGGGAGTTGGTGATGGACATGGAGGCCTGGCGTGCTGTGGTCCATGGTGTTGCAAAGATTCGCACACGACTGAGTGACTGAACTGAATTGAACTTATACTATAGATTTTACTTATCTTTAAGTTCTCTGCCTCTCCCTACAAAACGTAACCCCTTTAAAAATAGTTTTGCTTATTTGTCCTCTGCAGTACCCCTAGAAATTAGAACAGTACTTGACACATATTTTATATTTTTAATAAATGTAGGCATCCATAAATGAATGGAAAATGAATGAATAAATACACACATATATAAATAAATAAATGGGCTAAAAAACATTAAGCTCCATTTCAGGTATGAAATTCTAAGATATACTTATTTTTAAGTTATTTTTTAAATGAAACAGATAATTGTTTCTTTTTTATTGTGAATAGGTCAATCAAAAGTCATGCTAGTTATATTTTCCAAATCAAAAATATCTTGGAATAAAAATTATGCTTCTATCCATAATATATATGATTATATATAAGATTTTGTGAAAAAGTAGATGTACAGATAAACACAGGCAATCATAAGAGTTTTGGAGACTAAGATTGTATTAAATTCAGTATCTGGTATATGTTTATTAGTATATTCTATTCCTCTGTGTCTTTTTAATTATACATTTTATTTTGAGAGAATTTCTCATTCGTGTTTACTTAATGTAATGATACACTGCTGCTGTTTAGTTTCTAAGTCATGTCCAACTCTTTTGCAATGCCATGGACAGCAGCCCACCAGCTTCCTCTGTCCAAGGTATTTCTCAGGCAATAGTACTGTAGTTGGTTTCTGTTTCCTTCTTCAGGTGATCTTCCTGACTCAGGGATTGAATCCATGTCTACTGCATTGGCAGGTACATTTCTTACCACTGAGCCACTGGGGAAATACAAAGATATATATATATATATATATATAGAGAGAGAGAGAGAGACAGAGACAAAGAAAGAATATATATATATATATATATATATATATATGTGTGTGAATAATATTTCTGTATTTACATAATCTTGTTATAGACAATTTTATACATATCTCTGGCATACAAATTTTCTCTGGCATGCTTTAGTTTTGAGCCTACATTCCTGCTAGCATTCTTGCCGTTATGCTTAAATACAGTATTAAGGAATCTTTTATTTGCTTTTAAATACTGTGTTTTAATGAACATTTATGTGAACCCTTTATGCTTCTTAGATTAATAATCTTTTCTTTGTGATATTCTATATATTGGTAATCTTGTTTTAGCTTCTTTTCTTTTCCATAGGTCATGATCAAACCCTGTTGTTGATGAGCTAAAGAATCTGAAATTAGAATTTGTAAATGATTCGAGTTGTAATATACAATCATATTGTTAGTGTGCATTTCTTAATTACATATATATTTTCATTTATTTTATTATGTTGATGATGCATGTACATATGGAAGTGCAAACTCAAGTAATGCTCAAGTATTTGAAATATAAGGTAAATTTCACCTTCCTTACCAACTCCACAAGGAATTGAT
Source organism: Dama dama (assembly GCF_033118175.1). Taxonomy (NCBI): domain Eukaryota; kingdom Metazoa; phylum Chordata; class Mammalia; order Artiodactyla; family Cervidae; genus Dama; species Dama dama. The sequence goes on along the minus strand of NC_083708.1, from coordinate 5,094,917 downwards.
GAAGAAGAAAAAGAAACTGAAAGGATTGGCCTAACTCTACATCAACATATACTTTAAATTTGCCATATTTAAGGTGGTGTGACACAGGTAAAGGCAGATCAATCAACCAACAGAACAAAAGAAAGGATCATAAGCATTTTGATGCCAGGATCTGTTTATATTCTTGGAAAATTACTGAAAGGTCAGACAGTCTTTTTTTTCCCCTCTATAGTCTTTATATTCAAAACTAAGATAGATAAAAATTAAAACTAAACTCATTCATTTATAGATGACAGTATGTATCCAAATGTATTGTCACCAATAGCATTCTTAAAAAAATAACTGCTTTCCATAACAAAAGAAACAAAGACTTAAAAATTTTTGCAAATCTATTCAATGTCTACTTTAAGTGAGGTCTTACCAAGTGGCTCAGGGGTAAAGAATCCACCTACCAATGCAGGACACACAGGTTCCATCCCTGGGTCGGGAAGATCCCCTGGAAGAGGGCATGGCAACCCACTCCAGTATTCTGGCCTAGAGAATCCCATGGACAGAGAAGACTTGCAGGCTATGGTTCACAGGGTCACAAAGAGTTGGACATGACTGAAGCTTTTAGTACACAATGAACAGCTTAAGTGAAGGCAGCTAAATCCATGTATCTATTTGGCATTTGTCAGTTGTTGTGTATTGTTTTGTTCAAAGTATATGAAGAAAATCTGGGCTCACAAAAAAACATGTAGTTGAAAAAAGAAAGACTATCTTAATAACTTTTCAGATAATTATGAATAGTCTCCTTCGTTACCACAGGAAAATATAACTTGTGGTACTTTCTTAATGGTGAAATGAAATAAGGAATCTTAAGTCCCCATAAGTTTCTATGACAGTAGTGGGAGAGTTCAGCTTGTGAAAGGGGTCATCCTTGAAATAAATCACACAAAATCACCTTCTGATGTGGTTGACAGTTTCATATCCACCCTAATGTTCAGCTTAGGAGTTCTAATTTCCATAACAAACAGAAGGATTAAGAAGGCATTCATATTTTAGAAAGATGTCCTTCAGAGCTCACAATCTTCAGCAGAGGTGTGCCCTGCTCAGCAGATGATTAAGACTGAAAACAGAAATTTTTAATGTTTGGCTTGCATTTATTTATTTATTTATTTATTTTAACTTGTGAAACACAGCTAGACTGCTCTCACAATAACAGAGGTACAGTTTTCTGGTATTTGTGTAGCAAATATAGTCTGCAAAGTAGAATGATACATGATTAGTAACCATTCAACTTCTTAACATCATTTCAGTTCACTCACTCAGTTGTGTCCAACTCTTTCTGACTGCATAGACTGCAGCATGCCAGGACTCCCTGTCCATCACCAATTCCCAAAGCTTACTCAAACTTATGTCCATTGAGCCGGTGACACCATCCAACCATCTTATCCTCTGTCATTCCCTTCTCCTTCTGCATTCAACCTTCACAGCATCAGGGTCTTTTTCAGTGAGTCAGTTCTTCACATCAGGTGGCCAAAGTATTGGAGTGTCAGCTTCAGCATCAGTCTTTCCAATGAATATTCAGGACTGATTTCCTTTAGGATGGACTGGTTGGATCTCCTTGCATCCAAGGGACTCTCGAGAGTCTCCTCCATAAACATAGCACAGAAGCATCAATTCTTCAGCACTCAATTTCTTTACAGTCCAACTTTCACATCCATACATGACTACTGGAAAAACCAGAGCTTTGACTAGATAGACCTTTGTCAGCAAAGTAATGCCTCTGCTTTTTAATATGCTGTTTAGGTTGGTCATAGCTTTTCTTCCAAGGAAGCAGTGTCTTTTAATTTCATGGCTGAAGTCACTATCTGCAGTGATTTTGAGGCTCCCAAAAATAAAGTCTCTCACTGTTTCCTTTGTTTCCCCAACAATTTGCCATGAAGTGATGGTACCAGATGACATGATCTTTGCTTTTTGAATATTGAGTTTTAAGCAAGCTTTTTCACTCTCCTCTTTCACTTTCATCAAGAGATTCTTTAGTTTTTCTCTTTCCGCCATAAGGGTGGTGTCATCTGCATATCTCAAATTATTGATATGTCTCTGGGAATCTTGATTAGAGTTTGTGCTTCATCCAGCCTGGAATTTCATGTGATGTACTCTGCATATAAGTTAAATAATCAGGGTGACAATATACAGCCTTCATGTACTCCTTTCCCAATTTGGAACCATTCTGTTGTTCCATGCCCATTCTATTGCTTCTTGACCTGTATACAGATTTCTCAGGGGGCACATAACATGGTCTGGTATTCCCATCTCTTTCAGAATTTTCCATAGTTTATTGTGATCCACACAGTCAAAAGCCTTGACATAGTCAATAAAACAGAAGTAGATGTTTTTCTGAAACTCTTGCTTTTTCTACGATCCACTGAATTTTGGCAATTTGATCCCTGGTTTCTCTACCTTTTCTAAATCCAGCTCAAATATCTGGAAGTTCATGGTCCATGTATTGCTAAAGCCTGGCTTGGAGAATTTTGAGCACTACGTTGCCAGCATGTGAGGTGAGTGTGATTCTGCAGTAGTTTGAACACATTTTGGCATTGCCTTTCTTTGGGATTGGAACAAAAACTGACCTTTTCCAGTTCTGTGGCCACTGCTGAGTTTTCCAATTTTGCTGTCACATTGAGTGCAGCACTTTCACAGCATCATATTTTAGGATTTGAAATAGCTCACCTGGAATTCCATCACCTCCACTAGCTTTGTTCCTAGTGATGCTTCCTCAGGCCCACTTGACTTCATATTCCAGGATGGCTGGCTCTAAGTGAGTGACCATCATGGTTATCTGGTTCATGAAGATCTTTTTTGTATAGTTCTTCTGTAAATTCTTGCAACCTCTTCTTATCTTCTGTTTCATTTAGGTCCATTCCATTCATCTCCTTTATTGTGTCCACGTTTGCATTAAACTTTCCCTTGGTATCTATAATTTTCATAGAGATTTCATATCTTCATAGTGTAGAGAATCTTAAAATTAGAACATTTGTTTGGGGAGAAGATTGATTAGGCCATGCTACCTGCCTCAATTTACCTTTTTTCCCATTACTTGATATAATGCAATTATGTTAAATACATATGAAATGTCTTAGGTAGTTTTTACTTTCCTCCCTATTTAATAACTGTGATTTGTATTTGCCAATTTCTTTAATTATTTAGATGGAAAATGCCATCAACACTTACAAACTTTTTGCATATACTTCCATGTAACATAGTTTTAAAGCTAAATATGTTGATCTATTTTACCACAGTATCTATATATATACACACAATAATTATTAAAAAGCTTTCTTCCTATATTTATTTTGTAACTGGTGAAGTTGAAACCAGCAATGGCATATAAACTACTGTCTACATGTGAGTAATATTCTATTTATTTTCTTAAAATTTCCATAAAATTTTAACATAACACAATGTTAATTCTTTAAAGTTCATTGTTTTACTATATGAACAGCATACTGCTACTGCATAAATATATAGTGGTAGGTCAAACATAGTGCTTATTTAATGTTTGTGAGATAGCGAGCCATTCCACATGTAGAAGTTTTAATCTATGTACACTGGCAGGACAGGAAGAGGTGATATAGAAGGAAAGAGAAAAAAATCAACTTAAAATATGAGCATATGCACATATACAAGTAAAACATTTGAGATGAAAGTAGTTATAGTTTGCATAACTTTGAAGAGAGTTACAATTAAGGAAGAAAACAATGCATTTTGACTATTGCTGGAGTCTTTCATGAAGTGTAGTTCATGTTCATTCTCTGCCCAGTCCATAGGCCACTTCCATCATTCTGCTACCTGAACTATGAAATTTCTTTGCAATTATGCCTGCTGTGGAAACTATCAACACTACATGAGGCTTATTTTAGTCAAGGAGTAGAGCAGAGCAGTGTGTGGTTTATTGGGTGACTGGGCTCTACCCACTTGTGTGAGCTGGTTATGTGGGTCCATATGAGTTTGCTGCATCTGACTCTGGTACAGGAAACTTAAATCTTGAAAGGAAGTGATCAGGAAGAAAAGATGCAGATGAAACAAGACAAGTGACCATAACCTGGGTCTTATAAGATGAGCTATAGTTTGTGAGGATGGATAGGTCTACCCAGGCCTCCAGGCCTCCAACTTTGATGATGGGGATGTCTGGCAGAAGTGGGTGATCCTCATCAAGGCACAGCTGGTTCAAGAGTAGAAGATGCTGAAGTAGGATTTGGCAGGATCTATGGAAGTTGTGGGCCTGGATGTTGCCTTTGTAAGTGGTTATGTGTGTGGATAAGCAATAAGATCTCGTGACTTGCACAGACCTTCAGAGCTTTATGTATAGTTAGTTCAGTCACTCAGTCATGTCTGACTCTTTGCAACCCCATGAACCACATCACGCCAGGCTTCCCTGTTGGTGATGGTGAACAGGGAAGCCTGGCATGCTGCGGTCCATGGGGTGGCAAAGAGTCAGACAAGACTGAGCGACTGAAATAACTATATGTAATTTATGTATATAATTATATCTATCTGTAAATATATCTGTTGCTTCATTGCTTCACTTCATTCATTCTTTCAAATCTTGTGCAAAATGTCTCTTTTTCATATTAACATGAAATTATTCAGGGTAAGACATTTTGGGAAAAGTAGTGTATGTAGCTAACATGACAAGATGCAAATGTTCACATATTCTGTATTCTATTTTGTGCCCTGATATCACAGTAGCTATTGACTTCCCGGGGGTGGGGCGGGGGGGCGGGCAGAGGGCAAAGAATTAGAGCAGTATCATTTCTGTCTGGAATGCGTGGTTTCTAAACTTAACTGGGTCCTCATCACCTTATTTACTATCACTGGTCTCATTTCTCCCTCTACAGACATTTATGATTTATCAAATTCTACCTACAGTTTTCTCAACATGCCTGCCCAGCCAAGAACAGATGACTTTGTTATTTTCTGATGGACAAATGGAAATCAGGAAGGACTTCAAAGTCCTACACATCAGTGAAAATTTTTGTCAGTATTTGTACATTTCACCACATAAGATTAAGAAAATATTCTTCTCCATTTCATAGCCAATTCCTTAAGGTTTCCTCTGTACAAATTCCATTTTTTTCTCCTGTTTTTTGATGTTCACAATCTGCAATTAAATACTATCAATCCTGAATTATATCAACAGGTAACATTATAGTTATCTGAATATAAGTTGCATTAAAATATTAAAATAAAATCAATGCCTGTGGACTGGTCTTAAGCTAACACTATCTTTGGTTGGGATTTAAGAATGCCACCTTTCACGTAAAATATCTCTGAAGTCTGTCTGCTTTGACCAGGTTAGGTATAAATTACTCTTCCTGGCATTCAGAGCTATTTACAATATTGCAACATCCTAGATTCATGGACTTATTTTTAAGTGTGTATTTCACAATCGCCAGTCAAAATCAACTTACTGCTCATCAGATATGGACCATGCTTTTTTTATCATAACTTTTGGCTAGTTGTAATGTGCCAATATTCATTCTTTAGCCAACAGACGTTTATCAAATGCAAAGTGGCAAGTACTGTAGGATGCAAAACGAACAGGACAGAAATCTTGCCAAAACAGAGGTAGCTGTGCAGTGACAAGTTATTCCTAAACACAGCTGTCATTTAAAGCCATAACTTCCATCATGTAGAAACATATGGGGCATGAAAACAAAAGAAAAAATCTTTCTGGAGGAAAAGGCAAGTACTGTAGGATGCAAAATGAACAGGACAGAGATCTTGCCATAATAGAGGTAACTGTGCAGTGACAAATTATTCCTAAATAGAGTTGTCATTTAAAGTTTCTCAGACTAGTTAACTCTTGGGCTAAGTACTGAACAATAGTTCTGTTTTGGTAAGCAAGGAAATTGGTAACAGACCCTCCGTGTTTTCATCTGTGGGAAGTTTGTTTGGCTTATAATTTCTGTTTCCAGTATTACCTACTTTAGACACTTTCTCCTATGTCATCAATTCAGCAAGCATTCTCCCTATGTTGATTCCTTGTGACCTAACTTCATATAACCCTCTGACATATGTTAGCACTTGGCTGCACTCACCTTCTGATGGGTTGGAAACACACGGAAGCTCCTGTATCAATTACTGCCCCAAATATTTAATAACTGAGCTCTTTTGTAAGTGTTCCTACTTATTCTTTTCACATATCACTTTCTAGTTTTTCTAGAAAATTATGCAATGTGTGAATGCAATCTGTATAATATCATGCATCACACAGGTGATTTGAATCGATACATTGTTTTTTTCAAAGTCAGTGTTTAAGCCTGAGGAAGAAGACTCTAAATAAGAAAATATAAAAATTAGTTTGGGCAGTGAAGCAGGGGGTCTCCTGTAGCCTTGAAACACATGATATTAAGAACAGACTTGTGTGCCTTTGTTACTGTTCCAGTGTGTTAATAACAGGAAAGTAGTGCTTCCATTGCATTGCTTTTGTGTAAAACTCAGCATTTGAGAGTCACTGGAAACTGCTGAATGTGTTTTCTTACTTGTGTGTGTGTGTGTTAGTTTCTTCCCCCCCCCCCCCCCCATTTATATTTATTAGTTGGAGGCTGATTACTTTACAGTATTTTAGTGGTTTTTGCCATACATTGACATGAATCAGCCATGGATTTACATGTGTTCCCCATCCCGATCCCCTCTCCCGCCTCCCTCCCCATCCCATCCCTCTGGGTCTTCCCAGTGCACCAGCCCTGACCACCCGTCTCATGCATCCAACCTGGGCTGTGACCTGTTTCACCCTTGATAGTATACTTGTTTCAATGCTGTTGTCTCTGAACATCCCACCCTCGCCTTCTCCCACAGAGTCCAAAACTCTGTTCTGTACATCTGTGTCTCTTTTTCTGTTTTGCATATTGTGTTATCATTACCATCTTTCTAAATTCCATATATATGTGTTAGTATACTGTATTAGTCTTTATCTTTCTGGCTTACTTCACTCTGTATAATGGGCTCCAGTTTCATCCACCTCATTAGAACTGATTCAAATGAATTCTTTTTAATGGCTGAGTAATATTCCATGGTGTCTATGTACCACAGCTTCCTTATCCATTCATCTGCTGATGGGCATCTAGGTTGCTTCCATGTCCTGGCTATTATAAACAGTGCTGTGATGAACATTGGGGTGCACGTGTCTCTTTCAGTTCTGGTTTCCTTGGTGTGTATGCCCAGGAGTGGGATTGTTGGGTCATATGGCAGTTCTATTTCCAGTTTTTTAAGGAATCTCCACACTGTTCTCCATAGTGGCTGTACTAGTTTGCATTCCCACCAACAGTGTAAGAGGGTTCCCTTTTCTCCACACCCTCTCCAGCATTTATTGCTTGTAGACTTTTGGATAGCAGCCATCCTGACTGGCGTGTAATGGTACCTCATTGAGGTTTTGATTTACATTTCTCTGATAATGAGTGATGTTGAGCATCTTTTCATGTGTTTGTTAGCCATCTGTATGTCTTCTTTGGAGAAATGTCTACTTAGATCTTTGCCCCATTTTTTGATTGGGTCATTTATTTTTCTGGAATTGAGCTGCAGTTTTCTCTATCAGAGTTGGATTTACAAGAGTTATTGAGGAGAAGGTTCAGGACACTCCTTTGCTTAGAGCTCTTCCCAAGACATTGGGGTGCTCTTTGGTGGGCCCACTATGGCTTAAAGCTCCAGTTGGTCAGGATTATTGTCTCTTTCTACCCCCAATGTATTCACTATATCATTTTCCCTCAGAATTGAAATGTGTCAAGACTTTGTGTGTGTGTGTGTGTGTGTGTGTGATATGGAAAAGGGAAATTTAGTGTCGTTTCAGTGAAATATCATTAGCAGTTCCCATTTTGCAAATAGTTACTGCTAACCCTCCAGGTCCAGGTAGGGGACGGCTCCCAGGACACCTTGGCACTCACTGGGATGACTCACTGAGCATCATAATAGGAAAGCAGAGGACATGAAATTGTGCAGGGATGAGAACAGGCCATAGACTACACTATACATATTTGTGAATTGGAGAATACGTGTAAATCTATGGCTGACTCATATCAATGTATGACAAATAATAATAATAATAATAATAATGATAAAACAAATAAAAAAAAACAAAAAAAAATAAAAATAAAGGGAATTGATGAAGGTCAAAAAAAAAAGAAAAAAAAAAAGAAATAAGGTCTGAAAGGTATGGAAACAGTAAATATCCCACGGGACTGTTTCCAGTCCTCAGACGTAAAATTGCAAGCAGAAGATTAGGTTCCTAGGAAGATTTTGTCAACTTGAATGTTCTCTCCTGTCAGAAAGATACTCAGCAAAGGGGAATAAACAATCATAAACATGCCACATATTTTTCTTTGCCTTTTAATTGAAATTTCCTAAAGTAAAATTGATAGGTTTTCTATTATACCAGGATACATTTGAAACCATTCTATATACAACAAATAAGTTGGTGTGTAAACACACATATTTTATACAACCCTAAGTATCAGGATTATTTTATAGAATATCTGACATCTCTTGTTGTTGTTGTTCAGTTGCTAAGTCTTATCCAACATCTTTGCGACCCCATGAACTGTAGTCCATCAGACAAGAATACTAGACTGGGTGCCATTTCCTTCTCCATGAGATGTTTCCAACTTAAGGATCAAACCCATGTATCCTGCATTGGCAGGGAGGTTCTTTATCTCTGAGCCACCAGGTATATCTCTTAAAGTCATTAAACAAAAGACAGCAATGCAAATTGCCTCTGAAGTATCAAAATAATGCAAAGAAACAAGTATTCCACTAACAAAATTTCTACATATATTCAGCAAGAATTCAATATAAGTATTGTAATTACTCCTAAGCCTAATACAACATGGCTTAATCTTAAAATTCACTAAAATTGGTTTTAACTGATTATAATTAATTTAGAATTAATTTTGCATTTTTATCAGAATTGTTGGAATGTAGAATTATTTTCAGAGTTCTGATATGGTAGAGAAAGAAGAATCTTACTGGGAGAAAATATATAAATGTAAAGAAAATACTTGCGATTTTATCTAAGTTTAAATATTCTTATTTTTGTGAACTATTTCCACAGAATAAAATAATTATTTGCATTTGTACTAATCTCATATTTCTAATTTTGAATCATTTCATCTTAAAAGAACTTCCACAGATTATATGCTAGTTCCACAAAACCCAGATCCAGCTCTCCTGATTGTATGTGTTTCATGTTTGATATCAATAATAAAATTAACTCTCAAAATTTGACTGACACATTAATCCCACTAGGATAGTGAATAGAAAAATCAGATTGACCCCAATAATTTAAAAGAAATGAGTGTTTTGAACATTAAATTAGTTTGCCATATCTGATTGCATTTTTTCTAAAAGACTCTTTATGATACAAGAGAAAAATCAATCATAGAATAAAAATAAAAGAGAGACATATACACATATTTTTATTGAATTTATCAAAATTATGAATCTTTAACTGAGTTTAATTTGAGAAAATGTTAAATTATAATATTGACTATTTATTAAAGATCTTTAAGAATATTCTCAATTTAAATTTTAAAAATATATTAGTTATTTTTAGTGAATAAGATATAAATAGGTTAAAATTACTTTGTTTTAATGCATTGTCTTTTTATTTTATGAAAGTGTTAATTGCTCAGTCGTGTCTGCCTCTTTGCAACCTCAAGGACTATAGCCCACCAGTGCCACCTGTCCATGGGATTCTCCAGGCAAGAATACTGGAGTGGTTGCCATGTCCTTCTCCAGGGATTCTTCTGGTCCCAGAGATTCCTCCCACTGCAAGGATTGAACCTGGTCTCCCACATTGCCAGCAAATGTTTTACTGTCTAAGTCAACAGGGAAGCCTAATTTTATATTATAATTAAGTATAAATTTATTATCAACAACATATTTCAAATACATATTTTTCTAGACTATTAATTTAATGTTAAAGTAGTTTATAACTGTTTCTTTTATTTTCTGTAAAATCTGGAGAAGAAACTCTATTTAATAGTAAAAATGATTTGGAATATAAAGAATGCTGTCTAATATTTTTTAAAACTAGATAATCTTAGAAAGGTTCACAGTTTAAAACTAAATCTGTAACTTGAAAAATTGTTCATTTCCATTGCTCCATATGTATTTTATTATGCTGAACTACTCAAGACACCAGCTTGAAGGAAGAGCTGTAAAAATTCAGCTTCCCAGCTAAGGAGAAGCATTACATTTAAAAGTACTATTAAGTTCAAGAAGGTTGTATGCAAAGAATTATAAAGAATACTTTGAAATGTGAAAATAGGTCAAGAATAGGATATTAAAAAAATGTTTTTTCTGTGATTTCATTGACAGGTTTCAAACTATGATACATTAATCAACCTGAAGTCTCTTCCAGAAATTAAACACATTGATGAAGCATTCTCTTGAAATTTGCCTTATGCATAAAAAAATAATCCAGGCACCTAGCAGCACTGCATCTACCTGTCCTCTTGAGATCCCTTCATTTATTTATTTATAATTATTTTCCCACTTCTGTATCAGTTTTTGTTGTTGTTGTTGTTGTTGTTAATTATTCTGAGCATTTGTATATTTTATTGGCTAAAATTTCTAAATTTTCAAAGTTTTCATTTTACATCTGTCAGCCACTTTTGTGATTACAGATGTTATTGTATACAGTGATTATTTTGGTGTTCGGAAATCTTGGGTCTCTGATCTTATATGTTAACTTGGCATAATATCAAAGATCTCCCCTACTGTTTCCATGTTTCAGATCTTTAAGACTTATATTTAGTTTTAAATTTTTGAATTTGCTTAAATTTGTTTACCTAATGTTGATCATTGTAGTGAGCCTAGAGGATGTACACACCTCACACCCAGGGAAGATATCCTGAGAAGGAAGTGAGAAAATCAGGGAAAACAGATGAGATTTTGTCTGGATTTTTGTTTGATTATCTGATAGGCAATTTTACTGAAAGCTGTCCTTTTCTTGCTACAATTTGGGCCAAGTAGATTTATGTACAATATGATGTGGTGTGTGTAAGAGAGAGAGATACTACTCAAAAGAGAGGCGATCTGGAAGAGCTTGAGATTTAAATAAAAGATGTTCACATTTTCTACCTGTTCAGAGAAATCATGTTGAGAAAATTTCAGTATAAAACCTAGTTGTGGTGTGAGCTTAGTGATCCTGCAGCTTGAGTCTCTTGAATTCACCACTGAAGACAAAACAAATGAATAAATAAAAAAAACAAATAAAAGATATAATCCATATTATGTCAGAATCAGTAAGAGCTGAAGAAGGTCCAACATGGGTGAGACAATCATCAGTGGATCTCAGAAGGACTGAAAAAGACAAGACAAGTATTAGAACTCACATTGTCCAGAATTCAGCATCAGGCACAGAAGAATCCATTGATACAATTCAATGTCAGACACCAGCATAAAATTCACATGTTTAATCCAAGCAAATCACACAAGGGTCAACCAACCCAATATCCAGAACACTAAAAACCAAGGATCCACCGACTAGTCCATCTATTGGGCTAGATGGTCACACACAATAAAAAGTCACACACAATGAAAGTGTGTAATTACTGGTGAGAGGGAGATAGTTTTTTAGGTGAGTGCAAACTGGGCTCTAAGAATTAGATATAACCTCAGCTTTTTAGAACTAACAAAGCTTTAACATCCATTTTATCTAAAGAAAACAAAGCAAAAAAAAAAAAAAAAAAAGATTGGAATTAACATGAAGATAATTTTTAGCTTTTTTTTCAAATCATCTTCCAAGTGTTCAGCAAATGAAGGCAAATACATATTTACTTAATCATTTCCAAGAAAATGATGACTTTTAAAGATTCCTAATTCAATAATGGAAGCACATAATGAGCTACAAAGGATGCCACTTAAGTGAGTTTTTTCTTTCCTTCCCTCACTGTTTTCTTTACTCTTACTTTTCTTTGCATTTTCCTTTTTGTTCCCATTTAAAGTAACAAAAAAGGAAGAGCTACTAATTTAATAAAAAAAAAAGTCTAATTTATTTTTAAAAACCAGATTATAATATTCATAATATTCATTGTTGGAAGCATTTGCTTCTCATTTTTTTTCCCCTTGTGGGAAAACTCAGAACAAATATGACAATACTATCTCAAATATTTACTGGCTTTATCATATCTCCTCTGTATTACTTTGCTATTTGGCCAGGGGTGCCATAACAAAATCAAAGACTCTGCTGCTTAAAAAAGAGAAAGCTATCTTCTCATAGCTATTTTTTCCCTTAGTTTGGATATAATTGCTTTACAATGTTGCATTCATTTTTGTTCTACAACAAAATGAATTAACTGTATGTAAAGGTTCGTCTGGTCAAGGCTACGGTTTTTCAAGTGGTCATGTATGGATGTGAGAGTCAGACTGTGAAGAAAGTTGAGCCCAAAAACTGATGCTTTTGAACTGTGGTGTTGGAGAAGACTTTTGAGAGTCCCTTGGACTGCAAAGAGATCCAATCAGTCCATTCTAAAGGAGATCAGTCCTGGGTGTTCATTGGAAGGACTGATGCTGAAGCTGAAACTCCAGTACTTTGGCCACCTCATGCGAAGAATTGACTCGTTGGAAAAGACCCTGATGCTGGGAGGGATTGGGGGCAGCAGGAGAAGGGGACGCCAGAGGATGAGATGGCTAGATGGCATCATTGACTCGATGGGCATAAGTTTGAGTAAACTCCGGGAGTTGGTGATGGACAGGGAGGCCTGGCGTGCTGCGATTCATGGGGTCGCAAAGAGTCAGACATGACTGAGCGACTGAACTGAACTGAACTGAACTGAAGTGAACTGAATACATGTAGATTATTTCTGTCTTGGACCTCCCTCCACCCCCACCCCATCCCATTTATCTAGGTCACCATAGAGCACTGAACTGAGTTCCCTGTGCTATAGAGCAGGTTCCCACTAGCTATCTGCTTTACACACAATACGGTATACATGTCAATCCTCACCTCCCGATTTGTCCTCTTCTCCTTCAAAGCCAAACAAAAGGACAACCCTCAGAATGGGAGAAAATATTTGGAAATTGAGCAAGTGTAAAGGGTCTAATCTCTAAAATACAGCCCATGAAACTCAATATCAAGAAAACAAACAACCTAATTAAAAAAAAAAAAAAAAGGCAGAAGACCTTAATAGACATTTCACCAAAGAAGACATACAGATGGCCAAGAGGCACATGAAAAGATGCTCAACATCACTAATACAGAAATTCAGATCAAAACTACGTGAGGTATCACCTCATAATGATCAGAATGCCCATCTTGAAAAAATTTGCAAACAGTAAATGCTGGCGAGGGTTTGGAGAAAAGAGAAACCTGTTGCACTGTTAGTAGGAATATAAATTGATAAATATAAATATAAATTGTTAAAGGACAATGGAGGACAGTAGGGCTTCTCAGGTGGCACTAGTGGTAAAGAACACACCTGTCAATGCAGGAGACATAAGAGATGCAGGTTTGATCCCTGGGTGAGTAAGATCCCATGGAGGAGTAAATGGTAATCCACTCCAATATTTTTGCCTGGAAAATCCCATGGACAGAGAAGCCTGGAAGGCTACAGTTCATAAGGTCCCGAAGAATTGAATACTATTGAATCAATTTAGCACTCATAGAGAACAGCTGGAAATTTCTTAGGAAAAAAAAATAATAATCTAAACATAGAGCTGCTATACGACCCTACAATCCCACTCATGGCTAAATACCCTGAGAACAACATAATTCAAAGATACATGCATCCCAATATTCATTGCAGCACTATTTACAATAATCAGTACATGAAAACAACCTATCCATTGCCAGATGAATAAATAGAGAACATGTGTTAATATATGCAATGGAATGTATACAATGGCTATATATATATAGTATTATTTGTAGAGATGTGGATGGACCTAGAGAGTGTCATACATAGTGAAGTAGTCAGAAAGGAAAAAAAAAAATCTTATATTAACACATATAATTGGAATTTCTCATAGTTCTTGATGATAGAATTCATAAATCAAGGTGACAACAGAGCTGGTTTCCTCTGAGTCCTCTCTCCTTTCTGTGCAGACAGCTGCTTCCTTACTGCTTTGTCCTCACATGACCATTGTTTATGCAGGACACTTCGCTGGTGTCTTTTTCTGTATCTGACTTTTCTCTTCTTATAAGGTCACCTGTCATATTGGATTAGGGCTCCAGTCTAAGGCCCTCATATTAATTTACTTACTTCTTTAAATACCTTGTTTCCAAATATGGTTGTTTCTGATGAACTGAGGATTAGAATTTCAAAAATTATAATTTTAAAATGATGCAATTCAATCCCAGACATCCATTCTTAATTTTATCTCCTGCAGGCTATATCTCTTCAGTTCTTTCACCTATTCATGGTAAAGTTTTAAGGCCTTTTTCTCCCCAAGTGAATTCACTTTTTCTAGATAAATGATAATTCCTAGTGTCTCTCATATAGATAACATCATACACAGGAATTTAAACAACACTGATGATTGATGAGGGAATAGGGAGGCAGTGACTTTTTTATGAGAGTCAATGATTGTATGTTTCATGGAGATAAGCACATTGATGTGATTTTAGTCAGACTTGATTGTGAAACTTTTTCAGTAATGAAAGACATAAAAGATCAGCAAGTCATTTGGAGTCCTCTAGAAAACAGAAGGTGCACCAACCAACTTCACATGAGAGGTTGCAATCATAATACCTGTCTTGGTGCTTGACACATCATGAATATACCAAAATTAGTGACTTCTTCCATTTCTTTCTCCTTGCTTATTTTGTTACTGCCTTCCTGCCATGTTTCTCTTGATAATTGTGACCAGCTCCTCCCATATCCCATTTTATTTATGTATTTTTAGAGGTCAGACCTTCTCAATCATAAACTTATATTACTTTTTTAAATTAAAGGAATTTTTTTAATCCTACGTCTTTACTAGTATCTAATGTTATCATTTATTTTATGTATCTATATTACCACATTGAGGTTTTCATACCTGTGTATTGATATAATCCATGTATACAAATATAACTACATATTCCTAAGCAATGATATTGTACTTGAAAGTTTTTGTTTTGCTTTATTTGTTCAAGTTGAGCAAATCCCCTTGTATTTCCAGTTTTCTATGAGTTTCTAGGACATACAGGTGTTGTATTTTGACAAATGTTTTTCATATGTTGAGCCAGTCATGCATTCCTGGAGTAAAACCCACTTCGTCATGATACATAGTGTCTTTATACTTTCTTCAGTGTGATTTTCTAATAACTTGTTAACAAATTTAAGACTAAAATCATTCAAAGAATCTTTTTCGACTACACTAGGATGAAAAAAAAAAAGCATACAAATTGAAAACAACAACAGCAGCAATACACGGAAATTAATCAACACACTCTTAAATAACCATTGGATCAAAGAAGAAATCAAAAGTAAATGTAAAAAAAATCTAAAAATCTCAACACAAACAAAAATAAAGACACAAAATACCAACATTTATAGGACAGCAGAAGCAATATTAAGAGGGAAGTTTATAGCTATAAACACCTACATTAAAAAAAAAGAAAGAAACTTAACTGAACAATCTCAAGAAAGTAGCAAAAGATTGAGCTAAGCCCAAAGTATTCAGAAGAAAGGAAATTATTTAACTGGAGCAGAAATAAATAAAAGGAAGCTTTATAGACAATAGACAAGAACAAAAAACTGAGTTATGTTTTTGAAAAGATGATCAAATCAACAAACCTTAGCAAGACTGACCAAGAAAAAAGGAGAAGAGACTCACACAAATGAAATTAAAAATGAAAGCAGATACATTACAACTGATACCACAAAACAAAACAAACTTTAAAAAAATACATATAAGGGTTATTATGTTTTTTTTTTTTTTTTTTTCAATTTTAGGCAACATGGATTTTATTTTACACAAGTTTCAATCCAAATTTCTTTTTTTTTTTCTTTTTTTATTTTTATTATTATTATATATATATTTTTTTTCCAGTGGGTTTTGTCATACATTGATATGAATCAGCCATGGATTTACATGTATTCCCAATCCCGATCCCCCCTCCCACCTCCCTCTCCACCCGATTCCTCTGGGTCTTCCCAGTGCACCAGGCCGGAGCACTTGTCTCGTGCATCCCACCTGGGCTGGTGATCTGTTTCACCATAGATAATATACATGCTGTTCTTTTGAAATATCCCACCCTCACATTCTCCCACAAAGTTCAAAAGTCTGTTCTGTATTTCTGTGTCTCTTTCTCTGTTCTGCACATAGGGTCATCGTCATCACCCTTCTAAATTCCATATACATGTGTCAGTATGCTATAATGTTCTTTATCTTTCTGGCTTACTTCACTCTGTATAATGGGCTCCAGCTTCATCCATCTCATTAGGACTGGTTCAAATGAATTCTTTTTCATGGCTGAGTAATATTCCATGGTGTATATGTACCACAGCTTCCTTATCCATTCATCTGCTGATGGGCATCTAGGTTGCTTCCATGTCCTGGCTATTATAAACAGTGCTGCGATGAACATTGGGGTGCATGTGTCTCTTTCAGATCTGGTTTCCTCAGTGTATATGCCCAGAAGTGGGATTGCTGGGTCATATGGCAGGGCTATTATGAATAATTATACACCTGCACATTAGACAATTGGAATGAAACAGATAAATTTATAGAAACATACAATCTACCAAGACTGAATCAAGAATAAATAGAAAGCCTGGACAGATCAAGAATGAAAAAGGAGATCAAATCATTAAGCAAAATCTCCCAACAATGAAAAGCCCAGGACAAGATGACTCCACAGGTGAATTTTACCAAACATTTAAAGAAGAATTGATGCCAACCCTTTTTAAAATCTATCCAAAAATAGTTGAAGAAGAACACTTCAAGACTTACATTATAAATCCTGTGTCACCTGGAAACCAAAGCTTAATGATAACATCACAAAAGATAACTACTATACAATATCCTTGATACACCTGAGTGAAAAACTCTGCAACAGATTTTAGAAAACTAAATTCAATAAGACATTAAAAGGGTCATTTAATAGACCAGTTGGGATTTATTCCTGGGACACAGGATGTGCCGGATGGGTCAAAATCCCTAAATCAGTCAGTGTGATACACCAACAATAGAATGAAGGATAAAAGCTACATGATTGTGTTGATACAGAAGAAGCATTTGACGAAAATTCAACACCCTTTCACGATAAAAGCTCTTAACAAATTAGGCATAGAAGGAACTTAACTACAACACTCAAAAGGCTGTATATGAAAACCTACAGTTAACATTACACTTAATGGTGAAAAAAAAAAAAAGCCTTTTCTCTAAGGTTTATAGCAAGACAAAGATATCCTCACTCACCTCTCCTATTCAATATAGTACAGGGTACAAATCAATTTAATAAAACCAGTTTTTTTCCATACAATGACAATGAGCAATCAGCAAATAAAATTAAGGAAACAAATCCAATTACTATAGAATCAAAAATAATAAAACATTTAGGAATCAACCAAAGATATAATGTCTTTTACACTGAAAAATATAAAATATTGATGAAAGAAATTAAAGTAGACACAAATAAATGGAAAGACATCACATGCTCATAATTATTAATAGTTAAAATTTAAAAGTTAAGTATTAGTTATTAATGATAATTAGTATTTTTAAAATGTTCACACAACCCAAACCAATCTACAGATTCAATTCCATCCATATCAAAGTTTCAATGGCATTTTTTTAGATAAATAGAAGAACCACTTCCAAATTTCATAGGTAATTACAAAAAAAGCCAAATAACAAAGCAATTTTAAGCAATACAAACAATATCACTCTTCTGGTGGTATCACTCTTCTGGTTCCAAAGTACATTACAAAGTTATAATAATAGAAACAGTATAGTAATACCATAAAAACAGATATATAGACTAATGAAATAGAATAAATAGACTTGAAAAGACCTCATATACATACAGTCAAATGATACTCAATGAAAATGCCAAGGATACACAATGGGCAAAGATAGTTTCTTGAATAAATGGTACCAGAAAAACTAGATATGCACATGCAAAATAATCAAATTGGATCCTTATACTATAGACACAGTTAACTCAAAATGAACTAAAGGTATAAACATAAGTCTTAAAATTGTAAAACTCCTGGAAGTAGACATGGGGAAAAACCTTTTTGACATTGGCTTTGGCAATGATTTATTGGATATGACACCCAAAGAACAAGAAAAAGCAAAAATAGAAAAGTATGATTACATTGATCTAAGAAGTTTCTGCTTGACAAAGAAAACAATCAACAAATTGAAATGACAACTTATGGATTGGGAGATGATAACTGCAACCATACTTATGATAAACAGTCAACATCCAAAATATATAAGGTTTTCCCACAAATAAATAGTAAACAAAGTAAACAACCAAATAACCCAGTTAGAATAGGAAAAGTGACTGAGTAGATATTACTCCAAATAAAGCATACATATGGGCAACCAGCATATGAGAAGGTTCTAAATATCACTAATAGTCAAGGTAATGCAAATCTAAATAATTATGCTTCAATAAAAAATAATTAATTAAAAACACACACACAGAATTTATTTCACATCTGTCATTGTGGCTAGCACCAAAATCAGAACAAAACAAAAAAATTAGCATTGTACTGATGAAGATATGAAGAAATTGGAACCCTTATACACTATTGATACGTATGTTTATTGGTACAGCCAATATGGAAAATCATACAATCGTTCCTCAAAAAATTTCTTGTAAGTCCACATTTGGATATGTATTCAAAGAAACTGAAATCAAGATTTGAAGTGATGTCTGTACTCCCATATCCATTGCAACATTATTCACAATAGGCAGGATAAGGAAACATAACTTTCTGTCAAAATATGAATGGATAAAGAAAATGTTGTATATACATACAGGGGAATATTATTCAGTCATAAAAAGAAAAATCCTACCATATGTTACA
The DNA here is from genome assembly GCF_033118175.1 of Dama dama. NCBI lineage: Eukaryota > Metazoa > Chordata > Mammalia > Artiodactyla > Cervidae > Dama > Dama dama. The sequence continues at coordinate 5,075,925 of NC_083708.1, read as the reverse complement.
ATATAAACTAAGATGTCATTTTGCTAACTGAAATAAGCCAAATACAAAAGGACAAATACAGCATAATATGTATCCTATGTTGTGTTTTCATCATGAGTAACAATACTGATAATAATAGTAAAAATAAAAATGATGAATGGAAATTTTTAGAGGTGATAAATATAATTTAAAAGATTGTGTTGATTGTTTAACAGAAGTATACTTTTCTCTAAACTAATTCAATTATATATATTAAATATACTGAACTGTTTGTGTATCAATCTTCTGTCAATAAATTTGCAAAAGAAAAAAGGAGATTAAACCTTAGAAATTGTCACAGACAAGAGACTCACTGTAGCATGGTATCTTGTACGAGATCCTGGAACACAAAATCAATATTAGATAAAAACTAAGTAAATTTCAATGAAGTATCAGTTAGTCAGTCAGTTCAGTCGCTCAGTCATGTCCTACTCTTTGAGACCCCATGGACTGCCCCACTTCAGGCCTCTCTGTCCATCACCAATTCCCAGAGTTTACTCAGCCTCATGTCCATTGAGTCAGTGATGCCATCCAATGATCTCATCCTCTGTCATCCCTTACTCCTCTCATCCTCATTCTTTCCCAGCATCAGGGCTTTTTCAAATGAATCAGCTCTTCCCATCAGGTGGCCAAAATATTGGTGTTTCAGCTTCAACATCAGTCCTTCCAATGAATATTCAAGACCGATTTCCTTTAGGATGGACTGGTTGGATCTCCTTGCAGTCCAAGGGACTCTCAAGAGTCTCCTCCAACACCACAGTTCAAAAGCATCAATTCTTCGGCATCCAGTTTTCTTCACAGTCCAACTCTCACATCCATACATGACCACTGGAAAAACCATAGCCTTGACTAGATGGACCTTTGTTGGCAAAGTAATGTCTCTGCTTTTTAATATGCTACCTAGGTTGGTCATAACTTTCCTTCTAAGGAGTAAGTGTCTTTTAATTTCATGGCAGCAATCACCATCTGCAGTGATTTTGGAGGCCAAAAAGTAAAGTCTGACACTGTTTCCACTGTTTCCCCATCTATTTCCCATGAAGTGATGGGACCAGATGCCATGATCTTAGTTTTCTGAATGTTGAGCTTTAATCCAAATATTTCACTATCCTCTTTCACATTCATTAAGAGGCTCTTTAGGTCCTCTTCACTTTCTGCCATAAGGGTGGTGTCATCTGCATATCTGATGCTATTGACATTTGTCTTGGCAATCATGATCCCACATTGAACTTCATCCAGCCCAGAGTTTCTCATGATGTACTCTGCATATAAGTTAAATAAGCACAGTGAAAATATACAGCATTGACCTACTCCTTTTTCTATTTGGAACCAGTCTGCTATCCATGTCCATTTCTAACTGTTGCATCCTGGCCTGCATACAGGTTTCTCAAGAGGTAGGTTAGGTGGTCTGGTATTCCCATCTCTTTCAAAATTTTCCATAATTTATTGTGATCCACACAGTCTAAAACAGAAATAGATATTTTTCTGCAACTCTCTTGCTTTTTGATGATCCAGCAGATTTTGGCAATTTGATTTCTGGTTCCTCTGTCTTTTCTAAAACCAGCTTGAACATCTGGAAGTTCATGGTTCACATATTGTTGAAGCCTGGCTTGGAGAATTTTGAGCATTATTTTACTAGTGTGTAAGATGAGTGCAAGTGTGTGTTAGTTTGATAATTCTTTGGCATTGCCTTTCTTTTGGATTGAAATGAAAACTGACTTTTTCCAGTCCTGTGGCCACTGCTGCATTTGCAAATTTGCTGGCGTATTGAGTGCAGCACTTTCACAGCTTCATCTTTTAGGATTTGAAAAAAGCTCAAATGGAATTCCAGCACCTCCACTAGCTTTATTCATAGTGATCCCTCCTAAGGCCTTTTTGACTTCACATTCCAGGATGTCTGACTCTAGGTGAGTGATCACACCATCATGATTAATTGGGTATGAAGACAATTTTTGTATAGTTCTTTTGTGTATTCCTGTCACCTCTTCTTAATATCTTCTGCTTCTCTTAGGTTCATACAATTTCTGTCCTTTACTGAACCCAGTTTTGCATGAAATATTCCCATGGTATCTCTAGTTTTCTTGAAGAGATCTTTAGTTTTGCCCATTCTGTTGTTTCCTCTACTTTTTTGCCTTGGTCACTGAGGAAGGCTTTCTTATCTCTCCTTGCTATTCTTTGGAACTCTGCCGTCAAATGGATATATCTTTCCTTTTGTCTTTTGCTTTTTGCTTCTCTTCTTTTCACAGCTATTTGTAAGGCCTCCTAAGACAGCCATTTTGCTTCTTGTATTTCTTTTTCTTGCGGATGGTCTTGCTCCTGTCTCCTGTACAATGTCACAAATCTTTGTCTATAGTTCTTGAGGCACTCTGTCTGTCAGATCTAGTCCCATAAATCTATTTCTCACTTCCACTGTATAATCATTAGGGATTTGATTTAGGTCATACCTGAATAATCTGGTGGTTTTCCCTACTTTCTTCAATTTAAGTCCAATTTTGGCAATAAGGAGTTCATGATCTGAGCCACAGTCAGATCCCAGTCTTGTTTGTGCTGACTGTATAGGGCTTCTCCATCTTCAGCTGCAAAGAATATAATCAATCTGATTTTGGCGTTGACCATCTGGTGATGTCCATGTGGAGAGTCTTCTCTTGTGTTGTTGGAAGAGGGTGTTTACTATGACCAGTGTGTTCTTTTGGCAAAACTCTATTAGCCTTTGCCCTGCTTAATTATGTACTCCAAGGCCAAATTTGCCTGTTACTCCAGGTGTTTTGTGACTTCCTACTTTTGCATTCCAGTCCCCTATAATGAAAAGGACATTGTTTGAGTGTGTTAGTTCTAGAAGGTCTTATAGGTCTTCATAGAACCATTCAACTTCAGCTTCTTCAGCATTACTGGCTGGGCATAGACTTGGATTTCTGTCATATTGAATGGTTTGCCTCAGAAACAAACAGATCATTCTGTCATTTTTTATATTGCATCCAAGTACTGTGTTTCTGATTTTATTGTTGACTATGATGGCTACTCCATTTCTTAAGATTTTCTTGCCCACAGTAGTAGATGTAATGGTCATCGGAATTAAATTCACCCATTGCAGTCCATTTTAATTCCCTGATTCCTAAAATGTTGACATGAAAGAGGAGACTGAAAAAGTTGGCTTAAAGCTCAACATTCAGAAAACTAAGATCATGGCATCCAGTCCCATCACTTAATGGCAAATATATGAGGAAACAGTGGAAACAATCACAGACTTTATTTTTGGGGGGCCCCAAAATAACTGCAGATGGTGATTGCAGCCATGAAATTAAAAGATGCTTACTCCTTGAAAGAAAAGCTATGGCTAACATAGACAACATATTAAAAAGCAGAGACATTAATTTTCCAGCAAAAGTCTGTCTAGTCATGGCTATGGTTTTTTCCAGTAGCCATGTATGGAAGTGAGAGTTGGACTATAAAGAAAGCTGTGCACCAAAGAATTAATGCTTTTGAACTGTGGTGTTGGAGAAGACTTTTGAGAGCCCCTTGGACTGCAAGGAGATCCAACCAGTCCACCTTAAAGGATTTCAGTCCTGAGTTTTCTTTGGAAGGACTGATGTTGAAGCTGAAACTCCAATACTTTGGTCACCTGATGCAAAGAACTGACTCATTGGAAAAGACTGAAGTGAGGTGGAGAAGGTGCCGAGAGAGGATGAAATAGTTGGATAGCATCGCCGACTCAATGGACATTAGTTTGGGTAAACTACAGAAGTTGGTTACAGACAGGGAGCCCTGGTATTCTCCAATCCATGGGGTCTCAAAGAGCTGGACACTACTGAGCAACTGTACTGACTGACTGACTCTTGCCATCTCCTGTTTGACCTCTTCCAATTTGCCTTGATTCACGGACCTAACATTCCGGGTTCCTTTGAAGTATTGCTCTTTACAGCATCGGACTTTGCTTCCATCACCAGTCACATCCACAACTGGGTGTTGTTTTTGCTTTGGCTCCATCCCTTCATTCTTTATGGAGTTATTTCTCCACTGATCTCCAATAGCATATTGGACACCTACTGACCTGGGGAGTTCATCTTTCAGTGTCCTATCTTTTTGCGTTTTCATACAGTTCATGGGGTTCTCAAGGTAAGAATACTAAAGTGGTTTGCCATTCCCTTCTCCAGTGGGCCACATTTTGAATGAAGTATAGACTTTAGTTAATAATAATGTGTTAACATTGACTCATTAACTGTAATAAATGTATTATACTAATGTAAAATAAAATAATAGTAGAAATTAATTGTGAGAATATGGGAACGCTGTGCAAAAAGGTCTGTGCAAATTTTCAATAAATATAAATTAAGATATGTGCATACATATAAATGCTGTAAATATATGAACACTCTGCAAATACACACTTACATATCTAGCTAGCTAGCTAGCTATCCATCTATCATCTATCTACACTAGAGAGTGAAAGTACAATTTTCAGGCTTCATTGTGGAACTTTCTTTTAACCCCCTTCAAAGACATGCAAAACATTTTTTTGAGTAGTTATGAGTCAGAGATATTCTAATCCATTGTGTGTGCATGCAAGGTTGCTTCAGTTGTGTCTGACTCTGTGAGACCCTATGGACTGTAGCTTATCAGACTCCTCTGTCTTTGGGATGCCTCAGGCAAGAATACTTTGGTAATCTTGGGGTTGAATATTTGACGTTGTCAGGCCCTCCTCCAGGAGATCTTCCTCATCCAGGGATCAAACCCACATCTCTTATGTCTCCTGTACTGGCAGGCAGTTTCTTTACCACTACTGCCACATGGGAAGCCCCTCCAAACCCAATAAATAAGCCTGAATCTAAAGACAAAATTAATAGAAATACAACTTCAGAAGCATTTTGAAATTTACTTTTCTTTGCCAGTGTTTGGAATAAGCATAATTATTTTTGAAAATCCAACATAATCAAATGTTGACTGTGTTTAACATGTAACCTCCCTGTTAAAATAAACATACCTGTCACTCGCAAAATTTCGTACAGCCGTGAGCTTGAATGAACAAGGAGGAATGGGTGTGACTTGAATAGAGCCTACTTACCTCACTCTGGCTTGATTCCTAGGAGAAGGGGCTTCCTCGGGCTGAAGATTAGTGGCTCACATCACCATAAATGCAAATTTACTGAATAGCAGTGTGTATGAGTTTGGACATCAGAGCTGCATGAAGTTGAGAAATATATTCAACCTCCTTGTGCCTCAGTTTAAAATAATGCTTAGCACACAGTAAGTAGAAGTGTTCAAAATTATCTTATGACCTCAATATTATTCTCCCTTCCTGTTGCTATTTCCACTATTTTTATAATTTATTTAACTCTTATTTGTCAAATGTTTGTAATATATCATGTCTGGCACTGTGGTAAGCACTTTCAATATATTAGATCACTTACCTTTATAGGAACCTAGGCAAACACAAACTTGTGAACTTACAAAACTAATATGCTATACTAACATATGAATTTGACAAAGATAATAGTAAGGGAAATATTATTTTGTCTTTAAAAGACCTGCAATTTTTCAAAGTGAATTTAGGGTGAAATAGAAATATCCAGAATGAAGTAACTGAAATCAAATATCTGGTTTTAAAATGTGTGTGTGTGTGTGCATGTGTGTGTGTGCATGTGTTCAGTCAGTCAGTCATCTCCAACTTTTTGCAACTCCAGGGATTGTAGCCTGCCAGGCTCCAGGCTCCTCTGTCCATGCGATTCTCCAGGCAAGAATACTGGAATGGGTTGCCATTCCCTTCTCCAAGGTATCTTCCCAACCCAGAGATTGAACCTGCGTCTCCTACATCCTATGCCTTGGCAAGCAAATTCTTTACCACTGAGCCATCTGGGAAAGCCCAGGTTAAAAATATAATCTACTGTAATTAATTAGTAAACTGGTAGTCTGGGGCAAGTCAACTTATCTCTTTGTGCCTCACATGTTCTTTTTGAGAATAAAGCAAGATAGGTCTGTAGACATCTAGATCAATGACTCGATATCTAAATAAAACAATAAGAGTGCCTGGTATAGAGTAAGGTGGGTTATCATGATTCTTATAAGTTTCTTTATAATTATTTAAAGATAAACTTAAGCAAAGAACCAATATACTTATTAGAAAATTGCCGACAGAAAAATACGTTCTGTAGCTTGCCCCACACTTGAAACATATTATGTCATTTCCAACTTGTATGGATTGCTTGTCTATAATGTCCAGTAACTTCCTCTCTACCTTTATAAATACCACTATTGTAATTGTCAAGTTCTTCCACAAAAGCCACACTATCTTATGTCCTGAATTTATTATATCCCTACAATACATATGGTCAAAATAATTTCTCATATGATGTTTTTGAATTGTTACATAAATTTTGGACTGGTATTAAAAGTTTTGAATACATTTGTCATTTCCCCTTTAACATTAAAGGATGTCCTCTGAAGTCAGAACTCTACCTGTTCACTTATACAAACTTTCAGTATTTTGTGTGTGCAAATCAAATGGTCAAGTCTTAAACTTAAATGGTTTAGATTTTTATATGTTGTCCAATTATTTTAGCATTTATTACATATATGCCTATGAAATAATGATATACTGAATGTAGAAAAAATTTGACTATGTAATAATAAGAATTGTAACAATAGAAATTGTTGCAGAATATTTCTTGATTGCAAAAAAAAAAAATCTTTTAGAAACTTTTTTATACTCTTCTCATCAACATCAGAAAATAAAGGCTCTGTGATGCCCTCCTATGCTTACTCATATGCCACAAGTGACAACTTCACTGTCAGATACATCGTAGATATTTAGGTCAATAAATTGCTCAGTTGAGAATGACTAATAAATTATATATGTGTGTATACATATGTTTATTATATATGTGTATTATATATATATACTTCATATATATATATATATATATATATATATATATATATACACACACTTCATTTTGGAATAAATATAAATTATGTGCATATATGTAGGTTTGGGGTTTCCCTGGTGGCTTAGCTGGTAAAGAATCCTCCTTCAATGCAGGAGACTTGGGTTCAGTTTCTGGGTTGCAAAGATCCCCTGGAGAAGGGAATAGCTACCTACTTCAGTATTCTTGCCTGGAGAACTCAATTATCAGAGGAGCCTGGCAGGATGCATCCATGGGGAAGCCAACAGTCAGACATGACTGAGTGACTAGGCACACACACACACATATGTAGGTTTAATTTAGAATAAGTATCAAAGTAAAATATGTTCAAAATACAGAAAGAAAAATATATAATTGTGTGATAGGAGGAAAATAGAATTTTTTTTTTTTTTAATCATGCTTTTGTATAAGTCTGTACTAATCAACTTTGGGCTTCTCAGGTGGTGCTAGTGGTAAAGAACACGCCTGCCAATGCAGGAGACATAAGAGATTCTGGTTCCATCCCTGGTTTGGGAAGATCCCCAGGAGAAGGAAATGATAATGCACTCCAGTATTCTTGCTTGGAGAATCCCACGGGAGGAGGAGTCTGGCAGAATATGATCCATAGGATTGCAAAGAGTTGGACACAACCGAAGCGACTCAGCATAGAGTGCAGCACAGTCAGTATGAGACCTTTTAAATTCACTGAACTTTCTTCTCATGAATAAGTTTCCCTGTTTATACCATGTTTATAGTATAGACCATCTATGAGAGCTCTGAAAAAGGTCATTTTTTTTTCCTCTTAAGAAAGTAATAATGCATTCTATCAAATCAGTATGTTTGTTAATTTTACTAAATCATTTCTTAAATTTTGTGATAGTCTTGTCCATATCATTGATATGATAAAACTTTGAAGGCTTTGGTTAAGAAATTTTAACATGCTATACAAAGAGAAAATTTTCTGTGATTCAAATAAAATAACCCATCATCACTCTGGATTTTATTTTTGCTGTGATCCATGTCCCCATCATCCTAGCATGATGTTCTGCCCAGGATTAAGTTCTACTGAATAAAACCTCTCAGAAAATCTCCACGTACTGAACTTGCTTTTGATATCAATGTATGATAAACAAAAATATAAATTAAAACAAAGCCACATTAAGCAATTATCTCTAACATAAGCAATACAATATCAACTTGATTGAATACATCATAATAATCTATTTTAAAACCTGAAGCATAAACTGAAGATAGTTCTGTTCTCAAACTATTTGGAAGATAAGCTACCCAAATTGGAGCTTGTAGCCTAACTCAATATGCCAAACTTCTTAGATTGCTGATTTTGACATGAAAATATACAGAACCTCTGACAAATATATCTATCTAAAATCTGTATTTATGTATTTTTAAAATCACAACTATTTTAAAATATATACTTCCAGATTTGTTAAGGACACTTTTTTCTTGCTGATTTATGTTAACTGCAAAAGTATCAGATGTAAAGCACACCATAGCATATCTTTTGAGAGCATGTGACCTCAGATAGAATGATTTATATTTCACTTTCTTATGGCTGATAATATACAAAGTGAGATTTGTCACTAAAGTGTGCAAATTTTAAGTGTATTCAGGGAATCCTCATCAATATTATCCTTAAAATATTAGGGAGTCCAATTCCTTAACAGTGCCAAGAATGGGGCAGCTCAGTCATGGTGGTGAGGAAATGAACCAAGGTAGCATATCTTCACATCTTCCGGTGCCTCATGAAATCTATAAAGAATAATAAAGGCACTTGATGTTCACATATTTTCGACTTTCACTATGTCTCCTACATGAATGCTATGTGATTGAACTATCATCTTGGCCCTTATCTTGACTTTGAATTTTAATGCTGTTAAATTTTATTTGGAGTTTGTTAGATTTTGGGAATCTAAGTGGGGATAACTTGTAATCATAGCAGCTGTCACAGATGGATCTGAGTTAAAACATGCCTTTCCAGCAAGATCTATTATTTTTATATGTATAGACTAAGAGTATGCATGCTGGCATCTTCACCAAGTTATTATAAGGTCAAGGTAAGTTTCAATGAATGGTGAATGCTCAATATAACAAAAGAGTTTGTGAAGTATCAAAATTTCTTTTGGGCAGGCGGATCATTTTGAATAGACAAAATCTCTCAAGCACAACCTAGGAAATCTGTATTACACAGCACACTTACAAAGAATGTAGCTTTTAATTTTCTTAATAGTGCAAAATTAAAATATGCAGCAAATATATGCATTCAGATCATTAGTTCCATCTTTTTCTCTCCTGGTTCATAGACATAAATAGGAAAATAGCTCAGCTTAGTATGCTTTCTGCCTGAAAAGTTTATAGACACCGCTCAAGATTCAGGAATAGTGTATGCTCCCATTCCTAGTGGCTCTCGTTCCTGTGGAGGGAGCAATTATGTTCTGGGCTCAAGTTGCAGCCTCAGAGCTGCCCCCAGACACTGGCAGAGGAACCCAGGTCTTTCCTTGTAAAGTCTCTTTACAACTGCTGGGCTTCAAATCCAGACGCTGCACCACCCTGTGGATCTAATTAGGCAACCTTTATATATACATACATACATATACACACACATACATATATATATATATATATATATATATTCAATTTAATTTCAATTTTAGCAAATTGGTGCCTGCTATCTAAGAGGTGCATGAAGCTAGGCACTTCCCAAAAGGGATCCATTATTTCAGTTAGTTATCAATTCTATGAACTCTCTTCTTTACACAACTCATAATTTTATGCACTTGATGTGAACAAAGGGGTAAAAGTTAAGCCTCTGAGTGTATTGGTGAGATCGTCCTTTTTAAGCACTTATATGAATAATGCAAATTACCTGTAATGAAACAGCTACCTTGTATTTCCTGGCTCAAATGATATTGAACTATGTTACTTGCTTGAGAATAGGTTGTTGATTTAGCAAAGTCAAATCATACATCAAAAGCAGTGTTTGATTAACTCTGACATGAATCTCCTGAGTAGGTATCTACAAAATTAAGCAGACAATGCTTTCTATCTCCGCAGACCCAAAATAATAATGATGTAAGATATAATTTATTCAGATACCAGCGGTCTTCTAGCCTCAGTGTTATTTCTATTCCTGTAAGTCCCCTATACATGAATGGATTTTGTTCCAAGAGCACATTCATAAGTCCAATTTTTTTGTAAGTCCAACAAAATTAGCTTAGGTAGCCAACTAACATAATCAGCTATATAATATTATACTGCAGTAGGTTTATAATACTTTTCCCACAAATAAAACATAAAAAATGAACATTAGTAGGCGTTTGATGTATGATACAGGAAACTCAAAGCAGGTGCTCTGTGAAAAACTGGAGGGATGGGGGGAGGAAGGAAGTGATGGGGGAGCTCAGGAGGTGGGGTCACATATATGCCTAGGGCTGATTCATGCTGGTGTATGGCAAAAACCATCACAATATTGTAATTATCCTCCATTTAACATAAATAAATCAAATTTAAAAACAAACAAAAACATTAAAAATAACCATTTTTAAAGTTATAGTACAGTGCCTTGAAAAGTACATTAGTATGGTACAACAGCTGTCATACAGATGCTGGCCTGGCATCATGTAAATAGACAAGAATAGGTACTGAACGGAAGAGGTGGGAAATGATAAAGCTGAAGGATCATCAGCAATAGGAGACGGAGGACAAGCTGCAGTTCATTCATGTCTGACATTGATGGCCCAGGTTCTGGTTCCTTGCTAGATTCAATGCTATCCACACTCTTGAAAAAAATGAACCAGTGTTGTCTGGGAAGTATGGTACCAGCTACACTACCATTGCTTTTATATTTGCTTCTGGAATCTTGGGCTTGAAATAAAGAAACCACACTATAGTACTCTATACAGTACTTTACAGTAGAGTACAATTATTTACAGAGGATGAACTCTTGTGACAATAAATAAACTTACATGATTGGGTATGCAAACACATGCATCTTTGAAAGTTCACGACTTGAATGTTCATATGTAGTGGACTTATACTTTTCATTGTTTCAAGGTACCAACAACCTAAAAGTATATACCAAAATGAATGCACACTTTGCCATAAACATTGATGATAAAATTATTTGAACTTATAGTATATATTAATAAATTGATTATATGAATAATTATCTTATACCCCTGGTGGCTCAGTGGTAAAGAATTTGCCTGCCAATGAAGGAGACATGAGTTTGATCCTTAAGTCAGAAAGATCCCCTGGAGGAGGAAATGGTAACCCGCTCCAACAGTCTAGCCTGGGAAGTCCCATGGACAGAGGAGCCTGATGGGCTACAGTCTATGGAGTCACAAAAGAGTCAGACACAATTTGGTGACTGTGTGTGTGTTTAGTCACTCAGTCATGTCCAACTCTTTGTGACCCCAGGGACTATAGCTCACCAGGGTAAACAACAACAAAGTTGATTATATGAATATTTATATTACATAGAATAGAGCATATAATTACATATATTTATTTATGCAATAGTTATTATGGAGTGAGACTCAGGGTATAATCCATCTTAAAGCAAAATTTTTATCCATTTGTGAACCTGTCATACCATAAAACAAGTTATCTGCTTCCAAATTAGAGCAGTGGGACAGGCACAGAATAGACATGCCCATTCCAAAGTGAAAAATTGGAAGGATAAAAGGTATCATAGATCCCAGGCAAGTCCAAAATCCAGCAGGGCATATTATTATATTCTAATGCTTGAAAATATTCCTCTGTGGCTTGATGGTCTTTTCTCTGGGCTCACTGGGGAACTGGCCCACACTCTCAGCCCAGAAATGTACCCTCAGTTCAGCCCTCTGAATCTGTGGCTCTGCCTCTACAGTCTTCCTTTATTTCATTCTAACTCTGTCCCTTTCTGTCCAAGTTACCAGTGTTTATCCCTGTCCATCTCTCACGCCATTCCTAGGAGTCCATGCCATTAGACAAGAAGGTCCTTGCAGACTTCTCACGTGTTACTGTTTTTATCCTTGGCTTATTCTCAAACGTTTGATCATACAAATGAGTCATTCATCTAAAGACTTGAACAAAAGATTTTCCAGCCACACACTTGGCCTTAATTCCAGACCATTCTGTCTGGACAAGTCAATGATTTTCCAAATCATCAGGTGCTGTTTCCCTCTTCTTTAATAATCAATTCCTCAATTTACTATTTATTTTGCATTTTACTCTAAGAAGCAAAGAGTAAAGGTTGAACCTTCTATATTTTGCTTGGAAATCTCCTCATTCAGACATTCTATTCATAACATATGTATTCTCCAAAATAATAAGAACATCAACTACTGCTCTTCCCTGTTCTTTCTGAGTCCTCACCAGAATTGCATTTAACATCTCTATGCCTACCAGTAGTCTCTTAAAGAAATATTGCATTATTTTGGCATTTGCTAGATTCTGATAATAGCTGGCATGACAAAATGACTCTATACAGAGGGAAGGCAAAATCATTTATTATTTACAATTCCAAGGAGAAGGTTACCACATACATGGATGGGCATAGGGTGTTGCACTAGAATGAGTACAGCAAGATGCAACCATAGGCTAGTTAGTGTGGCTAGTGTGGTTGGTTAGCTAGGCTTTGCAGGCTTCTTGTGGACTCAGTATTCTAAATGATTTCACAAGCCCAAGGAGGAAAATGTCATTTCTAGATGTTTGGCATATGGGCCTCTTGCCCTTGAGCTGTATCTTTGCAACCCAAGACTGATAGAATCTGATAAGGCAAAGAGCTGAGGCATGAATTCACAAATTCAGAAAACTGCCCACTAAGGGAACTGAGAATTATCTACCTATGATCTTAAAACAGGGTCAAGATGGCGTTCATGAAATATCACAAGGCAATCTAGACTTTTTTTTTTTTTTTTTAATCAAGGGCCTCAAAATTATTCTGGTCTCTACCCATCACTGACAAACGTCTGGATAGTGAAGCTATGGTTTTACCAGTAGTCATGAATGGATGTGAGAGTTGGACCATAAGGAAGGCTGAGCACTGAAAAATTTATGCTTTTGAACTGTGGTGTTGGAGAAGACTCTTGAGAGTCCCTTGGACTGCAAGGAGATCAAACCAGTCAATCCTAAAGGAAATCAACACTCAATATTCATTGGAAGGACTGATTCTGAAGGTGAAGCTCCAGTACTTTGACCACCTGATGTGAGGAGCTGACTCATCAGAAAAGACCCTGATGCTGGGAAAGATTGAAGACAGGAGAAGACGGGGATGACAGAGGATGAGATGGTTGGATGGCATCAGTGACTCAATGGATATGAGTTTGAACAAGCTCTGGGAGATGGTGAAAGACAGGGAAGCTTGACGTGCTGCAGTTCATGGGGTCACAAAAAATCGGACATGACTGACTGATCAGCAACAACAAAAATCCATCACCCAATTTCAAAGTCACTTTTCAATGTTCAGTATTTGTTACAATAGCTCTCTATTTCCCAGTATCAAAGTCTTTCCTAGTTCCTGAGGGCTGCCATTACAACATGTGGCAAACTCAGTAGCTTAAAAACATTTTTATCTTAGGTTCTGGGGCTTTGACGTTCAAATCAAGTTTCTACAGGGCCATGTTCTCTCTGAAGAACAAAAGAAGAAACTGCCACATGCATTCTCTTAGCATGGGCAAGAATCCTTGGTTTGTATCTGTATTATGCCAATCTCTGCCTACATCTTCATGTAGCATTCTTTATATACCTAAGTGTCTGTGTCCATTTATATCAACAGAAGTCTTTTACTTGAGACCCAGTGTAATGATCTCATCTTAATTTGATTAATATCAAGATATATTTCCAAACAAGGTCATATTGTGAAGTTTTGGGAAAGGCATGAATTTGGGGGAAACATCATCCAATCAGTGTGTCTATAAATAGATATTTCTCCGTGAAAATATTTTTCAATAGAAATAAAGCACTCAGGTAATTTTAAAGAATGTATTATTGTTTCAAGTTTAAATATTCAAGCTGGAAACCTTGTTTGAAGTCCTATTTTTTTCACCTACTAATGATATGACCTTGGGTAGCTTAACTAGATCATAGTTCCAATCCATGTTCATTATTGTTGAAAGAAAAAATGATGCATTTTTGATAAATGCATGTTTAACTTCTAATACTAAGCATTCATTCATGTTTTAGCTGTTACTTGTCACTCATTGAAGACTTTTAGATATTGTTTAGGAAGAAATATTTACAATTACTCAATTAATTTGAAATTTTATTATTTATTGTTTCTTACATATGCACTTATCTTAAAGATTTATGTGCTTCTTTACTGCAGCAGAATCATGGGTTAATCTTAAAATCTTAATATTCTTAAAAATTCTAAGGAATTATCAATCTCTATAATTTACAATGACATATACTGAAGTTTGAGAATATATAAAAGTAAATAAAATAACTATTAGAAAGCTTATATTTCTGGATAGCATGTGGATAGACACACTGAAGAAAGTAGGGAAAAATATAGATACACCATCATACCTTATCCCAACACTGGGAAGCCCAACACAGAGAGACACTGTCCTAGGAGAAGAGGATGAAGTAAGTGATCCAAGTCAACACAGATGCCAGGCTGATCAGTCCCAACACCTGACTGACTCCTGTGGATTTACATGGCTTTCAACAGACTCATTTAACCCACACCCTTCAAATCATGCCCAGCTCTCTACCCTGACTTTGGAGTGCTCCCAATCAGCATTTCTATATACTAATAATAAACAATCAGAAATAGAAATAAACAAAACAATGGGGTAGATTTAACTTAAGAGGTGAAAGTTCTGTACATTCAAAATTACAACATATTAATGAAAGAAGTTGAAGATACAAATTAAAAAGACATCCCATGTTTATGGATTAGAAGAATGCATATTTTTATAAGTCCATACTACTAAAGAAATCTATAAATTTCAGAGCAAACCCTGGATTAGATTGACTTTCAAAGATAATCAATGGAATTTTTCAAAGAAATAAACACACACACACACACACAATCCTACAATTCATATATTTTGTGATTACAAAATACCTCCAGTAGAAAACACAATCCTGAGAAAGAAGAGCAAAACTGCAAACATCACACTTCCTGATTTCAAACGTTATGACAAAGCTATAACAATCAAACAATACAGTCCTGTCATAAAATAATTTACATAAACAAATGGAAGAGAATCAAGAGCCCAGGAATAAACCCATGTTTTTACAGACAACTAATATCTGACTGAGAAGGGAAACAAGAATACTCCTCCAATGTCCTTGGGAGAGGACATTCTCAATGGAGTTGGGAAAATGGGGTAATCATAAACAGAAAACTGAAACCGGAGCCCTGTCTTATACAACTCTCTCTCTCTCTCACACACACACACTAGCTCAGAATGGATTAAAGACTTAAATGTAATAACTGAAACTGTAAAACCACTAGAACAAATCAGGGGGAAATGTGTTCTTGATGTTGATTTGGCAACTAATTTTGGATATGACATCAAAAGCAAAAATAAACATTGGGACGGCATCAAATATAAAACGTATGCACATCCAAAGAGACATTTAATTAAATAAAAGGCAACCTATGAAATGGAACGAAAGTTTTGTGCACCATTTTTCTGACGTGCTAACATACAGAATGTATAAGGAACCAATACTATCCAATATCATAAACGAATAAACAAAAGACAATCCGATTTAAAAAGTGGTTAAATAATTTAAATAGACATTTTTCCAAATGGCCAACATATACATGAATAGATGTTTAGCATAAATAGTCATTGGGAAAATACAATTAAAGCCGAAATGAGATACCACTTTGCACCTATGAGAATGGCTATTATCTGATGAAATAGGAGACAAGTGTGGATGAGAATGTGGAAAAAATTGGAACTCTGAGGAACACTGGAAGGAATCAAGTTTGTACAGCCACTATGGAAAACAGTATGGATATTTCTCAAAAATTAAAACTAGAACTACCGTATGATCTAGGAACTTCACTTCTGGGTAATATTTAAAAGGAATGAAATCACTCTCAGGAAGGGATGTCTGCATCCCCCCATATTTACTGCACATTTTTCCAAAGGCATGAAAACTACCTAAGGGCTTATGAATGAATGAAAGAATAAATTAATGTTGTGTGTGTGCATGTGTGTGTGTGTGTGTGTGTGTGTGTGTGTGTGTGAGTGTCTGGATCTGTGTACTTAGTCATGTTCAACTCTGTGATCCCAAGGACTGTAGCCTGCCAGGCTCCTCTGTCCATGAAGTTTTTCAGGCAAGAATATTTGAGTGGGTTGCCCTTTTCTTTTTTTTTTTTTTTTTTAATGTTTGTTTGTTTGTTTCATTTATTTTTATTAGTTGGAGGCTAATTAGTTTACAATATTGCAATGGTTTTTGTCATTCATTGACATGAATCAGCCATGGATTTACATGTGTTCCCCATCCCAATCCCCCCTCTCACCTCCCTCTCCACCCGATCACTCTGGGTCTTCCCAGTACACCAGGCCCGAGCACTTGTCTCCTGCATCCAGCCTGGGCTGATGATCTGTTTCACCCTAGATAATATACATGTTTGAATGCTGTTTTCTCAAAACATCCCACCCTCGCCTTCTCCCACAGAGTCCAAAAGTCTGTTCTGTACATCTGTGTCTCTTTTTATGTTTTACATATAGGGTTATCATTATAATTTTTCTAAATTCCATATATTTGTGTTGGTATACTGTATTGGTCTTTACCTTTCTGGCTTACTTCACTCTGTATAAGGGGCTCCAGTTTTATCCATCTCATTAGAACTGATTCAAATGAATTCTTTTTAATGGCTGAGTAATATTCCATGGTGTATATGTACCACAGCTTCCTTATCCATTCGTCTGTGGATGGGCATCTAGGTTGCTTCCATGTCCTGGCTATTATAAACAGTGCTGCGATGCACATTGGGGTGCATGTGTCTCTTTCAGATCCAGTTTCCTCAGTGTGTATGCCCAGAAGTGGGATTGCTGGGTCATATGGCAGTTCTATTTCCAGTTGTTTTTTTTTAAGGAATCTCCACACTGTTCTCCATAGCGGCTGTCCTAGCTTGCATTGTCACCAACAGTGTAAGAGGGTTCCCTTTTCTCCACACCCTCTCCAGCATTTATTGCTTGTAGACTTTTGGATAGCAGCCATCCTGACTGGTGTGTAATGGTATCTCATTGAGGTTTTGATTTGCATTTCTCTGATAATGAGTGATGTTGAGCATCTTTTCATGTGTTTGTTAGCCATCTGTATGTCTTCTTTGGAGAAATGCCTGTTTAGTTCTTTGGCCCATTTTTTGATTGGGTCATTTATTTTTCTGGAATTGAGCTGCAGGAGTTGTTTGTATATTTTTGAGATTAATCCTTTGTCTGTTGCTTTGTTTGCTATTATTTTCTCCCAATCTCAGGGCTGTCTTTTCACCTTGCTTATAGTTTCTGGTCTTACATTTAGATCTTTAATCCATTTTGAGTTTATTTTTTGTGTATGGTGTTAGAACGTGTTCTAGTTTCGTTCTTTTACAAGTGGTTGACCAGTTTTCCCAGCACCACTTATTAAAGAGGTTGTCTTTTTTCCACTGTATATCCTTGCCTCCTTTGTTAAAGATAAGGTGTCCATAGGTTCATGGATTTATCTCTGGGCTTTCTCTTCTGTTCCATTGATCTATATTTCTGTCTTTGTGCCAGTACCATACTGTCCTGATGACTGTGGCTTTGTAGTAGAGCCTGAAATCAGGCAGGTTGATTCCTCCAGTTCCATTCTTCTTTCTCAAGATTACTTTGGCTATTCGAGGTTTTTTGTATTTCCATACAAATTGTGAAATTATTTGTTCTAGTTTTGTGAAAAATACCGTTGGTAGCTTGATAGGGATTGCATTGAATCTATAGATTGCTTTGGGTAGTATGGTCATTTTGACAATATTGATTCTTCCAATCCATGAACACGGTATGTTTCTCCATCTGTTTGTGTCCTCTTTGATTTCTTTCATCAGTGTTTTATAGTTTTCTAAGTATAGGTCTTTTGTTTCTTTAGGTAGATATACTCCAAAGTATTTTATTCTTTTTGTTGCAATGGTGAATGGTATTGTTTCCTTAATTTCTCTTTCTGTTTTCTCATTGTTAGTGTATAGGAATGCAAGGTATTTCTGTGTGTTAATTTTATATCCTTTTCTACTCCAGGAAATGTTTCCAACCCAGGGGTTGTACCTGCAAATCTTGTGTCTCCTGAATTGGCAGGAGGATTCATTAACATTTCTATGCTTATTCTTTAAGTATAAAACATGTTAACACAAAATTATTTCTATATTAACTGGAAAATAGTGAAGAATATAGGTGCATTTGAAAAAGATATCACTTTTTCTTCTGCTGTACTATATTATGGGCAATCTTTGTTACATAATATTTTTTTTCTTGTTACACAATATTTTTAAATAAATTTTTAAATAGCTCACTGAGGGCAAGTGCTACCTGATGAAAAAATGCAAATAAAATAAGATTTATTACAAGAGATACATGCAATGTGACATATCACAAAGATTATATGATTTATATTTTGGGTAAGACAAGCCTTCTTAATTGTGAATTTGCTATAGATAAACCTAGGCAATTGTAAGTGAATAGTTATTGGGATTACCTATGCTATGAATCTATCAAGCCAGTACCAACATTCATGTATCAAGAATTATTAATAACCTAAAAAAATTAACATTATTTTGTTTGTTAGGACAAAGATGTCAGAAAATGAGATGGACTCATTTATGATTGTGATTCTTATTAGGGATTTCAAAATAAAATCAGAAGTATACTAGTAATAAATAAAAATATGAAGATATGTTTTATTCCAATAATGTCAAACTTCTGGATACAGTAAATGGTTATCAACCTAAATCACTCTTCTGTTTAGTTTTGTATTTTTGGAGTTGAGTGCTATACTTATTACTTTGATTGTGGTGATGGTTTGTTTCATGAAGTGTTTTCATATATACAAACTTATCAAAATACATATATATGAAATATCCAGATTTTTGCACAATAAAGTTGTGAAAAATCAATATAAAATAAAAAGGATTAGGTCATGTGATTTCTAAGACTAATTCCATTTCCAAAAATCATTTAATATGTGATTATGTAATTCTATTTCTATGTCAATATCTATAGGTTAGATTTTCCCCGTATATCACAAAACCTATCTACCTCTCTGCTATGATGTCCAAGTTGTCCAGTCTTTTCAGAACTGGTTAATCTCCCAGAAAGTGTTTAGATATCCTTGACTACTTCCCAGTCCTCCTACCACTTTTATGAAACATTTCCAGTGTTCAGCTTGAGCCATGTAGGCAGATAGATGTTTATTCATTTATGTGTGCACTTGTTTTCTATTATTTATACATACATTTGTTTATCTTTCAGTTTTAACTGCTATATAGCAGTTAAGCTGCTATATAACTGTATATCAGTATATAACTGCATATCAGTATATAACTGCTATATAGCACTATATGTGTATAATGTGTACAGCATAATAATTTGACTTACATACATCATGAAATCATTATAACAATAAGATTAGTGAATATCCATCATGTCATATAGATACAAAATTAAAGAAATGGAAAAAAAAATTCTTTGTGATGAGAAATCAGGATTTACTCTCTTAGCTCTTAATTATAACATACATCAGTATTAATTATATTTATTGTGTTGTACATTACATCCATAGTACTATTTATGTTGTAACTATATATAACATACATCAG
The DNA here is from genome assembly GCF_033118175.1 of Dama dama. Classification (NCBI taxonomy): domain Eukaryota; kingdom Metazoa; phylum Chordata; class Mammalia; order Artiodactyla; family Cervidae; genus Dama; species Dama dama. Next base: position 5,056,221 of record NC_083708.1, on the reverse strand, counting down.
TATTACAATTATATTTATTGTGTTGTATACTACATCCATAGTACTATTTATGTTGTAACTGGAAGTTTTTACTTTTTGACTGTCTTCATCCAATCCTGGCTTTGTCCAATCCATGCTTTTGGTAACCACAAATCTGATCTCTTTTCCTATGACATTGTTTGTTTTTGCTTCTTATTGAAGTGTAGCTGAGTTACAACATTGTATTAGTCCCTTGTACACAACACTGTAATTGAATATTTCTGTACATTTCAAAATGATAAGTTAAGTCTAGTTAACACGTCACCATACAGATATATTGCATATTTATTCACCAAATTCCCCACATTATACACTTAATATTTGTGACTCATTTGTTAAGTCTGTACCTCTTAATCTCCTTCATGTATTTCTCGTCTTTCCTACTTCCCCTCCAGTCTGACAACCATCTATTTGTTCTTGGAATCTATAGCTATGTTTCTATTTTGTTACATTGAATCCCCTTCAATACAATGACAAATCCTTAGCTTGCCATGTACTGAAGCATAAAGGAAATGGGAGTGCACTTTTAGGATCAATATTTCTTATTTTTCTTCTTTTGGTACCAATCTATACACTAAATAATTCAGTTTGTTAGTCTGATCAACAATGGTTTTGAAAAATGCTGGCTCAAACCATGTGTGTAATGTGTGCATATAGAAGTTTTGCTTGAATAACTATGTGATGGACAAATAGACTCTCTAGGCTTTACTGTTTAAATTACCTTTCCGATAAAAAAGCAGAGAATGAGTGTTGAAACATAAGTATATAGTCAAATAGGGTTTTTCCTCATTAAACTAAAAACCTTGTTTTCTTTTGTTTTTTAACAAGGTTATTTCTTACAGATAAACAACCATATTCTATCGTACTAATTTTCCTGAGAATGATTTTGAGTCTAGAATAAAAGTTGTATTTATTGAAAGAGTGAAGAGATAATCCTTTAGAAGTCTTAAAATAGATGCTGAAATTTCAGGATGGCAAAGGTAATAGCTGGTCCAGGGGGCACGAATTTAAGCCCCTGTTTTTCACTGGGGAATGAGCATGTGAAATGAGGAGATCAGACATTTTTGTAGAAAGTCTGAAGGAGTATACAGAAGATTGGGATTTTGTGGAGGATATGTCTTCAATTCCAGTCTCTGCTCGCCAAAGAAAAAGTCATTCTTTTGTTTTGCTTCTGATTCTTCTGCTTTATTTCGTCAAACTGGCCTATCAGGAATGAAAAAGGAGACTCTGGATGGCACTTTGTCAAATGGCTATATTTGTTCCTACATAAAATTGTTTCCTGATTCACAAAAGACCAGATGATTCTAGAGTGAGGAATCACAATATTTCAAAAATGTTGAGATAAATATTGAGTGGACTATATTTAAACCAGATAAATTGCATGTCTATATTTTGTATTATAAGTTTTCTACTAAATTTTGATCTTCATTCTATTGTAGTACAATTCCTATCAAAATAGTCATGATTTTTTTTTACAGAAGAAATAATACTAACATTAATATGGAGCCACAAAAGACCCAGAATTACCAAAACAGTCATGAAGGAAAAAAAAAAAAAAGAAAAAAACAATGACAAAGCTGGAGGTATCACATTCCCTGACGTCAGACTACACTACAAAGCTATAGTAACCAAAATACTATGGCACTGGCCCCAAGAAACAGACACATAGGTCAATGAAGCAGAATAGAGACCTCATATATAATCCCATCACCTGTAATCAATCTCCAATGAAGGAAGCAAGGAGATATGATGGAAAAAAGATAGACTCTTCTATCAGTGCTGCCCCTCCACCCCACCCCAGGCACCTATAGTCAATATCCAACAAAGGAAGCAAGGATATACAATGCAGAAAAGACAGACTCTTCTATTATTTCTGCTGAGAAAAACTAGACAACCACATATAGAATAATGAGATTAGAACATTTCCCCACATTTTACACTAAAATAAACTCAAAATGGATTAAATAGCTAAATATAGAATCTTTAAAATTTAAACTTCTAGAAGAGATCATAAGCAAAACACTCTTTGACATAATCATAGCAAAGGAAATAAAAGTAAAAACAAATAGGACCTAATTAAGACTCAAAGCTTTTACACAGCACGGAAGGGTTTCCCTGGTGGCTCAGATGATAAAAAATCCACTGCAATGCAGGAGACCTGGGTTCCATCCCTGGGTTGGTAAGATCCCCTGGACAAGGGAATGGCTACCCAATCCAGTATTCTTGCCTGGGGAATTTCATGAAAAGAGGAGCCTGGAGAGCTACAGTCCATGAGGTCACAAAGAATCGAACATGGCTAAGTGACTAAGCATAGTACACAGCAAAGGAAAACACTGACAAAATGCAAAGATGACATACTGGACCGGAGAGAGTACTTACAAATGTATTAATACTGCATTTAATACTGTATTAAATGAAAATATATTTAATACTGACAAAGCATTGAAATCTAAAATATATATGAACAGCTTATACAAATCAATATTAAAAAAAAAAAAAAAATGCCAGAAGACCTAAGCATCCATTTTTTCAAAGACATACAGATGTGTAACAGGAAGATGAAAAGATGGTCAACACCATTAATTATTAGAGAAAAAGTAAATCAAAATTACAATGGCAAGGATGTAGAGGAAATGGTATCCTTGTGCCCTTTTGGTGAGAATGTAATTCAGTGCAGTCACTATGGAAATCAATATGGCATTTCCTCAAAAAGCTAAAATATGAGTAGAATTATTGGATCAGATTGCTGTTCTATTTTAGCTTTCTGAGGAAACGCCATACTGATTTCCATAGTGACTGCACCGAATTACATGAATCCCAATGTTCATAGCAGCATCATTTACAATAGCCAGAATATGCAAACAACCCAAGTGTTCATCTACAGATGAATGGCCAGAAGACACAATTTATATATATATTTATATATATATATTTTTTATATATATTTATGTATATATATAAATACACACAAATTAGAATATTAGCCACAAAAATGAATAACATTCTGCCATTTGCAACAATGTGGATATACCTAGAGAACATTATGCTTAGTGAAATTAGTCAAAGGTAAATACTTTATGTTATCACTTATACGATTTTAAAAACTAAACAAATTTATCCAACAAAACAGAAACAGATTCACAAATACAGAAAACAAACTAGTGGATATCAATTGAGTGAAGAAAGTAGGGAAGGGGAGGAAGATCAGAATATGCATATATATAAAATAGACGAATAACAAGCATACACTGTATAGCACAAGAATACACAGCCATTATTTTGTAACAATCTTTAATGAAGTATAATCTATAAAAATATTGACTCACTATGATACAAACCTGAAATTTATGTGATATTGTCAATCAACTATGCTTCATTAGAAATACTGTAATTGTTATGCCTTGTAAAGTGGGAAGATCACAAAAGCAAATAGAAGCATTTTCCATAATTTACTCCTTTTACAAGAAGACAGACACCAAATGACATTGAAAACTCTGGTGACTATTTTCTCCTTTGAGTTGAAACTGGAAATAATGTAAGTCATATATCAAAAGGGAAATTTTTGTCAGCAACTGAAGACAATCAGTTCAGTTCAGTCGCTCAGTCCTGTCCGACTCTTTGCGACCCCATGAATCGCAGCACGCCAGGCCTCCCTGTCCATCACCAACTCCCGGAGTTGACTCAAACTCATGCCCATTGAGTTGGTGATGCCATCCAGCCATCTCATCCTCTGTCGTCCCCTTCTCCTTCTGTCCCCAATCCCTCCCAGCATCAGGGTCTTTTCCAATGAGTCAACTCTTCACATGAGGTGGTCAAAGTATTGGAGTTTCAACTTCAGCATCAGTCCTTCCAATGAACACTCAGGACTTATCTCCTTTAGGATGGACTGGTTGGATCTCCTTGCAGTCCAAGGGACTCTCAAGAGTCTTATCCAACACCACAGTTCAAAAGCATCAATTTTTCGGCTCTCAGCTTTCTTCACAGTCCAACTCTCACATCCATACATGACCACTGGAAAAACCATAGCCTTGACCAGACAGACCTTTGTTGGCAAAGTAATGTCACAATATAGGGCCCTAATTTACTTTTTATTTTCTCTTTTGACTTAGTAGGTAAACATGCAATGCAGTTTTTATTTTTAAATGATACAAGACAAATATAAATAGAAATCTATAGAGATAGTCTCAATTTAAACTGAAATTATATAGTCAGATGAATATTAACAGAATATAATTCAGAATAGTATATCTAAAAAAAGGGTAATGAAAATTTTCTCCAACAGTTAATTAAAAAATTAAACAAAACTTTCTTTTTTTTTTTTTTGTGGAAAATAGCAAATGTCACTCACTAGAATAAAAGCACATTTAAGAAAATACTTTAAAAATCATTTTAGTGAAATAATAAAGCTGCTTTGTTTAAAAACAAATTTTTCTAGCTCTTGATTAACATTAAATAGGCATACAAAGACACATAGACCATAAATATGTTGTAAAATAAAATGAAACACTGGTATTCAGCATTACATTTTGGATGAATGAGAGTTGTTTTGTTTTTCCCCAGAAATGTTGATTTTTGACATGCTTGCTCCAAATACATGGTAATAAAATTTTAACAAAAGGTGCTTCAATTTTTTTTCTTAAATCAATTTTTTTCTCTAGTATTTTTCAAGTTGCTTAAACAGCCCAGACAGGATTAGTCAAACTAGCATGACCTCTCTGGTATTACACATTTCAGGGAAGATAAGAAGTGAAGAAGTGAAATTCATTTGAATACTACTATGTAAAGATGTTTTATATTTAAAGAAAATAAAAAGTTTGAATGCCAGTTATTCTGATCTAAAGGATAGTGTAAGAAATGTAATGGCTTAATTTTACTTAGCTGCATTTTGTTGCTTGTAGAGAAATAATTTATAGACATCTATATATTCTATTAAAAACAGAGTAAGAAGGATGTGGAATATGTGATTTTATTCACTTAACAAATGATCCATGTCAGCAAACTGAAATATTTTATTCAAACTTTTTTGAAGCTGTTGTTTCTTTGGAAGCTAATTTGCTGTTAAAATGAAGAATTGATGCTTACCAGTACAGTTAACATTGTCTGTCCCTCAAGAAAATTAGGGAAAATAACTGAAGGGTATAGAAAGTTTAAACTGGTTCTTGTTTCCACTGGAGTTTTAATATTTACATGTTTTTATTGATCTGAGACTTATTTAATAAATTCTAGTAACCTAGCATTGAACAATCTGGTAATTTATGCATATAATCTTTAAATAGTGTGGGAGTCCAAAGACAATATTTCTAGAGTATATTATTAATAATTTGCTTTGTTTTAATCTTTCATGCATTTTAATTTTAAAAGTTAAATGAGTAATTTTAAATCTACAGCTTTATGATGAAATGTATGATTAAGTAAATAAATATTTTCAAAAAATATTACAGAAAATGTAAATCAAACATTTTGTAGCACATACTCTCATCTGCTACTCTAAGTATATTCTTCTTATTTTCAGTGATAGCCCCAATTTTGAGGGAGTTGTGTGCCACCCCCTAATGGCCTTGCATCTAGGGTAGTGATTTGCCATTACTAAACTGGAAATTTCTTGTAGTTTTGCTTATTTTTCTGATAGAAGAATAATTATCTACATATAAAATAATATATTATATATATTTGAAACATGTATGATCCAAACTGCTACTTCTTGATCTGCATACAGTTTTCTTAGGAGGCTAGCATATAATTGGCAAATAAATCATGATATTTAAAGTGTACATTGTGATGTTCTTATATAAATACACATTGTAAAAGTTTCCTCCTGTCTATAATTAACCTGGGGAGGAAGAAATAGCAACCCAGTCCAGTATTTTTGCCTGGAGAATATCATGAACAGAAGAACCTGGTAGGCTACATATCCCATAGGGTCACAAAGAGTTGGACTCAACTGAAGTGACTCAGCATATATTTAATTAGCCTATTCATAATCATATATATATATTTTGTTTGTGAACATTTTAATGTCTTGTTTCTTAATATAGTCAAATATAGTTGCCATTTTATACTTAAATCCTCTACCTTTTTTAACTTATAGCTGAAAGTTTCTACACTTCAACATCTTCCAATTTCCCCAACCACCCACTCCCTAGAAACCATTTTTCTACTCTCCCTTTTCATAAGTTTTACTCTATTTTAGATTCCACATATAAGTGATACCATGTAGTAACTGCATTTCTCTGCATACTTATTTCACCTGATACAATGACCTAAAATCCACCCAACTTGTAGCAAGTGGCATAAGTCCTTTTTTCTGTCATAACCAAATAATATTCAAATGGATATGTTTGTATATATCAGTCTTCAATATACATTGAACAATGTTATTGAACTGAGTACATGTATAGAATCTTACTGTATTCAATTGATATCACATCCATCATTAGTCTTTATTCATTCATCTGTTGATGGCCATTCAGGTTTATTTCTGTATGTTGGCTACTGTGATTAATGCTGCAGTAGACATGGAAGTGCAGGTAGCACTCTGAGATACTGTTTGCATTTCATCTGGATATATACACAGAAGTGGGACTGCAGGATCCTCTGGTGGTTCTATTTGAATTATCTTTTCTAGAACTTTCATGTTAATTAATAACTTCCCTATTTACATTCTCATCAGCAGTGCACAAGGGTTAACTTATCACCAAAACCTTGCCAAGTGTTATGTGTTGTCTTTTTCACTATAACCACCTTAAAAGTGAAAGGTTGTTGTTGACGCCGGGATTCTTGGCCTCCAGAGGAGACAGATTCAATTTGGGGCCAGAGACAAGCCTGGATCGCTCAGAGCTTTTGTGTAATAAAGTTTTATTAAAGTATAAAGCAGATAGAGAAAGCTTCTGACATAGGCATCAGAAGGGGGCGGAAAGAGTACCCCCCCCCCCCCCGCCCCCACTAGTCTTCAGCTGGATGTTATATAGTCACTAACAGTCTGTTAATGAAAAGAAAGGAATGTCTTAAAATTTAGAATGGCACCAGACCTCTCATCCATAAGATGCATTTTGGGATAATCCTGGCACCAGATGATTCATCCCATGTCATAAAATGACTGACTTGAATCTTGTAGAAGGGCAGATTACCATACAAATAGTTTTGTTTACATAGATTAGGGGAACAATATCTGAGTATAACATACTGGTTTGTCAAGTAGGTTCTGAGCCATTAGGCAGAACTGACGAAGACAGTGTCTGGGGTAAATGCATAGCACATTAACATAGCTTAAGACAAACATTTTCATAAGAAAAATGCATTGGTTAACTCAAGGTTTGAGAGTAGTTAGCTTCAGGTGAAACCAGGTGTCATTATGGCAACACAGTATTTTAAGAGAAACCTCCTTTTAAATTTGTATAGAGAAGGAAAAAAATATGGCTAATTTTTTTCCTCCTGTCGCTTAAGAGAGATAAAAATGTCTGACACTTGCAGCCTATTTCCTCCGTTTGGAGACCCCTGGCCTTCCTGCATGTTATCCTCTCAAAAGGTATAAGATGATATTTCATTTTGGTTTAAATTTGCATTTCTCTGGTGATAAGTGACAATTGAGCACCCTTTCATATACTTAGTGGCCATTTGCATATCTTTTTTGGAGAAAAGGGTGATTCAAATTCTCTGCCTATTTTTAAACTGGATTTGTGTTCCTTGTAAATTTTAGATATCAGCTCCATTTGCACATATTTTATCCCACTCTGTTGTCTTTTTATTTTGATAATGCTTTCCTTTGCTGTACAGAAGTTTTTCTTTCTTTCTTCTTTCTCTCTCTCTCTCTTTTTTTTTTTTTTTTTTTTAGTTTGATGTTGTCCAACTTGTTTATTTTTGCTTTTGCTTTTTGGCCTTTGGTGTCAAGGCCAAAAAAAAAAAAAAAATCATTGTCAAGATTGGTATCAAAGAGCTTACTTACTGTGTTTACTTCTAGGAGATTTATAGGTGAGTTTTAGCATTAAAGACTTTTGTTCATTGTGAGTCGATTTTTGTAAGTGGCATGAAATAGTGACCCTGTTTATTGTCTGTGACTCTCCAGTTTTCCAAACATCATTTATTAAATAAACTATCATATCCTCATTTTATAGTGTTAGCTCCTTTGTAGAAATTAATTGACAATAAATGCGCAAATTTATTTCTGTGCTTTTCCTTCTGCTCCATTGATCTATGTTTGTGATCTTGTGTCAAATACCATGTTGTTTTGATTGATAGCTATATAATATAGTTTGAGATCAACAAGCGTGTTGCCTCAGGTTTGTTCTTTTTTCTCAGGATTACTTTAGCATTTTAGTGTCTTTTGTGGTTTCAGACAATTTCAGATTTCAGTTTTGTGTGTTTTATTTTTGACATAGGCATTTTGATAGGGATTTCAGTAAATCTGTAGGTTGTTTGGGGGAGTATGGACATTTTAAAGATATTGTTTATTCCAATTCATAGTCATGCAGTATATTTCTGCTTATTTGTGTTTTCTTCAATTTCTTTTATCAATGTTTTATACTATTCAATGTAGAGATCATTTATGTCCTTGGTTATCTATTCTTAAGTATAAATTAAATCCATTCTTAACATATAAATTTTTCTGATGCCACTGTAAATGGGATACTTTTTTTTTTTTAATTTCTCTTTCTGATAGCTTGCTATTAGCATATAAAATGCAACTTACATTTGTGTATTGATTTTGTATACTGGGGCTTTCCCAGTAGCTCAGATGGTAAAGAATCCACCTGCAATGCAGCAAACCTGAGTTTGATCCCTGGGTTAGGAAGATGCCCTGAAGAAGGGAATGGCTACCCACTCCAATATTCTGACCTGGAGAATTCCATGCACAGAGGAGCCAGGCAGGCTGCAGTCTATAGGGTTGCAAAGAGTGGGACATGACTAAGTGACTTTCACATTTTGAATACTGCAACTTTACTGAGTTTGCTGATTCTAAAAGTTTTTTTAGCAAATACTTTTGGGTTTTTCTATATAAAATAAATGTTATCTCTAAACAGAGACAATTTTATTTCTACCTTTCCAATTTGGATTCTTTTTTAATTTTTTATTGTGTAATTGTCTGGCTAGGACTTCCAGTACTATGTGGAACAGAAGTGATAAGAATGGGAATTTTTCTCTTATTCATTATCTTAAGGAGAAGCTTTTACATTTTCAACATTGAATCTGATGCTACCTGTGGATTTGTCAAATATAGCTTTATGTTAAGAAAAACTCCAAGTATGCCTACTTTGTTGAGTTTTATGATAAATGAATCTTCAGTTAAATTAAGGTCAGTTGCTCAGTCTTGTCCCTCTCTTTGCGACCCCATGGACCACAGCACGCCACGCCTCCCTGTCCATCATCAACTCCAGGAGTTTACTCAAACTCATGTCCATTGAGCCAGTGATGCCATCTAACCATCTCATCCTCTGTCATCCCCTTCTCCTCTTGCATTCCATCTTTCCCAGCATCAGGGTCTATCCCAATCAGTTGGTTGTTCGCATAAGGTGACCAAAGTATTGGAGCTTCAGCTTCAGCATCAGTCCTTGCAATGAATATTCAGGACTGATTTCCTTTAGGACTGACTGGTTTGATCTCCTTGCAGTCCAAAGGACTCTCAAGAGTCTTCCCCAGCACCACAATTCAAAAGTGCCATTTTATTGGCACTGAGCTTTCTTTATAGTCGAACTCTCACATCCATACATGACAATTCGAAAAACCACAGATTTGAATAGATTTTGCTAGCATGTGAAATGAGTGTATTTTTGCAGTAGTTTGAATATTCTTTGGCATTGCCTTTCTTTAGGATTGGAATGCAAACTGACCTTTTCCAGTCCTGTGGCCACTGCTGAGCTTTCCAAATTTGCTGGCATATTGAGTGCAGCACTTTAACCAGCATCACCTTTTAAGATTTGAAAGAGTTCAACTGGAATTCCATCACTTCCACTGGTTGTGTTCCTAGTGATGTTTCCTAAGGCCCACTTGACTTTTCACTCCAGGATGTCGGCTCTTGGTGAGTGATCGCATCATTGTGGTTATCTGAGTCATTAATATCTTTTTTGAATAGTTCTTCTGTGTATTTTTCCAATTTTTCTTAGTTATCTTCTGCTTTTGTTAGGTCCATTCCACTTTTGTCCTTTATTGTGCCCATTTTTGCCTGAAATGTTTCATTGGCATGTTTAATTTTCTTGAAGAGACCTCTAGTCTTCCCCATTCTACTGTTTTCCTCTATTTATTTGCACTAATCACTGAGAAAAGCTTTCTTATCTCTTCTTTCTATTCTTTGGAACTCTGCATTCAGATGGGTATATCTTTCCTTTTCTCCTTTGCCTTTAGTTTCTCTTCTTTCTCAGCTATTTGTAAGGCCTCCTCTGATCACCATTTTGCCTTTTTGTATTTTTCCTGGGGATAGCCTTGATCACTGCCTCCTGTACAATGATCACGGTGTATAATTCTTTTAATGTGGTATTGATACGTGTTTGCTAATATTTTTGATGACTTTTTACACCTATATTCATAAAGCAAGTTGTCCTATAATTTCCTCTTCTTGTAATGTCCCTTTGTGGTTTTGGTGTTACAGTAAAATTGCCTTCATAAAATGAGGTTAAAGTGTTCTCTTCTCTTCCACCTTTCAGAAGGGTGTCTCAGAAAAATGATTATGAATTCCTCTTTATAAATGTCTTGTTTTTTTCTTTCTTGGAGGATTTTGATTAGTAATTTAATCTCTTATTTTGATTAGTGATTCAATCTATTGGATAGTAATCAATCTGATCAGATTTTCAGTTTCTTCATGGTTTAGTCTTGGTATATTTTATGTTTCTAGGAATTTATAGATTTCTTCCAGGTTATCCAATTTGTTGATATATCTCTTCAAAGGAATCTGTTGTGATCCTTTGTATTTTGTGATACCAGTCATAATGTCCTCTTTCTTTTATTATTTTATATAGTTGGGTCTTTTGTTGTTGTTGTTGTTCTTTCAAGCTTAAATAAAAGTTTTTCTATCTTTTTAAGAAAGATATTGATTTCATCAATCTTTTATGCTATATTTTTGTCTCTATTTAACTCAGTTCTCCTTTAATCTTTCTTATTCCCTTTCTTCTCTTAATCTGGCCTTAGTTTTTTGTTTTTTTGCTTTTTTTTTCTCTCTCTCTCTCTTCTAGTTTACTGAGGTGTTTATTTAGGTGGCTTATCTGAGATCTTCCTTTTTTCTTAATGTAAACATTTATGACTATATCTTATCTCTTATGACAGACAAGGAAAATAGCGGTGTCTGTGTCTTCAAAAAAAAAAAAAAAAAAAAAAATCTAGACCCAGAACTTGCTACCTTCATACAGATTGATTCAAAATGGATCATATATCTGTGTACATGCAAAGCTATAAAACTGCTATAAGATAATATAGGAGAAATCCTAAATGACCTAGAGTATGTTGATGCCATTTTTAAATAAAATAGCAGCTACATAATTCATGAAAGATATAATTGATAAGCAAGACCTCATTAAAATGAAAAACTAATAATTTGCAAAAGACCATATCAAGAAAAAAGATAAGCCAGAGACAGGAAGAAAATGTTTTCAAAAGACACACTTAATAAAGGACTTCTACTCAATATATATGAAAAACACTTAAAACTCAACAATAAGGAAATAAATAGCCTGATTTAAAAATGAGCCAAAAACCTGAACAGTAATGCTACTAAATAAAATATATAGGTAGCAAACAAACATATGAAGCATGCTCCACATCATATGTTGTTAGGGAAATGCAAATTAAAGCAATGAGACATACTTGTTTGAGTGGTCAAAATTCAAAACCTTGACAATACCAAATGTTGGCAAGAATATGGAACAACAGGGACTCTTACATATTTCTGATAGAAACTTAAAATGTTACAGCTAGTTTAGAAGACAATTTGGCAATTTCTCACAAAACTAAACATACATTCACAGTATGATAAAGTAATGGTCCTTCTTAGTATTTAACCCCCAAATTTGAAAACATATATCTACACAGAAACCTACACACAGATGCTTATAACAGCTCTATTATTTTCTTAAAAAAAAAAAAAAAAACACAAAAAAAAACCTTGTATTTTATATTGGAGTATAGCTGAGTAACAATTTTGTGATAGCTTTAAGTGGACAGCAAAGGGACTCATCCATACATATATATGTATCCATTCTCCCCCAAATTTCTCCCACTCAGGCTTCCATATAACATTGAGCAGAGTTTCTGGTACTCTATGAGAGGTTGTTATTAGTTATCCATTTAAAATACAGCAGTACATACCTGTCCATCCCAAAAGTATTAGTCTCTCAGCCATGTCTGACTCTTTGTGACCCCTTGAACGGTAGCCCTTCAGGTTCCTTTGTTCATGGAATTCTCCAGGCAAGAATACTGGAGTGTGTAGCCATTCCTTTCTAAAGGGGATCATCTTCACTCTGGGACTGAACCCAACCTCCCGTTTTTGCCAGATTCCCTTACTGAGCCTCCAGGAAACTCCATCCCAAATTCCCTAACTATCCCTTCCCTCCACCCTTCTCCCTAGCAACCATAAGTTTCTTCTCTAAGTCTGTGAGTCTATATTTGGAAGCAATCAAAATATCCTTTAAATAATGGATTTATAAATAAATTTTGGTACAGTCAGACAATGTAACATTATCAAGTCAAGAAAAGACATAGAGAAAACCTAAATTCTACAGAATAGAGTCTCAGTTTGGTCAACAAAGAAAGGTTTATAGATTAAGAGAGACCTGATAGACATAACCATCAATTTTAGACTTTGTTTGGATTCTAATTCATACAACCTCTAACACAAGTAAATAGATAGATGGGCTTCCCAGGTTGTTCAATAGTAAAGAATCTGGCTCCCAATGCAGGAGATGTGAGTCTGATCCCTGGGTCAGGTAGATCCTGGAGAAGCAAATGATGACTCACTACAGTATTCTTGCCTGGAGAATCCCATAGACAAAGGAGTGTGGCGAGCTACAGTCTGTGGGGTCACAAAGTGTTGGACACAACTTAGAGACTGAGAACACATGGATAAGTAGGTAAATAGATAAAACAATTAATTACTTCCCTTAGAAAATCTGAGGAATTTGAACAATAATGGAACATTTCATGATGTTAAGGAATAAGATGTTTTGAATATTTAGAGTAATAGTTTTCTTATAAACCTCTTGTGTACCATTGCAAATCCCACAAATCACACCTTATCTATTGATGCTGTGACCATTTCCTTGCAAACATCAGAAAGGGCCTGCTCATAGGACATGATATCAGGCTTCAATTTTGAATGAACTTAAATTGATTAGGTTTAAAAAGAGACACAGTGAATACATATTACTGTAGAATTCTCCAAGGTTTTTGTGGAAGTAATACTAACAATGTTTAGGCTTTGCTTTTACAATAATTCACAAAAGGAAATAAAACAGACCAATGGAAGAGTGGATGAAACAAGACTGGCTATCTGTTAACAATAGTTGAAACAAGGTAGTGGAGGCGTGATGAGTGCTATTGTTCTTCCCACTTTTATAGATGCTTGAAAAGTAAAATGAAAAGGTTTAAAAAGTCAAATGTAGGTGTCTATAAATGTGTGTGTGTGTGTGTGTGTACAAGGTGACAGTCACATAGGGGATATTTAGCAACGACTAGTTGTATTTTTTTATTGTCACATCTAGGGTATGTGCATGCTATTGCCATCGTTGATGTAGAAGCCATGAATACCTGTATCATTCAAGGAAATACAGGACAATCTACCAGATGTAAGTATCACCAGTACTATAGGTGAGGTATTCTGGTAGCATCATCAGGCAAACTAACAGATGGTGGTAGCTATAATCCTCTTTATTTATTTTTCAGTTTTATTGATCTTCTCTGCTAATTGCTCCAGTTTATTGTTCAAAGAGTTACAGAATTGCTTTGTAGTTATTAGCCCATTGCATTGAGGAGAAAATAAAATCAATACAAGTGCACTCTAGGGAAAATTTAAAAAGCAAAATATTTATTTTCTTATCAAGGAAAAATTTAATGTCCTTATTTTTTTAAAAACCTTTTAATTTTAACACATTGAGGGTAGCATAGTTTCCCTTAACTCTATTTTACTGTATGCTTTTCAAAATGTTTGTGAAACTTAAACATATGATCAAAATAAATCAAAAGACAGAGAGACTATAAATAGATGAAGTGCCCTAAGATTTCAGTATTATTAAAGACATAGTAAAAATTATTTTATTAAAAAGTAATAACTCTACATGTTTTAAACTCTCAGTTAAGACAATTTAAAAAAAAGAAGTATAAAAGCGTATACTACCAAAACTTAAGAGCAGAGAAATGAAGTTACAATAATCCAATCTTGAATTGTGATAATAATTATATTAAATATAATATAATAATAACCAACCTTGAATTCTTAGCAAGCAAACCTTTTTTTTTTTTTTTGTCTACCCTTAAGTGTATAGTTGTAAATGGATTAGATGGGGGTGTGTATGTGTGTGTGTGTACACATGCTTATGATCCAGAAAGTGAAAGTTTTATAAAATGAAATTAGTAGTGTTTCATCATTTTCTATGATGCTTAGGCCGTATAGTAGTAGTCAGAATGTTATCAGAATAAAAATGTACTTTTCTTTAAACAGGTATCAAGCAGTGGGGGAATAATTCCAGAAAGGTTAAGCCTTGTCACATCTTGTAGGAGGTTTTGAATAGAAATGTTTTCACAAAGCATAGTTAATTTAATTTGAATTTAAAATCTTGACTTTTTATTGACCTCCCTTACTCTAAAACAGATTAACTAAAAACTTAATGGATTCCTTCAAGTTAATTAGCATCTTTTAAACTGAACATTCACTCTCAAAAGGTTACCTTTTACAGATGTAACAGATGAATTACTATTAAATATTTTATAACATAGGAATTTCTTACTTACTGTGAATACGTATAAAAGGTCAAGTTTCCTGCTCTTCCTCCATTTGTCAAACTGGGATATGTAAATCACTTAAATCAGCCAATTTGGCATGAAACATCTTTAGCCAAACATCTATAGAATATAAAGCAATACACGCAGGAGAATCATATATATATATATGTGTGTGTGTGTGTGTGTGTATGTGTGTGTGTGTGTATATATATATATATATGAATATATGTATTTATATATGTATATATACATATATATATGTATTATGTATATTATGTACATATACATATGTATATGTATTATATATGTATATACTTATATATGTATTCTATATAAATTTTAATCTGTAGCTGTTTGACAGTATTAGGTATTAGGGTATTAGGAAAATAGTGCAGTTCTACCATATTCTTTTGGATATTATTCTTTTTTCAGCCAAACAAGGACATCTCTTTCCTGTTCCACAGGACAGCTCTATCACATGTTGCCTAATAATATGTATTAAATACTTACTAAATATCAATTTTAAGGGCTTTATTTGAATCCATTCAAATATTTCTATCTTATGGAGTAGACACTGTTTTAGGAGAGAAAAAAGGAGGCATAGAGAGGCTAAGTTGTCCATAGTTTTAATTATGAGTAAATTTTGGAGGCATATTTATACACCCTATGGTTCTTTGGGGTCCGAGCTTTTAAGTATTATACTAGATTATATTTCTTTCCAATAAGTCATTTCCTACAGGAATCTATTTTCCACCACTCTAGGAAAAGATATGCTTTTTTTTTTTTTTTCTAGTTTAACCATTATTCGTTTTAAACAAGAACATTTGACTTTTTAATGCTTGTAAACAAGTTACACTTTGCTTGATTTTCCCCCAAAATTCTTTTTTTCCCAGTTTTACTGAGAATTGCATCTATACATAAGATTAAGGCATACAGCCAAAAGTTTTATTTAAATATATTGTGAAATAATTACTGAAATGATTTAATTCATATTCATCATCTTGTATTGTTGTTGTTCAGTCACTAAGTCATGTCTGACTCTGTGAGATCCCAAGAACTGCAGTATACCAGGCATCCCTGTCCTTCACTGTCTCCTGGAGTTTCCTCAAAGTAATGTCCTTTGAGTCAGTGATGCCATCCAACCATCTCATTCTCTGTCACCCCCTTATTTTCCTGCCCTCAATCTTTCCCTACATCAGGGTCTTTTCCAATGAGCTGGCTCTTTGCATCAGATTGCCAAAGTATTGGAGCTTCAGCTTCAGCGTCAGTCTTTCCAAGGAATATTCAGGACTGATTTCCTTTAGGATTGAGTGGTTTTATCTCTGTATTGTCCAAGGCATTCTCAAGAGTCTTCTCCAGCACCACAATTCAAAAGTATAAATTCTTCAGCATCAAATCATCTCATAGAGTTACAATGAAAAATAAAGCAAGTTTCTTTTCAGAAATAAACACAACATTATTAACAAGTTCAGTCTATTCTGATCTGAAAACAATCCATATCACCAATTTATCATCCAAATCCATGTCATCTCTTAAAACTCAACTCTCCTCTGCCAAAAAGTTATCTGAAACAAAAATTGTAGAATCCACTAAGAAATCATAGAAAAGAGGCTAACTATATTGTAACAAATAGTATGAATCCCGTTCAAAGCCCTACTTTGTCAGACATTTGCCTGTGAGTCCCCATTCTTTTTCGTTTTCTTCAAAGTACCCAGTTCCCATTATTGAGTTTTAGTCTAGCTGTACAGGAGGACACTTTCCTCTTATTAACTGAATGTTTTCATGAGACTTGGTGATAGAGAATCTGTAGTCATTATTTGTTTCAATATGATGAAATTAATTGATTTATATTTTTCAACATTACTGAGATATAATTTAAATGTTGTGAAGTTCATCCATGAAAAGCATACAATTAAATGATTTTTAATATATTCAGAGACATATGCAACCATTATCTTGTTTTTAATACCTCTTCAAAAATCATAGCTATTAGCTATTGGCACTCTATCTTCAAACCCCACTCCACAGATTCAAACAACCAGTAATCTACTATATATATTTCCATATTCAGAACATTTCATATGAATGAGATATAATAGGTGGCCTTATGTAAATTGATATTCTCACGTTCCTTTCTATGGCTAAAAATATGCCATGGTATTGATAGCATTTCATGATCCATTTACTAACTCATGGACTTTATGTTGTTTCCATTATTTATATATTGTAAATACTGTTGCTATAAATATTTGTGTTTATATTTTTTCTATCACCATATGTAATATTTTGTGTTTGGTTTTGTGTATACATGTTTTCATTTCTTTTGGGTATATACCTAGAAGTAGATTTTATGAGTCTTAAGGTAACACTTGATCAATATTTAGAGAATTGTCACACTGTTTTCTAAAGTGATGGTATGGCTATAATTCCCACCAGCAGTGCATGCATTCTTGTTTCTCCATGTCTTTGCCAACACTTACTGTTATCTGACTTTTTGACTTGGCATCTCATTACCTAAATATATTAGGTAATACTTCATGGCCTTGGATTTGGCAAATAATTCTTAGATGTGACACCAAAAGCATAAACAGCAAAAGAAAAAAAATAGAGAGATTGGACTTCATCAAAAGCAAAATTTTTAAAAGACATCATTATAGGAGTAAAAAGACAAACCACAGAGAAAATGGAAGAAAATATTTGCAAATCAAATATCTGATAAAGAACCTGTGTGGAACATTTAAAGAAGCTTTACAATTCAATAATGAAATAACAATACAATTTTTAAATGGGCAAAATATTCACATAGATATTTCTCCAAGGAATGCATACAAATCATTAGTAAGCACATGAAAAGATGTTCAGCATCATTAATCCTCAAATTAATGATTATCAAAACCATGATTAGATATTGGTTCACAGCTCCATAATAGTTAAGAGCCTAACAATCTATGTCTTTTGGTGAGATTGCTGTTATTTTTTATTTTCTATTTGTCTCATTCTTTTCTCTTCCTCTTCCTTCCTGTACTTTTTTTCTTTGCATTAAACAGATATTTTCTAATGTAGCATCTACATATTTAAAAAATAATTTTTACTGTTTTTTAAGATATTTTAGTGGTTTCTCTAGTATTTACCACCCCCTCACCCCATAAATATCAATAATTTTGGTTTATTATTTCAATAATAAATTATTATTCATTAATAATAAAATAAGTAATATCTTAATAATAGTTGATAATATATTACTAGCAATTATTATTAAATTAATGATAATAAATAAAATCAATAAAAAGAAAATAGAATAAAATAATAAAAATAAATACAATAAATTATAAAATCATTTATTATTTAATAATAATAATGTTACTATTAACTCTGGATAATTAATCCAGAATTTGCTTCAGATTTATACTAGTTTAATTCCAGTGGTATACAGAACTATTATTCCTAAATAGCTCAGTATCCTTTCCCCTGTTTTCATAGTATTATTTCTATAAAACAACTATGTACACCTACGGCTGATTCATGTTGATACTTGGCAGATACCAACACAATTCTGCAAAGCTTTGTACTTCCACCAAAAAATAAATTAAAAAATGACTATTAGAGTTGCAAATCAAATATTATAATTTTATAGTTATTAGTTGTCCATCTATTGTCTTTTCTGCAAATGGGCATAGAAGGAACCTACCTTAACATAGAAAAGGCCATATATGATAAGCCTATGGCAAACATTATTCTCAAAGGTGAAAACCTGAAAAGATCCCATCTAAACTCAGGAACAAGACAGCAGTGTACACTTTTACCACTATTATTCAACATAGTTTTGAAAGTCCTAGCTATCACAATCAGAGAAGACAAAGAAATAAAAGAATACAGATCAGAAAAGAAGTAAAGCTCTCACCATTTGCAGATGACATGATACTGTACATAGAAAACCCTAAAAATAGTATCAGAAAATTACTAGACCTAATCAGTGAATTTAGCAAAGTCCCAGGATACAAAATCAATAAATAGAAATCACTTGCATTTCTATATTCTAAAAATGAAAAATCAGAAAGAGAAATTAAGGAATCAATCCCATTCACCAATGCAAGGAAAAAGAAAAAATAAAATAAAATAAAATATCTAGGAATAAAGTTACCTAAGGAGACAAAAGAACTGTACACAGAAAATTATAAGACATTGATGAAAGAAATCAAAGATGACATAAGCAGATGAAGAGATATTCCACGTTCCTGGGTAGAAAGAATCAATATTTTGAAAATGAGTGTACTACCAAATGTAATCTACAGAGTCAGTGTGATCCCTGTCAAATTAACAGTGGCATTTTTCACAGACCTAGAACAAAAAATTTCACAGTTCATGTGGAAACACAAATGGCCCTGAATAGTCAGAGGAGTCTTGAAAAAGAAGAATGGAGCTGGAGGAATCAACCTTCCTGACTTCAGATTATACTACAAAGCTATAGTCATGAAAACAGTATGGTACTGGCACAAAAACAGAAATATAGACCAATGGAACAAGATAGAAAGCCCAGAAATAAACTCATGCACCTATGGGTACCTATTTTTTGACAAAGGAGGCAAGAATATACAATGAGGCAAAGAGAGCCTTTTCAATAAATGGTGCTGGGAAAACTGGACAGCTACATGTAAAAGAATGAAATTAAAACACTCCCTAACACCTTATACAAAGATAAACTCAAAATGGACTAAAGACCTAAATGTAAGGCCAGAATCTATACAACTCTTACAGGAAAATATAAGGAGAACATTCGATGACATAAATCAAAGCAAGATTGTCTATGACCCACCTCCTAGAGTAATGGAAAGAAAAAACAAAGTAAACAAGTGGGACCTGATTAAACGTAAAAGCTTTAGCACAGCAAAGGGAACTTTACACAGCAAGGTGAAAAGACAACACTGAGAACGGGAGAAAATAATAGCAAGTGAAACAACCGACAAAGGATTAATTTCCAAAATATACAAAGAGCTCATGCAACTCATTACCAGGAAACCAAACAACCCAATCAAAAGGGTGAAAATACCTTAGCAGATATTTCTCTAAAGAAAACACACAGATGGCTAACAAACACATGAGAAGATGCTCAGCATCACTCATTATTAGAGAAATGCAAACTAAAAATACAATGAGATATCACCTCACACCAGTCAAGAGGGCCATCATCAAAAAGTCTACAAACAATGATTGCTGGAGAGGGTGTGGGTAAAAGCAAATTCTCTCGCAGTGTTGGTGGAAATGAAAATTGATATAGCAAGTATGGTAGATGATATGGAGACTCCTGAAAACTCTAGGAATAAAACCACCATATGACCCAGCAACCCACTCCTAGGCTTATACTCTGAGGAAACCAAAATTGAAAAGACACATATAAACAATTGTTCATTGCAGCACTGTTTATAATAGCTAAAACATGGGAGCAACCTAGATGTCCATCGACAGATGAATAGATAAAGAAGTGGTGGTACCTATACACAATGGAATATTACTCAGCCATAAAAAGACACACATTTGTGTCAGTTCTAATGAGGTGGATGTACTTAAAACCTGTTATACAGAGTGAAGTAAGTCAGAAAGAGAAAGATAAATATAGTATTCTAACATATAAATAAGGAATCTAGAAAAATGGTACTGGAGAATTTATTTACAGGGCAGCAATGGAGAAACAGACATAAAGAATCGACTTATGGACATGGGGAAAGGAGAGGAGCGGGTGAGATGCATGAAAAGAGTAACATGGAAACTCACATTACCATATATAAAATAGCCAACAGGAATTTGCTCTGTCTCAGGAGACTCAAACAGGGGCTCTGTACCAATGTAGAGGGGTGGGGTGGGAGGGAGGTGGGAGGGACGTTCAAAAGGGAGGGGACATATGTATATCTCCCAGGTGGCTCAGATAGTAAAGTGTCGGCCCGCTATGTGGGAGACCTGGGTTTGATCCCTGGGTCAGGAAGACCCCCGGAGAAGGAAACGGCAACCCACTCCAGTACTCTTGCCTGGAAAATTATATGGACTGATGAGCCTGGTAGGCTATAGCCCATGGGGCCGCAAAGAGTTGGATAAGACTGAGTGACTTCACTTTTTATTTATTTAGTTATTTATTTTTAATGGCTGATTCATGTTGAGGTTTGACAGAAAACAACAAAGTTCTGTAAAGTAATCATCCTTCAATTAAAAAGCAAATAAAATAGCACTATTAGTGTTACAAATCAAATTGATATTTTGTTAGAGTAATTAGTTGTCCATCTGTGGTCTTTTCCTTAGCCTAACATAGCTTAGCTTCCTTTGTGGCTCAGCGGTAAAGAATCTGCCTGCCAATACAGCAGACATGGCTTTGATCCTTGGGTCGGAAAGAGCCCCAAGAGAAGGAAGTGGCAACCCACTCCTATTCTTGTCTGGGAAATCCCATGGGATAGAGAAGCCTTGTGGGCTACAGTGCTGGGGTCACAGAAGGGTCAGACATGACTTAGTGACTAAAGAACAACAGCAATAGAACTTAACCCATCATAGTTTTATTCCCACCCACTCCTCTATTCTGTAACGCACAAGTGTATTGCACACTGGTTCATCACCTTATATATATATTTTGCACACTTCTTGCATATTTTCTGTGTTTTGTAGTTTGTGGTTTTTAGATTAGTGAGGAGAAGAAAAACATACCTTCATACTGACTTTTATAGTTATACATTTATATTTGCTGTGGGTGTGTATGTGTAGAGAATTAAATTACTGTGTGAATTCACTTGCTTTTATCCTAAAATACTTCCTATTGTATTTCTTGTGAGATGAGATTGCAAGCAGCAAATTTTTTCAATTTTGTTTACTTTGAAAAATTTATTTCATGCCCATTTTTAAAGCTAATATTTTTCAATTTAAGATTCTTGCTTGTTGTTCTATTGTTTTTATTTATTTTCCTTTGAGCATTTGAATATGTTATTACTCTGTTTTTGACTTTCATTATTTCTCCTGAGAAGTCTGCTGTTAGTCATATTAGTAAGTGTAAGTGAAAGTTGCTCAGTCCTGTCCGACTCTTTGGGACCCCATGCACTGTAGAGTCCATGGAATTATCCAGGCCAGAACACTGAAGTGGGTAGCTGTTACCTTCTCCAGGGGATCTTCCCAATCCAGGGATTGAACCCAGGTCTCCCACATTGCAGGCATTTTCTTTACCAGCAGAACCACAAGGAAAGCCATATTGGGGTTCATTTTTAAGTTTATTATTTTTTTTTCATTTATTTTTATTAGTTGGAGGCTAATTACTTTACAATATTGTAGTGGGTTTTGTCATACATTGACATGAATCAGCCATGGATTTACATGTATTCCCCATCCTGATCCCCCCTCCCACCTCCATCTCTATCTGATCCCTCTAAGTCTTCCCAGTGCACCAGGCCCGAGCACTTGTCTCATGCATCCAACCTGGACTGACTTTTGGATTCTGTGGGAGAAGGCGAGGGTGGGATGTTTTGGGGTTCATTTTTAAAGTGGAGAGTCATTTTTCTAGCACTTCTTTCGGAATATTCTTTTTGCTTTGGAAATTCAGAATTTTTTTTCCCCTGCTCTTTTCTTTTTCTGGTACTTATATTATGAATGCATTTGTATTTGTGCTTAATATTATCCTATATTTTTCAGAAGTAAACTTATTTCCTTTCATTCCTTTTTCATTTTGTTCAGCTTGCACAATCTCCATTGATCTATCTTCATGTTCATTAAGTATTTATTCTACAAGTCGAAATCTCTTGTTAAGTCCCTTTAATGAATATTAAAAATGGGGTTATTGTACTTATTGTTTTATATATATATATATATATATATATATATATATCTTTTTTCCTTAGTTGGTATTCTGTTTAGAGTGCTGATGTTATCATACCTTTCTTTACTTTTAAAATCACCCCTTCATCCTGTGAACATGTTTATAACATATATTCTTTTAGGTTTTCATTTGTTAAATTCAGTCTGTTGTCTGCTCTTTTTTAATACATGACTCATACTTTTCTGTTTCTGTGGATGCTTTACAATTTTTCATTGAAATCCAGGCATTTTGCATAATATATTTGATCATTTTATCTCTCTCTCTGGGAGTAGTACCTCTCAGGGAACTTGTTATATTATTTATCTATATATAAAAAATTCATATGATTTAATGATTCATATGATTTAATGATTCAGTGACTGGCTGAATCATTTTGGTGACATCTTTTTACTATTCAGCCTTTGACTGCTAAGTCACTTCAGTCGTGTCCAACTCTGTGTGACCCCATAGACGTCAGCCCACCAGGCTCCCCGGTCCCTGGGATTCTCCAGGCAAGAACACTGGAGTGAGTTGCCATTTCCTTCTCCAATGCATGAAAGTGAAAAGTGAAAGGGAAGTCACTGAGTCGTGTCAGACTCTTAGTGACCCCATGGACTGCAGCCTACCAGGCTCCTCCGTCCATGGGATTTTCCAGGCAAGAGTACTGGAGTGGGGTGCCATTGCCTTCTTCAATTAGGCCTTTGAGGAGGTTCAATATTGGGTATGCTCATGAAACCACCAGAATATTGTAAAGTAATTAGCCTCCAATTAAAATAAATTAATTAATTAAAAAATATTAGAAATAAAAAACTCAAAAGTTTAAATTAAAAAAAAAAAAAGGAGAGAGAGACAGAGAGACCCCTGGAATGACATTGTTTTGAGTAGAGTTCCCTTGCAAACCTTCACTGACTGCCACCTGCTGTTAAATTTTACTAATAGCTAAGAGATTGCTCTATTGTTTTTGACATCCCCTGCAGCATAAACTGCCCTACAAACTAAATCCAATTAAGGTCTGTGTTCTTAAAAGTAATAGTTTCTGAGATCAGTGTTTAACAGTTTTTTCCTAAATCCAGGAGTGTTTCTTACAGATAATTTATTCCCCATTTCCTCTTGCAAACTAGCCAACCATCAGTCTAAACTGTATGTCATTGAACCACTGATTTCCACTCGGTTGCTTTTCTCCACAACCTTCAGCTATCAAGGGAGCACTCTTAGGACTGTGTTTCTCCATTGAAAATGAAGTCCATTCCTTTGGGTAGACATAAATAGCTACCTATTTTAAGGCACACTTCTTCCTACAGGTAAAATATCTGAGACAGAGCTCTAGAGTTGGGGGTGAGGACATTAGCAAGCGTCTCTCCAGGTTATATCCCTACTCTAATTGCTGAGCACTTGAAGGAGAGAGACAGAGCCTGAGTCCACTCAGCTTGCCTCTATTTTCCTAAGACCATCACTTTGCAATCTGTAGCAACAGCAATTAAAACTTCAGTGTTCTTAGCATGCTGTACCCGAGGTGGAGCCTCCATTCCATGGGCGGGCGGGGCTGGGAGGAAGATGAGAGCTTCATTTCTGGACCACATGCTCAGAACAACCTTAGCAACAAGTAACTGAAGATTGAATGATAAATGCTAATGTCTTATTCCTTCCAGGAAGGAAACTCCCTGACTGGGATGTCAATGGGTAGGGAGTCAATGTCAATGTTCTTAGTTGCATCCTAGTTTGAAGTGGAATCTTCTCCTCACTGAGCTGGGAGGAGGAAAAGAGGGAGTTGTTTTTGATCAAATATCACATACTCTTGCCTTTCTTACCAAATTTCCATAGATTTTCTTAAGTAAATATTCTTTCATTTGCTGTTTAAAGATTATTTCCAGAGAGTTTATGAGTTTGGAGATTTATTATTATTAATTTTCAGCAGCTTCACTGGAAGACGTGTCAGTGGAACTTCATATACTGTCATACAGGAAACAGATGTCTCTCAGTTAGAGGTTTAAAGTTCCATAAAAGGACAATAATTTTTCTACTTTATCTGAATCACACTTTCTCTCCATTCTGAGATCTAAGACAAATTCTAGTCTTTGAATCAAATGCACTGGAAAGTACTATCATTAGGTGAATAAAATGTTTTTCTTTCTGTTCCCCACAACTTGATGAAATATAAGGAAAAGTTATTTTTTTATTTTTATTTATTTATTTATTTTTATTATGTTGGCTCTTCTTTGTTTCATGCAGGCTTTCTCTAGTTGTGGCAGTTGGAGGCTACTTTTCATTGCAGTGCAAAGACTTCTCATTGATATAGCTTCTCTTATTGAAGAACACAGATTCTAAGCATGCCAGCTTCAGTAGTTGCTACACATGGGCTTCAGTAGTTGAGGTGCATGGGTTAGTTATCCCACAGCATGTGAAATCTTCCCAGACCAGGGATCAAACTTGTGTCCCTTGCACTGGCAGGAAGATTCTCATCCTCTTGACTTCCAAGTATGTCTGAGGTTATCTTTTTTTAACCTCTTTTTCTTTGCCCTCAGAAGTCTATGTGAGTATATATTCCTCTCTTGAGTCTCTGAAATTTCCAGACTTTAATCTTTCATTCATCAAAACAGTGATAACTTTTGAGCGCATTTTGGCAAAGAATGCCAATTCTCTTCAGAACCAAATCCAACCAAAGAAAAAGGTGAAAAAAATGAACAAAATTAAAATTTAAGAGAGGACAAAGTATATGCTATAGCCATCATGGTTCACCTCATAATTGGTGATAGGTGAATATAATGGCGAGGAAGGAAAATATTTACTTGCTCTAGAAGAGAAAAAACAAAACAAAACAAAACAAAGCACATTTACTCTTGTAAAACAGAAAATAAACTAATTCACAGATGATAGTTTTTTTGGACAAGATCATTGAATAAAAGGGTTAACTGTGCTTATAAAGAAAAATTTTCTGAAAGATTGAATGGACAATTAAGTCCTATTCATATATAATACTGTATTTTTTATTATGCAGAATACTTCATTTAACCAATTCTTTCAAACAAGAAATAAGATTTATTTGTTTATTAATGAGGAAATTCAAAGTCAATGCAGGTTTCCAGTTTTGCTTGATTCAGAAGTTCAGTCCTTTGATGAAGCTTTTGGTTCTTTTTCATGGTCTTGGGAGATTTTCTATAATGTCTACTTAATATCAAGTCTATCCTCCCTCTTTCCTTTTCACAAAACACATCAAGTCAGAGAGAAAGAGAGATTGAGAGAAACAGAGAGCTTCTCCCCAAGAATCCTCAAGCAATTTTTTTTCCTTATTCTTTGATACAAATTGGATTAAAAACTCTAGAACTACTCCCCTTTTCCATTTCATCATAGCTCTGTTTTATGATTTACACCATATACGTCTATGAGATAGCTGTTTGAACATTAACATTTTGAAAATCCAGGAATATATGTTTTTCTCTGTATTTTAACACAAATTAGCCAAAAGTTGAGATTTTTTTTTTTTTTTTGCAGACAAATCTAGAATCATTTTTAGAAATTTAAAATTAGATTTACAACTTTGTATTTAAAAAAAGCTAGAGTGATTAAGATATCAATACAGCATAAAATAAAGTATTAAGAAAATAGTTTTGATAATAGAAATATTACACTTTAGGCATCATCATCTATTTATTATGTAAAGTTACACAGTACTTTGAAATGTATTACTTAATTTGTCCTCAAATAAAGCATATGATGGAATACTGGCAAATACGTTAGAAAAGATGATGGCAGTTGCAAAGCCAAACACAAAATAATAAATAGAGTCAAATTTTCCAGATTTTTCCTAAGAAGTAACACATACAGGTTGTGTGATCTTGGTTAAGTTATTAAGCGCTTTCTAATATGTTTTCCTCATCTCAAAAACCCAGTTTTCATCTTCACTGAGTTATTAAGAGAATTGAAAACTGTGATGTGAAGTGAAAGTCACTCAATTGCATCTGACTCTTTGCAATCCCATGGACTATACAGTCCATTTACAACCTGAGTAACAAGGGAAGCCCAAGAATACTGGAGTGGGTGAAAGTGAAGTGGCTCAGTCGTGTCCGACTCTTTGTGACCCCATGGACTGTAGCCTACCAGGCTTCTCCATCCATGTGATTTTCCAGGCAAGAATACTGGAGTGGGTTGCCATTTCCTTCTCCAGGAGATCTTCCCGACCCAGGGATTGAACCCGGGTCTCTCGCATTGTAGGCAGACGCTTTACCGTCAGAGCCACTGGAGTGGGTAGCCTATCCCTTCTCCAGCAGATCTTCCTGATACAGGAATCATTGCAGGTCAATTATTTACCACTGAGCTAGTGGGGAAGCATGAAGACTATGATAAACATGAAAATATATACTTTTTAAGGATTGGTTGTTAGTATTTTATTATTTTTCCATTGTACAATGATAATAGCAATTTAAGATCCTATGCTTTAAAATAATATGAAACCAAGATGAGTTTTATACTATATATTTTAAATAATATTATCATGTCAAATGCTGCTTTAACTATTGATATGAGTACATATATTTAAATGTCCCAAAAAGGTAAACTGCTTTAAAAGCTTGACTTTACAGTAGGCATATATTCAGTTGACTTAATACATAACTGTTTTAAGTATTAGTTAATGAAGAGCCATCTGGATTCCTAGGTTCCAACACTAGATCATGTCAATATCAATTATAAATTAAAGATGCCTAGTACTGTGATTAAATTTTTGTTTAATTTTGAATGTTATGTAAAAACTTGATTAATGAAGTTTTATACTGGGGTCATAAAAATGAAGTATCTAATGACTGAAATGGGAATGGAGTTTTTAATGATTTGAAGGGCGTCTCTGGTGACTCATATAGTAAAGAATCTGTCTGCAATGAGGGAGACCCAGGTTCGATCCCTGGGTCAGGAAGATTCCCTGGAGAAAAGTAAGTTATTAATTTCAAATAAAGCATATCTTATTTTGCCTACTTAACTTATTTAGTGGAATTGGACATAAAGCATGCTAAGTTGCTTCAGTTGTGTCCGACTCCTTGGGGGACCAAGGAGTGCAGCCTGCCAGGCTCCCCTGTCCATGGAATTCTCCAGGCAAGAACACTGGGGTGGGTTGCCATTTCCTTTTCCAGTTGGACATAAAGGAAAAGCATCATTTAGAGATGAGTCAGATGGCATTACTTTTGCTTTCAAAAAATAATTTAAATGATCTAAGTGCATGTTCCAGATCCAAAGTGACCTTTAACGCAGATTTATCAGTATCTTGTATTCTCTTTCATTCATCATAATGCCAACTGTTTTTATGACAGCACAGTTGGTATTGGCTTAAAGGTATTAGTATCTCTGCTGGAACACAGTGTTGACAAAATTCTAGTGTTGTGTGTCCATTTGCTTTGCTTGGCATACTGCCAGTTTAATTTAAAAAAAACTAACAAATATATTGAAATGTTATGATGATTCTCATAAAATGATCTAAAGACAAATTAGCATAAGCCTGAAAAGAATGATTGAATAAGCAGTTCAGTAAGTATAAATACTCAAAGATTACTACTACATGAGTGGTGAAAACCACTTTCAGATTTTGGTGTATTTGGAAATTGTCCCTTTTAATATTTCCTTTCACATAAAATCATAGCTTTCTGACTGAAAACTGTAGGACTACTGAATTAGGGGATGCATGGGAAAAACCAAATGGTCCCTATCAAGAAATTACATTGTATACTTTTATTTCAGAGGTTGAGTCTAAAGTTTCAAATCATAATACTTTGTGTTTATAGAGTCAAGAAGGCTTTAAAATTGGGAAATTCAGTCATCCATTCACCAGCCTGGTGAGGCTTGCAAACTGCCTTAAGATATAAATACAAAAATGATGCTAGGGGTTTTATATATATATATATAAATATATGTAGGTAGGTAGGTAGGTAGGCAGGTATCACAGCACAGGAACATAAAGGCATTTCAAGTAAATATACCTTTGTAATATCACATTACATGTCAAAATAGTAGCTTCACTTACACACAAATCAGCTTTTATCTTGTTGAACTGTACAATGATATGACAAGTATATCAGGCCAGTAAAAGGTTATAACTTTATTAGGCCAAATATATTAAATAGACTTATTTGATAAATAAATTAGTACTTAAAATAATAACGGCAATGAAAACATCACTTTGGGCTTGAAAAATATATTTTTCTCCTATTTAAAAGTTTAGATTGACAAACATGCAATCTTAAATAATTTGCATATGAGAGTAATTTATTTTCTATTTCTTTATTTTTGGTCAGTTTTTATAACATGCAGATATGTTTCAGAATATTTATGTTTAAAAACTTCGATCACTCATGCATAGGACAGGAGAATATTTCTGAAAGTACAGAAAAATCAATCATTGCTGGAAAACCCCATATATCATTGATTCTCCCTCACTTATTAGAGAAATATATTATAGTTTTGAGTGAAGTGTGTATTAAAAATATCATTTACAGTCACTATTTCTGGTATTATATAAAATGATGTTCAGTATATTTTTAGAAATTATGTTCCTCCTATAATCCCACAATGTGATGATTGTGTGCTTATTCTCTAAGTTGTGTCCAGCTTTTTGTGACTCCATGGACTGTAGTCCACTAGGCTCCTCTGTCCATGAGTTGTCCCAGGCAAGAATATTGTAGTGAATTGCCACTTCCTTTTCCAGTGTGATTACATAATATTAAAAAAAAAAAAAAAAAGATGTAGCTCAGTGTCTGTGATTAATTGACTACCTCAATATTTCAAAACTTGGTTAAGCATATGTAGATACAGTATATTCAGTAGTCAGACAGCAAAGTAAGAAAATAACATTTATAAGAAAAAATATACTAGGTATTTTAGAAGTTGTTTGTAGAAAATCAGTAAGTTCTGTAATAGTCAATAATACTTAGGTAGGGAAAATAATCATTCTAGCATTTTTTGAGTTAAAACATTGAAAATAAAATACAGACCATACACATTCAAAATATCACTAAGGTCAATACTTCTAAAATCAATTACATATTTGACAAAATGTCAATCAAAATCTCAACAGCCTTTTCTGTTGAAATTAGCAAACTAATTTTAAAATTCATCAAAAAATGCAAAGACAAATATCAAAAATAAAGTTGATAATGAAGAATAAAGTTGAAAGATTTGTATTACCTTATTTTAAACATTTTTGCAAAGCTACAGTAAACAATAGAGTATGCTACTGGAACCAAGATAGAAAACTAAATCAATGGAAAGCCTAGAAGTGTCCAAGAATATGCACACATGTATATAAGTGGTTGATTTATGATAAAGATATAACAACTTATATTTATATAAAGAAATTATACATATATATGTATATATATATTATATAAAGAAATTCAGTGGATAAAAATAACCTTTTCAACAAATGGTCCTGGAACAAACATCCATATGCTGAATAAAAATGACCCTTAACCTATGTGTCACAGCAAAATAAAAATTATTTGAAAAGAAATCAGAGACCTAAATTTGAACTATTAAAAAAAAAAAAAAAGAAAATAAATCTTTGTGACCTTGGTAAAGATTTAAATCCAACCTCAAAAGCATGATCCATAAAATTTAAAAATATATAAATTATTAAAATTAAGACTTTAGGCTCTTCAAAAGGCACTGTTAAGAGAATGAAAATAAAAGTCACAGGCTGAGACATTTATATCTTTAAAAGTGCTTCTATCATGAATGATAATAAATTCTCAAAAATCAGTAGTAAAACAAACAAACAAAACACAGGAAAATTGTGGGCAGAATTCAGTGAGCATTTATCAAAATATATATACAAATGACAAATAAATGCATGAAAGAATCTCAGGATCATTAGGAAAATGCAAATTAAAACCACAACGAATTATAAATACGTTATCTATTAAAATATTTAAAATTGAAAAAAAATTTTAAAAGATTGACGAGAATGTGGAGCAACTGGACCTCTATACTACCTTTGATGTGGGAGTGGGAAATAGTGCCAGTTGTCTGTAAAGTGTCAGTTTCTTAAAATGTAAAATGTACATCTATTTAACATGTGACTCAGCTATTTTGTCATAGATCAGCTTCTATGTGATGCTGGGACAGCAACTCTGTTCTAGTAATAGGCTTCTTTCTTCTTCTGCCAGTAATGGTCATGGTGAGGCAGGCCTGCTCAATTCATCTAAAGCTGCTTGGGTACTTGGATTCTAGGTACATGATTCATATTTATTAACTGTTCAGTTATTCCTTAGTTTTCATTCATATTCTCACTCCTCTCTGTCTCTCTGGTCTGTTTCTCTCTACTTTCTGTCTATGTGTCTATCTCTGTTTTCTTTCTCCCTCTCATTCTCATTCTCACTTTTCCTTGCTTCCATCTCTCTCTTATTAAAA
The DNA here is from genome assembly GCF_033118175.1 of Dama dama. Taxonomy (NCBI): domain Eukaryota; kingdom Metazoa; phylum Chordata; class Mammalia; order Artiodactyla; family Cervidae; genus Dama; species Dama dama. The sequence goes on along the minus strand of NC_083708.1, from coordinate 5,025,080 downwards.
TGACTAGACAGGTTTTAAGATACAGTTTTATGTGAGGAACAAACCTTATGTTTTCAGTGTGAGTGAGGTGCTTGTTGATCATGTGTCCTCCTTCCTATAGAACCCGGGAGGCTCAGGGTGTTGACCCACATTAGCCATGTTATCTCAGTAAGTGAGGGGTAGCTTTAGGAATCTGACTTGTTCAACTTCTTCATACTTATAAATGCAGATCAACTTTATTGCTCATAAATATCAATACTGGCAGAAATATTTAGTTGATATTAGCACAGTTAAACAAATTTTACATTTTGGAGGTTTGATATGTTATGGAACATGAAAGTATGTCTTATGTGTTTTTCTGTATTTGAAAAATAAGATAAAACAATTTTTTATTGCTCAATTATTCATAACTTTTAAATGGCAATGTCTTTTGCACTTGAAGCAATGAAATATATGAACTATTTTAAAGCAAATTAGCTTCTCATTTTCTTAGTATGTATTGCAAATAATTTAAGTGTACCTGGAAATTTATTTTAAATATAATTATGGTCAGTTCAGTTGAGTCGCTCAGTCATGTCCAACTCTTTGCGACCCCATGAACCTCAGCATGCCAGGCTTCCCTGTCCATCACTAACTCCTGGAGTCCACCCAAACCCACGTCCATTGAGTCAATGATGCCATCCAACTATCTCATCCTCTGCTGTCCCCGTCTTCTCCTACCCCCAATCTTTCCCAGTATCAGGGTCTTTTCAAATGAGTCAGCTCTTGGCATCAGGTGGCCAAAGTATTGGAGTTTCAGCTTCAACATCAGTCCTTTCAATGAACACCCAGGACTGATCTCCTTTAGGATGGACTGGTTGGATCTCCTTGCAGTCCAAGGGACTCTCGAAAGTCTTCTCCAACACCACAGTTCAAAAGCATCAATTCTTCGGTGTTCAGCTTTCTTTATAGTCCAACTCTCACATCCATACATGATCACTGGAAAAACCATAGCCTTGACTAGACGGACCTTTTTTGGCAAAGTAATCTCTCTGCTTTTTAATATGCTGTCTAGTTTGGTCAACCCTCAAAAATACTCAATACTATGTGTAAAGTATATCTGTAAGTGATTCTACGGGCTTCCCTGGTGCCTGAGTTGGTAAAGAATCTGCCTGCAAGCAGGAGACCTGGGTTCGATCCCTGGGATAGGAAGATCCCCTGGAGGAGTGCATGGCAACCACACCAGTATTCTTGCCTGGAGAATCCCCATGGACAGAGGAACTTGGAGGGTTCAGTCTATGAGGTTGCAAAGAGTCGGACATGACTGAGTGACTAAGTGTGACACATAAATGGTTTTATGTAACATTGTTTCTAAAATTTTATATTTGCCTTTGAATCAATCTGAGAATGTCTATTTGGTATGAGAAACCCTGATACATGAAGAATTCAGTTCCAAAAAGAACAGTGAAATCCAATTATTTGCTTAGGAATCAATCAGTATTATCCAGATTTCACATCTTAACCTTAGCCTAAATGATCCTATTACATTTTCCATGTTCTATTAATGACTCAATGTGGAATAATAAGTTACCTTCTTTCAAACTTTCCTTAAGCTGAAGAGAAGAATAAAATCAACCTAAAATGAGTGTATGCCATAGATATGGCACTTGGAATTTACTAAAGAGTGAGTCTCATAATTTTTTCACAGTTATTACTAAAACCATATAGACTAAGTAAAGTACTGATTCTTTTAGTAGATGAATATCTTAAAAATGCTGACATTTGTAGCACACAAAATTCATAAATTTTACCCACTTTGTAGTGTATAACAGTGCTGGTTATCTCAAGATGTTGCTTTCTCCCAGGAATAGCATTTATGGGAGCATTATCTTTGCCAGTTGTTTAGTTTAATAAAATCATTCTCAGAGAATCAGTTGTTCATCATACACATTTATGTAGGAAAATTTCCACAAATTATATAAGGTTGAAAAAAATAGTATCAAAAAGATAGAATATACTTTAAAGATAGCTATATAACATCCAAAATGTTTCATAAAGAAAACAAAGACAAAAATCAACTTTTAAAATATATCCATGCTATATCTAAAATATATAGGAAATTACTTTGCTCTGAAAAACTTTAATATACCTCAGTGCAAATATACAAATAGTTGTTGAATTTGTCATCATATGCTCATCTCCAAAGTCATAACAATCATGGCAATTACATTTTGTTTAATTTCAAAAAATTATCCTAACTTTAACAATTAAAAAAAGAAAAAAATAGATTTATATATATTGTATGTGCACAAATGAGTGAGTGTGCTAATAATTTCTTTCTAGTCCAACTCTTACTTCCATACACAGCTATTAGAAAAGCCATAGCTCCGTCTAGATGGACTTTGTTGCCAAAGTAATGTCTCTGCTTTTTAATATGCTGTCTAGTTTGGTTATAGCTTTTCTTCCAAGGAACATCTTTTAATTTCATGACTGCACTCACCATCTGCAGTGATTTTGGAGCCCAAGAAAGTAAAGTTTGTCACTGTTTCCATTGTTTCCCCATCTATTTCCAATGAAGTGATGGGACCAGATGCCACGATCTTAGTTTTCTGAATGCTGAGTTTTAAACCAGCTTGTTCACTCTCCTCTCTCACTTTCAGCAAGAGACTCCTTAGTTCTTTGTTTTCTGCCATAGGGATGATGTCTTTATGCCTAAAGATAATATGGCTAAAGATAAGTTTTATCTTTAGGCATAAATTATCCTGATAATGGTGTCTTCCCAGGTGGCACTAGTGGTAACGAAACCAACTGCTAATGCAGGAGACATAAGAGACGTGGGTTCGATCCCTGGGTCAGGAAGATGCCCTAGGGGAGGGCAAGGCAACACACTCCAGTATTCTTGCCTGGAGAATTCCATGGACAGAGAAGCCTGGCAAGCTACAGTTCATAGTTTTGCAAAGAGTTTGACACCACTGAAGTGACTTAGCATGCATTACTGATAATATATATTAATAAAAAGAGCAATTTAGCATATCAACAAGAAAAAGGCAACACTCTAAAATGGCAAATAATATTTTAAGCTAGAAGTGAGTAGAAAAGGAAACCCCAAAGACTTATACATATGGAAATGCAAGTTGAAATAACAGTAAAATAATATTCTACATCTTTTGCCCTTGCAAACATTCAAAAACCTGATAATTTCAAGTTTTTGTGGGGATATAGGTATGGAAAGGTTTGTGCATTCTTGTGGCAATGCTGTTTGACATGACATTTTAGAGGGCAATCTGGTAATAATTTCACCCTGGTGTACATGATTAAAAGTAAATCTCCCAGATATCAATAAGGATATTGCATTATAGATATTATTAACAAATGAAATAATATTTGTGGGAATTATTAATTGATGGCAGTCAAGTATGTTTAAGATAGTGTATATATCATAAAATACTGAAAAGCAACTGAAAGACATATTTTAGTTGTACCACACATATGAATAATAGAAAACAGAGAGTCTCATGAAAGTAAAAACAATAAGGCTATATATATTATTTATACAAATGAAGATATCATACACAGATAACATCTATGTAATTGTGGCAAAAACATATAAAAACTATCATACTTATTCAAGTTTTCCTTTTTAGAGAGAGAAGAGAATGGGAGTAGAAAAATGTAGATAAAAGGGATTAATAAAGCAAGAGAAAACAAGAAAGAAGCCTTACATGAATCCAAAAGAATAATACTGAATGTTAAACTGAGGGACATGAGTATTTCAGTTCTCTGCCCTTTGCTGGGGTAAAGAATGTCAATAAATGAATGAATTAGTGTGACTAATATGTGATTGAATCATATTTACATAATAATTAATGACATAAATATTTAGATTCAGAAAGCCCAATTTCCCTCAATTAGGTTTACCAAAAAGAAATTTGCTGATGAACATTGTAGTGAAACTGTAGGTCATTAAAGAAAAATAATGAACTCAAAAGAAAGATAAGACAAAAATACATTTTTTAAAATGTAAATAAGACTAACAGTAGACCTCCGAGGACCAGGGCAGAAGAATGATATCTTCATGGGGATGAGAAAAAATAATGCTAAACTAGACCAACATAACCAACTAAACTGTAACTCACTGCCACCCCGCACTACCTTTTGCTTAGCATTCATAGCTACACCACATGATACTAGCTCAAAATAATTTCTAGTGCTTTTTTTTTCTTTTTTTCCCAAAATATATCAGCCATAGTCCAGTTTTCAAAATAAAAAAAAATTAGAAAGATTTTTCTTAAACCAAATCTGTTATTCAAGGAATGGAAAAGCTGGGAAGCCACATGGGGCAGCGAAGCAGACCAGAGTGAAGCAAGAAGGCTCTGCCCTGACCCCATCCAAAGGTGGGGGCAAAGAAAAAGGTGGCTATCACCTGAAGCCAGGGACCTGGGTCACTCCCAAACCAACTGGAAACTCAGTTGGCATGCCTGATTGAAGCTGAGATCAGAGAAGCATGGACTTTCAGAAAGAACCTGTAACCACCATTTGTATATCAAAAGCCAAGAAATAGTTCAGCATGTTTTATTAATTATTATTTTTGATATGCATTATTCACAATGAATCCTCTTTACAATGCAGATATGTATTAATGTTGACTAATATTTTATGTGTGAAACCATGGTCAGTCCATGTTTACAATTTTTCAAAATTAGTTTAAAGTACTTAAATCTACTCTGCTTTTACAAAATTATATATCCGGTAGAGTAATGATCTATCTTAGATTGTACAGGCTAACAAATAATTTCTGTGAAGGGATAGACAGTAAATATTTTGGTTTTATGAGCTGTACAGAGTCTATTGATATTACTCATTCCTGCAGTGTAGGATGAATATATATATATGTAACCATAGCTGCATTTTCCTTGCAAAAGATGATATTTTCCCTGTGGCCCACAATTGGCCAACCCTTGTTTATAATAGCCAGGACATGGAAGCAACCTAGATGTCCAACAGCAGACGAATGGATAAGGAAGCTGTGGTACATATACACCATGGAATATTACTCAGCCATTAAAAGGAATTCATTTGAATCAGTTCTAATGAGATGGATGAAACTGGAGCCCATTATACAGAGTGAAGTGAGCCAGAAAGATAAAAGACCAATACAGTATACTAACACATATATATGGAATTTAAAAAATGATAACAATAACCCTATATGCAAAACAGAAAAAGAGACACAGATGTACAGAACAGAATTTTGGACTCTGTGGGAGAAGGCGAGGGTGGGTAGTTTAGAGAGAACAGCATCGAAACATGTATATTATCTAGGGTGAAACAGATCACCAGCCCAGGTTGGATGCATGAGACAAGTGCTCGGGCCTGGTGCACTGGGAAGACCCAGAGGGATCGGGTGGAGAGGGAGGTGGGAGGGGGGATCGGGATGGGGAATACATGTAAATCTATGGCTGATTCATGTCAATGTATGGCAAAAACCACTACAATATTGTAAAGTAATTAGCCTCCAACTAATAAAAATAAATGGAAAAAAAATAAAATAAAATATAATGTCACACTAGTGATGACTTCAAATGTTGACTAAAATTTTTAAAATAAAATCCACTTACCTTATAAATATGTGGAGTTTGAAAGAACTCTTAATTTCCTTCGGAATGATAACATTTTAAAATAATTAGAAGGTTTATCATCAAGTGAGTATCTCACATTTGTGCTTGCTTTTACAAATATCTAAATAAATATGGAAAATTTTAAAGATTATAATTAGCTTTCAGATATATTCATAGAGAAAGACAGAGCTATTAGCAATTATAAATTAAAAACTTGATTAAAATAATATTTTACTTGAAATGAATGTGTATGTCTCCAATTTCTTATGGATTTGATAACATATCATTTGAACTAAAAAGGAAAAAAAAGAAAAGAAATAAGGAAGGAAAGGGTAGGGGTTATAATGAAGCTTTTATTAAAGATTTGGTCTAGGAGGCTTCAGAATTTTTGTTTCTTGTCTTAACTTTTGATCAGTTATCCTCATTATCTTCACCATGCTAACGTGAATGATTTTTACCTAGACTAATTATTCCTAGCTCAAAACTTTTTGAAACAAAGGAGAGAAAATGAGGCCAATTGATGTGATATATACACATATATGAAAATATTTTATACTTGTCTATGTATAAATAGGATATATATATGTGTGTGTATATATATATATATGTATATATATATATGAAATACATGAAGACAGAAAGATTGAGTTTAGTTAAAGACCTTAAATTTCATCACTGACATACTGTAGGAGGCTTAAATAAATTGACAGTTGTAAAGTGCTTATCAATTTGGAAAAATAAACATCATTAAGATGAATTAACCTTCAAGTTAATTTCTAAATTTGATTCAATTAAAATATAAACCTCTATAGAGTTCTTCACAAAACTTCACATTTTTATTCTAATTCCAACACAGAAGAATAAATGTCCAAAATATCAGGATACTTTTAAAGAAGAGCAAGTTAAAAGGATCGCTTTACTAGACAGCAAGTCTTATTATAAATCTATAATAAATAATAGCACACAGGATTAGAAAGGGATAAATAAATGATCAATAAAAGACTTTTAAATATTGCACATGTCTGCATCAGAGGTAACATTTTATGAAAATCATTGATGCATAGTGAATAGATCGATAGTTAATTCAAATGTAGAAACTGATCAGTAGTGGAAAACAAAATGTAAAACTTAAACTACAGCTGACATAAAATGTTTGAGATAAAATCTAGCTAAAAATGCAGTGTGAAAAGTAAAATTTTAAATATTTTAGAATCAAACATAGTGGAATACATTTAAGTCAATCAGTTAGAGATATATTTTTAAAATAAAACACAAAAAAATGACTTTGATTCCACAAGTAAAGAATTTAGAATCTGCCACTGTCTCCTAACAATAAGTAAAAACAAACTGACAAAACTGAGAAATCAATAACTATAGATTCACAAAGGAAGTGAAATCATAGGGTAAACTGCTGTGCCCCAAAGTAGAGATACAAGTATACAGATACAGAGAATCACACTTTATCAGAGCAGAAACCTCTACTCAGTCCTGGTACAGGAAAACCTGTACACTTATTGATGAATTCCTGGAGGCTGGATGTGGACAATTCTGAGAGTTAAAGATTACAGGGAGGACTTATTACTAGGGAAGTCCTATACTTTGGTAGGTTTCACCTCATTGAGTTTGACCAAATTCTCACAGTAAATAACAGAGAAAGAAAAGAACCAGTTTGAATTAACCCTCAATTAATGAAGGGACTAGGGGTGCTGCAGTCTGTGCAGTTGAAAATCCAAACACAATTTATTTGTTGATGTTGCTCAAGGGTCAACTGTACATTAAAACACTCTGCTCTTAACAAGGTCTCTCCTCAAAAGAAGCTAGTTAACCATATTTTAACATACGGAATTTATCAGAGCCCTAACTGAACTGAAAGGATAACAATAATGCAACTCCAGTCATCTTAGTTTTCTAAATGAGAAAGGAAAAACCCAACTTGCCCCATTTTGGTGATCCTGTCTCACTTGAGGGTATGTGTGTGTGTGTATGTGTGTGTGTGTGGGGGGGTGTACTGATGAACAATTGTGAAGTTCACAATCCAAAGTTATAGACTCACTCAAAAACTTATAACTAATCATAACATTATGCCCGCACATTTCCATATACCTCACCACTAAATCAATAAATCACTCTTTACAACAGTTCATTTTACCCAGTGCATCATATTTGACTATAAAGGGGAAAAAAATTATAAGGCATACTGAAATGCAAAAACACAGTTCAAACAGGTAGAGCAAGCATCAGAACTTGAAAAGGTAGAAATTTTGAAATTTTCAGAGCATCAGCCAAAAACAGAGCAAATCTATAATTAACATGATAAGAAAAGTGAAAGTGTTAGTTGTTCAGTCGTGTCTAACTCTTTGAGACCCCATGGACTGTAACCTTCCAGGCTCCTCTGTCCATGGGTTTCTCCAGGCAAGAATAGTGGAGTGGATTGCCATTCCCTTCTCCAGGGGATCTTCCTAACCCAGGGATTGAAACCAGATCTCCTGCATTGAGGGCACATTCTTTACCATCTGAACTAACAGGGAAGCCCTTAACATAAGGTAGATAGCATATAAGAACATATGAATGCTGATAACGATAACCCTATATGCAAAACAGAAAAAGAGACACAGATGTACAGAACAGAATTTTGGACTCTGTGGGAGAAGGCGAGGGTGGGATGTTTTGAGAGAACAGCATTGAAACATGTATATTATCTAGGGTGAAACAGATCACCAGCCCAGGCTGGATGCATGAGACAAGTGCTCGGGCCTGGTGCACTGGGAAGACCCAGAGGAATCGGGTGGAGAGGGAGGTGGGAGGGGGGATCGGGATGGGGAATACATGTAAATCCATGGCTAATTCATATCAATGTATGACAAAAACCACTATAATATTGTAAAGTAATTAGCCTCCAACTAATAAAAATAAATGGAAAAAAAAAAAAAAAAGAACATATGAATGCTGTAAGCAAATAAATGAGAATCCTAAGAAAGAATCAAAAGTTAAATATTAGATTTTGAAATGGTCTAATAGAAACAGAGAATGTCTTTTAAGCACTTATTAGTTGTTTTTCAGTTAGTAGCTCAGTTGTATTAAAATCTTTGAGACTCCATGATTTGCAGCACTCCAGGCTTCCCTGTCCTTCACAATCTCCCAGAGTTTACTCAAACTCATGTCCATTGAATTGGTGATACCCTTCAACCATTTCCTCCTCTGTCGTCCCCTTCTCCTCCTGCCCTAAATCTTTCCCAGCATCAGTCTTTTCCAATGAGTTAGCTTTTCGCATCAGATGGCCAAAGGATTGGAGCTTCAGCTTCAGCTTCAGTCCTGTCAGTGAACATTCAGAGTTGATTTCCTTTAAGACTGAGTTATTTTATCTCATTGCTGTCCAAGGGAATCTCAAGAGTCTTCAGCGTCACAATTTGAATGTATCAATTTTTAGGTATTCAGCCTTCTTTATTGTCCAACTCTCACATCCATACATGACTAGTGGCAAAACCACAACTTTGACTACACAGACCTTTGTTGGCAAAGTAGTGATATTTCTGTTTTTTAATATGCTGTCTAGGTTGGTCGTAGCTTTGCTTCCAAGGAACAAGCATCTTTTAACTTCATGGCTACAGTGTCTGCATAGTCACTGTCTGCAGTGATTTTGGAGCCCAAGAAAATAATTTTGTCACTGATCCCATTTTTTCCCCATCTGAAAGCCCCTTGGACTACAAGGAGATGCAACCAATTCATCCTAGGGGAGATCAGTCCTGGGTGTTCATTGGAAGGACTGATGCTGAAGCTGAAACTCCAATACTTTGGTCACCTCATGCGAAGAATTGACTCATTGGAAAAGACCCTGATGCTGGGAGGGGTTGGGGGCATGAGGAGAAGGGAACGACAGAGGATGAGATGGCTGGATGACATCACCGACTCGATGGACATGAGCCTGAATAAACTCCGGGAGTTGGTGATGGACAGGGAGGCCTGGCATGCTGTGATTCATGGGGTCGCAAAGAGTCAGACATGACTGAGCTACTGAACTGAACAGACTGATTTACCATAAAGCAATGGTACCAGATGCCATGATCTTCGCTTTTTGAATCTTGAGTTTTAAGCCTGTTTTTTCACTCTCCTCTTTTCATCAAGAGGTTCTTTAGTTTCTATTCACTTTCTGCCATTAGAGTGGTGTGATCTTCATATATGAAGTTATTGATAGTTCCCCAGGAAATCTTGATTTCAGCTTGAGCTTCATCCACTCTGGCATTTTGCATGATGTACTCTGCATATAAGTTTTTAACTTAGTAGAGTGACAATATATAGCCTTAACTACTCCTTTCCCAATTTGGAACCAGTCAATTATTCCATGTCTGGTTCTAACTGTTGCTTCTTGATCTGCATACAGGTTTCTCAGGAGACAGGTAAGGTGATCTGGTATGCCCATTTCTTGAGTAATTTTCTGCAGTTTGTTGTGATACACACAGTCAAAGGCTTTAGAATAGTCAGTGAGCCAGAAATAGATGTTTTTCTGGACAAAATTGAGAAAAGAATCTCGGAGTTCGAGGATATCTCAATAGAAACTAAAAAGCAAAGAGAAAAAATACTGAGGACAGAAGCAATACAGAATAGAATATCTATGAACTGTGGACAACTACAAAAGATGTAACATACATGTAAGGGGAAAATCAGAAGGAGAAGAAAGAAATAACCTGAAGAAATATATAAAACAATGATGACTGAGATTCTATCCAAATTAGTGTCAGAAACCAAACCTCATATCCATCAAGCTCTGAGAATACCATCCAAAATAAACGCCAAAGCAACTGCATGTGAGCATCTAATTTTTGACTGCAGAAAATTAAAAAAAAAAAAAAATCTTAAACCAGTCAGAGGAAAGAAGAACCTTACCTATAGAGAAAGCAAGATAAGTTTTATATCTGACAGCTCCTCAAAAAGAAACCACATAAGCAAAAAGAAAATTGAGTAAAATATTTAGAAGTTGAGAGAAAATCAACATCAGCCTAGAATTCTGCAGCTTGAAAATTGTCCATCAAGATTGAGCAAAACATAAGTATGGTACTGGCACAAAGACAGAAATATAGATCAATGGAACAGAATAGAAAGCCCAGAGATAAATCCACGAACCTATGGACACCTTATCTTTGACAAAGGAGGCTAGGATATACAATGGAAAAAAGACAACCTCTTTAACAAGTGGTGCTGGCAAAACTGGTCAACCACTTGTAAAAGAATGAAACTAGAACACTTTCTAACACCATACACAAAAATAAACTCAAAATGGATTAAAGATCTAAATGTAAGACCAGAAACTATAAAACTCCTAGAGGAGAACATAGGCAAAACACTCTCCGACATAAATCACAGCAAGATCCTCTATGACCCACCTCCCAGAATATTGGAAATAAAAGCAAAACTAAACAAATGGGACCTAATGAAACTTAAAAGCTTTTGCACTACAAAGGAAACTATAAGTAAGGTGAAAAGACAGCCCTCAGATTGGGAGAAAATAATAGCAAATGAAGAAACAGACAAAGGATTAATCTCAAAAATATACAAGCAACTCCTGAATCTCAATTCCAGAAAAATAAATGACCCAATCGAAAAATGGGCCAAAGAACTAAACAGACATTTCTCCAAAGAAGACAAACAGATGGCTAACAAACACATGAAAAGATACTCAACATCACTCATTATTAGAGAAATGCAAATCAAAACCACAGTGAGGTACCATTACACACCAGTCAGGATGGCTGCTATCCAAAAGTCTACAAGCAATAAATGCTGGAGAGGGTGTGGAGAAAAGGGAACCCTCTTACACTGTTGGTGGGAATGCAAACTAGTACAGCCACTATGGAAAACAGTGTGGAGATTTCTTAAAAAACTGGAAATAGAACTGCCATATGACCCAGCAATACCACTTCTGGGCATGCACACCAAGGAAACCAGATCTGAAAGAGACACATGCACCCCAATGTTCATCGCAGCACTGTTTATAATAGCCAGGACATGGAAGCAACCTAGATGCCCATCAGCAGATGAATGGATAAGGAAGCTGTGGTACATATACAGCATGGAATATTACTCAGCCATTAAAAAGAATTCGTTTGAATCAGTTCTAATGAGATGGATAAAACTGGAGCCCATTATACAGAGTGAAGTAAGCCAGAAAGATAAAGAACATTACAGCATTCTAACACATATATATGGAATTTAGAAAGATGGTAATGATAACTCTATATGCAAAACAGAAAAAAAGACACAGAAGTACAGAACAGACTTTTGAACTCTGTGGGAGAAGGTGAGGGTGGGATGTTTCGATAGAACAGCATGTATATTATCTATGGTGAAACAGATCACCAGCCCAGGTGGGATGCATGAGACAAGTGCTCGGGCCTGGGGCACTGGGAAGACCCAGAGGAATCGGGTGGAGAGGGAGGTGGGAGGGGGGATCGGGATGGGGAATACGTGTAACTCTATGGCTGATTCATATCAATGTATGACAAAACCCACTGAAATGTTGTGAAGTAATTAGCCTCAAACTAATAAAAAAAAAAAATAAAATAAAATAAAATAGAAAAAAAAAATAAAATTAAAAAAATTAAAAAAAAAGTGGACACATGTATATGTGTAACTGATTCACTTTGCTATACACCTGAAACTTACATGGCATTATAAATCAACTATACTTCAATAAAAATTAATTTTTAACATAGAAACAGCTGTTCTGTGCCTAGTTGCTCAGTTGTGTCTGACTCTGTGACCCTATGGACTGTAGCCCACTAGGCTCCTTTGCCCAAGGCGATTCTCCAAGCAAGAATACTGGAGTGGGTTGCCACGCCCTTTTCCAGGGGATTTTCCTAACCCAGTGATTCAACCCAGGTCTCCTGCATTGCAGGCAGATTCTTTACTGTCTGAGCCACTGGGGAATCTCTAGGAATAGCTACTTTCAGCAAATACAATTTCAGAAAGAGCATACTTTATAGCAAAGAAAGTTATCCATGATAAAGAAGGACATTACGTAATGATGAAGTGATCAATTTACTAAGTAAACATAGCAATCCTTAATGTGTACCTTAAGAATGTACATACCTTAGTCAATAATAGTTTATTGCTAGAAATTGCTATCCATCATCTGAGCCTTCAGTAAGCCACACTCTCTTTGCTAGTGGAGGGTCTTGCTTCAGAATTGATCATTGCTCACCATCAGGGTCGCTGAAGTTTGGGGCGGCTGTGTCAGTTTCTTATATTAAGACAACAGTGAAATTTGCTACATCAAAGACTCTTCCTTTCATGAATGATTTTCCTATAGAGAAAAAAAAAATTGTTTGAAAGCATTTTACCCACAGTAAAACCTTTCAAAATTGAAGTCTATCCTCTCAAACTCTTCCTCTGCTTTATCAACTATATAATATTCTAAGTCTTCTGTTGTTATTTTGACAATCTTCACAGTATCTTCACCAGAAGTAGATTTCACCTCAAGAAACTACTTTCTTTGCTCACCTATAAGAAGAAACCCTTTATCAGTTTTATCTTGAGATCCCAGAAACTCAGTCACATATTCAGGGTCCAACTCTAATTCTAGTTCTCTTGCTATTTCTGCCACATCTGTAGTTACTTTCTCCACTGAAGCCTTGAACCTCTTAAAGTCATCCATGAGGGTTGGAATCAATTTCTTTCAAACTCATACTAATGTTGATATTTTCACCTCCTCCCAAGAATTGCAAATGTTCTTCCTAACATCTAGAATGGTGAATCATTTCAAGTATGTTTTAAATTGGTTTTGCTCAGATCCATCAGTGGAATCACTATATATGACAGTTATAGACTTATAAATTGCATTTCCTCAATCAAAAGTCTTGAAAATTGAAGTGACTCCTTGATCCATGAGCTGGATAAAGGATGTTGTGTTGCCAGGCTTGAAAACAACATTAATTTCATTGTCCATCTCCATCTGAGTTCTTGTGTGATCAGCTGCATTGTCAATGAGCAGTGATATTTTGAATGTCTTTTTTTTTTTTTTAATTTCTTTCTAAGCTTTAGGTCTCAATAGTGGGCTTAAAATATTTAGCAAGCCATGATGTAAGCAGATGTGCTATGATCCAGGCTTTGCTCTTCTGTTTATACAGCACAGGAAGACTAGACTTTTTTTTTTCCCCCTTCAGTCAAAATAGTTTGTTACTAAGAGCATACTTCTTAATGATCCTAATATTTTTTGGATGGTAAATGAACAGTGGCTGAAATTTGAAGTTACAGGATGCATTAGCCCCTAACAAGAGTGTCTGTTAGCCTGTTCTTTGAAGCAAGGCATTGACTTCTCCTCTCTAGCTATGAACATCTTAGATGGCCTCTTCTAATAGAAGGCAGTTTTATCTACACTGAAAATCTGTTGCTTATTGTAGCCATCCTCATGAATTATCTCAGATTGTCTGACTTGCTACAGGCTCTAGATCACCACATGCTGCTTCACCTTGCACTTTGATGTTATAGAGGTGGCTTCTGTTCTTAAGCCTCAATTAGATTTTGAAACTAAACTAGCATGAAACAATTCCTTCATATAACTGAAGAGAGTTAGGTTCATGCTCTGGATTAGATTTTGGTATAAGTGAGTGATGTGGCTCATTTGATCACTCCAGACCACTAAAACTTTCTCTGTGTTAATAATAAGACTGTTTCACTTTCTCAATACTTGTGTGTTCACTGGAATAGCACTTTTAATTTTCTTCAATAATTTTTCCTTTGCATTCACGACTTTTCTAACTCTTTGGCACAAGAGGCCTAGTTTTTGGCTAGACTTGACTTAAACATGCCTTCCTCACTGAGCTTAATCATTTTTAGCTTTTAATTTTAAGTGAGGGATGTGCAACTGTTCTTTTCTCTTGAATACTTAGATGCTATTGTAGGGTTATTAATTGGCCTAATTTCGATATTGCTCTGTCTCAGGGAATAGAGGAGGCCCGAGGGGAAATGGGGAGGGGAGCCAGATAGAGTCCATTGGTAGAACAGTCAGAACACATGTTTGTTAATTAAGTTCACAGTCTTACATGGAAATATGACACAGAGAAATGAAGTGAGCAAATCTTGATTAAAAAATGGTGTTGATAGACCGGCTCTGTGCAGAGCTGCATGGGACTTCAATTTGCCAAAACAAACAAACAAACAAAAATGCATATGTATGAAGTGTGATAATAAAAAGCATGCTTAAAGAAAATCCACTGTTCTAGTTGGAGGCTTCAGCACCATTTTACCAGAAGTGGTCAGAGCCAACAGACTCAAAAAATCAAAAATGACAGTTAAACTCAACACCACCAAATGGATATAAACAACATCTATAGATGCCTTGGGATTCCTTGGTGGTTCAACTGGTAAAGAGTCTGTGCGTAATACAGGATACCCAGGTTTGATCCCTGGACTGGGAAGATTCCCAGGAGAAAGGCTTAGCAAGCCACTCCAGTATTCTTGCTTGGAGAATTCTATGGACAGAGGAGTCTGATGGGCTACAATCCATGGGGTCAAAAAGAGTCGGACACAACTGAGTGACTAACACACACATTGATGCCTTCATCCAACAACAGCAGAATATGCAATCTGTTAAATTCACTGAAATGTTCATCAAGATAGACCACATTGTGGAATATGAACAAATCTTGAAAAACTAAGAGAGAGAGAATCATGCAACGTCTATCTCTCAGGCAACAATAAAATTATAAACCAGAAATAAATAACTCAAAGAAACATAGAAAATTATAAAGATGTGGAAATCAAGCAATGCATTTCTAAATAATATATGAGCCCAATAAATCTTGAGAGAAATTTAAAATATTTTTGGCTAAATGAAAGCAAAAAGAACAAAAAAGAAACAACTTATCAAAACTTGTGGTATAAAGCAAAAACAGTACTTAGAGGGAAATTGATAGACTGAATATACATGAAAGAAAAGAAGAAAAATATAAAATCAAGACTAAAATCCTAAGACTCCCATCTTGGGAAACTAGACAAAGTAAAATCAAAGTAAGTAGGAAAAATAAAAAATAATATCAGAGAAGATAGCAATGAAATTGAAAAACAGGAAGAAAGAATTGATAAAGCAAAGGTCAAAATATCAATCAAATTAATAAGCTTCTTGTCAGACTAACTAAAAACAAAGAGAGAAGAAATTTTATTAATATCAGAAATAAAAAATGAAATATCACTATACATTCAGTATGAATTAAAAGCGTAAAAGAATACTGTAAACAATATAAAGTCGCAACATTTGATTATCTAGGTCAAGTAGTGATCAAACATCATGTCTTATTTCATGGCAGACATAATGGCTAAACTCTCATTAGAAGAAACAATCCAATTATTCCTATCTTTATTTTTAAAATGAATAAATTATTAATAACCCTATAAAACAGAAAGGACCAGGCAAAAACAGGATCACCAGTGAGTTATAACAAACATATATGTAATAAATTATTAGCAATTCTCTAAAGTTTCTTTCAGAAGATAGAAGCAGGCAGAATACTTCCTAATTCATTCTATGAGGCCAGCATCACCCTGATACCAAAACCTGACAAAGATACTAAAGGAAAAACAAAAAAGAAAAACAACTACAGATTATGTCTCATAAACAGATACAAAATCCTCGAGAATATTAAATCATATCCATGAATATATAAAATAATTGTATAATATTACCAAGTGAGTGGCATTGATTCCAGGTACATAGGCTTATTCATTTTAAAATCAATTAATGCAATCTAATATATGAACAAACTACAGAAGAAAAATATCATGATCATATCAGTGGATATAGGAAAAAATCCAACAACTATTCTTGATAAAGACTCTCTGTAAACTAACAATAGAGGGGAAGGCCCTCACCTGAAAAGAATAACAAAAAAATCTACAAAAATCCTACAGGTAACATCATATTTAATGATGAGAAACTAAAAGCTTTCCCACTAAGACCAGGAACAAAGTTAGTACACCCCCTCTCATGATTACTATCTAACATTTTACTGGAAATCCTTGCTAATGCAAATGTATGTGTGTGTGTGTGTGTGTGTGTGTGTGTGTGTGTGTGTGTGTATACACACACACATATATACATACATATATATATGTGTGTACGTATATGTATGTATATAGATACATATGTATATCCAAGTATCCATGTATACATATATATATATATATATGTATATATACATATATATCAGAGAAGGCAATGGCAACCCATTCCAGTACTCTTGCCTGGAAAATCCCATGGGCAGAGGAGCCTGGTGGGCTTCAGTCCATGGGGTCTCTAAGAGTCGGCAGGACTGAGCGACTTCACTTTCACTTTTCACTTTCATGCATTGGAGAAGGAGATGGCAGCCCACTTCAGTGTTCTTGCCTGGAGAATCCCAGGGACGGCGGAGCCTGGTGGGCTGCCGTCTGTGGGGTCGCACAGAGTCGGACACGACTGAAGTGACTTAGCAGCATATATGTATATATATATATATGTATATATATATATATATATCATACATTAGTTTGAAAATAAAAATAAAATTGTCTTTTTTCACAGGTGGCATGATCGACTGTATAGAAAATCTAAAAGAATTGACAAGAAATATTTGTTACTAATAAACACTTATAACAAGCTTGGAGAATACAGGGGGAATATACAAAATCAATCAATAATAAGCAACATGAGTTTCCCAGGAAGTTCAAGGTAAAGAATCAACTCACCAAGCAGGAAACTTAGGTTTGACCGCTGGATCGGGAAGATCCCCTGGAGAAGTAAAAGGCAATCCACTTCAATATTCTTGCCTGGGAAATCCAATGGTGAGAGGACCCTGATAAACTAGAGTTCATGGGGTCACAAAGGGTTGGACATGACTCATTAACTAAACAACAGCAGCAATAAGCAATATAACCAATAAGCAATAAGCAAGAGGAATTTAAAATTAAATACACAATGTCGTTTACATTAACCCCTGGAAAAATGAAATACTTAGGTATAAACCTAACAAAATCTGTATGAGGACACTACAAAATTCTGTTGAAAGAAATCAAAGAAAAACTAAATAAATGGACGGATATTTCTTTGGGGGAGATATTCCATGTTTACAAATAGGAAGACTCAATATTGTCAAGAGGTTATTTTTCCCTAAGTTATCTGTAAGTTCAATGCTATCTCAATTAAAATCTCAGCAAAATATTTTGTAGACATCCACAGACTGATTCCAAAATTTATATGGAAAAGAAAAAGAATTTCCAACAGTATCAAAGAACAACAAATGTGAACAACTGACACTAATCATCTTTGAGCGTTCAGTGCTCAGATGTGTCTGACTCTTTGCAGCCTCAAGGACTGTAGCTTGCCAGGCTTCTCTGTCAATGGGATTTTCCAGGCAAGAATACTGGAGTGGATTGCTTTTCCCTACTCTAGGGTATCTTCCTGACCCAGGGATCAAACCTGCATCTTTAACATTTATTATAAATCTGTAGTTTCAAGACAGTATTGTAATGGTGAAAAAATAAAGTAGATCAATGGAACACAGACTAGAGACCATACGTAGATCCATATACATGTAGTCAACTGATATTTCACAGAGAAGCAAAAGAAATACAATGAATCAAAGGTAATATTATCAGCTAATGGTCCTGGAACAGCTAGACATTCTTATGCAAAATTGTGAACCTAGACACAGATACTATATCCTTCATAAAAGTTAACTCAAAATGAATCATGGATGTAAATGTAAAATGCAAAAACATAAAACTTCTCAAGGTAAAGTAGAAGAAAATGTAGATGACTTTAGGTTTGTCAATGACTTTTAGGTGTAATACAAAAAACACAACCTGTAAAATAAAAGATTGGTAAAAAGGAATCCATTTAAATTAAGACTGTTTGCCCTGCAAAAGGCAATGTCAAAGAAAAAAGCAAAGCAAGCCTCTGATTGGGAGAAAATATTGGAACAAACATGCATCTGATATGAGACTTTTCCAAAAACAAAGAACTCAAAACTGAACAATAAGTAAACAAGCAACCTGATTTTAAAATGAGCCAAAGACCTTAATAGCTATCTCACCAAAGAAGATATGCAAATGACAAATAAGCATATTAAAAAATATCTACATCATATGTCATCAAGGAAATTCAACATGATACCATAATGCTCCTATTTTAATGACCAAAATCCAGAACACTGACACCATATATTGGCAAGAATGTGAAACAACAGGAACTGTCATCCATTGCAGGTGAGAAGGCAAAAATTGTACAGCCACTTTTAAGACATTTTGGAAGTTTCTTAAGAAAGTAAACACACTACTAACATATGATCCAGCAATCACTCTCTTTGGTGTTTACTAAAAGGAGTTGAAAATGTATGCCTGAACAGAACTTGAACATGGATATTAAGCAGTTTTATTAATAATTTCCAAAACTTGGAAGCAACCACAATATTTTCCATTAGGTGGAGAGATAAACTGCAGTACATCCAGATAATGGCTTTGAAGGAGCAGAAGACATGTAGGAAATCTCTATACTTCCCTCTCACTTTTACAATGAATCTAAAATTGCTCCAAAAATAATATATTGTGATAATGCACAAGAACACAAGTGTGAATGCATAAAGAAATTTACATCCTTGATTACATTAAATTATTCTCTTTGGTGCATAATAAACAATTAAAAATCTGTTATGTAGACTAATACATCATTATTCAAACATTTATATAAAGAAAAAGACTAAAATGAACAAACCAAATATTATTCACTAAAGAATTTGAACAAATGTTAATATTTTTTAAAATAATAATGCTCAAGCTTGCAATCATCAGATAAATAGAAATTGCATCCATTGAATTTGCTAAAAATATACAATTTCTGGCAACACTGTCAGGGAAGATAAGGCCTAACAGGAACTCTTAAACACTGTCCTCTGAGATCAGTTCAGTTCAGTTTAGTAGCTCAGTCGTATCTGACTCTTTGTGACCTCATAGACTGCAGCATGCTAGGCCTCCCAGTCCCTTACCATCTCCCAGAGTTTACCCAATTTCATGTCCACTGAATTGGTGATGCCATCCAGCCATCTCATCCTCTGATGCCCTCATATTCAGGATCTATGAATATGATGTATACATAAATAAATGAGTAAACAAGTTGTCTGAGATGAATATTGGCAAATCACATTGGGAGAGTTATTTCACACTGTGATATGAAGTTGAAAATGAAGACGCATGTGCCAGCCATGGTTTCTATCCATAATCCTCGAGTTACACCTGCAAAAGAATGTTCATGAAGCATAATTTGTATTAGTAAAAATACAAGAAAGAATCTAAAGTCCATTGATGAGGATAATTATTTATTTTAGGCAATGAAGTACTAGCCAGCACTGAAACTTAATACACCTTCTCTCTATATATACCAATGTGGGTGAGTCCAAGAAAATAATGATTGTTGTTGATCAGTCACCCACTCATGTCCGACTCCTTGTGACTGCATGGACTGCAGCACTATTATGAAAAATAAATAAATGAGTAAACAAGTATAGAGAGCAGAATATTTTTTCTATAAATGGAACTTATGCAAAATGTTCCCATTTTTATCTATGCTAATATACAAATATAGGAAAATGTTCATGTAAATAATAATGCTAGAAGGTATGACTATTAATGTTGGTTATATATTGCTTTTGATGTAGTCCATATGGATTTCTAAAACTTTAAAATTTAAAAAATAAATTACATTTTATTTCAGACACTTCCTCTGCTTCATATCCTCAGTACAAACTCTCTTACTCTCATGCTTCAGAAAATGTACACGTTCTCCATTTCCTTTTGCCAAGACTTCTCTTTTATGTGGCAGTAACATTTGCTCCCAGTGTGTCTGCTTTCAACTCTATGAAAATGTCTTTGAAATCTACATCTCCAGTCTAAACACTCCCTCGCTAATTCTGCATCTCCAGTTTCCTGTTGGTTACTACCAGCTGGGTGTCCTACTGGCAACTTGAGGAAGAATATTTTATTGCATAAGGATCAAACAAGGTTTAGCTAAAGCTCATTGAGCATGACTACAATTAGCAAATAATGGTATGTAGTTTTTACTGTGTGCACTGATTTTCCTACAGCTGTAGTGATTTATGAACCTTCTTTGTGATATATAATATATGGTAGATCATATTATATATATATATATATATATATGTATTTCATACATTTATTATTTTATTTACAAAGTTTTACCATAATTCAAGAAGGAAGGAGTTTTTATTCTTAAGGAGTAAAAATCTCATTTTAAACAGAATAAAACAGGATCATAATCCAAATGCCCTGAAACTATTTTCAAATGTGTTAAATGTATTTGCTTCTTCAGCATACAAAGGATAAACTATTTCTTTAACTCATCCTATCCTGACTTGAATATCACCAGCCAAGAAGAAGCTGAACCTGTTTCTTTCCTCTGATTTTCCTACAGACTTTTTCCCTTTGGATCTTTAGTATTTCAGATTTAATACCCAGCCAAAGACAAACAAAAACAAAAGCAAATTACTGCATTTAATCTTGCTTCTCCAGCACACAAATGTCCATCAATTTTCATCTTGCATTTTTCTTTGTCAAGTACAGTTTCTAACTCCTCTGAAAATATTTAGTACTTAACTCATTGAATTATATTACCAACTATATACTTAATCTGGTCTTTTAAATCTTTAATAAGCTCTGAATTAAAAATTCAATCACTCCTTCTTAATGTCTCTTATTTAATCTACCAGATATAATGCCAGTACTATACCTTTCTTCAAAACTCTTCCTTTTTACTTAATTTTTTGTTTATTGCCCTTTACTTTTTTTTTCATTTATTTTTATTAGTTGGAGGCTAATTGCTTTACAATATTGTAGTGGCTTTTGCCATACATTGACATGAATCAGCCATGGATTTACATGTGTTCCCCATCAGCATACTTTTCTAATTATGTTGGTGTGTCAGTTTCTAAAATATTCTCTCCCAGATGGAATTAAGATTTAAAGGGATTTTTTTTTTTTCTTTACTGGGAAAGATATGACTTTTTGATATAACTAATAATGACAATACATTTCCTTTATTTGGAGAACAATGTATAAATAAAAAGAGAATTGAAGTCTATTTTAGACAGCTTAAAGTTTTGCATAAAAACCAGCAAAAAACTAAACCTCAGAGAGAAGGAAGGGAAGTGTGTAACACAAAAGGAAAAACTCTAGGCCTTCTGAGGGTACGTTATGTTTAAGTGTACACAGTTTTGGAAATCTTCCCCTTTCTGCTCTCTTCCCCTAGTCATCTCACTGTACTGATGCTGCTAATTGAAAGCTGCACCCCCACTGCCACCATAGGAAGCTGCTACATTCACTAAAAAGAACTGGACTCTCACTCTCTTGGCATCTTTTGTGGGGCAATTTGTATAGCCAACAGCATCTGCTGAATATCTATACCTTTCTTCATCTGATTTGTCATGATCTCACAGAGAAGGAGTGAAAACCCTGGTTTGCTTTTCAACAAAAGAAAGTGCAACAGAAAAAAAATTGTGCTATGAATGAGATGATGCCACAACAAAAACTTGAAACATGTAATGCTGACTTTAGAGTCATGCAGTGAACAGAAACCTGGTGAGTCTCAATAAGGAAACAATTTTGAAGGATAATGGAAAAGAAAAAGTTTTGGAAGCTAGGATTAGAGCTACCACTGTTATGTAGTAGCAGAAAGTCTAACAATGGCATCATTGATGGTAATGTGGAAGACAGAAAATGTACCAAATAAACTCCATGATCTAGCTATGAAGGGTTTCTGCTTATGGCTCATGATAAATTTTTGAAGGAGATAGATAATTTATGGACAAAACTCCTAATATTCAGTTAGAATTGTTAGGAAGTATATAGGGCTACAGCAGTCTTTCCATCAAGGAAGACATTTTCAAATAAATAATCTCAGAACACATGCCAAATAAATTCAAAGTAGTGCCAGAAAATTTGGTTCCTGGGAATACAGAGTGTGATTGAAAGGTCCTTTGTTAAATCCTCAGAAAGATTCAGAGCAAATTATAAAAGCTTTCTCAGTTTAACAAAAAAGCCACCAAGAATCTAAGGAAATGTCCCACTGACTCACTTGCGTGGACAACAATGCTTCTAACCTCTTAAAAGCATTGTTCCATCATTGCCTTACAGGAGACACTATGGTAGAAAATGTTTTTCTTCAAAATATTAGTAGGTGTAGATTCTGTCCAATAGCATGAAACATGATATGACAAGAAATGTCCCAAGTTTTTAAAGGCATATTATCAGTTTTAATGGAAAGGGACAGAAAAAAGTCAAAGTGAAAAGAGAACATTGAATCTTTAAATTTCTGCACACTGAAAACTCTCTATTAATTAAATAGTTCCTAAAAGAAACTAATTTTGATGAAAGCAGAAGTATGAATCAGAGGGGAAAAAAGAACACAGAAGGTAGACTTTGAAGCCAAATGGAATTATTGTCAAGGACTGGGCTGTAATCAAGAAATTGCCCATACACAGCCAGCTGCATCTTCAAATTGCTAAGGACTAGTAACTGAATGTCTGTTTTCCTGCCACCATTTTATCGGTGGAGAAATAATGTCTGTCACAGTTATCTTAGCCAGGTAACTAGCCTATATTGAATGCAAGTGGAGCAGATAATTTCCCTCTTTCATTCATATGAACAAGAATTGTTGCTATTCAGTCACTCAGTCATGTCTGGACTGCAACACACCAGGCTTCACTTGCCCTTCACTGTCTCCTGGAGCTTGCTCAAACTCATATCCATTGAGTTGGTGATGCCATCCAACAATCTCATCTCTATCATCCCCTTCTCCTCCTGCCTTCAAACTTTCCCAGCATCAGGGTCTTTTCTAATGAGTCAGTTCTTCATATCAGATGGACAAAGTATTGGAGCTTCAGCTTCAGCATCAGTCCTTCTAATGAATATTTAGGGTTGTTTTCCTTTAGGGTTAACTGGTTTGATCTCCTTGCAGTCCAAGGAACTCTTAAAGAGTCTTCTCCAACACCACAGTTCAAAAGCATCAATTCTTTGGTGCTCAGCCTCCTTTATAGTCCAACTCTCACATTCATACATGACTACTGGAAAAAATCATAGCTTTGACTATATGGACTTATGTTGGCAAAGTAATGTCTCTGCTTTTTAATACGCTGTTTAGGTTTGTCATAGTTTTTCTTCCAAGGAGCAAATGAACAAGAATGACCACATCCAAGTAGGGAAACAAAGATGAACATATCTACCACACCCTCTATGATAGTTGGACCCCTGAGTCCATGAATATAATCAAATAAGTTTTGTTATGTCAGAGACTCTGTTATGAAGTATGTTCTTTGTGAAGCAGTTGTTTAGGCACTCATATATCTTCTCTATTTTTGATTTCCTTCATGATTATGGAAGAAGAGGCAGGAGAAAAGAGAATATTATAGACATTTAAAAGTAGTGCAAATAGAAATAACTGGCAACAGAATTATTTCAGCATTTCTGGGCTGGTAAATCAAACCAGAAGCAAAGAAGGAACTATGTGGGAAAATAAATCGTAATTTTCTAGTATATCCCAAATATGACTTCCATTTATTACTCACCATTAATCAACATAACAAGTCTGAGAGATAGACATTAATTTTCTCTCTATATATAAAGTAGCAAAGGTTTGTAGAAATGGAAAAGCCCAGTTTTTAGATCAGGAACATTTGGCTGGAAAGCTTTGACTATTCAACTTCACCAAAATATTAACATTCAAGTAGCAAGTTGCATAAGACATCGCTGAGTCTATAGAAATTCTATGTCAGGAGGAAATTGAACTTCCGAGAAAAAAAAAAAAAAAAAATCTCTCTTACCTGCCAACATGGAGAGATAGACTTAGGGAGAGAAAAATTTAGGGATGACAAACCTGGAACCTTCTGTACTTTCAGAAGTATGGTTCCCAGAGGACTTTATGCACAGAGAGTAGAAGAAAGAGATAAGACACAATTGAATTATCTCCTGATTTCTATTCTTGAAGTAGCAAAATTGGATCACTTCTCATTGCTATTATCTATTGTTTATCCCTCATAATTAAACAGAATATTTACTAATATCTTTTGAAGCCATTATTAGACTATATTTAGGATCAGTTATTGGGTCATTCTTTCATTATTTTCCCTTAATTATACTAATACAATAATGATTATGTTATACTTTCTTGTGAAAGTGAAAGTCACTCAGTTGTGTGTGACTTTGTGTGACCCCAGGGACTGTACAGTCCATGGAATTTTCCAGGCCAGAATACTGGACTGGGTAGACTTTCCCTTCTCCAGGGGATCTTCCCAACCCAGGTATCCCAATTTGCAGACTAATTCTTTACCAGCTGGGCCACAAGAGAAGCCCAAGAATATTGGAATGGGTAGCATGTTCCTTCTCCAGTGGATCTTTCAGACTCAGGAATCAAACTGGGGTCTCCTGCATTGCAGGCAGATTCTTTACCAACTGAGCTATCAGGGAATCCCTACTT